>NC_081844.1:9099714-9762261 GCF_963259705.1 Myotis daubentonii
GTTTGTTACACGTTCATATTCATTTCCTGGAAAGAAAACTGAGTATTTTAAGAGTTTTAACACATTCTCACAGTTTCCTTAGAATTATATACTAGAACCTTCAGGATATAAACTGTCTCAGGCAAAAAAAGCCGTGGCAACTCAGGATCAACTGTAAACATAAACAGTGTTCTCGTCATTTCAAATCATTATACACTAGTTCTGAGCTCTATAAACAGGAATTCTTAAAGTTTGAAATGACATTTTAGTGAAAACGCCACTTAAAATAGCCTGAGTTGTTAATATTATCAGAATTGCCGTCATTTCAGAGCTTTCGACCTGTAATCTCGGTAACTGAACTCGGCCTTAAATGAAGTTAGATTCTATTTACTTGTGTTTCAACTGTTTGTTACACGTTCATATTCATTTCCTGGAAAGAAAATTGTGTATTTTAAGAGTTTTAACACATTTTGACAGTTTCCTGAGAAGTATATACTAGAACCTTCAGGATATAAACTGTTTCAGTCAAAAAACGCCACGGCAACTCAGAATCAACTGTAAACATAAACAATATTCTCCACATTTCAAATCATTATACACAAGTTCTGAGCTCTATAAACAGGAATTCTTAAAGTTCCGGAGATGTTAATATTATCAGAATTCTCGTCATTTCAAAGTTTCTACCTGTAATCTCGAGAATTGAACTCGGCTTTAAATGTACTTAGATTCTATTTACTTGTGTTTTAACTGTTTGTTACACGTTCATATTCATTTCCTGGAAAGAAAACTGAGTATTTTAAGAGTTTTAACACATTCTCACAGTTTCCTTAGAATTATATACTAGAACCTTCAGGATATAAACTGTCTCAGTCAAAAAAAGCCGTGGCAACTCAGGATCAACTGTAAACATAAACAGTATTCTCCTCATTTTAAATCATTATACACAAGTACTGAGCTCTATAAACAGGAATTCTTAAAGTTTGAAATGACATTTTAGTGAAAACGCCACTTAAAATAGCCTGAGTTGTTAATGTTATCAGAATTGCCGTCATTTCAGAGCTTTCCACCACTAATCTCGGTTATTGAACTCGGCGTTAAATGTAGTTAGATTCTATTTACTTGTGTTTCAACTGTTTGTTACACGTTCATATTCATTTCCTGGAAAGAAAATTGTGTATTTTAAGAGTTTTAACACATTTTGACAGTTTCCTGAGAATTATGTACTAGAACCTTCAGGATATAAACTGTTTCAGTCAAAAAAGGAGACGGCAACTCAGAATCAACTGTAAACATAAACAGTATCCTCCTCATTTCAAATCATTATACACAAGTTCTGAGCTCTATAAACAGGAATTCTTAAAGTTCCGGAGAGGTTAATATTATCAGAATTCTCGTCATTTCAAAGTTTCTACCTGTAATCTCGGGAATTGAACTCGGCTTTAAATGTAGTTAGATTCTATTTACTTGTTTTTTAACTGTTTGTTACACGTTCATATTCATTTCCTGGAAAGAAAACTCTGTATTTTAAGAGTTTTAACACATTCTCACAGTTTCCTTAGAATTATATACTAGAACCTTGAGGATATAAACTGTCTCAGTCAAAAAAAGCCATGGCGACTCAGGATCAACTGTAAACATAAACAGTGTTCTCGTCATTTCAAATCATTATACACTAGTTCTGAGCTCTATAAACAGGAATTCTTAAAGTTTGAAATGACATTTTAGTGAAAACGCCACTTAAAATAGCCCGAGTTTTTAATATTATCAGAATTGCCGTCATTTCAGAGCTTTCAACCTCTAATCTCCGTAACTGAACTCGGCGTTAAATGTAGTTAGATTCTTTTTACTTGTGTTTCAACTGTTTGTTACACGTTCATATTCATTTCCTGGAAAGAAAATTGTGTATTTTAAGAGTTTTAACACATTTTGACAGTTTCCTGAGAAGTATGTACTAGAACCTTCAGGATATAAACTGTTTCAGTCAAAAAAGGCCACGGCAACTCAGAATCAACTGTGAACATAAACAATATTCTCCACATTTCAAATCATTATACACAAGTTCTGAGCTCTATAAACAGGAATTCTTAAAGTTCCGGAGATGTTAATATTATCAGAATTCTCGTCATTTCAAAGTTTCTACCTGTAATCTCGGGAATTGAACTCGGTTTAAATGTACTTAGATTCTATTTACTTGTGTTTTAACTGTTTGTTACACGTTCATATTCATTTCCTGGAAAGAAAACTGAGTATTTTAAGAGTTTTAACACATTCTCACAGTTTCCTTAGAATTATATACTAGAACCTTCAGGATATAAACTGTCTCAGGCAAAAAAAGCCGTGGCAACTCAGGATCAACTGTAAACATAAACAGTGTTCTCCTCATTTCAAATCATTATACACTAGTTCTGAGCTCTATAAACAGGAATTCTTAAAGTTTGAAATGACATTTTAGTGAAAACGCCACTTAAAATAGCCTGAGTTGTTAATATTATCAGAATTGCCGTCATTTCAGAGCTTTCCACCACTAATCTCGGTTATTGAACTCGGCGTTAAATGTAGTTAGATTCTATTTACTTGTGTTTCAACTGTTTGTTACACGTTCATATTCATTTCCTGGAAAGAAAATTGTGTATTTTAAGAGTTTTAACACATTTTGACAGTTTCCTGAGAAGTATGTACTAGAACCTTCAGGATATAAACTGTTTCAGTCAAAAAAGGAGACGGCAACTCAGAATCAACTGTAAACATAAACAGTATCCTCCTCATTTCAAATCATTATACACAAGTTCTGAGCTCTATAAACAGGAATTCTTAAAGTTCCGGAGAGGTTAATATTATCAGAATTCTCGTCATTTCAAAGTTTCTACCTGTAATCTCGGGAATTGAACTCGGCTTTAAATGTACTTAGATTCTATTTACTTGTGTTTTAACTGTTTGTTACACGTTCATATTCATTTCCTGGAAAGAAAACTGAGTATTTTAAGAGTTTTAACACATTCTCACAGTTTCCTTAGAATTATATACTAGAACCTTCAGGATATAAACTGTCTCAGGCAAAAAAAGCCGTGGCAACTCAGGATCAACTGTAAACATAAACAGTGTTCTCGTCATTTCAAATCATTATACACTAGTTCTGAGCTCTATAAACAGGAATTCTTAAAGTTTGAAATGACATTTTAGTGAAAACGCCACTTAAAATAGCCTGAGTTGTTAATATTATCAGAATTGCCGTCATTTCAGAGCTTTCGACCTGTAATCTCGGTAACTGAACTCGGCCTTAAATGAAGTTAGATTCTATTTACTTGTGTTTCAACTGTTTGTTACACGTTCATATTCATTTCCTGGAAAGAAAATTGTGTATTTTAAGAGTTTTAACACATTTTGACAGTTTCCTGAGAAGTATATACTAGAACCTTCAGGATATAAACTGTTTCAGTCAAAAAACGCCACTGCAACTCAGAATCAACTGTAAACATAAACAATATTCTCCACATTTCAAATCATTATACACAAGTTCTGAGCTCTATAAACAGGAATTCTTAAAGTTCCGGAGATGTTAATATTATCAGAATTCTCGTCATTTCAAAGTTTCTACCTGTAATCTCGAGAATTGAACTCGGCTTTAAATGTACTTAGATTCTATTTACTTGTGTTTTAACTGTTTGTTACACGTTCATATTCATTTCCTGGAAAGAAAACTGAGTATTTTAAGAGTTTTAACACATTCTCACAGTTTCCTTAGAATTATATACTAGAACCTTCAGGATATAAACTGTCTCAGTCAAAAAAAGCCGTGGCAACTCAGGATCAACTGTAAACATAAACAGTATTCTCCTCATTTTAAATCATTATACACAAGTACTGAGCTCTATAAACAGGAATTCTTAAAGTTTGAAATGACATTTTAGTGAAAACGCCACTTAAAATAGCCTGAGTTGTTAATATTATCAGAATTGCCGTCATTTCAGAGCTTTCGACCTGTAATCTCGGTAACTGAACTCGGCCTTAAATGAAGTTAGATTCTATTTACTTGTGTTTCAACTGTTTGTTACACGTTCATATTCATTTCCTGGAAAGAAAATTGTGTATTTTAAGAGTTTTAACACATTTTGACAGTTTCCTGAGAAGTATATACTAGAACCTTCAGGATATAAACTGTTTCAGTCAAAAAACGCCACGGCAACTCAGAATCAACTGTAAACATAAACAATATTCTCCACATTTCAAATCATTATACACAAGTTCTGAGCTCTATAAACAGGAATTCTTAAAGTTCCGGAGCTGTTAATATTATCAGAATTCTCGTCATTTCAAAGTTTCTACCTGTAATCTCGAGAATTGAACTCGGCTTTAAATGTACTTAGATTCTATTTACTTGTGTTTTAACTGTTTGTTACACGTTCATATTCATTTCCTGGAAAGAAAACTGAGTATTTTAAGAGTTTTAACACATTCTCACAGTTTCCTTAGAATTATATACTAGAACCTTCAGGATATAAACTGTCTCAGGCAAAAAAAGCCGTGGCAACTCAGGATCAACTGTAAACATAAACAGTGTTCTCGTCATTTCAAATCATTATACACTAGTTCTGAGCTCTATAAACAGGAATTCTTAAAGTTTGAAATGACATTTTAGTGAAAACGCCACTTAAAATAGCCTGAATTGTTAATATTATCAGAATTGCCGTCATTTCAGAGCTTTCGACCTGTAATATCGGTAACTGAACTCGGCCTTAAATGAAGTTAGATTCTATTTACTTGTGTTTCAACTGTTTGTTACACGTTCATATTCATTTCCTGGAAAGAAAATTGTGTATTTTAAGAGTTTTAACACATTTTGACAGTTTCCTGAGAAGTATATACTAGAAACTTCAGGATATAAACTGTTTCAGTCAAAAAACGCCACGGCAACTCAGAATCAACTGTAAACATAAACAATATTCTCCACATTTCAAATCATTATACACAAGTTCTGAGCTCTATAAACAGGAATTCTTAAAGTTCCGGAGATGTTAATATTATCAGAATTCTCGTCATTTCAAAGTTTCTACCTGTAATCTCGAGAATTGAACTCGGCTTTAAATGTACTTAGATTCTATTTACTTGTGTTTTAACTGTTTGTTACACGTTCATATTCATTTCCTGGAAAGAAAACTGAGTATTTTAAGAGTTTTAACGCATTCTCACAGTTTCCTTAGAATTATATACTAGAACCTTCAGGATATAAACTGTCTCAGTCAAAAAAAGCCGTGGCAACTCAGGATCAACTGTAAACATAAACAGTATTCTCCTCATTTTAAATCATTATACACAAGTACTGAGCTCTATGAACAGGAATTCTTAAAGTTTGAAATGACATTTTAGTGAAAACGCCACTTAAAATAGCCTGAGTTGTTAATATTATCAGAATTGCCGTCATTTCAGAGCTTTCAACCTCTAATCTCGGTAACTGAACTCGGCGTTAAATGTAGTTAGATTCTTTTTACTTGTGTTTCAACTGTTTGTTACACGTTCATATTCATTTCCTGGAAAGAAAATTGTGTATTTTAAGAGTTTTAACACATTTTGACAGTTTCCTGAGAAGTATGTACTAGAACCTTCAGGATATAAACTGTTTCAGTCAAAAAAGGCCACGGCAACTCAGAATCAACTGTAAACATAAGCAATATTCTCCACATTTCAAATCATTATACACAAGTTCTGAGCTCTATAAACAGGAATTCTTAAAGTTCCGGAGATGTTAATATTATCAGAATTCTCGTCATTTCAAAGTTTCTACCTGTAATCTCGGGAATTGAACTCGGTTTAAATGTACTTAGATTCTATTTACTTGTGTTTTAACTGTTTGTTACACGTTCATATTCATTTCCTGGAAAGAAAACTGAGTATTTTAAGAGTTTTAACACATTCTCACAGTTTCCTTAGAATTATATACTAGAACCTTCAGGATATAAACTGTCCCAGTCAAAAAAAGCCGTGGCAACTCAGGATCAACTGTAAACATAAACAGTATTCTCCTCATTTTAAATCATTATACACAAGTACTGAGCTCTATAAACAGGAATTCTTAAAGTTTGAAATGACATTTTAGTGAAAACGCCACTTAAAATAGCCTGAGTTGTTAATATTATCAGAATTGCCGTCATTTCAGAGCTTTCCACCACTAATCTCGGTTATTGAACTCGGCGTTAAATGTAGTTAGATTCTATTTACTTGTGTTTCAACTGTTAGTTACACGTTCATATTCATTTCCTGGAAAGAAAATTGTGTATTTTAAGAGTTTTAACACATTTTGACAGTTTCCTGAGAAGTATGTACTAGAACCTTCAGGATATAAACTGTTTCAGTCAAAAAAGGAGACGCAACTCAGAATCAACTGTAAACATAAACAGTATCCTCCTCATTTCAAATCATTATACACAAGTTCTGAGCTCTATAAACAGGAATTCTTAAAGTTCCGGAGAGGTTAATATTATCAGAATTCTCGTCATTTCAAAGTTTCTACCTGTAATCTCGGGAATTGAACTCGGCTTTAAATGTACTTAGATTCTATTTACTTGTGTTTTAACTGTTTGTTACACGTTCATATTCATTTCCTGGAAAGAAAACTGAGTATTTTAAGAGTTTTAACACATTCTCACAGTTTCCTTAGAATTATATACTAGAACCTTCAGGATATAAACTGTCTCAGGCAAAAAAAGCCGTGGCAACTCAGGATCAACTGTAAACATAAACAGTGTTCTCGTCATTTCAAATCATTATACACTAGTTCTGAGCTCTATAAACAGGAATTCTTAAAGTTTGAAATGACATTTTAGTGAAAACGCCACTTAAAATAGCCTGAGTTGTTAATATTATCAGAATTGCCGTCATTTCAGAGCTTTCGACCTGTAATCTCGGTAACTGAACTCGGCCTTAAATGAAGTTAGATTCTATTTACTTGTGTTTCAACTGTTTGTTACACGTTCATATTCATTTCCTGGAAAGAAAATTGTGTATTTTAAGAGTTTTAACACATTTTGACAGTTTCCTGAGAAGTATATACTAGAACCTTCAGGATATAAACTGTTTCAGTCAAAAAACGCCACGGCAACTCAGAATCAACTGTAAACATAAACAATATTCTCCACATTTCAAATCATTATACACAAGTTCTGAGCTGTATAAACAGGAATTCTTAAAGTTCCGGAGCTGTTAATATTATCAGAATTCTCGTCATTTCAAAGTTTCTACCTGTAATCTCGAGAATTGAACTCGACTTTAAATGTACTTAGATTCTATTTACTTGTGTTTTAACTGTTTGTTACACGTTCATATTCATTTCCTGGAAAGAAAACTTAGTATTTTAAGAGTTTTAACACATTCTCACAGTTTCCTTAGAATTATATACTAGAACCTTCAGGATATAAACTGTCTCAGGCAAAAAAAGCCGTGGCAACTCAGGATCAACTGTAAACATAAACAGTGTTCTCGTCATTTCAAATCATTATACACTAGTTCTGAGCTCTATAAACAGGAATTCTTAAAGTTTGAAATGACATTTTAGTGAAAACGCCACTTAAAATAGCCTGAATTGTTAATATTATCAGAATTGCCGTCATTTCAGAGCTTTCGACCTGTAATATCGGTAACTGAACTCGGCCTTAAATGAAGTTAGATTCTATTTACTTGTGTTTCAACTGTTTGTTACACGTTCATATTCATTTCCTGGAAAGAAAATTGTGTATTTTAAGAGTTTTAACACATTTTGACAGTTTCCTGAGAAGTATATACTAGAAACTTCAGGATATAAACTGTTTCAGTCAAAAAACGCCACGGCAACTCAGAATCAACTGTAAACATAAACAATATTCTCCACATTTCAAATCATTATACACAAGTTCTGAGCTCTATAAACAGGAATTCTTAAAGTTCCGGAGATGTTAATATTATCAGAATTCTCGTCATTTCAAAGTTTCTACCTGTAATCTCGAGAATTGAACTCGGCTTTAAATGTACTTAGATTCTATTTACTTGTGTTTTAACTGTTTGTTACACGTTCATATTCATTTCCTGGAAAGAAAACTGAGTATTTTAAGAGTTTTAACGCATTCTCACAGTTTCCTTAGAATTATATACTAGAACCTTCAGGATATAAACTGTCTCAGTCAAAAAAAGCCGTGGCAACTCAGGATCAACTGTAAACATAAACAGTATTCTCCTCATTTTAAATCATTATACACAAGTACTGAGCTCTATAAACAGGAATTCTTAAAGTTTGAAATGACATTTTAGTGAAAACGCCACTTAAAATAGCCTGAGTTGTTAATATTATCAGAATTGCAGTCATTTCAGAGCTTTCCACCACTAATCTCGGTTATTGAACTCGGCGTTAAATGTAGTTAGATTCTATTTACTTGTGTTTCAACTGTTAGTTACACGTTCATATTCATTTCCTGGAAAGAAAATTGTGTATTTTAAGAGTTTTAACACATTTTGACAGTTTCCTGAGAAGTCTATACTAGAACCTTCAGGATATAAACTGTTTCAGTCAAAAAAGGAGACGGTAACTCAGAATCAGCTGTAAACATAAACAGTATCCTCCTCATTTCAAATCATTATACACAAGTTCTGAGCTCTATAAACAGGAATTCTTAAAGTTCCGGAGAGGTTAATATTATCAGAATTCTCGTCATTTCAAAGTTTCTACCTGTAATCTCGGGAATTGAACTCGGCTTTAAATGTAGTTAGATTCTATTTACTTGTTTTTTAACTGTTTGTTACACGTTCATATTCATTTCCTGGAAAGAAAACTGTGTATTTTAAGAGTTTTAACACATTCTCACAGTTTCCTTAGAATTACATACTAGAACCTTCAGGATATAAACTGTCTCAGTCAAAAAAACCCATGGCGACTCAGGATCAACTGTAAACATAAACAGTGTTCTCGTCATTTCAAATCATTATACACTAGTTCTGAGCTCTATAAACAGGAATTCTTAAAGTTTGAAATGACATTTTAGTGAAAACACCACTTAAAATAGCCCGAGTTTTTAATAATATCAGAATTGCCGTCATTTCAGAGCTTTCAACCTCTAATCTCGGTAACTGAACTCGGCGTTAAATGTAGTTAGATTCTTTTTACTTGTGTTTCAACTGTTTGTTACACGTTCATATTCATTTCCTGGAAAGAAAATTGTGTATTTTAAGAGTTTTAACACATTTTGACAGTTTCCTGAGAAGTATGTACTAGAACCTTCAGGATATAAACTGTTTCAGTCAAAAAAGGCCACGGCAACTCAGAATCAACTGTAAACATAAACAATATTCTCCACATTTCAAATCATTATACACAAGTTCTGAGCTCTATAAACAGGAATTCTTAAAGTTCCGGAGATGTTAATATTATCAGAATTCTCGTCATTTCAAAGTTTCTACCTGTAATCTCGGGAATTGAACTCGGCTTTAAAAGTACTTAGATTCTATTTACTTGTGTTTTAACTGTTTGTTACACGTTCATATTCATTTCCTGGAAAGAAAACTGAGTATTTTAAGAGTTTTAACACATTCTCACAGTTTCCTTAGAATTATATACTAGAACCTTCAGGATATAAACTGTCTCAGGCAAAAAAAGCCGTGGCAACTCAGGATCAACTGTAAACATAAACAGTGTTCTCGTCATTTCAAATCATTATACACTAGTTCTGAGCTCTATAAACAGGAATTCTTAAAGTTTGAAATGACATTTTAGTGAAAACGCCACTTAAAATAGCCTGAGTTGTTAATATTATCAGAATTGCCGTCATTTCAGAGCTTTCGACCTGTAATCTCGGTAACTGAACTCGGCCTTAAATGAAGTTAGATTCTATTTACTTGTGTTTCAACTGTTTGTTACACGTTCATATTCATTTCCTGGAAAGAAAATTGTGTATTTTAAGAGTTTTAACACATTTTGACAGTTTCCTGAGAAGTATATACTAGAACCTTCAGGATATAAACTGTTTCAGTCAAAAAACGCCACGGCAACTCAGAATCAACTGTAAACATAAACAATATTCTCCACATTTCAAATCATTATACACAAGTTCTGAGCTCTATAAACAGGAATTCTTAAAGTTCCGGAGAGGTTAATATTATCAGAATTCTCGTCATTTCAAAGTTTCTACCTGTAATCTCGGGAATTGAACTCGGCTTTAAATGTAGTTAGATTCTATTTACTTGTTTTTTAACTGTTTGTTACACGTTCATATTCATTTCCTGGAAAGAAAACTGTGTATTTTAAGAGTTTTAACACATTCTCACAGTTTCCTTAGAATTACATACTAGAACCTTCAGGATATAAACTGTCTCAGTCAAAAAAACCCATGGCGACTCAGGATCAACTGTAAACATAAACAGTGTTCTCGTCATTTCAAATCATTATACATTAGTTCTGAGCTCTATAAACAGGAATTCTTAAAGTTTGAAATGACATTTTAGTGAAAACACCACTTAAAATAGCCCGAGTTTTTAATATTATCAGAATTGCCGTCATTTCAGAGCTTTCAACCTCTAATCTCGGTAACTGAACTCGGTGTTAAATGTAGTTAGATTCTTTTTACTTGTGTTTCAACTGTTTGTTACACGTTCATATTCATTTCCTGGAAAGAAAATTGTGTATTTTAAGAGTTTTAACACATTTTGACAGTTTCCTGAGAAGTATGTACTAGAACCTTCAGGATATAAACTGTTTCAGTCAAAAAAGGCCACGGCAACTCAGAATCAACTGTAAACATAAACAATATTCTCCACATTTCAAATCATTATACACAAGTTCTGAGCTCTATAAACAGGAATTCTTAAAGTTCCGGAGATGTTAATATTATCAGAATTCTCGTCATTTCAAAGTTTCTACCTGTAATCTCGGGAATTGAACTCGGCTTTAAAAGTACTTAGATTCTATTTACTTGTGTTTTAACTGTTTGTTACACGTTCATATTCATTTCCTGGAAAGAAAACTGAGTATTTTAAGAGTTTTAACGCATTCTCACAGTTTCCTTAGAATTATATACTAGAACCTTCAGGATATAAACTGTCTCAGTCAAAAAAAGCCGTGGCAACTCAGGATCAACTGTAAACATAAACAGTATTCTCCTCATTTTAAATCATTATACACAAGTACTGAGCTCTATAAACAGGAATTCTTAAAGTTTGAAATGACATTTTAGTGAAAACGCCACTTAAAATAGCCTGAGTTGTTAATATTATCAGAATTGCCGTCATTTCAGAGCTTTCCACCACTAATCTCGGTTATTGAACTCGGCGTTAAATGTAGTTAGATTCTATTTACTTGTGTTTCAACTGTTTGTTACACGTTCATATTCATTTCCTGGAAAGAAAATTGTGTATTTTAAGAGTTTTAACACATTTTGACAGTTTCCTGAGAAGTATGTACTAGAACCTTCAGGATATAAACTGTTTCAGTCAAAAAAGGAGACGGCAACTCAGAATCAACTGTAAACATAAACAGTATCCTCCTCATTTCAAATCATTATACACAAGTTCTGAGCTCTATAAACAGGAATTCTTAAAGTTCCGGAGAGGTTAATATTATCAGAATTCTCGTCATTTCAAAGTTTCTACCTGTAATCTCGGGAATTGAACTCGGCTTTAAATGTACTTAGATTCTATTTACTTGTGTTTTAACTGTTTGTTACACGTTCATATTCATTTCCTGGAAAGAAAACTGAGTATTTTAAGAGTTTTAACACATTCTCACAGTTTCCTTAGAATTATATACTAGAACCTTCAGGATATAAACTGTCTCAGGCAAAAAAAGCCGTGGCAACTCAGGATCAACTGTAAACATAAACAGTGTTCTCGTCATTTCAAATCATTATACACTAGTTCTGAGCTCTATAAACAGGAATTCTTAAAGTTTGAAATGACATTTTAGTGAAAACGCCACTTAAAATAGCCTGAGTTGTTAATATTATCAGAATTGCCGTCATTTCAGAGCTTTCGACCTGTAATCTCGGTAACTGAACTCGGCCTTAAATGAAGTTAGATTCTATTTACTTGTGTTTCAACTGTTTGTTACACGTTCATATTCATTTCCTGGAAAGAAAATTGTGTATTTTAAGAGTTTTAACACATTTTGACAGTTTCCTGAGAAGTATATACTAGAACCTTCAGGATATAAACTGTTTCAGTCAAAAAACGCCACGGCAACTCAGAATCAACTGTAAACATAAACAATATTCTCCACATTTCAAATCATTATACACAAGTTCTGAGCTCTATAAACAGGAATTCTTAAAGTTCCGGAGATGTTAATATTATCAGAATTCTCGTCATTTCAAAGTTTCTACCTGTAATCTCGAGAATTGAACTCGGCTTTAAATGTACTTAGATTCTATTTACTTGTGTTTTAACTGTTTGTTACACGTTCATATTCATTTCCTGGAAAGAAAACTGAGTATTTTAAGAGTTTTAACGCATTCTCACAGTTTCCTTAGAATTATATACTAGAACCTTCAGGATATAAACTGTCTCAGTCAAAAAAAGCCGTGGCAACTCAGGATCAACTGTAAACATAAACAGTATTCTCCTCATTTTAAATCATTATACACAAGTACTGAGCTCTATAAACAGGAATTCTTAAAGTTTGAAATGACATTTTAGTGAAAACGCCACTTAAAATAGCCTGAGTTGTTAATATTATCAGAATTGCCGTCATTTCAGAGCTTTCCACCACTAATCTCGGTTATTGAACTCGGCGTTAAATGTAGTTAGATTCTATTTACTTGTGTTTCAACTGTTTGTTACACGTTCATATTCATTTCCTGGAAAGAAAATTGTGTATTTTAAGAGTTTTAACACATTTTGACAGTTTCCTGAGAAGTATGTACTAGAACCTTCAGGATATAAACTGTTTCAGTCAAAAAAGGAGACGGCAACTCAGAATCAACTGTAAACATAAACAGTATCCTCCTCATTTCAAATCATTATACACAAGTTCTGAGCTCTATAAACAGGAATTCTTAAAGTTCCGGAGAGGTTAATATTATCAGAATTCTCGTCATTTCAAAGTTTCTACCTGTAATCTCGGGAATTGAACTCGGCTTTAAATGTACTTAGATTCTATTTACTTGTGTTTTAACTGTTTGTTACACGTTCATATTCATTTCCTGGAAAGAAAACTGAGTATTTTAAGAGTTTTAACACATTCTCACAGTTTCCTTAGAATTATATACTAGAACCTTCAGGATATAAACTGTCTCAGGCAAAAAAAGCCGTGGCGACTCAGGATCAACTGTAAACATAAACAGTGTTCTCGTCATTTCAAATCATTATACACTAGTTCTGAGCTCTATAAACAGGAATTCTTAAAGTTTGAAATGACATTTTAGTGAAAACGCCACTTAAAATAGCCTGAGTTGTTAATATTATCAGAATTGCCGTCATTTCAGAGCTTTCGACCTGTAATCTCGGTAACTGAACTCGGCCTTAAATGAAGTTAGATTCTATTTACTTGTGTTTCAACTGTTTGTTACACGTTCATATTCATTTCCTGGAAAGAAAATTGTGTATTTTAAGAGTTTTAACACATTTTGACAGTTTCCTGAGAAGTATATACTAGAACCTTCAGGATATAAACTGTTTCAGTGAAAAAACGCCACGGCAACTCAGAATCAACTGTAAACATAAACAATATTCTCCACATTTCAAATCATTATACACAAGTTCTGAGCTCTATAAACAGGAATTCTTAAAGTTCCGGAGATGTTAATATTATCAGAATTCTCGTCATTTCAAAGTTTCTACCTGTAATCTCGAGAATTGAACTCGGCTTTAAATGTACTTAGATTCTATTTACTTGTGTTTTAACTGTTTGTTACACGTTCATATTCATTTCCTGGAAAGAAAACTGAGTATTTTAAGAGTTTTAACACATTCTCACAGTTTCCTTAGAATTATATACTAGAACCTTCAGGATATAAACTGTCTCAGGCAAAAAAAGCCGTGGCAACTCAGGATCAACTGTAAACATAAACAGTATTCTCCTCATTTTAAATCATTATACACAAGTACTGAGCTCTATAAACAGGAATTCTTAAAGTTTGAAATGACATTTTAGTGAAAACGCCACTTAAAATAGCCTGAGTTGTTAATATTATCAGAATTGCCGTCATTTCAGAGCTTTCCACCACTAATCTCGGTAACTGAACTCGGCCTTAAATGAAGTTAGATTCTATTTACTTGTGTTTCAACTGTTTGTTACACGTTCATATTCATTTCCTGGAAAGAAAATTGTGTATTTTAAGAGTTTTAACACATTTTGACAGTTTCCTGAGAAGTATATACTAGAATCTTCAGGATATAAACTGTTTCAGTCAAAAAACGCCACGGCAACTCAGAATCAACTGTAAACATAAACAATATTCTCCACATTTCAAATCATTATACACAAGTTCTGAGCTCTATAAACAGGAATTCTTAAAGTTCCGGAGATGTTAATATTATCAGAATTCTCGTCATTTCAAAGTTTCTACCTGTAATCTCGAGAATTGAACTCGGCTTTAAATGTACTTAGATTCTATTTACTTGTGTTTTAACTGTTTGTTACACGTTCATATTCATTTCCTGGAAAGAAAACTGAGTATTTTAAGAGTTTTAACGCATTCTCACAGTTTCCTTAGAATTATATACTAGAACCTTCAGGATATAAACTGTCTCAGTCAAAAAAAGCCGTGGCAACTCAGGATCAACTGTAAACATAAACAGTATTCTCCTCATTTTAAATCATTATACACAAGTACTGAGCTCTATAAACAGGAATTCTTAAAGTTTGAAATGACATTTTAGTGAAAACGCCACTTAAAATAGCCTGAGTTGTTAATATTATCAGAATTGCCGTCATTTCAGAGCTTTCCACCACTAATCTCGGTTATTGAACTCGGCGTTAAATGTAGTTAGATTCTATTTACTTGTGTTTCAACTGTTTGTTACACGTTCATATTCATTTCCTGGAAAGAAAATTGTGTATTTTAAGAGTTTTAACACATTTTGACAGTTTCCTGAGAAGTATGTACTAGAACCTTCAGGATATAAACTGTTTCAGTCAAAAAAGGAGACGGCAACTCAGAATCAACTGTAAACATAAACAGTATCCTCCTCATTTCAAATCATTATACACAAGTTCTGAGCTCTATAAACAGGAATTCTTAAAGTTCCGGAGAGGTTAATATTATCAGAATTCTCGTCATTTCAAAGTTTCTACCTGTAATCTCGGGAATTGAACTCGGCTTTAAATGTACTTAGATTCTATTTACTTGTGTTTTAACTGTTTGTTACACGTTCATATTCATTTCCTGGAAAGAAAACTGAGTATTTTAAGAGTTTTAACACATTCTCACAGTTTCCTTAGAATTATATACTAGAACCTTCAGGATATAAACTGTCTCAGGCAAAAAAAGCCGTGGCAACTCAGGATCAACTGTAAACATAAACAGTGTTCTCGTCATTTCAAATCATTATACACTAGTTCTGAGCTCTATAAACAGGAATTCTTAAAGTTTGAAATGACATTTTAGTGAAAACGCCACTTAAAATAGCCTGAGTTGTTAATATTATCAGAATTGCCGTCATTTCAGAGCTTTCGACCTGTAATCTCGGTAACTGAACTCGGCCTTAAATGAAGTTAGATTCTATTTACTTGTGTTTCAACTGTTTGTTACACGTTCATATTCATTTCCTGGAAAGAAAATTGTGTATTTTAAGAGTTTTAACACATTTTGACAGTTTCCTGAGAAGTATATACTAGAACCTTCAGGATATAAACTGTTTCAGTCAAAAAACGCCACGGCAACTCAGAATCAACTGTAAACATAAACAATATTCTCCACATTTCAAATCATTATACACAAGTTCTGAGCTCTATAAACAGGAATTCTTAAAGTTCCGGAGATGTTAATATTATCAGAATTCTCGTCATTTCAAAGTTTCTACCTGTAATCTCGAGAATTGAACTCGGCTTTAAATGTACTTAGATTCTATTTACTTGTGTTTTAACTGTTTGTTACACGTTCATATTCATTTCCTGGAAAGAAAACTGAGTATTTTAAGAGTTTTAACACATTCTCACAGTTTCCTTAGAATTATATACTAGAACCTTCAGGATATAAACTGTCTCAGGCAAAAAAAGCCGTGGCAACTCAGGATCAACTGTAAACATAAACAGTATTCTCCTCATTTTAAATCATTATACACAAGTACTGAGCTCTATAAACAGGAATTCTTAAAGTTTGAAATGACATTTTAGTGAAAACGCCACTTAAAATAGCCTGAGTTGTTAATATTATCAGAATTGCCGTCATTTCAGAGCTTTCCACCACTAATCTCGGTTATTGAACTCGGCGTTAAATGTAGTTAGATTCTATTTACTTGTGTTTCAACTGTTTGTTACACGTTCATATTCATTTCCTGGAAAGAAAATTGTGTATTTTAAGAGTTTTAACACATTTTGACAGTTTCCTGAGAAGTATGTACTAGAACCTTCAGGATATAAACTGTTTCAGTCAAAAAAGGAGACGCAACTCAGAATCAACTGTAAACATAAACAGTATCCTCCTCATTTCAAATCATTATACACAAGTTCTGAGCTCTATAAACAGGAATTCTTAAAGTTCCGGAGAGGTTAATATTATCAGAATTCTCGTCATTTCAAAGTTTCTACCTGTAATCTCGGGAATTGAACTCGGCTTTAAATGTAGTTAGATTCTATTTACTTGTTTTTTAACTGTTTGTTACACGTTCATATTCATTTCCTGGAAAGAAAACTGTGTATTTTAAGAGTTTTAACACATTCTCACAGTTTCCTTAGAATTATATACTAGAACCTTCAGGATATAAACTGTCTCAGTCAAAAAAAGCCATGGCGACTCAGGATCAACTGTAAACATAAACAGTGTTCTCGTCATTTCAAATCATTATACACTAGTTCTGAGCTCTATAAACAGGAATTCTTAAAGTTTGAAATGACATTTTAGTGAAAACGCCACTTAAAATAGCCCGAGTTTTTAATAATATCAGAATTGCCGTCATTTCAGAGCTTTCAACCTCTAATCTCGGTAACTGAACTCCGCGTTAAATGTAGTTAGATTCTTTTTACTTGTGTTTCAACTGTTTGTTACACGTTCATATTCATTTCCTGGAAAGAAAATTGTGTATTTTAAGAGTTTTAACACATTTTGACAGTTTCCTGAGAAGTATGTACTAGAACCTTCAGGATATAAACTGTTTCAGTCAAAAAAGGCCACGGCAACTCAGAATCAACTGTAAACATAAACAATATTCTCCACATTTCAAATCATTATACACAAGTTCTGAGCTCTATAAACAGGAATTCTTAAAGTTCCGGAGATGTTAATATTATCAGAATTCTCGTCATTTCAAAGTTTCTACCTGTAATCTCCGGAATTGAACTCGGCTTTAAATGTACTTAGATTCTATTTACTTGTGTTTTAACTGTTTGTTACACGTTCATATTCATTTCCTGGAAAGAAAACTGAGTATTTTAAGAGTTTTAACACATTCTCACAGTTTCCTTAGAATTATATACTAGAACCTTCAGGATATAAACTGTCTCAGGCAAAAAAAGCCGTGGCAACTCAGGATCAACTGTAAACATAAACAGTGTTCTCGTCATTTCAAATCATTATACACTAGTTCTGAGCTCTATAAACAGGAATTCTTAAAGTTTGAAATGACATTTTAGTGAAAACGCCACTTAAAATAGCCTGAGTTGTTAATATTATCAGAATTGCCGTCATTTCAGAGCTTTCGACCTGTAATCTCGGTAACTGAACTCGGCCTTAAATGAAGTTAGATTCTATTTACTTGTGTTTCAACTGTTTGTTACACGTTCATATTCATTTCCTGGAAAGAAAATTGTGTATTTTAAGAGTTTTAACACATTTTGACAGGTTCCTGAGAAGTATATACTAGAACCTTCAGGATATAAACTGTTTCAGTCAAAAAACGCCACGGCAACTCAGAATCAACTGTAAACATAAACAATATTCTCCACATTTCAAATCATTATACACAAGTTCTGAGCTCTATAAACAGGAATTCTTAAAGTTCCGGAGATGTTAATATTATCAGAATTCTCGTCATTTCAAAGTTTCTACCTGTAATCTCGAGAATTGAACTCGGCTTTAAATGTACTTAGATTCTATTTACTTGTGTTTTAACTGTTTGTTACACGTTCATATTCATTTCCTGGAAAGAAAACTGAGTATTTTAAGAGTTTTAAAGCATTCTCACAGTTTCCTTAGAATTATATACTAGAACCTTCAGGATATAAACTGTCTCAGTCAAAAAAAGCCGTGGCAACTCAGGATCAACTGTAAACATAAACAGTATTCTCCTCATTTTAAATCATTATACACAAGTACTGAGCTCTATAAACAGGAATTCTTAAAGTTTGAAATGACATTTTAGTGAAAACGCCACTTAAAATAGCCTGAGTTGTTAATATTATCAGAATTGCCGTCATTTCAGAGCTTTCCACCACTAATCTCGGTTATTGAACTCGGCGTTAAATGTAGTTAGATTCTATTTACTTGTGTTTCAACTGTTTGTTACACGTTCATATTCATTTCCTGGAAAGAAAATTGTGTATTTTAAGAGTTTTAACACATTTTGACAGTTTCCTGAGAAGTATGTACTAGAACCTTCAGGATATAAACTGTTTCAGTCAAAAAAGGAGACGGCAACTCAGAATCAACTGTAAACATAAACAGTATCCTCCTCATTTCAAATCATTATACACAAGTTCTGAGCTCTATAAACAGGAATTCTTAAAGTTCCGGAGAGGTTAATATTATCAGAATTCTCGTCATTTCAAAGTTTCTACCTGTAATCTCGGGAATTGAACTCGGCTTTAAATGTACTTAGATTCTATTTACTTGTGTTTTAACTGTTTGTTACACGTTCATATTCATTTCCTGGAAAGAAAACTGAGTATTTTAAGAGTTTTAACACATTCTCACAGTTTCCTTAGAATTATATACTAGAACCTTCAGGATATAAACTGTCTCAGGCAAAAAAAGCCGTGGCGACTCAGGATCAACTGTAAACATAAACAGTGTTCTCGTCATTTCAAATCATTATACACTAGTTCTGAGCTCTATAAACAGGAATTCTTAAAGTTTGAAATGACATTTTAGTGAAAACGCCACTTAAAATAGCCTGAGTTGTTAATATTATCAGAATTGCCGTCATTTCAGAGCTTTCGACCTGTAATCTCGGTAACTGAACTCGGCCTTAAATGAAGTTAGATTCTATTTACTTGTGTTTCAACTGTTTGTTACACGTTCATATTCATTTCCTGGAAAGAAAATTGTGTATTTTAAGAGTTTTAACACATTTTGACAGTTTCCTGAGAAGTATATACTAGAACCTTCAGGATATAAACTGTTTCAGTGAAAAAACGCCACGGCAACTCAGAATCAACTGTAAACATAAACAATATTCTCCACATTTCAAATCATTATACACAAGTTCTGAGCTCTATAAACAGGAATTCTTAAAGTTCCGGAGATGTTAATATTATCAGAATTCTCGTCATTTCAAAGTTTCTACCTGTAATCTCGAGAATTGAACTCGGCTTTAAATGTACTTAGATTCTATTTACTTGTGTTTTAACTGTTTGTTACACGTTCATATTCATTTCCTGGAAAGAAAACTGAGTATTTTAAGAGTTTTAACGCATTCTCACAGTTTCCTTAGAATTATATACTAGAACCTTCAGGATATAAACTGTCTCAGTCAAAAAAAGCCGTGGCAACTCAGGATCAACTGTAAACATAAACAGTATTCTCCTCATTTTAAATCATTATACACAAGTACTGAGCTCTATAAACAGGAATTCTTAAAGTTTGAAATGACATTTTAGTGAAAACGCCACTTAAAATAGCCTGAGTTGTTAATATTATCAGAATTGCCGTCATTTCAGAGCTTTCCACCACTAATCTCGGTTATTGAACTCGGCGTTAAATGTAGTTAGATTCTATTTACTTGTGTTTCAACTGTTTGTTACACGTTCATATTCATTTCCTGGAAAGAAAATTGTGTATTTTAAGAGTTTTAACACATTTTGACAGTTTCCTGAGAAGTATGTACTAGAACCTTCAGGATATAAACTGTTTCAGTCAAAAAAGGAGACGGCAACTCAGAATCAACTGTAAACATAAACAGTATCCTCCTCATTTCAAATCATTATACACAAGTTCTGAGCTCTATAAACAGGAATTCTTAAAGTTCCGGAGAGGTTAATATTATCAGAATTCTCGTCATTTCAAAGTTTCTACCTGTAATCTCGGGAATTGAACTCGGCTTTAAATGTACTTAGATTCTATTTACTTGTGTTTTAACTGTTTGTTACACGTTCATATTCATTTCCTGGAAAGAAAACTGAGTATTTTAAGAGTTTTAACACATTCTCACAGTTTCCTTAGAATTATATACTAGAACCTTCAGGATATAAACTGTCTCAGGCAAAAAAAGCCGTGGCAACTCAGGATCAACTGTAAACATAAACAGTGTTCTCGTCATTTCAAATCATTATACACTAGTTCTGAGCTCTATAAACAGGAATTCTTAAAGTTTGAAATGACATTTTAGTGAAAACGCCACTTAAAATAGCCTGAGTTGTTAATATTATCAGAATTGCCGTCATTTCAGAGCTTTCGACCTGTAATCTCGGTAACTGAACTCGGCCTTAAACGAAGTTAGATTCTATTTACTTGTGTTTCAACTGTTTGTTACACGTTCATATTCATTTCCTGGAAAGAAAATTGTGTATTTTAAGAGTTTTAACACATTTTGACAGTTTCCTGAGAAGTATATACTAGAACCTTCAGGATATAAACTGTTTCAGTCAAAAAACGCCACGGCAACTCAGAATCAACTGTAAACATAAAGAATATTCTCCACATTTCAAATCATTATACACAAGTTCTGAGCTCTATAAACAGGAATTCTTAAAGTTCCGGAGATGTTAATATTATCAGAATTCTCGTCATTTCAAAGTTTCTACCTGTAATCTCGAGAATTGAACTCGGCTTTAAATTTACTTAGATTCTATTTACTTGTGTTTTAACTGTTTGTTACACGTTCATATTCATTTCCTGGAAAGAAAACTGAGTATTTTAAGAGTTTTCACACATTCTCACAGTTTCCTTAGAATTATATACTAGAACCTTCAGGATATAAACTGTCTCAGTCAAAAAAAGCCGTGGCAAATCAGGATCAACTGTAAACATAAACAGTATTCTCCTCATTTTAAATCATTATACACAAGTACTGAGCTCTATAAACAGGAATTCTTAAAGTTTGAAATGACATTTTAGTGAAAACGCCACTTAAAATAGCCTGAGTTGTTAATATTATCAGAATTGCCGTCATTTCAGAGCTTTCCACCACTAATCTCGGTTATTGAACTCGGCGTTAAATGTAGTTAGATTCTATTTACTTGTGTTTCAACTGTTTGTTACACGTTCATATTCATTTCCTGGAAAGAAAATTGTGTATTTTAAGAGTTTTAACACATTTTGACAGTTTCCTGAGAAGTATGTACTAGAACCTTCAGGATATAAACTGTTTCAGTCAAAAAAGGAGACGGCAACTCAGAATCAACTGTAAACATAAACAGTATCCTCCTCATTTCAAATCATTATACACAAGTTCTGAGCTCTATAAACAGGAATTCTTAAAGTTCCGGAGAGGTTAATATTATCAGAATTCTCGTCATTTCAAAGTTTCTACCTGTAATCTCGGGAATTGAACTCGGCTTTAAATGTAGTTAGATTCTATTTACTTGTTTTTTAACTGTTTGTTACACGTTCATATTCATTTCCTGGAAAGAAAACTGTGTATTTTAAGAGTTTTAACACATTCTCACAGTTTCCTTAGAATCATATACTAGAACCTTCAGGATATAAACTGTCTCAGTCAAAAAAAGCCATGGCGACTCAGGATCAACTGTAAACATAAACAGTGTTCTCGTCATTTCAAATCATTATACACTAGTTCTGAGCTCTATAAACAGGAATTCTTAAAGTTTGAAATGACATTTTAGTGAAAACGCCACTTAAAATAGCCCGAGTTTTTAATATTATCAGAATTGCCGTCATTTCAGAGCTTTCAACCTCTAATCTCGGTAACTGAACTCGGCGTTAAATGTAGTTAGATTCTTTTTACTTGTGTTTCAACTGTTTGTTACACGTTCATATTCATTTCCTGGAAAGAAAATTGTGTATTTTAAGAGTTTTAACACATTTTGACAGTTTCCTGAGAAGTATGTACTAGAACCTTCAGGATATAAACTGTTTCAGTCAAAAAAGGCCACGGCAACTCAGAATCAACTGTAAACATAAACAGTATCCTCCTCATTTCAAATCATTATACACAAGTTCTGAGCTCTATAAACAGGAATTCTTAAAGTTCCGGAGAGGTTAATATTATCAGAATTCTCGTCATTTCAAAGTTTCTACCTGTAATCTCGGGAATTGAACTCGGCTTTAAATGTACTTAGATTCTATTTACTTGTGTTTTAACTGTTTGTTACACGTTCATATTCATTTCCTGGAAAGAAAACTGAG
This sequence comes from Myotis daubentonii, assembly GCF_963259705.1. Taxonomy (NCBI): domain Eukaryota; kingdom Metazoa; phylum Chordata; class Mammalia; order Chiroptera; family Vespertilionidae; genus Myotis; species Myotis daubentonii. The sequence goes on from NC_081844.1 coordinate 9,122,322, forward strand.
TATTTTAAGAGTTTTAACACATTCTCACAGTTTCCTTAGAATTATATACTAGAACCTTCAGGATATAAACTGTCTCAGGCAAAAAAAGCCGTGGCAACTCAGGATCAACTGTAAACATAAACAGTGTTCTCGTCATTTCAAATCATTATACACAAGTACTGAGCTCTATAAACAGGAATTCTTAAAGTTTGAAATGACATTTTAGTGAAAACGCCACTTAAAATAGCCTGAGTTGTTAATATTATCAGAATTGCCGTCATTTCAGAGCTTTCGACCTGTAATCTCGGTAACTGAACTCGGCCTTAAATGAAGTTAGATTCTATTTACTTGTGTTTCAACTGTTTGTTACACGTTCATATTCATTTCCTGGAAAGAAAATTGTGTATTTTAAGAGTTTTAACACATTTTGACAGTTTCCTGAGAAGTATATACTAGAACCTTCAGGATATAAACTGTTTCAGTCAAAAAACGCCACGGCAACTCTGAATCAACTGTAAACATAAACAATATTCTCCACATTTCAAATCATTATACACAAGTTCTGAGCTCTATAAACAGGAATTCTTAAAGTTCCGGAGATGTTAATATTATCAGAATTCTCGTCATTTCAAAGTTTCTACCTGTAATCTCGAGAATTGAACTCGGCTTTAAATGTACTTAGATTCTATTTACTTGTGTTTTATCTGTTTGTTACACGTTCATATTCATTTCCTGGAAAGAAAACTGAGTATTTTAAGAGTTTTAACACATTCTCACAGTTTCCTTAGAATTATATACTAGAACCTTCAGGATATAAACTGTCTCAGTCAAAAAAAGCCGTGGCAACTCAGGATCAACTGTAAACATAAACAGTATTCTCCTCATTTTAAATCATTATACACAAGTACTGAGCTCTATAAACAGGAATTCTTAAAGTTTGAAATGACATTTTAGTGAAAACGCCACTTAAAATAGCCTGAGTTGTTAATATTATCAGAATTGCCGTCATTTCAGAGCTTTCCACCACTAATCTCGGTTATTGAACTCGGCGTTAAATGTAGTTAGATTCTATTTACTTGTGTTTCAACTGTTTGTTACACGTTCATATTCATTTCCTGGAAAGAAAATTGTGTATTTTAAGAGTTTTAACACATTTTGACAGTTTCCTGAGAAGTATGTACTAGAACCTTCAGGATATAAACTGTTTCAGTCAAAAAAGGAGACGGCAACTCAGAATCAACTGTAAACATAAACAGTATCCTCCTCATTTCAAATCATTATACACAAGTTCTGAGCTCTATAAACAGGAATTCTTAAAGTTCCGGAGAGGTTAATATTATCAGAATTCTCGTCATTTCAAAGTTTCTACCTGTAATCTCGGGAATTGAACTCGGCTTTAAATGTAGTTAGATTCTATTTACTTGTTTTTTAACTGTTTGTTACACGTTCATATTCATTTCCTGGAAAGAAAACTGTGTATTTTAAGAGTTTTAACACATTCTCACAGTTTCCTTAGAATTATATACTAGAACCTTGAGGATATAAACTGTCTCAGTCAAAAAAAGCCATGGCGACTCAGGATCAACTGTAAACATAAACAGTGTTCTCGTCATTTCAAATCATTATACACTAGTTCTGAGCTCTATAAACAGGAATTCTTAAAGTTTGAAATGACATTTTAGTGAAAACGCCACTTAAAATAGCCCGAGTTTTTAATATTATCAGAATTGCCGTCATTTCAGAGCTTTCAACCTCTAATCTCGGTAACTGAACTCGGCGTTAAATGTAGTTAGATTCTATTTACTTGTGTTTTAACTGTTTGTTACACGTTCATATTCATTTCCTGGAAAGAAAACTGAGTATTTTAAGAGTTTTAACACATTCTCACAGTTTCCTTAGAATTATATACTAGAACCTTCAGGATATAAACTGTCTCAGGCAAAAAAAGCCGTGGCAACTCAGGATCAACTGTAAACATAAACAGTATTCTCCTCATTTTAAATCATTATACACAAGTACTGAGCTCTATAAACAGGAATTCTTAAAGTTTGAAATGACATTTTAGTGAAAACGCCACTTAAAATAGCCTGAGTTGTTAATATTATCAGAATTGCCGTCATTTCAGAGCTTTCCACCACTAATCTCGGTAACTGAACTCGGCCTTAAATGAAGTTAGATTCTATTTACTTGTGTTTCAACTGTTTGTTACACGTTCATATTCATTTCCTGGAAAGAAAATTGTGTATTTTAAGAGTTTTAACACATTTTGACAGTTTCCTGAGAAGTATATACTAGAACCTTCAGGATATAAACTGTTTCAGTCAAAAAACGCCACGGCAACTCTGAATCAACTGTAAACATAAACAATATTCTCCACATTTCAAATCATTATACACAAGTTCTGAGCTCTATAAACAGGAATTCTTAAAGTTCCGGAGATGTTAATATTCTCAGAATTCTCGTCATTTCAAAGTTTCTACCTGTAATCTCGAGAATTGAACTCGGCTTTAAATGTACTTAGATTCTATTTACTTGTGTTTTATCTGTTTGTTACACGTTCATATTCATTTCCTGGAAAGAAAACTGAGTATTTTAAGAGTTTTAACACATTCTCACAGTTTCCTTAGAATTATATACTAGAACCTTCAGGATATAAACTGTCTCAGTCAAAAAAAGCCGTGGCAACTCAGGATCAACTGTAAACATAAACAGTATTCTCCTCATTTTAAATCATTATACACAAGTACTGAGCTCTATAAACAGGAATTCTTAAAGTTTGAAATGACATTTTAGTGAAAACGCCACTTAAAATAGCCTGAGTTGTTAATATTATCAGAATTGCCGTCATTTCAGAGCTTTCCACCACTAATCTCGGTTATTGAACTCGGCGTTAAATGTAGTTAGATTCTATTTACTTGTGTTTCAACTGTTTGTTACACGTTCATATTCATTTCCTGGAAAGAAAATTGTGTATTTTAAGAGTTTTAACACATTTTGACAGTTTCCTGAGAAGTATGTACTAGAACCTTCAGGATATAAACTGTTTCAGTCAAAAAAGGAGACGGCAACTCAGAATCAACTGTAAACATAAACAGTATCCTCCTCATTTCAAATCATTATACACAAGTTCTGAGCTCTATAAACAGGAATTCTTAAAGTTCCGGAGAGGTTAATATTATCAGAATTCTCGTCATTTCAAAGTTTCTACCTGTAATCTCGGGAATTGAACTCGGCTTTAAATGTAGTTAGATTCTATTTACTTGTTTTTTAACTGTTTGTTACACGTTCATATTCATTTCCTGGAAAGAAAACTGTGTATTTTAAGAGTTTTAACACATTCTCACAGTTTCCTTAGAATTATATACTAGAACCTTGAGGATATAAACTGTCTCAGTCAAAAAAAGCCATGGCGACTCAGGATCAACTGTAAACATAAACAGTGTTCTCGTCATTTCAAATCATTATACACTAGTTCTGAGCTCTATAAACAGGAATTCTTAAAGTTTGAAATGACATTTTAGTGAAAACGCCACTTAAAATAGCCCGAGTTTTTAATATTATCAGAATTGCCGTCATTTCAGAGCTTTCAACCTCTAATCTCGGTAACTGAACTCGGCGTTAAATGTAGTTAGATTCTATTTACTTGTGTTTTAACTGTTTGTTACACGTTCATATTCATTTCCTGGAAAGAAAACTGAGTATTTTAAGAGTTTTAACACATTCTCACAGTTTCCTTAGAATTATATACTAGAACCTTCAGGATATAAACTGTCTCAGGCAAAAAAAGCCGTGGCAACTCAGGATCAACTGTAAACATAAACAGTATTCTCCTCATTTTAAATCATTATACACAAGTACTGAGCTCTATAAACAGGAATTCTTAAAGTTTGAAATGACATTTTAGTGAAAACGCCACTTAAAATAGCCTGAGTTGTTAATATTATCAGAATTGCCGTCATTTCAGAGCTTTCCACCACTAATCTCGGTAACTGAACTCGGCCTTAAATGAAGTTAGATTCTATTTACTTGTGTTTCAACTGTTTGTTACACGTTCATATTCATTTCCTGGAAAGAAAATTGTGTATTTTAAGAGTTTTAACACATTTTGACAGTTTCCTGAGAAGTATATACTAGAACCTTCAGGATATAAACTGTTTCAGTCAAAAAACGCCACGGCAACTCAGAATCAACTGTAAACATAAACAATATTCTCCACATTTCAAATCATTATACACAAGTTCTGAGCTCTATAAACAGGAATTCTTAAAGTTCCGGAGATGTTAATATTCTCAGAATTCTCGTCATTTCAAAGTTTCTACCTGTAATCTCGAGAATTGAACTCGGCTTTAAATGTACTTAGATTCTATTTACTTGTGTTTTAACTGTTTGTTACACGTTCATATTCATTTCCTGGAAAGAAAACTGAGTATTTTAAGAGTTTTAACGCATTCTCACAGTTTCCTTAGAATTATATACTAGAACCTTCAGGATATAAACTGTCTCAGTCAAAAAAAGCCGTGGCAACTCAGGATCAACTGTAAACATAAACAGTATTCTCCTCATTTTAAATCATTATACACAAGTACTGAGCTCTATAAACAGGAATTCTTAAAGTTTGAAATGACATTTTAGTGAAAACGCCACTTAAAATAGCCTGAGTTGTTAATATTATCAGAATTGCCGTCATTTCAGAGCTTTCCACCACTAATCTCGGTTATTGAACTCGGCGTTAAATGTAGTTAGATTCTATTTACTTGTGTTTCAACTGTTTGTTACACGTTCATATTCATTTCCTGGAAAGAAAATTGTGTATTTTAAGAGTTTTAACACATTTTGACAGTTTCCTGAGAAGTATGTACTAGAACCTTCAGGATATAAACTGTTTCAGTCAAAAAAGGAGACGGCAACTCAGAATCAACTGTAAACATAAACAGTATCCTCCTCATTTCAAATCATTATACACAAGTTCTGAGCTCTATAAACAGGAATTCTTAAAGTTCCGGAGAGGTTAATATTATCAGAATTCTCGTCATTTCAAAGTTTCTACCTGTAATCTCGGGAATTGAACTCGGCTTTAAATGTACTTAGATTCTATTTACTTGTGTTTTAACTGTTTGTTACACGTTCATATTCATTTCCTGGAAAGAAAACTGAGTATTTTAAGAGTTTTAACACATTCTCACAGTTTCCTTAGAATTATATACTAGAACCTTCAGGATATAAACTGTCTCAGGCAAAAAAAGCCGTGGCAACTCAGGATCAACTGTAAACATAAACAGTGTTCTCGTCATTTCAAATCATTATACACTAGTTCTGAGCTCTATAAACAGGAATTCTTAAAGTTTGAAATGACATTTTAGTGAAAACGCCACTTAAAATAGCCTGAGTTGTTAATATTATCAGAATTGCCGTCATTTCAGAGCTTTCGACCTGTAATCTCGGTAACTGAACTCGGCCTTAAACGAAGTTAGATTCTATTTACTTGTGTTTCAACTGTTTGTTACACGTTCATATTCATTTCCTGGAAAGAAAATTGTGTATTTTAAGAGTTTTAACACATTTTGACAGTTTCCTGAGAAGTATATACTAGAACCTTCAGGATATAAACTGTTTCAGTCAAAAAACGCCACGGCAACTCAGAATCAACTGTAAACATAAAGAATATTCTCCACATTTCAAATCATTATACACAAGTTCTGAGCTCTATAAACAGGAATTCTTAAAGTTCCGGAGATGTTAATATTATCAGAATTCTCGTCATTTCAAAGTTTCTACCTGTAATCTCGAGAATTGAACTCGGCTTTAAATTTACTTAGATTCTATTTACTTGTGTTTTAACTGTTTGTTACACGTTCATATTCATTTCCTGGAAAGAAAACTGAGTATTTTAAGAGTTTTCACACATTCTCACAGTTTCCTTAGAATTATATACTAGAACCTTCAGGATATAAACTGTCTCAGTCAAAAAAAGCCGTGGCAAATCAGGATCAACTGTAAACATAAACAGTATTCTCCTCATTTTAAATCATTATACACAAGTACTGAGCTCTATAAACAGGAATTCTTAAAGTTTGAAATGACATTTTAGTGAAAACGCCACTTAAAATAGCCTGAGTTGTTAATATTATCAGAATTGCCGTCATTTCAGAGCTTTCCACCACTAATCTCGGTTATTGAACTCGGCGTTAAATGTAGTTAGATTCTATTTACTTGTGTTTCAACTGTTTGTTACACGTTCATATTCATTTCCTGGAAAGAAAATTGTGTATTTTAAGAGTTTTAACACATTTTGACAGTTTCCTGAGAAGTATGTACTAGAACCTTCAGGATATAAACTGTTTCAGTCAAAAAAGGAGACGGCAACTCAGAATCAACTGTAAACATAAACAGTATCCTCCTCATTTCAAATCATTATACACAAGTTCTGAGCTCTATAAACAGGAATTCTTAAAGTTCCGGAGAGGTTAATATTATCAGAATTCTCGTCATTTCAAAGTTTCTACCTGTAATCTCGGGAATTGAACTCGGCTTTAAATGTAGTTAGATTCTATTTACTTGTTTTTTAACTGTTTGTTACACGTTCATATTCATTTCCTGGAAAGAAAACTGTGTATTTTAAGAGTTTTAACACATTCTCACAGTTTCCTTAGAATCATATACTAGAACCTTCAGGATATAAACTGTCTCAGTCAAAAAAAGCCATGGCGACTCAGGATCAACTGTAAACATAAACAGTGTTCTCGTCATTTCAAATCATTATACACTAGTTCTGAGCTCTATAAACAGGAATTCTTAAAGTTTGAAATGACATTTTAGTGAAAACGCCACTTAAAATAGCCCGAGTTTTTAATATTATCAGAATTGCCGTCATTTCAGAGCTTTCAACCTCTAATCTCGGTAACTGAACTCGGCGTTAAATGTAGTTAGATTCTTTTTACTTGTGTTTCAACTGTTTGTTACACGTTCATATTCATTTCCTGGAAAGAAAATTGTGTATTTTAAGAGTTTTAACACATTTTGACAGTTTCCTGAGAAGTATGTACTAGAACCTTCAGGATATAAACTGTTTCAGTCAAAAAAGGCCACGGCAACTCAGAATCAACTGTAAACATAAACAGTATCCTCCTCATTTCAAATCATTATACACAAGTTCTGAGCTCTATAAACAGGAATTCTTAAAGTTCCGGAGAGGTTAATATTATCAGAATTCTCGTCATTTCAAAGTTTCTACCTGTAATCTCGGGAATTGAACTCGGCTTTAAATGTACTTAGATTCTATTTACTTGTGTTTTAACTGTTTGTTACACGTTCATATTCATTTCCTGGAAAGAAAACTGAGTATTTTAAGAGTTTTAACACATTCTCACAGTTTCCTTAGAATTATATACTAGAACCTTCAGGATATAAACTGTCTCAGGCAAAAAAAGCCGTGGCAACTCAGGATCAACTGTAAACATAAACAGTGTTCTCGTCATTTCAAATCATTATACACTAGTTCTGAGCTCTATAAACAGGAATTCTTAAAGTTTGAAATGACATTTTAGTGAAAACGCCACTTAAAATAGCCTGAGTTGTTAATATTATCAGAATTGCCGTCATTTCAGAGCTTTCGACCTGTAATCTCGGTAACTGAACTCGGCCTTAAATGAAGTTAGATTCTATTTACTTGTGTTTCAACTGTTTGTTACACGTTCATATTCATTTCCTGGAAAGAAAATTGTGTATTTTAAGAGTTTTAACACATTTTGACAGTTTCCTGAGAAGTATATACTAGAACCTTCAGGATATAAACTGTTTCAGTCAAAAAACGCCACGGCAACTCAGAATCAACTGTAAACATAAACAATATTCTCCACATTTCAAATCATTATACACAAGTTCTGAGCTCTATAAACAGGAATTCTTAAAGTTCCGGAGATGTTAATATTATCAGAATTCTCGTCATTTCAAAGTTTCTACCTGTAATCTCGAGAATTGAACTCGGCTTTAAATGTACTTAGATTCTATTTACTTGTGTTTTATCTGTTTGTTACACGTTCATATTCATTTCCTGGAAAGAAAACTGAGTATTTTAAGAGTTTTAACACATTCTCACAGTTTCCTTAGAATTATATACTAGAACCTTCAGGATATAAACTGTCTCAGTCAAAAAAAGCCGTGGCAACTCAGGATCAACTGTAAACATAAACAGTATTCTCCTCATTTTAAATCATTATACACAAGTACTGAGCTCTATAAACAGGAATTCTTAAAGTTTGAAATGACATTTTAGTGAAAACGCCACTTAAAATAGCCTGAGTTGTTAATATTATCAGAATTGCCGTCATTTCAGAGCTTTCCACCACTAATCTCGGTTATTGAACTCGGCGTTAAATGTAGTTAGATTCTATTTACTTGTGTTTCAACTGTTTGTTACACGTTCATATTCATTTCCTGGAAAGAAAATTGTGTATTTTAAGAGTTTTAACACATTTTGACAGTTTCCTGAGAAGTATGTACTAGAACCTTCAGGATATAAACTGTTTCAGTCAAAAAAGGAGACGGCAACTCAGAATCAACTGTAAACATAAACAGTATCCTCCTCATTTCAAATCATTATACACAAGTTCTGAGCTCTATAAACAGGAATTCTTAAAGTTCCGGAGAGGTTAATATTATCAGAATTCTCGTCATTTCAAAGTTTCTACCTGTAATCTCGGGAATTGAACTCGGCTTTAAATGTAGTTAGATTCTATTTACTTGTTTTTTAACTGTTTGTTACACGTTCATATTCATTTCCTGGAAAGAAAACTGTGTATTTTAAGAGTTTTAACACATTCTCACAGTTTCCTTAGAATTATATACTAGAACCTTGAGGATATAAACTGTCTCAGTCAAAAAAAGCCATGGCGACTCAGGATCAACTGTAAACATAAACAGTGTTCTCGTCATTTCAAATCATTATACACTAGTTCTGAGCTCTATAAACAGGAATTCTTAAAGTTTGAAATGACATTTTAGTGAAAACGCCACTTAAAATAGCCCGAGTTTTTAATATTATCAGAATTGCCGTCATTTCAGAGCTTTCAACCTCTAATCTCGGTAACTGAACTCGGCGTTAAATGTAGTTAGATTCTTTTTACTTGTGTTTCAACTGTTTGTTACACGTTCATATTCATTTCCTGGAAAGAAAATTGTGTATTTTAAGAGTTTTAACACATTTTGACAGTTTCCTGAGAAGTATGTACTAGAACCTTCAGGATATAAACTGTTTCAGTCAAAAAAGGCCACGGCAACTCAGAATCAACTGTAAACATAAACAATATTCTCCACATTTCAAATCATTATACACAAGTTCTGAGCTCTATAAACAGGAATTCTTAAAGTTCCGGAGATGTTAATATTATCAGAATTCTCGTCATTTCAAAGTTTCTACCTGTAATCTCGGGAATTGAACTCGGCTTTAAATGTACTTAGATTCTATTTACTTGTGTTTTAACTGTTTGTTACACGTTCATATTCATTTCCTGGAAAGAAAACTGAGTATTTTAAGAGTTTTAACACATTCTCACAGTTTCCTTAGAATTATATACTAGAACCTTCAGGATATAAACTGTCTCAGGCAAAAAAAGCCGTGGCAACTCAGGATCAACTGTAAACATAAACAGTGTTCTCGTCATTTCAAATCATTATACACTAGTTCTGAGCTCTATAAACAGGAATTCTTAAAGTTTGAAATGACATTTTAGTGAAAACGCCACTTAAAATAGCCTGAGTTGTTAATATTATCAGAATTGCCGTCATTTCGGAGCTTTCCACCACTAATCTCGGTTATTGAACTTGGCGTTAAATGTAGTTAGATTCTATTTACTTGTGTTTCAACTGTTTGTTACACGTTCATATAAATTTCCTGGAAAGAAAATTGTGTATTTTAAGAGTTTTAACACATTTTGACAGTTTCCTGAGAAGTATGTACTAGAACCTTCAGGATATAAACTGTTTCAGTCAAAAAAGGAGACGGCAACTCAGAATCAACTGTAAACATAAACAGTATCCTCCTCATTTCAAATCATTATACACAAGTTCTGAGCTCTATAAACAGGAATTCTTAAAGTTCCGGAGAGGTTAATATTATCAGAATTCTCGTCATTTCAAAGTTTCTACCTGTAATCTCGGGAATTGAACTCGGCTTTAAATGTACTTAGATTCTATTTACTTGTGTTTTAACTGTTTGTTACACGTTCATATTCATTTCCTGGAAAGAAAACTGAGTATTTTAAGAGTTTTAACACATTCTCACAGTTTCCTTAGAATTATATACTAGAACCTTCAGGATATAAACTGTCTCAGGCAAAAAAAGCCGTGGCAACTCAGGATCAACTGTAAACATAAACAGTGTTCTCGTCATTTCAAATCATTATACACTAGTTCTGAGCTCTATAAACAGGAATTCTTAAAGTTTGAAATGACATTTTAGTGAAAACGCCACTTAAAATAGCCTGAGTTGTTAATATTATCAGAATTGCCGTCATTTCAGAGCTTTCGACCTGTAATCTGGGTAACTGAAATCGGCCTTAAATGAAGTTAGATTCTATTTACTTGTGTTTCAACTGTTTGTTACACGTTCATATTCATTTCCTGGAAAGAAAATTGTGTATTTTAAGAGTTTTAACACATTTTGACAGTTTCCTGAGAAGTATATACTAGAACCTTCAGGATATAAACTGTTTCAGTCAAAAAACGCCACGGCAACTCAGAATCAACTGTAAACATAAAGAATATTCTCCACATTTCAAATCATTATACACAAGTTCTGAGCTCTATAAACAGGAATTCTTAAAGTTCCGGAGATGTTCATATTATCAGAATTCTCGTCATTTCAAAGTTTCTACCTGTAATCTCGAGAATTGAACTCGGCTTTAAATGTACTTAGATTCTATTTACTTGTGTTTTAACTGTTTGTTACACGTTCATATTCATTTCCTGGAAAGAAAACTGAGTATTTTAAGAGTTTTAACACATTTTCACAGTTTCCTTAGAATTATATACTAGAACCTTCAGGATATAAACTGTCTCAGTCAAAAAAAGCCGTGGCAAATCAGGATCAACTGTAAACATAAACAGTATTCTCCTCATTTTAAATCATTATACACAAGTACTGAGCTCTATAAACAGGAATTCTTAAAGTTTGAAATGACATTTTAGTGACAACGCCACTTAAAATAGCCTGAGTTGTTAATATTATCAGAATTGCCGTCATTTCAGAGCTTTCCACCACTAATCTCGGTTATTGAACTCGGCGTTAAATGTAGTTAGATTCTATTTACTTGTGTTTCAACTGTTTGTTACACGTTCATATTCATTTCCTGGAAAGAAAATTGTGTATTTTAAGAGTTTTAACACATTTTGACAGTTTCCTGAGAAGTATGTACTAGAACCTTCAGGATATAAACTGTTTCAGTCAAAAAAGGAGACGGCAACTCAGAATCAACTGTAAACATAAACAGTATCCTCCTCATTTCAAATCATTATACACAAGTTCTGAGCTCTATAAACAGGAATTCTTAAAGTTCCGGAGAGGTTAATATTATCAGAATTCTCGTCATTTCAAAGTTTCTACCTGTAATCTCGGGAATTGAACTCGGCTTTAAATGTAGTTAGATTCTATTTACTTGTTTTTTAACTGTTTGTTACACGTTCATATTCATTTCCTGGAAAGAAAACTGTGTATTTTAAGAGTTTTAACACATTCTCACAGTTTCCTTAGAATTATATACTAGAACCTTGAGGATATAAACTGTCTCAGTCAAAAAAAGCCATGGCGACTCAGGATCAACTGTAAACATAAACAGTGTTCTCGTCATTTCAAATCATTATACACTAGTTCTGAGCTCTATAAACAGGAATTCTTAAAGTTTGAAATGACATTTTAGTGAAAACGCCACTTAAAATAGCCCGAGTTTTTAATAATGTCAGAATTGCCGTCATTTCAGAGCTTTCAACCTCTAATCTCGGTAACTGAACTCGGCCTTAAATGAAGTTAGATTCTATTTACTTGTGTTTCAACTGTTTGTTACACGTTCATATTCATTTCCTGGAAAGAAAATTGTGTATTTTAAGAGTTTTAACACATTTTGACAGTTTCCTGAGAAGTATATACTAGAACCTTCAGGATATAAACTGTTTCAGTCAAAAAACGCCACGGCAACTCAGAATCAACTGTAAACATAAACAATATTCTCCACATTTCAAATCATTATACACAAGTTCTGAGCTCTATAAACAGGAATTCTTAAAGTTCCGGAGATGTTAATATTATCAGAATTCTCGTCATTTCAAAGTTTCTACCTGTAATCTCGGGAATTGAACTCGGCTTTAAATGTACTTAGATTCTATTTACTTGTGTTTTAACTGTTTGTTACACGTTCATATTCATTTCCTGGAAAGAAAACTGAGTATTTTAAGAGTTTTAACACATTCTCACAGTTTCCTTAGAATTATATACTAGAACCTTCAGGATATAAACTGTCTCAGGCAAAAAAAGCCGTGGCAACTCAGGATCAACTGTAAACATAAACAGTGTTCTCGTCATTTCAAATCATTATACACTAGTTCTGAGCTCTATAAACAGGAATTCTTAAAGTTTGAAATGACATTTTAGTGAAAACGCCACTTAAAATAGCCTGAGTTGTTAATATTATCAGAATTGCCGTCATTTCAGAGCTTTCCACCACTAATCTCGGTTATTGAACTTGGCGTTAAATGTAGTTAGATTCTATTTACTTGTGTTTCAACTGTTTGTTACACGTTCATATAAATTTCCTGGAAAGAAAATTGTGTATTTTAAGAGTTTTAACACATTTTGACAGTTTCCTGAGAAGTATGTACTAGAACCTTCAGGATATAAACTGTTTCAGTCAAAAAAGGAGACGGCAACTCAGAATCAACTGTAAACATAAACAGTATCCTCCTCATTTCAAATCATTATACACAAGTTCTGAGCTCTATAAACAGGAATTCTTAAAGTTCCGGAGAGGTTAATATTATCAGAATTCTCGTCATTTCAAAGTTTCTACCTGTAATCTCGGGAATTGAACTCGGCTTTAAATGTACTTAGATTCTATTTACTTGTGTTTTAACTGTTTGTTACACGTTCATATTCATTTCCTGGAAAGAAAACTGAGTATTTTAAGAGTTTTAACACATTCTCACAGTTTCCTTAGAATTATATACTAGAACCTTCAGGATATAAACTGTCTCAGGCAAAAAAAGCCGTGGCAACTCAGGATCAACTGTAAACATAAACAGTGTTCTCGTCATTTCAAATCATTATACACTAGTTCTGAGCTCTATAAACAGGAATTCTTAAAGTTTGAAATGACATTTTAGTGAAAACGCCACTTAAAATAGCCTGAGTTGTTAATATTATCAGAATTGCCGTCATTTCAGAGCTTTCGACCTGTAATCTGGGTAACTGAAATCGGCCTTAAATGAAGTTAGATTCTATTTACTTGTGTTTCAACTGTTTGTTACACGTTCATATTCATTTCCTGGAAAGAAAATTGTGTATTTTAAGAGTTTTAACACATTTTGACAGTTTCCTGAGAAGTATATACTAGAACCTTCAGGATATAAACTGTTTCAGTCAAAAAACGCCACGGCAACTCAGAATCAACTGTAAACATAAAGAATATTCTCCACATTTCAAATCATTATACACAAGTTCTGAGCTCTATAAACAGGAATTCTTAAAGTTCCGGAGATGTTCATATTATCAGAATTCTCGTCATTTCAAAGTTTCTACCTGTAATCTCGAGAATTGAACTCGGCTTTAAATGTACTTAGATTCTATTTACTTGTGTTTTAACTGTTTGTTACACGTTCATATTCATTTCCTGGAAAGAAAACTGAGTATTTTAAGAGTTTTAACACATTTTCACAGTTTCCTTAGAATTATATACTAGAACCTTCAGGATATAAACTGTCTCAGTCAAAAAAAGCCGTGGCAAATCAGGATCAACTGTAAACATAAACAGTATTCTCCTCATTTTAAATCATTATACACAAGTACTGAGCTCTATAAACAGGAATTCTTAAAGTTTGAAATGACATTTTAGTGACAACGCCACTTAAAATAGCCTGAGTTGTTAATATTATCAGAATTGCCGTCATTTCAGAGCTTTCCACCACTAATCTCGGTTATTGAACTCGGCGTTAAATGTAGTTAGATTCTATTTACTTGTGTTTCAACTGTTTGTTACACGTTCATATTCATTTCCTGGAAAGAAAATTGTGTATTTTAAGAGTTTTAACACATTTTGACAGTTTCCTGAGAAGTATGTACTAGAACCTTCAGGATATAAACTGTTTCAGTCAAAAAAGGAGACGGCAACTCAGAATCAACTGTAAACATAAACAGTATCCTCCTCATTTCAAATCATTATACACAAGTTCTGAGCTCTATAAACAGGAATTCTTAAAGTTCCGGAGAGGTTAATATTATCAGAATTCTCGTCATTTCAAAGTTTCTACCTGTAATCTCGGGAATTGAACTCGGCTTTAAATGTAGTTAGATTCTATTTACTTGTTTTTTAACTGTTTGTTACACGTTCATATTCATTTCCTGGAAAGAAAACTGTGTATTTTAAGAGTTTTAACACATTCTCACAGTTTCCTTAGAATTATATACTAGAACCTTGAGGATATAAACTGTCTCAGTCAAAAAAAGCCATGGCGACTCAGGATCAACTGTAAACATAAACAGTGTTCTCGTCATTTCAAATCATTATACACTAGTTCTGAGCTCTATAAACAGGAATTCTTAAAGTTTGAAATGACATTTTAGTGAAAACGCCACTTAAAATAGCCCGAGTTTTTAATAATGTCAGAATTGCCGTCATTTCAGAGCTTTCAACCTCTAATCTCGGTAACTGAACTCGGCCTTAAATGAAGTTAGATTCTATTTACTTGTGTTTCAACTGTTTGTTACACGTTCATATTCATTTCCTGGAAAGAAAATTGTGTATTTTAAGAGTTTTAACACATTTTGACAGTTTCCTGAGAAGTATATACTAGAACCTTCAGGATATAAACTGTTTCAGTCAAAAAACGCCACGGCAACTCAGAATCAACTGTAAACATAAACAATATTCTCCACATTTCAAATCATTATACACAAGTTCTGAGCTCTATAAACAGGAATTCTTAAAGTTCCGGAGATGTTAATATTATCAGAATTCTCGTCATTTCAAAGTTTCTACCTGTAATCTCGAGAATTGAACTCGGCTTTAAATGTACTTAGATTCTATTTACTTGTGTTTTAACTGTTTGTTACACGTTCATATTCATTTCCTGGAAAGAAAACTGAGTATTTTAAGAGTTTTAACACATTCTCACAGTTTCCTTAGAATTATATCCTAGAACCTTGAGGATATAAACTGTCTCAGTCAAAAAAAGCCGTGGCAACTCAGGATCAACTGTAAACATAAACAGTATTCTCCTCATTTTAAATCATTATACACAAGTACTGAGCTCTATAAACAGGAATTCTTAAAGTTTGAAATGACATTTTAGTGAAAACGCCACTTAAAATAGCCTGAGTTGTTAATATTATCAGAATTGCCGTCATTTCAGAGCTTTCCACCACTAATCTCGGTTATTGAACTCGGCGTTAAATGTAGTTAGATTCTATTTACTTGTGTTTCAACTGTTTGTTACACGTTCATATTCATTTCCTGGAAAGAAAATTGTGTATTTTAAGAGTTTTAACACATTTTGACAGTTTCCTGAGAAGTATGTACTAGAACCTTCAGGATATAAACTGTTTCAGTCAAAAAAGGAGACGGCAACTCAGAATCAACTGTAAACATAAACAGTATCCTCCTCATTTCAAATCATTATACACAAGTTCTGAGCTCTATAAACAGGAATTCTTAAAGTTCCGGAGAGGTTAATATTATCAGAATTCTCGTCATTTCAAAGTTTCTACCTGTAATCTCGGGAATTGAACTCGGCTTTAAATGTACTTAGATTCTATTTACTTGTGTTTTAACTGTTTGTTACACGTTCATATTCATTTCCTGGAAAGAAAACAGTATTTTAAGAGTTTTAACGCATTCTCACAGTTTCCTTAGAATTATATACTAGAACCTTCAGGATATAAACTGTCTCAGTCAAAAAAACCCATGGCGACTCAGGATCAACTGTAAACATAAACAGTGTTCTCGTCATTTTAAATCATTATACACAAGTACTGAGCTCTATAAACAGGAATTCTTAAAGTTTGAAATGACATTTTAGTGCAAACGCCCCTTAAAATAGCCTGAGTTGTTAATATTATCAGAATTGCCGTCATTTCAGAGCTTTCCACCACTAATCTCGGTTATTGAACTCGGCGTTAAATGTAGTTAGATTCTATTTACTTGTGTTTCAACTGTTTGTTACACGTTCATATTCATTTCCTGGAAAGAAAATTGTGTATTTTAAGAGTTTTAACACATTTTGACAGTTTCCTGAGAAGTATGTACTAGAACCTTCAGGATATAAACTGTTTCAGTCAAAAAAGGAGACGGCAACTCAGAATCAACTGTAAACATAAACAGTATCCTCCTCATTTCAAATCATTATACACAAGTTCTGAGCTCTATAAACAGGAATTCTTAAAGTTCCGGAGAGGTTAATATTATCAGAATTCTCGTCATTTCAAAGTTTCTACCTGTAATCTCGGGAATTGAACTCGGCTTTAAATGTAGTTAGATTCTATTTACTTGTTTTTTAACTGTTTGTTACACGTTCATATTCAGTTCCTGGAAAGAAAACTGTGTATTTTAAGAGTTTTAACACATTGTCACAGTTTCCTTAGAATTATATACTAGAACCTTGAGGATATAAACTGTCTCAGTCAAAAAAAGCCATGGCGACTCAGGATCAACTGTAAACATAAACAGTGTTCTCGTCATTTCAAATCATTATACACTAGTTCTGAGCTCTATAAACAGGAATTCTTAAAGTTTGAAATGACATTTTAGTGAAAACGCCACTTAAAATAGCCCGAGTTTTTAATATTATCAGAATTGCCGTCATTTCAGAGCTTTCAACCTCTAATCTCGGTAACTGAACTCGGCGTTAAATGTAGTTAGATTCTTTTTACTTGTGTTTCAACTGTTTGTTACACGTTCATATTCATTTCCTGGAAAGAAAATTGTGTATTTTAAGAGTTTTAATACATTTTGACAGTTTCCTGAGAAGTATGTACTAGAACCTTCAGGATATAAACTGTTTCAGTCAAAAAAGGCCACGGCAACTCAGAATCAACTGTAAACATAAACAATATTCTCCACATTTCAAATCATTATACACAAGTTCTGAGCTCTATAAACAGGAATTCTTAAAGTTCCGGAGATGTTAATATTATCAGAATTCTCGTCATTTCAAAGTTTCTACCTGTAATCTCGGGATTTGAACTCGGCTTTAAATGTACTTAGATTCTATTTACTTGTGTTTTAACTGTTTGTTACACGTTCATATTCATTTCCTGGAAAGAAAACTGAGTATTTTAAGAGTTTTAACACATTCTCACAGTTTCCTTAGAATTATATACTAGAACCTTCAGGATATAAACTGTCTCAGGCAAAAAAAGCCGTGGCAACCCAGGATCAACTGTAAACATAAACAGGGTTCTCGTCATTTCAAATCATTATACACTAGTTCTGAGCTCTATAAACAGGAATTCTTAAAGTTTGAAATGACATTTTAGTGAAAACGCCACTTAAAATAGCCTGAGTTGTTAATATTATCAGAATTGCCGTCATTTCAGAGCTTTCGACCTGTAATCTCGGTAACTGAACTCGGCCTTAAATGAAGTTAGATTCTATTTACTTGTGTTTCAACTGTTTGTTACACGTTCATATTCATTTCCTGGAAATAAAATTGTGTATTTTAAGAGTTTTAACACATTTTGACAGTTTCCTGAGAAGTATATACTAGAACCTTCAGGATATAAACTGTTTCAGTCAAAAAAAGCCATGGCGACTCAGGATCAACTGTAAACATAAACAGTGTTCTCGTCATTTCAAATCATTATACACTAGTTCTGAGCTCTATAAACAGGAATTCTTAAAGTTTGAAATGACATTTTAGTGAAAACGCCTCTTAAAATAGCCTGAGTTGTTAATATTATCAGAATTGCCGTCATTTCAGAGCTTTCCACCACTAATCTCGGTTATTGAACTCGGCGTTAAATGTAGTTAGATTCTATTTACTTGTGTTTCAACTGTTTGTTACACGTTCATATTCATTTCCTGGAAAGAAAATTGTGTATTTTAAGAGTTTTAACACATTTTGACAGTTTCCTGAGAAGTATGTACTAGAACCTTCAGGATATAAACTGTTTCAGTCAAAAAAGGAGACGGCAACTCAGAATCAACTGTAAACATAAATAGTATCCTCCTCATTTCAAATCATTATACACAAGTTCTGAGCTCTATAAACAGGAATTCTTAAAGTTCCGGAGAGGTTAATATTATCAGAATTCTCGTCATTTCAAAGTTTCTACCTGTAATCTCAGGAATTGAACTCGGCTTTAAATGTAGTTAGATTCTATTTACTTGTTTTTTAACTGTTTGTTACACGTTCATATTCATTTCCTGGAAAGAAAACTGTGTATTTTAAGAGTTTTAACACATTGTCACAGTTTCCTTAGAATTATATACTAGAACCTTGAGGATATAAACTGTCTCAGTCAAAAAAAGCCATGGCGACGCAGGATCAACTGTAAACATAAACAGTGTTCTCGTCATTTCAAATCATTATACACTAGTTCTGAGCTCTATAAACAGGAATTCTTAAAGTTTGAAATGACATTTTAGTGAAAACGCCACTTAAAATAGCCCGAGTTTTTAATATTATCAGAATTGCCGTCATTTCAGAGCTTTCAACCTCTAATCTCGGTAACTGAACTCGGCGTTAAATGTAGTTAGATTCTTTTTACTTGTGTTTCAACTGTTTGTTACACGTTCATATTCATTTCCTGGAAAGAAAATTGTGTATTTTAAGAGTTTTAACACATTTTGACAGTTTCCTGAGAAGTATGTACTAGAACCTTCAGGATATAAACTGTTTCAGTCAAAAAAGGCCACGGCAACTCAGAATCAACTGTAAACATAAACAGTATCCTCCTCATTTCAAATCATTATACACAAGTTCTGAGCTCTATAAACAGGAATTCTTAAAGTTCCGGAGAGGTTAATATTATCAGAATTCTCGTCATTTCAAAGTTTCTACCTGTAATCTCGGGAATTGAACTCGGCTTTAAATGTACTTAGATTCTATTTACTTGTGTTTTAACTGTTTGTTACACGTTCATATTCATTTCCTGGAAAGAAAACTGAGTATTTTAAGAGTTTTAACACATTCTCACAGTTTCCTTAGAATTATATACTAGAACCTTCAGGATATAAACTGTCTCAGGCAAAAAAAGCCGTGGCAACTCAGGATCAACTGTAAACATAAACAGTGTTCTCGTCATTTCAAATCATTATACACTAGTTCTGAGCTCTATAAACAGGAATTCTTAAAGTTTGAAATGACATTTTAGTGAAAACGCCACTTAAAATAGCCCGAGTTTTTAATATTATCAGAATTGCCGTCATTTCAGAGCTTTCGACCTGTAATCTCGGTAACTGAACTCGGCCTTAAATGAAGTTAGATTCTATTTACTTGTGTTTCAACTGTTTGTTACACGTTCATATTCATTTCCTGGAAAGAAAATTGTGTATTTTAAGAGTTTTAACACATTTTGACAGTTTCCTGAGAAGTATATACTAGAACCTTCAGGATATAAACTGTTTCAGTCAAAAAACGCCACGGCAACTCAGAATCAACTGTAAACATAAACAATATTCTCCACATTTCAAATCATTATACACAAGTTCTGAGCTCTATAAACAGGAATTCTTAAAGTTCCGGAGATGTTAATATTCTCAGAATTCTCGTCATTTCAAAGTTTCTACCTGTAATCTCGAGAATTGAACTCGGCTTTAAATGTACTTAGATTCTATTTACTTGTGTTTTAACTGTTTGTTACACGTTCATATTCATTTCCTGGAAAGAAAACTGAGTATTTTAAGAGTTTTAACACATTCTCACAGTTTCCTTAGAATTATATACTAGAACCTTCAGGATATAAACTGTCTCAGGCAAAAAAAGCCGTGGCAACTCAGGATCAACTGTAAACATAAACAGTATTCTCCTCATTTTAAATCATTATACACAAGTACTGAGCTCTATAAACAGGAATTCTTAAAGTTTGAAATGACATTTTAGTGACAACGCCACTTAAAATAGCCTGAGTTGTTAATATTATCAGAATTGCCGTCATTTCAGAGCTTTCCACCACTAATCTCGTTTATTGAACTCGGCGTTAAATGTAGTTAGATTCTATTTACTTGTGTTTCAACTGTTTGTTACACGTTCATATTCATTTCCTGGAAAGAAAATTGTGTATTTTAAGAGTTTTAACACATTTTGACAGTTTCCTGAGAAGTATGTACTAGAACCTTCAGGATATAAACTGTTTCAGTCAAAAAAGGAGACGGCAACTCAGAATCAACTGTAAACATAAACAGTATCCTCCTCATTTCAAATCATTATACACAAGTTCTGAGCTCTATAAACAGGAATTCTTAAAGTTCCGGAGAGGTTAATATTATCAGAATTCTCGTCATTTCAAAGTTTCTACCTGTAATCTCGGGAATTGAACTCGGCTTTAAATGTAGTTAGATTCTATTTACTTGTTTTTTAACTGTTTGTTACACGTTCATATTCATTTCCTGGAAAGAAAACTGTGTATTTTAAGAGTTTTAACACATTCTCACAGTTTCCTTAGAATTATATACTAGAACCTTCAGGATATAAACTGTCTCAGTCAAAAAAAGCCATGGCGACTCAGGATCAACTGTAAACATAAAGAGTGTTCTCGTCATTTCAAATCATTATACACTAGTTTTGAGCTCTATAAACAGGAATTCTTAAAGTTTGAAATGACATTTTAGTGAAAACGCCACTTAAAATAGCCCGAGTTTTTAATAATATCAGAATTGCCGTCATTTCAGAGCTTTCAACCTCTAATCTCGGTAACTGAACTCGGCGTTAAATGTAGTTAGATTCTATTTACTTGTGTTTCAACTGTTTGTTACACGTTCATATTCATTTCCTGGAAAGAAAATTGTGTATTTTAAGAGTTTTAACACATTTTGACAGTTTCCTGAGAAGTATGTACTAGAACCTTCAGGATATAAACTGTTTCAGTCAAAAAAGGAGACGGCAACTCAGAATCAACTGTAAACATAAACAGTATCCTCCTCATTTCAAATCATTATACACAAGTTCTGAGCTCTATAAACAGGAATTCTTAAAGTTCCGGAGAGGTTAATATTATCAGAATTCTCGTCATTTCAAAGTTTCTACCTGTAATCTCGGGAATTGAACTCGGCTTTAAATGTACTTAGATTCTATTTACTTGTGTTTTAACTGTTTGTTACACGTTCATATTCATTTCCTGGAAAGAAAACTGAGTATTTTAAGAGTTTTAACACATTCTCACAGTTTCCTTAGAATTATATACTAGAACCTTCAGGATATAAACTGTCTCAGGCAAAAAAAGCCGTGGCAACTCAGGATCAACTGTAAACATAAACAGGGTTCTCGTCATTTCAAATCATTATACACTAGTTCTGAGCTCTATAAACAGGAATTCTTAAAGTTTGAAATGACATTTTAGTGAAAACGCCACTTAAAATAGCCTGAGTTGTTAATATTATCAGAATTGCCGTCATTTCAGAGCTTTCGACCTGTAATCTCGGTAACTGAACTCGGCCTTAAATGAAGTTAGATTCTATTTACTTGTGTTTCAACTGTTTGTTACACGTTCATATTCATTTCCTGGAAAGAAAATTGTGTATTTTAAGAGTTTTAACACATTTTGACAGTTTCCTGAGAAGTATATACTAGAACCTTCAGGATATAAACTGTTTCAGTCAAAAAACGCCACGGCAACTCAGAATCAACTGTAAACATAAACAATATTCTCCACATTTCAAATCATTATACACAAGTTCTGAGCTCTATAAACAGGAATTCTTAAAGTTCCGGAGATGTTAATATTATCAGAATTCTCGTCATTTCAAAGTTTCTACCTGTAATCTCGAGAATTGAACTCGGCTTTAAATGTACTTAGATTCTATTTACTTGTGTTTTAACTGTTTGTTACACGTTCATATTCATTTCCTGGAAAGAAAACTGAGTATTTGAAGAGTTTTAACACATTCTCACAGTTTCCTTAGAATTATATACTAGAACCTTCAGGATATAAACTGTCTCAGTCAAAAAAAGCCGTGGCAACTCAGGATCAACTGTAAACATAAACAGTATTCTCCTCATTTTAAATCATTATACACAAGTACTGAGCTCTATAAACAGGAATTCTTAAAGTTTGAAATGACATTTTAGTGACAACGCCACTTAAAATAGCCTGAGTTGTTAATATTATCAGAATTGCCGTCATTTCAGAGCTTTCCACCACTAATCTCGGTTATTGAACTCGGCGTTAAATGTAGTTAGATTCTATTTACTTGTTTTTTAACTGTTTGTTACACGTTCATATTCATTTCCTGGAAAGAAAACTGTGTATTTTAAGAGTTTTAACACATTCTCACAGTTTCCTTAGAATTATATACTAGAACCTTCAGGATATAAACTGTCTCAGTCAAAAAAAGCCATGGCGACTCAGGATCAACTGTAAACATAAACAGTGTTCTCATCATTTCAAATCATTATACACTAGTTCTGAGCTCTATAAACAGGAATTCTTAAAGTTTGAAATGACATTTTAGTGAAAACGCCACTTAAAATAGCCCGAGTTTTTAATAATATCAGAATTGCCGTCATTTCAGAGCTTTCAACCTCTAATCTCGGTAACTGAACTCGGCGTTAAATGTAGTTAGATTCTATTTACTTGTGTTTCAACTGTTTGTTACACGTTCATATTCATTTCCTGGAAAGAAAATTGTGTTTTTTAAGAGTTTTAACACATTTTGACAGTTTCCTGAGAAGTATGTACTAGAACCTTCATGATATAAACTGTTTCAGTCAAAAAAGGAGACGGCAACTCAGAATCAACTGTAAACATAAACAGTATCCTCCTCATTTCAAATTATTATACACAAGTTCTGAGCTCTATAAACAGGAATTCTTAAAGTTCCGGAGAGGTTAATATTATCAGAATTCTCGTCATTTCAAAGTTTCTACCTGTAATCTCGGGAATTGAACTCGGCTTTAAATGTACTTAGATTCTATTTACTTGTGTTTTAACTGTTTGTTACACGTTCATATTCATTTCCTGGAAAGAAAACTGAGTATTTTAAGAGTTTTAACACATTCTCACAGTTTCCTTAGAATTATATACTAGAACCTTCAGGATATAAACTGTCTCAGGCAAAAAAAGCCGTGGCAACTCAGGATCATCTGTAAACATAAACAGTGTTCTCGTCATTTCAAATCATTATACACTAGTTCTGAGCTCTATAAACAGGAATTCTTAAAGTTTGAAATGACATTTTAGTGAAAACGCCACTTAAAATAGCCTGAGTTGTTAATATTATCAGAATTGCCGTCATTTCAGAGCTTTCGACCTGTAATCTCGGTAACTGAACTCGGCCTTAAATGAAGTTAGATTCTATTTACTTGGGTTTCAACTGTTTGTTACACGTTCATATTCATTTCCTGGAAAGAAAATTGTGTATTTTAAGAGTTTTAACACATTTTGACAGTTTCCTGAGAAGTATATACTAGAACCTTCAGGATATAAACTGTTTCAGTCAAAAAACGCCACGGCAACTCAGAATCAACTGTAAACATAAACAATATTCTCCACATTTCAAATCATTATACACAAGTTCTGAGCTCTATAAACAGGAATTCTTAAAGTTCCGGAGATGTTAATATTATCAGAATTCTCGTCATTTCAAAGTTTCTACCTGTAATCTCGAGAATTGAACTCGGCTTTAAATGTACTTAGATTCTATTTACTTGTGTTTTAACTGTTTGTTACACGTTCATATTCATTTCCTGGAAAGAAAACTGAGTATTTTAAGAGTTTTAACACATTCTCACAGTTTCCTTAGAATTATATCCTAGAACCTTGAGGATATAAACTGTCTCAGTCAAAAAAAGCCGTGGCAACTCAGGATCAACTGTAAACATAAACAGTATTCTCCTCATTTTAAATCATTATACACAAGTACTGAGCTCTATAAACAGGAATTCTTAAAGTTTGAAATGACATTTTAGTGAAAACGCCACTTAAAATAGCCTGAGTTGTTAATATTATCAGAATTGCCGTCATTTCAGAGCTTTCCACCACTAATCTCGGTTATTGAACTCGGCGTTAAATGTAGTTAGATTCTATTTACTTGTGTTTCAACTGTTTGTTACACGTTCATATTCATTTCCTGGAAAGAAAATTGTGTATTTTAAGAGTTTTAACACATTTTGACAGTTTCCTGAGAAGTATGTACTAGAACCTTCAGGATATAAACTGTTTCAGTCAAAAAAGGAGACGGCAACTCAGAATCAACTGTAAACATAAACAGTATCCTCCTCATTTCAAATCATTATACACAAGTTCTGAGCTCTATAAACAGGAATTCTTAAAGTTCCGGAGAGGTTAATATTATCAGAATTCTCGTCATTTCAAAGTTTCTACCTGTAATCTCGGGAATTGAACTCGGCTTTAAATGTAGTTAGATTCTATTTACTTGTTTTTTAACTGTTTGTTACACGTTCATATTCATTTCCTGGAAAGAAAACTGTGTATTTTAAGAGTTTTAACACATTCTCACAGTTTCCTTAGAATTATATACTAGAACCTTCAGGATATAAACTGTCTCAGTCAAAAAAAGCCATGGCGACTCAGGATCAACTGTAAACATAAACAGTGTTCTCGTCATTTCAAATCATTATACACTAGTTCTGAGCTCTATAAACAGGAATTCTTAAAGTTTGAAATGACATTTTAGTGAAAACGCCACTTAAAATAGCCTGAGTTGTTAATATTATCAGAATTGCCGTCATTTCAGAGCTTTCGACCTGTAATCTCGGTAACTGAACTCGGCCTTAAATGAAGTTAGATTCTATTTACTTGTGTTTCAACTGTTTGTTACACGTTCATATTCATTTCCTGGAAAGAAAATTGTGTATTTTAAGAGTTTTAACACATTTTGACAGTTTCCTGAGAAGTATATACTAGAACCTTCAGGATATAAACTGTTTCAGTCAAAAAACGCCACGGCAACTCAGAATCAACTGTAAACATAAACAATATTCTCCACATTTCAAATCATTATACACAAGTTCTGAGCTCTATAAACAGGAATTCTTAAAGTTCCGGAGATGTTAATATTATCAGAATTCTCGTCATTTCAAAGTTTCTACCTGTAATCTCGAGAATTGAACTCGGCTTTAAATGTACTTAGATTCTATTTACTTGTGTTTTAACTGTTTGTTACACGTTCATATTCATTTCCTGGAAAGAAAACTGAGTATTTTAAGAGTTTTAACACATTCTCACAGTTTCCTTAGAATTATATACTAGAACCTTCAGGATATAAACTGTCTCAGTCAAAAAAAGCCGTGGCAACTCAGGATCAACTGTAAACATAAACAGTATTCTCCTCATTTTAAATCATTATACACAAGTACTGAGCTCTATAAACAGGAATTCTTAAAGTTTGAAATGACATTTTAGTGAAAACGCCACTTAAAATAGCCTGAGTTGTTAATATTATCAGAATTGCCGTCATTTCAGAGCTTTCCACCACTAATCTCGGTTACTGAACTCGGCGTTAAATGTAGTTAGATTCTATTTACTTGTGTTTCAACTGTTTGTTACACGTTCATATTCATTTCCTGGAAAGAAAATTGTGTATTTTAAGAGTTTTAACACATTTTGACAGTTTCCTGAGAAGTATGTACTAGAACCTTCAGGATATAAACTGTTTCAGTCAAAAAAGGAGACGGCAACTCAGAATCAACTGTAAACATAAACAGTATCCTCCTCATTTCAAATCATTATACACAAGTTCTGAGCTCTATAAACAGGAATTCTTAAAGTTCTGGAGAGGTTAATATTATCAGAATTCTCGTCATTTCAAAGTTTCTACCTGTAATCTCGGGAATTGAACTCGGCTTTAAATGTAGTTAGATTCTATTTACTTGTTTTTTAACTGTTTGTTACACGTTCATATTCATTTCCTGGAAAGAAAACTGTGTATTTTAAGAGTTTTAACACATTCTCACAGTTTCCTTAGAATTATATACTAGAACCTTCAGGATATAAACTGTCTCAGTCAAAAAAAGCCATGGCGACTCAGGATCAACTGTAAACATAAACAGTGTTCTCGTCATTTCAAATCATTATACACTAGTTCTGAGCTCTATAAACAGGAATTCTTAAAGTTTGAAATGACATTTTAGTGAAAACGCCACTTAAAATAGCCCGAGTTTTTAATAATATCAGAATTGCCGTCATTTCAGAGCTTTCAACCTCTAATCTCGGTAACTGAACTCGGCGTTAAATGTAGTTAGATTCTTTTTACTTGTGTTTCAACTGTTTGTTACACGTTCATATTCATTTCCTGGAAAGAAAATTGTGTATTTTAAGAGTTTTAACACATTTTGACAGTTTCCTGAGAAGTATGTACTAGAACCTTCAGGATATAAACTGTTTCAGTCAAAAAAGGCCACGGCAACTCAGAATCAACTGTAAACATAAACAGTATCCTCCTCATTTCAAATCATTATACACAAGTTCTGAGCTCTATAAACAGGAATTCTTAAAGTTCCGGAGAGGTTAATATTATCAGAATTCTCGTCATTTCAAAGTTTCTACCTGTAATCTCGGGAATTGAACTCGGCTTTAAATGTACTTAGATTCTATTTACTTGTTTTTTAACTGTTTGTTACACGTTCATATTCATTTCCTGGAAAGAAAACTGTGTATTTTAAGAGTTTTAACACATTCTCACAGTTTCCTTAGAATTATATACTAGAACCTTCAGGATATAAACTGTCTCAGTCAAAAAAAGCCATGGCGACTCAGGATCAACTGTAAACATAAACAGTGTTCTCGTCATTTCAAATCATTATACACTAGTTCTGAGCTCTATAAACAGGAATTCTTAAAGTTTGAAATGACATTTTAGTGAAAACGCCACTTAAAATAGCCCGAGTTTTTAATATTATCAGAATTGCCGTCATTTCAGAGCTTTCGACCTGTAATCTCGGTAACTGAACTCGGCCTTAAATGAAGTTAGATTCTATTTACTTGTGTTTCAAATGTTTGTTACACGTTCATATTCATTTCCTGGAAAGAAAATTGTGTATTTTAAGAGTTTTAACACATTTTGACAGTTTCCTGAGAAGTATATACTAGAACCTTCAGGATATAAACTGTTTCAGTCAAAAAACGCCACGGCAACTCAGAATCAACTGTAAACATAAACAATATTCTCCACATTTCAAATCATTATACACAAGTTCTGAGCTCTATAAACAGGAATTCTTAAAGTTCCGGAGATGTTAATATTATCAGAATTCTCGTCATTTCAAAGTTTCTACCTGTAATCTCGAGAATTGAACTCGGCTTTAAATGTACTTAGATTCTATTTACTTGTGTTTTAACTGTTTGTTACACGTTCATATTCATTTCCTGGAAAGAAAACTGAGTATTTTAAGAGTTTTAACACATTCTCACAGTTTCCTTAGAATTATATACTAGAACCTTCAGGATATAAACTGTCTCAGGCAAAAAAAGCCGTGGCAACTCAGGATCAACTGTAAACATAAACAGTGTTCTCATCATTTCAAATCATTATACACTAGTTCTGAGCTCTATAAACAGGAATTCTTAAAGTTTGAAATGACATTTTAGTGAAAACGCCACTTAAAATAGCCTGAGTTGTTAATATTATCAGAATTGCCGTCATTTCAGAGCTTTCGACCTGTAATCTCGGTAACTGAACTCGGCCTTAAATGAAGTTAGATTCTATTTACTTGGGTTTCAACTGTTTGTTACACGTTCATATTCATTTCCTGGAAAGAAAATTGTGTATTTTAAAGTTTTAACACATTTTGACAGTTTCCTGAGAAGTATATACTAGAACCTTCAGGATATAAACTGTTTCAGTCAAAAAAGGCCACGGCAACTCAGAATCAACTGTAAACATAAACAATATTCTCCACATTTCAAATCATTATACACAAGTTCTGAGCTCTATAAACAGGAATTCTTAAAGTTCCGGAGATGTTAATATTATCAGAATTCTCGTCATTTCAAAGTTTCTACCTGTAATCTCGAGAATTGAACTCGGCTTTAAATGTACTTAGATTCTATTTACTTGTGTTTTAACTGTTTGTTACACGTTCATATTCATTTCCTGGAAAGAAAACTGAGTATTTTAAGAGTTTTAACACATTCTCAAGTTTCCTTAGAATTATATACTAGAACCTTCAGGATATAAACTGTCTCAGTCAAAAAAAGCCGTGGCAACTCAGGATCAACTGTAAACATAAACAGTGTTCTCGTCATTTTAAATAATTATACACAAGTACTGAGCTCTATAAACAGGAATTCTTAAAGATTGAAATGACATTTTAGTGAAAACGCCACTTAAAATAGCCTGAGTTGTTAATATTATCAGAATTGCCGTCATTTCAGAGCTCTCCACCACTAATCTCGGTTATTGAACTCGGCGTTAAATGTAGTTAGATTCTATTTACTTGTGTTTCAACTGTTTGTTACACGTTCATATTCATTTCCTGGAAAGAAAATTGTGTATTTTAAGAGTTTTAACACATTTTGACAGTTTCCTGAGAAGTATGTACTAGAACCTTCAGGATATAAACTGTTTCAGTCAAAAAAGGAGACGGCAACTCAGAATCAACTCTAAACATAAACAGTATCCTCCTCATTTCAAATCATTATACACAAGTTCTGAGCTCTATAAACAGGAATTCTTAAAGTTCCGGAGAGGTTAATATTATCAGAATTCTCATCATTTCAAAGTTTCTACCTGTAATCTCGGGAATTGAACTCGGCTTTAAATGTAGTTAGATTCTATTTACTTGTTTTTTAACTGTTTGTTACACGTTCATATTCATTTCCTGGAAAGAAAACTGTGTATTTTAAGAGTTTTAACACATTCTCACAGTTTCCTTAGAATTATATACTAGAACCTTGAGGATATAAACTGTCTCAGGCAAAAAAAGCCATGGCGACTCAGGATCAACTGTAAACATAAACAGTGTTCTCGTCATTTCAAATCATTATACACTAGTTCTGAGCTCTATAAACAGGAATTCTTAAAGTTTGAAATGACATTTTAGTGAAAACGCCACTTAAAATAGCCCGAGTTTTTAATATTATCAGAATTGCCGTCATTTCAGAGCTTTCAACCTCTAATCTCGGTAACTGAACTCGGCGTTAAATGTAGTTAGATTCTTTTTACTTGTGTTTCAACTGTTTGTTACACGTTCATATTCATTTCCTGGAAAGAAAATTGTGTATTTTAAGAGTTTTAACACATTTTGACAGTTTCCTGAGAAGTATGTACTAGAACCTTCAGGATATAAACTGTTTCAGTCAAAAAAGGCCACGGCAACTCAGAATCAACTGTAAACATAAACAATATTCTCCACATTTCAAATCATTATACACAAGTTCTGAGCTCTATAAACAGGAATTCTTAAAGTTCCGGAGATGTTAATATTATCAGAATTCTCGTCATTTCAAAGTTTCTACCTGTAATCTCGGGAATTGAACTCGGCTTTAAATGTACTTAGATTCTATTTACTTGTGTTTTAACTGTTTGTTACACGTTCATATTCATTTCCTGGAAAGAAAACTGTGTATTTTAAGAGTTTTAACGCATTCTCACAGTTTCCTTAGAATTATATACTAGAACCTTCAGGATATAAACTGTCTCAGTCAAAAAAAGCCATGGCGACTCAGGATCAACTGTAAACATAAACAGTGTTCTCGTCATTTTAAATCATTATACACAAGTACTGAGCTCTATAAACAGGAATTCTTAAAGTTTGAAATGACATTTTAGTGAAAACGCCACTTAAAATAGCCTGAGTTGTTAATATTATCAGAATTGCCGTCATTTCAGAGCTTTCCACCACTAATCTCGGTTATTGAACTCGGCGTTAAATGTAGTTAGATTCTATTTACTTGTGTTTCAACTGTTTGTTACACGTTCATATTCATTTCCTGGAAAGAAAATTGTGTATTTTAAGAGTTTTAACACATTTTGACAGTTTCCTGAGAAGTATGTACTAGAACCTTCAGGATATAAACTGTTTCAGTCAAAAAAGGAGACGGCAACTCAGAATCAACTCTAAACATAAACAGTATCCTCCTCATTTCAAATCATTATACACAAGTTCTGAGCTCTATAAACAGGAATTCTTAAAGTTCCGGAGAGGTTAATATTATCAGAATTCTCGTCATTTCAAAGTTTCTACCTGTAATCTCGGGAATTGAACTCGGCTTTAAATGTACTTAGATTCTATTTACTTGTTTTTTAACTGTTTGTTACACGTTCATATTCATTTCCTGGAAAGAAAACTGTGTATTTTAAGAGTTTTAACACATTCTCACAGTTTCCTTAGAATTATATACTAGAACCTTGAGGATATAAACTGTCTCAGTCAAAAAAAGCCATGGCGACTCAGGATCAACTGTAAACATAAACAGTGTTCTCGTCATTTCAAATCATTATACACTAGTTCTGAGCTCTATAAACAGGAATTCTTAAAGTTTGAAATGACATTTTAGTGAAAACGCCACTTAAAATAGCCCGAGTTTTTAATATTATCAGAATTGCCGTCATTTCAGAGCTTTCAACCTCTAATCTCGGTAACTGAACTCGGCGTTAAATGTAGTTAGATTCTTTTTACTTGTGTTTCAACTGTTTGTTACACGTTCATATTCATTTCCTGGAAAGAAAATTGTGTATTTTAAGAGTTTTAACACATTTTGACAGTTTCCTGAGAAGTATGTACTAGAACCTTCAGGATATAAACTGTTTCAGTCAAAAAAGGAGACGGCAACTCAGAATCAACTGTAAACATAAACAGTATCCTCCTCATTTCAAATCATTATACACAAGTTCTGAGCTCTATAAACAGGAATTCTTAAAGTTCCGGAGAGGTTAATATTATCAGAATTCTCGTCATTTCAAAGTTTCTACCTGTAATCTCGGGAATTGAACTCGGCTTTAAATGTAGTTAGATTCTATTTACTTGTTTTTTAACTGTTTGTTACACGTTCATATTCATTTCCTGGAAAGAAAACTGTGTATTTTAAGAGTTTTAACACATTCTCACAGTTTCCTTAGAATTATATACTAGAACCTTCAGGATATAAACTGTCTCAGTCAAAAAAAGCCATGGCGACTCAGGATCAACTGTAAACATAAACAGTGTTCTCGTCATTTCAAATCATTATACACTAGTTCTGAGCTCTATAAACAGGAATTCTTAAAGTTTGAAATGACATTTTAGTGAAAACGCCACTTAAAATAGCCCGAGTTTTTAATAATATCAGAATTGCCGTCATTTCAGAGCTTTCAACCTCTAATCTCGGTAACTGAATTCGGCGTTAAATGTAGTTAGATTCTTTTTACTTGTGTTTCAACTGTTTGTTACACGTTCATATTCATTTCCTGGAAAGAAAATTGTGTATTTTAAGAGTTTTAACACATTTTGACAGTTTCCTGAGAAGTATGTACTAGAACCTTCAGGATATAAACTGTTTCAGTCAAAAAAGGCCACGGCAACTCAGAATCAACTGTAAACATAAACAATATTCTCCACATTTCAAATCATTATACACAAGTTCTGAGCTCTATAAACAGGAATTCTTAAAGTTCCGGAGATGTTAATATTATCAGAATTCTCGTCATTTCAAAGTTTCTACCTGTAATCTCGCGAATTGAACTCGGCTTTAAATGTACTTAGATTCTATTTACTTGTGTTTTAACTGTTTGTTACACGTTCATATTCATTTCCTGGAAAGAAAACTGAGTATTTTAAGAGTTTTAACACATTCTCACAGTTTCCTTAGAATTATATACTAGAACCTTCAGGATATAAACTGTCTCAGGCAAAAAAAGCCGTGGCAACTCAGGATCAACTGTAAACATAAACAGGGTTCTCGTCATTTCAAATCATTATACACTAGTTCTGAGCTCTATAAACAGGAATTCTTAAAGTTTGAAATGACATTTTAGTGAAAACGCCACTTAAAATAGCCTGAGTTGTTAATATTATCAGAATTGCCGTCATTTCAGAGCTTTCGACCTGTAATCTCGGTAACTGAACTCGGCCTTAAATGAAGTTAGATTCTATTTACTTGTGTTTCAACTGTTTGTTACACGTTCATATTCATTTCCTGGAAAGAAAATTGTGTATTTTAAGAGTTTTAACACATTTTGACAGTTTCCTGAGAAGTATATACTAGAACCTTCAGGATATAAACTGTTTCAGTCAAAAAACGCCACGGCAACTCAGAATCAACTGTAAACATAAACAATATTCTCCACATTTCAAATCATTATACACAAGTTCTGAGCTCTATAAACAGGAATTCTTAAAGTTCCGGAGATGTTAATATTATCAGAATTCTCGTCATTTCAAAGTTTCTACCTGTAATCTCGGGAATTGAACTCGGCTTTAAATGTACTTAGATTCTATTTACTTGTGTTTTAACTGTTTGTTACACGTTCATATTCATTTCCTGGAAAGAAAACTGTGTATTTTAAGAGTTTTAACGCATTCTCACAGTTTCCTTAGAATTATATACTAGAACCTTCAGGATATAAACTGTCTCAGTCAAAAAAAGCCATGGCGACTCAGGATCAACTGTAAACATAAACAGTGTTCTCGTCATTTTAAATCATTATACACAAGTACTGAGCTCTATAAACAGGAATTCTTAAAGTTTGAAATGACATTTTAGTGAAAACGCCACTTAAAATAGCCTGAGTTGTTAATATTATCAGAATTGCCGTCATTTCAGAGCTTTCCACCACTAATCTCGGTTATTGAACTCGGCGTTAAATGTAGTTAGATTCTATTTACTTGTGTTTCAACTGTTTGTTACACGTTCATATTCATTTCCTGGAAAGAAAATTGTGTATTTTAAGAGTTTTAACACATTTTGACAGTTTCCTGAGAAGTATGTACTAGAACCTTCAGGATATAAACTGTTTCAGTCAAAAAAGGAGACGGCAACTCAGAATCAACTCTAAACATAAACAGTATCCTCCTCATTTCAAATCATTATACACAAGTTCTGAGCTCTATAAACAGGAATTCTTAAAGTTCCGGAGAGGTTAATATTATCAGAATTCTCGTCATTTCAAAGTTTCTACCTGTAATCTCGGGAATTGAACTCGGCTTTAAATGTAGTTAGATTCTATTTACTTGTTTTTTAACTGTTTGTTACACGTTCATATTCATTTCCTGGAAAGAAAACTGTGTATTTTAAGAGTTTTAACACATTCTCACAGTTTCCTTAGAATTATATACTAGAACCTTGAGGATATAAACTGTCTCAGTCAAAAAAAGCCATGGCGACTCAGGATCAACTGTAAACATAAACAGTGTTCTCGTCATTTCAAATTATTATACACTAGTTCTGAGCTCTATAAACAGGAATTCTTAAAGTTTGAAATGACATTTTAGTGAAAACGCCACTTAAAATAGCCCGAGTTTTTAATAATATCAGAATTGCCGTCATTTCAGAGCTTTCAACCTCTAATCTCGGTAACTGAATTCGGCGTTAAATGTAGTTAGATTCTTTTTACTTGTGTTTCAACTGTTTGTTACACGTTCATATTCATTTCCTGGAAAGAAAATTGTGTATTTTAAGAGTTTTAACACATTTTGACAGTTTCCTGAGAAGTATGTGCTAGAACCTTCAGGATATAAACTGTTTCAGTCAAAAAAGGCCACGGCAACTCAGAATCAACTGTAAACATAAACAATATTCTCCACATTTCAAATCATTATACACAAGTTCTGAGCTCTATAAACAGGAATTCTTAAAGTTCCGGAGATGTTAATATTATCAGAATTCTCGTCATTTCAAAGTTTCTACCTGTAATCTCGCGAATTGAACTCGGCTTTAAATGTACTTAGATTCTATTTACTTGTGTTTTAACTGTTTGTTACACGTTCATATTCATTTCCTGGAAAGAAAACTGAGTATTTTAAGAGTTTTAACACATTCTCACAGTTTCCTTAGAATTATATACTAGAACCTTCAGGATATAAACTGTCTCAGGCAAAAAAAGCCGTGGCAACTCAGGATCAACTGTAAACATAAACAGGGTTCTCGTCATTTCAAATCATTATACACTAGTTCTGAGCTCTATAAACAGGAATTCTTAAAGTTTGAAATGACATTTTAGTGAAAACGCCACTTAAAATAGCCTGAGTTGTTAATATTATCAGAATTGCCGTCATTTCAGAGCTTTCGACCTGTAATCTCGGTAACTGAACTCGGCCTTAAATGAAGTTAGATTCTATTTACTTGTGTTTCAACTGTTTGTTACACGTTCATATTCATTTCCTGGAAAGAAAATTGTGTATTTTAAGAGTTTTAACACATTTTGACAGTTTCCTGAGAAGTATATACTAGAACCTTCAGGATATAAACTGTTTCAGTCAAAAAACGCCACGGCAACTCAGAATCAACTGTAAACATAAACAATATTCTCCACATTTCAAATCATTATACACAAGTTCTGAGCTCTATAAACAGGAATTCTTAAAGTTCCGGAGATGTTAATATTATCAGAATTCTCGTCATTTCAAAGTTTCTACCTGTAATCTCGGGAATTGAACTCGGCTTTAAATGTACTTAGATTCTATTTACTTGTGTTTTAACTGTTTGTTACACGTTCATATTCATTTCCTGGAAAGAAAACTGTGTATTTTAAGAGTTTTAACGCATTCTCACAGTTTCCTTAGAATTATATACTAGAACCTTCAGGATATAAACTGTCTCAGTCAAAAAAAGCCATGGCGACTCAGGATCAACTGTAAACATAAACAGTGTTCTCGTCATTTTAAATCATTATACACAAGTACTGAGCTCTATAAACAGGAATTCTTAAAGTTTGAAATGACATTTTAGTGAAAACGCCACTTAAAATAGCCTGAGTTGTTAATATTATCAGAATTGCCGTCATTTCAGAGCTTTCCACCACTAATCTCGGTTATTGAACTCGGCGTTATATGTAGTTAGATTCTATTTACTTGTGTTTCAACTGTTTGTTACACGTTCATATTCATTTCCTGGAAAGAAAATTGTGTATTTTAAGAGTTTTAACACATTTTGACAGTTTCCTGAGAAGTATGTACTAGAACCTTCAGGATATAAACTGTTTCAGTCAAAAAAGGAGACGGCAACTCAGAATCAACTGTAAACATAAACAGTATCCTCCTCATTTCAAATCATTATACACAAGTTCTGAGCTCTATAAACAGGAATTCTTAAAGTTCCGGAGAGGTTAATATTATCAGAATTCTCGTCATTTCAAAGTTTCTACCTGTAATCTCGGGAATTGAACTCGGCTTTAAATGTAGTTAGATTCTATTTACTTGTTTTTTAACTGTTTGTTACACGTTCATATTCATTTCCTGGAAAGAAAACTGTGTATTTTAAGAGTTTTAACACATTCTCACAGTTTCCTTAGAATTATATACTAGAACCTTGAGGATATAAACTGTCTCAGTCAAAAAAAGCCATGGCGACTCAGGATCAACTGTAAACATAAACAGTGTTCTCGTCATTTCAAATCATTATACACTAGTTCTGAGCTCTATAAACAGGAATTCTTAAAGTTTGAAATGACATTTTAGTGAAAACGCCACTTAAAATAGCCCGAGTTTTTAATAATATCAGAATTGCCGTCATTTCAGAGCTTTCAACCTCTAATCTCGGTAACTGAACTCGGCGTTAAATGTAGTTAGATTCTATTTACTTGTGTTTCAACTGTTTGTTACACGTTCATATTCATTTCCTGGAAAGAAAATTGTGTATTTTAAGAGTTTTAACACATTTTGACAGTTTCCTGAGAAGTATATACTAGAACCTTCAGGATATAAACTGTTTCAGTCAAAAAAGGAGACGGCAACTCAGAATCAACTGTAAACATAAACAGTATCCTCCTCATTTCAAATCATTATACACAAGTTCTGAGCTCTATAAACAGGAATTCTTAAAGTTCCGGAGAGGTTAATATTATCAGAATTCTCGTCATTTCAAAGTTTCTACCTGTAATCTCGGGAATTGAACTCGGCTTTAAATGTACTTAGATTCTATTTACTTGTGTTTTAACTGTTTGTTACACGTTCATATTCATTTCCTGGAAAGAAAACTGAGTATTTTAAGAGTTTTAACACATTCTCACAGTTTCCTTAGAATTATATACTAGAACCTTCAGGATATAAACTGTCTCAGTCAAAAAAAGCCGTGGCAACTCAGGATCAACTGTAAACATAAACAGTATTCTCCTCACTTTAAATCATTATACACAAGTACTGAGCTCTATAAACAGGAATTCTTAAAGTTTGAAATGACATTTTAGTGAAAACGCCACTTAAAATAGCCTGAGTTGTTAATATTATCAGAATTGCCGTCATTTCAGAGCTTTCGACCTGTAATCTCGGTAACTGAACTCGGCCTTAAATGAAGTTAGATTCTATTTACTTGTGTTTCAACTGTTTGTTACACGTTCATATTCATTTCCTGGAAAGAAAATTGTGTATTTTAAGAGTTTTAACACATTTTGACAGTTTCCTGAGAAGTATATACTAGAACCTTCAGGATATAAACTGTTTCAGTCAAAAAACGCCACGGCAACTCAGAATCAACTGTAAACATAAACAATATTCTCCACATTTCAAATCATTATACACAAGTTCTGAGCTCTATAAACAGGAATTCTTAAAGTTCCGGAGATGTTAATATTATCAGAATTCTCGTCGTTTCAAAGTTTCTACCTGTAATCTCGAGAATTGAACTCGGCTTTAAATGTACTTAGATTCTATTTACTTGTGTTTTAACTGTTTGTTACACGTTCATATTCATTTCCTGGAAAGAAAACTGTGTATTTTAAGAGTTTTAACGCATTCTCACAGTTTCCTTAGAATTATATACTAGAACCTTCAGGATATAAACTGTCTCAGTCAAAAAAAGCCATGGCGACTCAGGATCAACTGTAAACATAAACAGTGTTCTCGTCATTTTAAATCATTATACACAAGTACTGAGCTCTATAAACAGGAATTCTTAAAGTTTGAAATGACATTTTAGTGAAAACGCCACTTAAAATAGCCTGAGTTGTTAATATTATCAGAATTGCCGTCATTTCAGAGCTTTCCACCACTAATCTCGGTTATTGAACTCGGCGTTATATGTAGTTAGATTCTATTTACTTGTGTTTCAACTGTTTGTTACACGTTCATATTCATTTCCTGGAAAGAAAATTGTGTATTTTAAGAGTTTTAACACATTTTGACAGTTTCCTGAGAAGTATGTACTAGAACCTTCAGGATATAAACTGTTTCAGTCAAAAAAGGAGACGGCAACTCAGAATCAACTCTAAACATAAACAGTATCCTCCTCATTTCAAATCATTATACACAAGTTCTGAGCTCTATAAACAGGAATTCTTAAAGTTCCGGAGAGGTTAATATTATCAGAATTCTCGTCATTTCAAAGTTTCTACCTGTAATCTCGGGAATTGAACTCGGCTTTAAATGTAGTTAGATTCTATTTACTTGTTTTTTAACTGTTTGTTACACGTTCATATTCATTTCCTGGAAAGAAAACTGTGTATTTTAAGAGTTTTAACACATTCTCACAGTTTCCTTAGAATTATATACTAGAACCTTGAGGATATAAACTGTCTCAGTCAAAAAAAGCCATGGCGACTCAGGATCAACTGTAAACATAAACAGTGTTCTCGTCATTTCAAATCATTATACACTAGTTCTGAGCTCTATAAACAGGAATTCTTAAAGTTTGAAATGACATTTTAGTGAAAACGCCACTTAAAATAGCCCGAGTTTTTAATAATATCAGAATTGCCGTCATTTCAGAGCTTTCAACCTCTAATCTCGGTAACTGAACTCGGCGTTAAATGTAGTTAGATTCTATTTACTTGTGTTTCAACTGTTTGTTACACGTTCATATTCATTTCCTGGAAAGAAAATTGTGTATTTTAAGAGTTTTAACACATTTTGACAGTTTCCTGAGAAGTATGTACTAGAACCTTCAGGATATAAACTGTTTCAGTCAAAAAAGGAGACGGCAACTCAGAATCAACTGTAAACATAAACAGTATCCTCCTCATTTCAAATCATTATACACAAGTTCTGAGCTCTATAAACAGGAATTCTTAAAGTTCCGGAGAGGTTAATATTATCAGAATTCTCGTCATTTCAAAGTTTCTACCTGTAATCTCGGGAATTGAACTCGGCTTTAAATGTACTTAGATTCTATTTACTTGTGTTTTAACTGTTTGTTACACGTTCATATTCATTTCCTGGAAAGAAAACTGAGTATTTTAAGAGTTTTAACACATTCTCACAGTTTCCTTAGAATTATATACTAGAACCTTCAGGATATAAACTGTCTCAGTCAAAAAAAGCCGTGGCAACTCAGGATCAACTGTAAACATAAACAGTATTCTCCTCACTTTAAATCATTATACACAAGTACTGAGCTCTATAAACAGGAATTCTTAAAGTTTGAAATGACATTTTAGTGAAAACGCCACTTAAAATAGCCTGAGTTGTTAATATTATCAGAATTGCCGTCATTTCAGAGCTTTCGACCTGTAATCTCGGTAACTGAACTCGGCCTTAAATGAAGTTAGATTCTATTTACTTGTGTTTCAACTGTTTGTTACACGTTCATATTCATTTCCTGGAAAGAAAATTGTGTATTTTAAGAGTTTTAACACATTTTGACAGTTTCCTGAGAAGTATATACTAGAACCTTCAGGATATAAACTGTTTCAGTCAAAAAACGCCACGGCAACTCAGAATCAACTGTAAACATAAACAATATTCTCCACATTTCAAATCATTATACACAAGTTCTGAGCTCTATAAACAGGAATTCTTAAAGTTCCGGAGATGTTAATATTATCAGAATTCTCGTCATTTCAAAGTTTCTACCTGTAATCTCGAGAATTGAACTCGGCTTTAAATGTACTTAGATTCTATTTACTTGTGTTTTAACTGTTTGTTACACGTTCATATTCATTTCCTGGAAAGAAAACTGAGTATTTTAAGAGTTTTAACACATTCTCACAGTTTCCTTAGAATTATATACTAGAACCTTCAGGATATAAACTGTCTCAGTCAAAAAAAGCCGTGGCAACTCAGGATCAACTGTAAACATAAACAGTATTCTCCTCACTTTAAATCATTATACACAAGTACTGAGCTCTATAAACAGGAATTCTTAAAGTTTGAAATGACATTTTAGTGAAAACGCCACTTAAAATAGCCTGAGTTGTTAATATTATCAGAATTGCCGTCATTTCAGAGCTTTCCACCACTAATCTCGGTTATTGAACTCGGCGTTAAATGTAGTTAGATTCTATTTACTTGTGTTTCAACTGTTTGTTACACGTTCATATTCATTTCCTGGAAAGAAAATTGTGTATTTTAAGAGTTTTAACACATTTTGACAGTTTCCTGAGAAGTATGTACTAGAACCTTCAGTATATAAACTGTTTCAGTCAAAAAAGGAGACGGCAACTCAGAATCAACTGTAAACATAAACAGTATCCTCCTCATTTCAAATCATTATACACAAGTTCTGAGCTCTATAAACAGGAATTCTTAAAGTTCCGGAGAGGTTAATATTATCAGAATTCTCGTCATTTCAAAGTTTCTACCTGTAATCTCGGGAATTGAACTCGGCTTTAAATGTACTTAGATTCTATTTACTTGTGTTTTAACTGTTTGTTACACGTTCATATTCATTTCCTGGAAAGAAAACTGAGTATTTTAAGAGTTTTAACACATTCTCACAGTTTCCTTAGAATTATATACTAGAACCTTCAGGATATAAACTGTCTCAGTCAAAAAAAGCCGTGGCAACTCAGGATCAACTGTAAACATAAACAGTGTTCTCGTCATTTCAAATCATTATACACTAGTTCTGAGCTCTATAAACAGGAATTCTTAAAGTTTGAAATGACATTTTAGTGAAAACGCCACTTAAAATAGCCTGAGTTGTTAATATTATCAGAATTGCCGTCATTTCAGAGCTTTCGACCTGTAATCTCGGTAACTGAACTCGGCCTTAAATGAAGTTAGATTCTATTTACTTGTGTTTCAACTGTTTGTTACACGTTCATATTCATTTCCTGGAAAGAAAATTGTGTATTTTAAGAGTTTTAACAC
The DNA here is from genome assembly GCF_963259705.1 of Myotis daubentonii. Lineage (NCBI taxonomy): Eukaryota > Metazoa > Chordata > Mammalia > Chiroptera > Vespertilionidae > Myotis > Myotis daubentonii. Next base: position 9,162,837 of record NC_081844.1, read on the forward strand.
ATTTTGACAGTTTCCTGAGAAGTATATACTAGAACCTTCAGGATATAAACTGTTTCAGTCAAAAAACGCCACGGCAACTCAGAATCAACTGTAAACATAAACAATATTCTCCACATTTCAAATCATTATACACAAGTTCTGAGCTCTATAAACAGGAATTCTTAAAGTTCCGGAGATGTTAATATTATCAGAATTCTCGTCATTTCAAAGTTTCTACCTGTAATCTCGAGAATTGAACTCGGCTTTAAATGTACTTAGATTCTATTTACTTGTGTTTTAACTGTTTGTTACACGTTCATATTCATTTCCTGGAAAGAAAACTGAGTATTTTAAGAGTTTTAACACATTCTCACAGTTTCCTTAGAATTATATACTAGAACCTTCAGGATATAAACTGTCTCAGTCAAAAAAAGCCGTGGCAACTCAGGATCAACTGTAAACATAAACAGTATTCTCCTCATTTTAAATCATTATACACAAGTACTGAGCTCTATAAACAGGAATTCTTAAAGTTTGAAATGACATTTTAGTGAAAACGCCACTTAAAATAGCCTGAGTTGTTAATATTATCAGAATTGACGTCATTTCAGAGCTTTCCACCACTAATCTCGGTAACTGAACTCGGCGTTAAATGTAGTTAGATTCTATTTACTTGTGTTTCAACTGTTTGTTACACGTTCATATTCATTTCCTGGAAAGAAAATTGTGTATTTTAAGAGTTTTAACACATTTTGACAGTTTCCTGAGAAGTATGTACTAGAACCTTCAGGATATAAACTGTTTCAGTCAAAAAAGGAGACGGCAACTCAGAATCAACTGTAAACATAAACAGTATCCTCCTCATTTCAAATCATTATACACAAGTTCTGAGCTCTATAAACAGGAATTCTTAAAGTTCCGGAGAGGTTAATATTATCAGAATTCTCGTCATTTCAAAGTTTCTACCTGTAATCTCGGGAATTGAACTCGGCTTTAAATGTACTTAGATTCTATTTACTTGTGTTTTAACTGTTTGTTACACGTTCATATTCATTTCCTGGAAAGAAAACTGAGTATTTTAAGAGTTTTAACACATTCTCACAGTTTCCTTAGAATTATATACTAGAACCTTCAGGATATAAACTGTCTCAGTCAAAAAAAGCCGTGGCAACTCAGGATCAACTGTAAACATAAACAGTGTTCTCGTCATTTCAAATCATTATACACTAGTTCTGAGCTCTATAAACAGGAATTCTTAAAGTTTCTAATGACATTTTAGTGAAAACGCCACTTAAAATAGCCTGAGTTGTTAATATTATCAGAATTGCCGTCATTTCAGAGCTTTCGACCTGTAATCTCGGTAACTGAACTCGGCCTTAAATGAAGTTAGATTCTATTTACTTGTGTTTCAACTGTTTGTTACACGTTCATATTCATTTCCTGGAAAGAAAATTGTGTATTTTAAGAGTTTTAACACATTTTGACAGTTTCCTGAGAAGTATATACTAGAACCTTCAGGATATAAACTGTTTCAGTCAAAAAAGGAGACGGCAACTCAGAATCAACTCTAAACATAAACAGTATCCTCCTCATTTCAAATCATTATACACAAGTTCTGAGCTCTATAAACAGGAATTCTTAAAGTTCCGGAGAGGTTAATATTATCAGAATTCTCGTCATTTCAAAGTTTCTACCTGTAATCTCGGGAATTGAACTCGGCTTTAAATGTACTTAGATTCTATTTACTTGTGTTTTAACTGTTTGTTACACGTTCATATTCATTTCCTGGAAAGAAAACTGTGTATTTTAAGAGTTTTAACGCATTCTCACAGTTTCCTTAGAATTATATACTAGAACCTTCAGGATATAAACTGTCTCAGTCAAAAAAAGCCATGGCGACTCAGGATCAACTGTAAACATAAACAGTGTTCTCGTCATTTTAAATCATTATACACAAGTACTGAGCTCTATAAACAGGAATTCTTAAAATTTGAAATGACATTTTAGTGAAAACGCCACTTAAAATAGCCTGAGTTGTTAATATTATCAGAATTGCCGTCATTTCAGAGCTTTCCAACACTAATCTCGGTTATTGAACTCGGCGTTATATGTAGTTAGATTGTATTTACTTGTGTTTCAACTGTTTGTTACACGTTCATATTCATTTCCTGGAAAGAAAATTGTGTATTTTAAGAGTTTTAACACATTTTGACAGTTTCCTGAGAAGTATATACTAGAACCTTCAGGATATAAACTGTTTCAGTCAAAAAACGCCACGGCAACTCAGAATCAACTGTAAACATAAACAATATTCTCCACATTTCAAATCATTATACACAAGTTCTGAGCTCTATAAACAGGAATTCTTAAAGTTCCGGAGATGTTAATATTATCAGAATTCTCGTCATTTCAAAGTTTCTACCTGTAATCTCGAGAATTGAACTCGGCTTTAAATGTACTTAGATTCTATTTACTTGTGTTTTAACTGTTTGTTACACGTTCATATTCATTTCCTGGAAAGAAAACTGAGTATTTTAAGAGTTTTAACACATTCTCACAGTTTCCTTAGAATTATATACTAGAACCTTCAGGATATAAACTGTCTCAGTCAAAAAAAGCCGTGGCAACTCAGGATCAACTGTAAACATAAACAGTATTCTCCTCATTTTAAATCATTATACACAAGTACTGAGCTCTATAAACAGGAATTCTTAAAGTTTGAAATGACATTTTAGTGAAAACGCCACTTAAAATAGCCTGAGTTGTTAATATTATCAGAATTGCCGTCATTTCAGAGCTTTCCACCACTAATCTCGGTAACTGAACTCGGCGTTAAATGTAGTTAGATTCTATTTACTTGTGTTTCAACTGTTTGTTACACGTTCATATTCATTTCCTGGAAAGAAAATTGTGTATTTTAAGAGTTTTAACACATTTTGACAGTTTCCTGAGAAGTATGTACTAGAACCTTCAGGATATAAACTGTTTCAGTCAAAAAAGGAGACGGCAACTCAGAATCAACTGTAAACATAAACAGTATCCTCCTCATTTCAAATCATTATACACAAGTTCTGAGCTCTATAAACAGGAATTCTTAAAGTTCCGGAGAGGTTAATATTATCAGAATTCTCGTCATTTCAAAGTTTCTACCTGTAATCTCGGGAATTGAACTCGGCTTTAAATGTACTTAGATTCTATTTACTTGTGTTTTAACTGTTTGTTACACGTTCATATTCATTTCCTGGAAAGAAAACTGAGTATTTTAAGAGTTTTAACACATTCTCACAGTTTCCTTAGAATTATATACTAGAACCTTCAGGATATAAACTGTCTCAGTCAAAAAAAGCCGTGGCAACTCAGGATCAACTGTAAACATAAACAGTGTTCTCGTCATTTCAAATCATTATACACTAGTTCTGAGCTCTATAAACAGGAATTCTTAAAGTTTCTAATGACATTTTAGTGAAAACGCCACTTAAAATAGCCTGAGTTGTTAATATTATCAGAATTGCCGTCATTTCAGAGCTTTCGACCTGTAATCTCGGTAACTGAACTCGGCCTTAAATGAAGTTAGATTCTATTTACTTGTGTTTCAACTGTTTGCTACACGTTCATATTCATTTCCTGGAAAGAAAATTGTGTATTTTAAGAGTTTTAACACATTTTGACAGTTTCCTGAGAAGTATATACTAGAACCTTCAGGATATAAACTGTTTCAGTCAAAAAAGGAGACGGCAACTCAGAATCAACTCTAAACATAAACAGTATCCTCCTCATTTCAAATCATTATACACAAGTTCTGAGCTCTATAAACAGGAATTCTTAAAGTTCCGGAGAGGTTAATATTATCAGAATTCTCGTCATTTCAAAGTTTCTACCTGTAATCTCGGGAATTGAACTCGGCTTTAAATGTACTTAGATTCTATTTACTTGTGTTTTAACTGTTTGTTACACGTTCATATTCATTTCCTGGAAAGAAAACTGTGTATTTTAAGAGTTTTAACGCATTCTCACAGTTTCCTTAGAATTATATACTAGAACCTTCAGGATATAAACTGTCTCAGTCAAAAAAAGCCATGGCGACTCAGGATCAACTGTAAACATAAACAGTGTTCTCGTCATTTTAAATCATTATACACAAGTACTGAGCTCTATAAACAGGAATTCTTAAAATTTGAAATGACATTTTAGTGAAAACGCCACTTAAAATAGCCTGAGTTGTTAATATTATCAGAATTGCCGTCATTTCAGAGCTTTCCAACACTAATCTCGGTTATTGAACTCGGCGTTATATGTAGTTAGATTGTATTTACTTGTGTTTCAACTGTTTGTTACACGTTCATATTCATTTCCTGGAAAGAAAATTGTGTATTTTAAGAGTTTTAACACATTTTGACAGTTTCCTGAGAAGTATGTACTAGAACCTTCAGGATATAAACTGTTTCAGTCAAAAAAGGAGACGGCACCTCAGAATCAACTCTAAACATAAACAGTATCCTCCTCATTTCAAATCATTATACACAAGTTCTGAGCTCTATAAACAGGAATTCTTAAAGTTCCGGAGAGGTTAATATTATCAGAATTCTCGTCATTTCAAAGTTTCTACCTGTAATCTCGAGAATTGAACTCGGCTTTAAATGTACTTAGATTCTATTTACTTGTGTTTTAACTGTTTGTTACACGTTCATATTCATTTCCTGGAAAGAAAACTGAGTATTTTAAGAGTTTTAACACATTCTCACAGTTTCCTTAGAATTATATACTAGAACCTTCAGGATATAAACTGTCTCAGTCAAAAAAAGCCGTGGCAACTCAGGATCAACTGTAAACATAAACAGTATTCTCCTCACTTTAAATCATTATACACAAGTACTGAGCTCTATAAACAGGAATTCTTAAAGTTTGAAATGACATTTTAGTGAAAACGCCACTTAAAATAGCCTGAGTTGTTAATATTATCAGAATTGCCGTCATTTCAGAGCTTTCCACCACTAATCTCGGTTATTGAACTCGGCGTTAAATGTAGTTAGATTCTATTTACTTGTGTTTCAACTGTTTGTTACACGTTCATATTCATTTCCTGGAAAGAAAATTGTGTATTTTAAGAGTTTTAACACATTTTGACAGTTTCCTGAGAAGTATGTACTAGAACCTTCAGTATATAAACTGTTTCAGTCAAAAAAGGAGACGGCAACTCAGAATCAACTGTAAACATAAACAGTATCCTCCTCATTTCAAATCATTATACACAAGTTCTGAGCTCTATAAACAGGAATTCTTAAAGTTCCGGAGAGGTTAATATTATCAGAATTCTCGTCATTTCAAAGTTTCTACCTGTAATCTCGGGAATTGAACTCGGCTTTAAATGTACTTAGATTCTATTTACTTGTGTTTTAACTGTTTGTTACACGTTCATATTCATTTCCTGGAAAGAAAACTGAGTATTTTAAGAGTTTTAACACATTCTCACAGTTTCCTTAGAATTATATACTAGAACCTTCAGGATATAAACTGTCTCAGTCAAAAAAAGCCGTGGCAACTCAGGATCAACTGTAAACATAAACAGTGTTCTCGTCATTTCAAATCATTATACACTAGTTCTGAGCTCTATAAACAGGAATTCTTAAAGTTTGAAATGACATTTTAGTGAAAACGCCACTTAAAATAGCCTGAGTTGTTAATATTATCAGAATTGCCGTCATTTCAGAGCTTTCGACCTGTAATCTCGGTAACTGAACTCGGCCTTAAATGAAGTTAGATTCTATTTACTTGTGTTTCAACTGTTTGTTACACGTTCATATTCATTTCCTGGAAAGAAAATTGTGTATTTTAAGAGTTTTAACACATTTTGACAGTTTCCTGAGAAGTATATACTAGAACCTTCAGGATATAAACTGTTTCAGTCAAAAAACGCCACGGCAACTCAGAATCAACTGTAAACATAAACAATATTCTCCACATTTCAAATCATTATACACAAGTTCTGAGCTCTATAAACAGGAATTCTTAAAGTTCCGGAGATGTTAATATTATCAGAATTCTCGTCATTTCAAAGTTTCTACCTGTAATCTCGAGAATTGAACTCGGCTTTAAATGTACTTAGATTCTATTTACTTGTGTTTTAACTGTTTGTTACACGTTCATATTCATTTCCTGGAAAGAAAACTGAGTATTTTAAGAGTTTTAACACATTCTCACAGTTTCCTTAGAATTATATACTAGAACCTTCAGGATATAAACTGTCTCAGTCAAAAAAAGCCGTGGCAACTCAGGATCAACTGTAAACATAAACAGTATTCTCCTCATTTTAAATCATTATACACAAGTACTGAGCTCTATAAACAGGAATTCTTAAAGTTTGAAATGACATTTTAGTGAAAACGCCACTTAAAATAGCCTGAGTTGTTAATATTATCAGAATTGCCGTCATTTCAGAGCTTTCCACCACTAATCTCGGTAACTGAACTCGGCGTTAAATGTAGTTAGATTCTATTTACTTGTGTTTCAACTGTTTGTTACACGTTCATATTCATTTCCTGGAAAGAAAATTGTGTATTTTAAGAGTTTTAACACATTTTGACAGTTTCCTGAGAAGTATGTACTAGAACCTTCAGGATATAAACTGTTTCAGTCAAAAAAGGAGACGGCAACTCAGAATCAACTGTAAACATAAACAGTATCCTCCTCATTTCAAATCATTATACACAAGTTCTGAGCTCTATAAACAGGAATTCTTAAAGTTCCGGAGAGGTTAATATTATCAGAATTCTCGTCATTTCAAAGTTTCTACCTGTAATCTCGGGAATTGAACTCGGCTTTAAATGTACTTAGATTCTATTTACTTGTGTTTTAACTGTTTGTTACACGTTCATATTCATTTCCTGGAAAGAAAACTGAGTATTTTAAGAGTTTTAACACATTCTCACAGTTTCCTTAGAATTATATACTAGAACCTTCAGGATATAAACTGTCTCAGTCAAAAAAAGCCGTGGCAACTCAGGATCAACTGTAAACATAAACAGTGTTCTCGTCATTTCAAATCATTATACACTAGTTCTGAGCTCTATAAACAGGAATTCTTAAAGTTTGAAATGACATTTTAGTGAAAACGCCACTTAAAATAGCCTGAGTTGTTAATATTATCAGAATTGTCGTCATTTCAGAGCTTTCGACCTGTAATCTCGGTAACTGAACTCGGCCTTAAATGAAGTTAGATTCTATTTACTTGTGTTTCAACTGTTTGCTACACGTTCATATTCATTTCCTGGAAAGAAAATTGTGTATTTTAAGAGTTTTAACACATTTTGACAGTTTCCTGAGAAGTATATACTAGAACCTTCAGGATATAAACTGTTTCAGTCAAAAAAGGAGACGGCAACTCAGAATCAACTCTAAACATAAACAGTATCCTCCTCATTTCAAATCATTATACACAAGTTCTGAGCTCTATAAACAGGAATTCTTAAAGTTCCGGAGAGGTTAATATTATCAGAATTCTCGTCATTTCAAAGTTTCTACCTGTAATCTCGGGAATTGAACTCGGCTTTAAATGTACTTAGATTCTATTTACTTGTGTTTTAACTGTTTGTTACACGTTCATATTCATTTCCTGGAAAGAAAACTGTGTATTTTAAGAGTTTTAACGCATTCTCACAGTTTCCTTAGAATTATATACTAGAACCTTCAGGATATAAACTGTCTCAGTCAAAAAAAGCCATGGCGACTCAGGATCAACTGTAAACATAAACAGTGTTCTCGTCATTTTAAATCATTATACACAAGTACTGAGCTCTATAAACAGGAATTCTTAAAGTTTGAAATGACATTTTAGTGAAAACGCCACTTAAAATAGCCTGAGTTGTTAATATTATCAGAATTGCCGTCATTTCAGAGCTTTCCACCACTAATCTCGGTTATTGAACTCGGCGTTATATGTAGTTAGATTCTATTTACTTGTGTTTCAACTGTTTGTTACACGTTCATATTCATTTCCTGGAAAGAAAATTGTGTATTTTAAGAGTTTTAACACATTTTGACAGTTTCCTGAGAAGTATGTACTAGAACCTTCAGGATATAAACTGTTTCAGTCAAAAAAGGAGACGGCACCTCAGAATCAACTCTAAACATAAACAGTATCCTCCTCATTTCAAATCATTATACACAAGTTCTGAGCTCTATAAACAGGAATTCTTAAAGTTCCGGAGAGGTTAATATTATCAGAATTCTCGTCATTTCAAAGTTTCTACCTGTAATCTCGGGAATTGAACTCGGCTTTAAATGTAGTTAGATTCTATTTACTTGTTTTTTAACTGTTTGTTACACGTTCATATTCATTTCCTGGAAAGAAAACTGTGTATTTTAAGAGTTTTAACACATTCTCACAGTTTCCTTAGAATTATATACTAGAACCTTGAGGATATAAACTGTCTCAGTCAAAAAAAGCCATGGCGACTCAGGATCAACTGTAAACATAAACAGTGTTCTCGTCATTTCAAATCATTATACACTAGTTCTGAGCTCTATAAACAGGAATTCTTAAAGTTTGAAATGACATTTTAGTGAAAACGCCACTTAAAATAGCCCGAGTTTTTAATAATATCAGAATTGCCGTCATTTCAGAGCTTTCAACCTCTAATCTCGGTAACTGAACTCGGCGTTAAATGTAGTTAGATTCTATTTACTTGTGTTTCAACTGTTTGTTACACGTTCATATTCATTTCCTGGAAAGAAAATTGTGTATTTTAAGAGTTTTAACACATTTTGACAGTTTCCTGAGAAGTATGTACTAGAACCTTCAGGATATAAACTGTTTCAGTCAAAAAAGGAGACGGCAACTCAGAATCAACTGTAAACATAAACAGTATCCTCCTCATTTCAAATCATTATACACAAGTTCTGAGCTCTATAAACAGGAATTCTTAAAGTTCCGGAGAGGTTAATATTATCAGAATTCTCGTCATTTCAAAGTTTCTACCTGTAATCTCGGGAATTGAACTCGGCTTTAAATGTACTTAGATTCTATTTACTTGTGTTTTAACTGTTTGTTACACGTTCATATTCATTTCCTGGAAAGAAAACTGAGTATTTTAAGAGTTTTAACACATTCTCACAGTTTCCTTAGAATTATATACTAGAACCTTCAGGATATAAACTGTCTCAGTCAAAAAAAGCCGTGGCAACTCAGGATCAACTGTAAACATAAACAGTATTCTCCTCACTTTAAATCATTATACACAAGTACTGAGCTCTATAAACAGGAATTCTTAAAGTTTGAAATGACATTTTAGTGAAAACGCCACTTAAAATAGCCTGAGTTGTTAATATTATCAGAATTGCCGTCATTTCAGAGCTTTCGACCTGTAATCTCGGTAACTGAACTCGGCCTTAAATGAAGTTAGATTCTATTTACTTGTGTTTCAACTGTTTGTTACACGTTCATATTCATTTCCTGGAAAGAAAATTGTGTATTTTAAGAGTTTTAACACATTTTGACAGTTTCCTGAGAAGTATATACTAGAACCTTCAGGATATAAACTGTTTCAGTCAAAAAACGCCACGGCAACTCAGAATCAACTGTAAACATAAACAATATTCTCCACATTTCAAATCATTATACACAAGTTCTGAGCTCTATAAACAGGAATTCTTAAAGTTCCGGAGATGTTAATATTATCAGAATTCTCGTCATTTCAAAGTTTCTACCTGTAATCTCGAGAATTGAACTCGGCTTTAAATGTACTTAGATTCTATTTACTTGTGTTTTAACTGTTTGTTACACGTTCATATTCATTTCCTGGAAAGAAAACTGAGTATTTTAAGAGTTTTAACACATTCTCACAGTTTCCTTAGAATTATATACTAGAACCTTCAGGATATAAACTGTCTCAGTCAAAAAAAGCCGTGGCAACTCAGGATCAACTGTAAACATAAACAGTATTCTCCTCACTTTAAATCATTATACACAAGTACTGAGCTCTATAAACAGGAATTCTTAAAGTTTGAAATGACATTTTAGTGAAAACGCCACTTAAAATAGCCTGAGTTGTTAATATTATCAGAATTGCCGTCATTTCAGAGCTTTCCACCACTAATCTCGGTTATTGAACTCGGCGTTAAATGTAGTTAGATTCTATTTACTTGTGTTTCAACTGTTTGTTACACGTTCATATTCATTTCCTGGAAAGAAAATTGTGTATTTTAAGAGTTTTAACACATTTTGACAGTTTCCTGAGAAGTATGTACTAGAACCTTCAGGATATAAACTGTTTCAGTCAAAAAAGGAGACGGCAACTCAGAATCAACTGTAAACATAAACAGTATCCTCCTCATTTCAAATCATTATACACAAGTTCTGAGCTCTATAAACAGGAATTCTTAAAGTTCCGGAGAGGTTAATATTATCAGAATTCTCGTCATTTCAAAGTTTCTACCTGTAATCTCGGGAATTGAACTCGGCTTTAAATGTACTTAGATTCTATTTACTTGTGTTTTAACTGTTTGTTACACGTTCATATTCATTTCCTGGAAAGAAAACTGAGTATTTTAAGAGTTTTAACACATTCTCACAGTTTCCTTAGAATTATATACTAGAACCTTCAGGATATAAACTGTCTCAGTCAAAAAAAGCCGTGGCAACTCAGGATCAACTGTAAACATAAACAGTGTTCTCGTCATTTCAAATCATTATACACTAGTTCTGAGCTCTATAAACAGGAATTCTTAAAGTTTGAAATGACATTTTAGTGAAAACGCCACTTAAAATAGCCTGAGTTGTTAATATTATCAGAATTGCCGTCATTTCAGAGCTTTCGACCTGTAATCTCGGTAACTGAACTCGGCCTTAAATGAAGTTAGATTCTATTTACTTGTGTTTCAACTGTTTGTTACACGTTCATATTCATTTCCTGGAAAGAAAATTGTGTATTTTAAGAGTTTTAACACATTTTGACAGTTTCCTGAGAAGTATGTACTAGAACCTTCAGGATATAAACTGTTTCAGTCAAAAAAGGAGACGGCAACTCAGAATCAACTGTAAACATAAACAGTATCCTCCTCATTTCAAATCATTATACACAAGTTCTGAGCTCTATAAACAGGAATTCTTAAAGTTCCGGAGAGGTTAATATTATCAGAATTCTCGTCATTTCAAAGTTTCTACCTGTAATCTCGGGAATTGAACTCGGCTTTAAATGTACTTAGATTCTATTTACTTGTGTTTTAACTGTTTGTTACACGTTCATATTCATTTCCTGGAAAGAAAACTGAGTATTTTAAGAGTTTTAACACATTCTCACAGTTTCCTTAGAATTATATACTAGAACCTTCAGGATATAAACTGTCTCAGTCAAAAAAAGCCGTGGCAACTCAGGATCAACTGTAAACATAAACAGTGTTCTCGTCATTTCAAATCATTATACACTAGTTCTGAGCTCTATAAACAGGAATTCTTAAAGTTTGAAATGACATTTTAGTGAAAACGCCACTTAAAATAGCCTGAGTTGTTAATATTATCAGAATTGTCGTCATTTCAGAGCTTTCGACCTGTAATCTCGGTAACTGAACTCGGCCTTAAATGAAGTTAGATTCTATTTACTTGTGTTTCAACTGTTTGCTACACGTTCATATTCATTTCCTGGAAAGAAAATTGTGTATTTTAAGAGTTTTAACACATTTTGACAGTTTCCTGAGAAGTATATACTAGAACCTTCAGGATATAAACTGTTTCAGTCAAAAAAGGAGACGGCAACTCAGAATCAACTCTAAACATAAACAGTATCCTCCTCATTTCAAATCATTATACACAAGTTCTGAGCTCTATAAACAGGAATTCTTAAAGTTCCGGAGAGGTTAATATTATCAGAATTCTCGTCATTTCAAAGTTTCTACCTGTAATCTCGGGAATTGAACTCGGCTTTAAATGTACTTAGATTCTATTTACTTGTGTTTTAACTGTTTGTTACACGTTCATATTCATTTCCTGGAAAGAAAACTGTGTATTTTAAGAGTTTTAACGCATTCTCACAGTTTCCTTAGAATTATATACTAGAACCTTCAGGATATAAACTGTCTCAGTCAAAAAAAGCCATGGCGACTCAGGATCAACTGTAAACATAAACAGTGTTCTCGTCATTTTAAATCATTATACACAAGTACTGAGCTCTATAAACAGGAATTCTTAAAGTTTGAAATGACATTTTAGTGAAAACGCCACTTAAAATAGCCTGAGTTGTTAATATTATCAGAATTGCCGTCATTTCAGAGCTTTCCACCACTAATCTCGGTTATTGAACTCGGCGTTATATGTAGTTAGATTCTATTTACTTGTGTTTCAACTGTTTGTTACACGTTCATATTCATTTCCTGGAAAGAAAATTGTGTATTTTAAGAGTTTTAACACATTTTGACAGTTTCCTGAGAAGTATGTACTAGAACCTTCAGGATATAAACTGTTTCAGTCAAAAAAGGAGACGGCACCTCAGAATCAACTCTAAACATAAACAGTATCCTCCTCATTTCAAATCATTATACACAAGTTCTGAGCTCTATAAACAGGAATTCTTAAAGTTCCGGAGAGGTTAATATTATCAGAATTCTCGTCATTTCAAAGTTTCTACCTGTAATCTCGGGAATTGAACTCGGCTTTAAATGTAGTTAGATTCTATTTACTTGTTTTTTAACTGTTTGTTACACGTTCATATTCATTTCCTGGAAAGAAAACTGTGTATTTTAAGAGTTTTAACACATTCTCACAGTTTCCTTAGAATTATATACTAGAACCTTGAGGATATAAACTGTCTCAGTCAAAAAAAGCCATGGCGACTCAGGATCAACTGTAAACATAAACAGTGTTCTCGTCATTTCAAATCATTATACACTAGTTCTGAGCTCTATAAACAGGAATTCTTAAAGTTTGAAATGACATTTTAGTGAAAACGCCACTTAAAATAGCCCGAGTTTTTAATAATATCAGAATTGCCGTCATTTCAGAGCTTTCAACCTCTAATCTCGGTAACTGAACTCGGCGTTAAATGTAGTTAGATTCTATTTACTTGTGTTTCAACTGTTTGTTACACGTTCATATTCATTTCCTGGAAAGAAAATTGTGTATTTTAAGAGTTTTAACACATTTTGACAGTTTCCTGAGAAGTATGTACTAGAACCTTCAGGATATAAACTGTTTCAGTCAAAAAAGGAGACGGCAACTCAGAATCAACTGTAAACATAAACAGTATCCTCCTCATTTCAAATCATTATACACAAGTTCTGAGCTCTATAAACAGGAATTCTTAAAGTTCCGGAGAGGTTAATATTATCAGAATTCTCGTCATTTCAAAGTTTCTACCTGTAATCTCGGGAATTGAACTCGGCTTTAAATGTACTTAGATTCTATTTACTTGTGTTTTAACTGTTTGTTACACGTTCATATTCATTTCCTGGAAAGAAAACTGAGTATTTTAAGAGTTTTAACACATTCTCACAGTTTCCTTAGAATTATATACTAGAACCTTCAGGATATAAACTGTCTCAGTCAAAAAAAGCCGTGGCAACTCAGGATCAACTGTAAACATAAACAGTATTCTCCTCACTTTAAATCATTATACACAAGTACTGAGCTCTATAAACAGGAATTCTTAAAGTTTGAAATGACATTTTAGTGAAAACGCCACTTAAAATAGCCTGAGTTGTTAATATTATCAGAATTGCCGTCATTTCAGAGCTTTCGACCTGTAATCTCGGTAACTGAACTCGGCCTTAAATGAAGTTAGATTCTATTTACTTGTGTTTCAACTGTTTGTTACACGTTCATATTCATTTCCTGGAAAGAAAATTGTGTATTTTAAGAGTTTTAACACATTTTGACAGTTTCCTGAGAAGTATATACTAGAACCTTCAGGATATAAACTGTTTCAGTCAAAAAACGCCACGGCAACTCAGAATCAACTGTAAACATAAACAATATTCTCCACATTTCAAATCATTATACACAAGTTCTGAGCTCTATAAACAGGAATTCTTAAAGTTCCGGAGATGTTAATATTATCAGAATTCTCGTCATTTCAAAGTTTCTACCTGTAATCTCGAGAATTGAACTCGGCTTTAAATGTACTTAGATTCTATTTACTTGTGTTTTAACTGTTTGTTACACGTTCATATTCATTTCCTGGAAAGAAAACTGAGTATTTTAAGAGTTTTAACACATTCTCACAGTTTCCTTAGAATTATATACTAGAACCTTCAGGATATAAACTGTCTCAGTCAAAAAAAGCCGTGGCAACTCAGGATCAACTGTAAACATAAACAGTATTCTCCTCACTTTAAATCATTATACACAAGTACTGAGCTCTATAAACAGGAATTCTTAAAGTTTGAAATGACATTTTAGTGAAAACGCCACTTAAAATAGCCTGAGTTGTTAATATTATCAGAATTGCCGTCATTTCAGAGCTTTCCACCACTAATCTCGGTTATTGAACTCGGCGTTAAATGTAGTTAGATTCTATTTACTTGTGTTTCAACTGTTTGTTACACGTTCATATTCATTTCCTGGAAAGAAAATTGTGTATTTTAAGAGTTTTAACACATTTTGACAGTTTCCTGAGAAGTATGTACTAGAACCTTCAGGATATAAACTGTTTCAGTCAAAAAAGGAGACGGCAACTCAGAATCAACTGTAAACATAAACAGTATCCTCCTCATTTCAAATCATTATACACAAGTTCTGAGCTCTATAAACAGGAATTCTTAAAGTTCCGGAGAGGTTAATATTATCAGAATTCTCGTCATTTCAAAGTTTCTACCTGTAATCTCGGGAATTGAACTCGGCTTTAAATGTACTTAGATTCTATTTACTTGTGTTTTAACTGTTTGTTACACGTTCATATTCATTTCCTGGAAAGAAAACTGAGTATTTTAAGAGTTTTAACACATTCTCACAGTTTCCTTAGAATTATATACTAGAACCTTCAGGATATAAACTGTCTCAGTCAAAAAAAGCCGTGGCAACTCAGGATCAACTGTAAACATAAACAGTGTTCTCGTCATTTCAAATCATTATACACTAGTTCTGAGCTCTATAAACAGGAATTCTTAAAGTTTGAAATGACATTTTAGTGAAAACGCCACTTAAAATAGCCTGAGTTGTTAATATTATCAGAATTGCCGTCATTTCAGAGCTTTCGACCTGTAATCTCGGTAACTGAACTCGGCCTTAAATGAAGTTAGATTCTATTTACTTGTGTTTCAACTGTTTGTTACACGTTCATATTCATTTCCTGGAAAGAAAATTGTGTATTTTAAGAGTTTTAACACATTTTGACAGTTTCCTGAGAAGTATATACTAGAACCTTCAGGATATAAACTGTTTCAGTCAAAAAACGCCACGGCAACTCAGAATCAACTGTAAACATAAACAATATTCTCCACATTTCAAATCATTATACACAAGTTCTGAGCTCTATAAACAGGAATTCTTAAAGTTCCGGAGATGTTAATATTATCAGAATTCTCGTCATTTCAAAGTTTCTACCTGTAATCTCGAGAATTGAACTCGGCTTTAAATGTACTTAGATTCTATTTACTTGTGTTTTAACTGTTTGTTACACGTTCATATTCATTTCCTGGAAAGAAAACTGAGTATTTTAAGAGTTTTAACACATTCTCACAGTTTCCTTAGAATTATATACTAGAACCTTCAGGATATAAACTGTCTCAGTCAAAAAAAGCCGTGGCAACTCAGGATCAACTGTAAACATAAACAGTGTTCTCGTCATTTCAAATCATTATACACTAGTTCTGAGCTCTATAAACAGGAATTCTTAAAGTTTGAAATGACATTTTAGTGAAAACGCCACTTAAAATAGCCTGAGTTGTTAATATTATCAGAATTGCCGTCATTTCAGAGCTTTCGACCTGTAATCTCGGTAACTGAACTCGGCCTTAAATGAAGTTAGATTCTATTTACTTGTGTTTCAACTGTTTGCTACACGTTCATATTCATTTCCTGGAAAGAAAATTGTGTATTTTAAGAGTTTTAACACATTTTGACAGTTTCCTGAGAAGTATATACTAGAACCTTCAGGATATAAACTGTTTCAGTCAAAAAAGGAGACGGCAACTCAGAATCAACTCTAAACATAAACAGTATCCTCCTCATTTCAAATCATTATACACAAGTTCTGAGCTCTATAAACAGGAATTCTTAAAGTTCCGGAGAGGTTAATATTATCAGAATTCTCGTCATTTCAAAGTTTCTACCTGTAATCTCGGGAATTGAACTCGGCTTTAAATGTACTTAGATTCTATTTACTTGTGTTTTAACTGTTTGTTACACGTTCATATTCATTTCCTGGAAAGAAAACTGTGTATTTTAAGAGTTTTAACGCATTCTCACAGTTTCCTTAGAATTATATACTAGAACCTTCAGGATATAAACTGTCTCAGTCAAAAAAAGCCGTGGCAACTCAGGATCAACTGTAAACATAAACAGTATTCTCCTCACTTTAAATCATTATACACAAGTACTGAGCTCTATAAACAGGAATTCTTAAAGTTTGAAATGACATTTTAGTGAAAACGCCACTTAAAATAGCCTGAGTTGTTAATATTATCAGAATTGCCGTCATTTCAGAGCTTTCGACCTGTAATCTCGGTAACTGAACTCGGCCTTAAATGAAGTTAGATTCTATTTACTTGTGTTTCAACTGTTTGTTACACGTTCATATTCATTTCCTGGAAAGAAAATTGTGTATTTTAAGAGTTTTAACACATTTTGACAGTTTCCTGAGAAGTATATACTAGAACCTTCAGGATATAAACTGTTTCAGTCAAAAAACGCCACGGCAACTCAGAATCAACTGTAAACATAAACAATATTCTCCACATTTCAAATCATTATACACAAGTTCTGAGCTCTATAAACAGGAATTCTTAAAGTTCCGGAGATGTTAATATTATCAGAATTCTCGTCATTTCAAAGTTTCTACCTGTAATCTCGAGAATTGAACTCGGCTTTAAATGTACTTAGATTCTATTTACTTGTGTTTTAACTGTTTGTTACACGTTCATATTCATTTCCTGGAAAGAAAACTGAGTATTTTAAGAGTTTTAACACATTCTCACAGTTTCCTTAGAATTATATACTAGAACCTTCAGGATATAAACTGTCTCAGTCAAAAAAAGCCGTGGCAACTCAGGATCAACTGTAAACATAAACAGTATTCTCCTCACTTTAAATCATTATACACAAGTACTGAGCTCTATAAACAGGAATTCTTAAAGTTTGAAATGACATTTTAGTGAAAACGCCACTTAAAATAGCCTGAGTTGTTAATATTATCAGAATTGCCGTCATTTCAGAGCTTTCCACCACTAATCTCGGTTATTGAACTCGGCGTTAAATGTAGTTAGATTCTATTTACTTGTGTTTCAACTGTTTGTTACACGTTCATATTCATTTCCTGGAAAGAAAATTGTGTATTTTAAGAGTTTTAACACATTTTGACAGTTTCCTGAGAAGTATGTACTAGAACCTTCAGGATATAAACTGTTTCAGTCAAAAAAGGAGACGGCAACTCAGAATCAACTGTAAACATAAACAGTATCCTCCTCATTTCAAATCATTATACACAAGTTCTGAGCTCTATAAACAGGAATTCTTAAAGTTCCGGAGAGGTTAATATTATCAGAATTCTCGTCATTTCAAAGTTTCTACCTGTAATCTCGGGAATTGAACTCGGCTTTAAATGTACTTAGATTCTATTTACTTGTGTTTTAACTGTTTGTTACACGTTCATATTCATTTCCTGGAAAGAAAACTGAGTATTTTAAGAGTTTTAACACATTCTCACAGTTTCCTTAGAATTATATACTAGAACCTTCAGGATATAAACTGTCTCAGTCAAAAAAAGCCGTGGCAACTCAGGATCAACTGTAAACATAAACAGTGTTCTCGTCATTTCAAATCATTATACACTAGTTCTGAGCTCTATAAACAGGAATTCTTAAAGTTTGAAATGACATTTTAGTGAAAACGCCACTTAAAATAGCCTGAGTTGTTAATATTATCAGAATTGCCGTCATTTCAGAGCTTTCGACCTGTAATCTCGGTAACTGAACTCGGCCTTAAATGAAGTTAGATTCTATTTACTTGTGTTTCAACTGTTTGTTACACGTTCATATTCATTTCCTGGAAAGAAAATTGTGTATTTTAAGAGTTTTAACACATTTTGACAGTTTCCTGAGAAGTATATACTAGAACCTTCAGGATATAAACTGTTTCAGTCAAAAAACGCCACGGCAACTCAGAATCAACTGTAAACATAAACAATATTCTCCACATTTCAAATCATTATACACAAGTTCTGAGCTCTATAAACAGGAATTCTTAAAGTTCCGGAGATGTTAATATTATCAGAATTCTCGTCATTTCAAAGTTTCTACCTGTAATCTCGAGAATTGAACTCGGCTTTAAATGTACTTAGATTCTATTTACTTGTGTTTTAACTGTTTGTTACACGTTCATATTCATTTCCTGGAAAGAAAACTGAGTATTTTAAGAGTTTTAACACATTCTCACAGTTTCCTTAGAATTATATACTAGAACCTTCAGGATATAAACTGTCTCAGTCAAAAAAAGCCGTGGCAACTCAGGATCAACTGTAAACATAAACAGTATTCTCCTCATTTTAAATCATTATACACAAGTACTGAGCTCTATAAACGGGAATTCTTAAAGTTTGAAATGACATTTTAGTGAAAACGCCACTTAAAATAGCCTGAGTTGTTAATATTATCAGAATTGCCGTCATTTCAGAGCTTTCCACCACTAATCTCGGTAACTGAACTCGGCGTTAAATGTAGTTAGATTCTATTTACTTGTGTTTCAACTGTTTGTTACACGTTCATATTCATTTCCTGGAAAGAAAATTGTGTATTTTAAGAGTTTTAACACATTTTGACAGTTTCCTGAGAAGTATGTACTAGAACCTTCAGGATATAAACTGTTTCAGTCAAAAAAGGAGACGGCAACTCAGAATCAACTGTAAACATAAACAGTATCCTCCTCATTTCAAATCATTATACACAAGTTCTGAGCTCTATAAACAGGAATTCTTAAAGTTCCGGAGAGGTTAATATTATCAGAATTCTCGTCATTTCAAAGTTTCTACCTGTAATCTCGGGAATTGAACTCGGCTTTAAATGTACTTAGATTCTATTTACTTGTGTTTTAACTGTTTGTTACACGTTCATATTCATTTCCTGGAAAGAAAACTGAGTATTTTAAGAGTTTTAACACATTCTCACAGTTTCCTTAGAATTATATACTAGAACCTTCAGGATATAAACTGTCTCAGTCAAAAAAAGCCGTGGCAACTCAGGATCAACTGTAAACATAAACAGTGTTCTCGTCATTTCAAATCATTATACACTAGTTCTGAGCTCTATAAACAGGAATTCTTAAAGTTTGAAATGACATTTTAGTGAAAACGCCACTTAAAATAGCCTGAGTTGTTAATATTATCAGAATTGCCGTCATTTCAGAGCTTTCGACCTGTAATCTCGGTAACTGAACTCGGCCTTAAATGAAGTTAGATTCTATTTACTTGTGTTTCAACTGTTTGCTACACGTTCATATTCATTTCCTGGAAAGAAAATTGTGTATTTTAAGAGTTTTAACACATTTTGACAGTTTCCTGAGAAGTATATACTAGAACCTTCAGGATATAAACTGTTTCAGTCAAAAAAGGAGACGGCAACTCAGAATCAACTCTAAACATAAACAGTATCCTCCTCATTTCAAATCATTATACACAAGTTCTGAGCTCTATAAACAGGAATTCTTAAAGTTCCGGAGAGGTTAATATTATCAGAATTCTCGTCATTTCAAAGTTTCTACCTGTAATCTCGGGAATTGAACTCGGCTTTAAATGTACTTAGATTCTATTTACTTGTGTTTTAACTGTTTGTTACACGTTCATATTCATTTCCTGGAAAGAAAACTGTGTATTTTAAGAGTTTTAACGCATTCTCACAGTTTCCTTAGAATTATATACTAGAACCTTCAGGATATAAACTGTCTCAGTCAAAAAAAGCCATGGCGACTCAGGATCAACTGTAAACATAAACAGTGTTCTCGTCATTTTAAATCATTATACACAAGTACTGAGCTCTATAAACAGGAATTCTTAAAGTTTGAAATGACATTTTAGTGAAAACGCCACTTAAAATAGCCTGAGTTGTTAATATTATCAGAATTGCCGTCATTTCAGAGCTTTCCACCACTAATCTCGGTTATTGAACTCGGCGTTATATGTAGTTAGATTCTATTTACTTGTGTTTCAACTGTTTGTTACACGTTCATATTCATTTCCTGGAAAGAAAATTGTGTATTTTAAGAGTTTTAACACATTTTGACAGTTTCCTGAGAAGTATGTACTAGAACCTTCAGGATATAAACTGTTTCAGTCAAAAAAGGAGACGGCAACTCAGAATCAACTCTAAACATAAACAGTATCCTCCTCATTTCAAATCATTATACACAAGTTCTGAGCTCTATAAACAGGAATTCTTAAAGTTCCGGAGAGGTTAATATTATCAGAATTCTCGTCATTTCAAAGTTTCTACCTGTAATCTCGGGAATTGAACTCGGCTTTAAATGTAGTTAGATTCTATTTACTTGTTTTTTAACTGTTTGTTACACGTTCATATTCATTTCCTGGAAAGAAAACTGTGTATTTTAAGAGTTTTAACACATTCTCACAGTTTCCTTAGAATTATATACTAGAACCTTGAGGATATAAACTGTCTCAGTCAAAAAAAGCCATGGCGACTCAGGATCAACTGTAAACATAAACAGTGTTCTCGTCATTTCAAATCATTATACACTAGTTCTGAGCTCTATAAACAGGAATTCTTAAAGTTTGAAATGACATTTTAGTGAAAACGCCACTTAAAATAGCCCGAGTTTTTAATATTATCAGAATTGCCGTCATTTCAGAGCTTTCAACCTCTAATCTTGGTAACTGAACTCGGCGTTAAATGTAGTTAGATTCTTTTTACTTGTGTTTCAACTGTTTGTTACACGTTCATATTCATTTCCTGGAAAGAAAATTGTGTATTTTAAGAGTTTTAACACATTTTGACAGTTTCCTGAGAAGTATGTACTAGAACCTTCAGGATATAAACTGTTTCAGTCAAAAAAGGCCACGGCAACTCAGAATCAACTGTAAACATAAACAATATTCTCCACATTTCAAATCATTATACACAAGTTCTGAGCTCTATAAACAGGAATTCTTAAAGTTCCGGAGATGTTAATATTATCAGAATTCTCGTCATTTCAAAGTTTCTACCTGTAATCTCGGGAATTGAACTCGGCTTTAAATGTAGTTAGATTCTATTTACTTGTTTTTTAACTGTTTGTTACACGTTCATATTCATTTCCTGGAAAGAAAACTGTGTATTTTAAGAGTTTTAACACATTCTCACAGTTTCCTTAGAATTATATACTAGAACCTTCAGGATATAAACTGTCTCAGTCAAAAAAAGCCATGGCGACTCAGGATCAACTGTAAACATAAACAGTGTTCTCGTCATTTCAAATCATTATACACTAGTTCTGAGCTCTATAAACAGGAATTCTTAAAGTTTGAAATGACATTTTAGTGAAAACGCCACTTAAAATAGCCCGAGTTTTTAATAATATCAGAATTGCCGTCATTTCAGAGCTTTCAACCTCTAATCTCGGTAACTGAACTCGGCGTTAAATGTAGTTAGATTCTTTTTACTTGTGTTTCAACTGTTTGTTACACGTTCATATTCATTTCCTGGAAAGAAAATTGTGTATTTTAAGAGTTTTAACACATTTTGACAGTTTCCTGAGAAGTATGTACTAGAACCTTCAGGATATAAACTGTTTCAGTCAAAAAAGGCCACGGCAACTCAGAATCAACTGTAAACATAAACAATATTCTCCACATTTCAAATCATTATACACAAGTTCTGAGCTCTATAAACAGGAATTCTTAAAGTTCCGGAGATGTTAATATTATCAGAATTCTCGTCATTTCAAAGTTTTTACCTGTAATCTCGGGAATTGAACTCGGCTTTAAATGTACTTAGATTCTATTTACTTGTGTTTTAACTGTTTGTTACACGTTCATATTCATTTCCTGGAAAGAAAACTGAGTATTTTAAGAGTTTTAACACATTCTCACAGTTTCCTTAGAATTATATACTAGAACCTTCAGGATATAAACTGTCTCAGGCAAAAAAAGCCGTGGCAACTCAGGATCAACTGTAAACATAAACAGGGTTCTCGTCATTTCAAATCATTATACACTAGTTCTGAGCTCTATAAACAGGAATTCTTAAAGTTTGAAATGACATTTTAGTGAAAACGCCACTTAAAATAGCCTGAGTTGTTAATATTATCAGAATTGCCGTCATTTCAGAGCTTTCGACCTGTAATCTCGGTAACTGAACTCGGCCTTAAATGAAGTTAGATTCTATTTACTTGTGTTTCAACTGTTTGTTACACGTTCATATTCATTTCCTGGAAAGAAAATTGTGTATTTTAAGAGTTTTAACACATTTTGACAGTTTCCTGAGAAGTATGTACTAGAACCTTCAGGATATAAACTGTTTCAGTCAAAAAACGCCACGGCAACTCAGAATCAACTGTAAACATAAACAATATTCTCCACATTTCAAATCATTATACACAAGTTCTGAGCTCTATAAACAGGAATTCTTAAAGTTCCGGAGATGTTAATATTATCAGAATTCTCGTCATTTCAAAGTTTCTACCTGTAATCTCGGGAATTGAACTCGGCTTTAAATGTACTTAGATTCTATTTACTTGTGTTTTAACTGTTTGTTACACGTTCATATTCATTTCCTGGAAAGAAAACTGAGTATTTTAAGAGTTTTAACACATTCTCACAGTTTCCTTAGAATTATATACTAGAACCTTCAGGATATAAACTGTCTCAGGCAAAAAAAGCCGTGGCAACTCAGGATCAACTGTAAACATAAACAGTGTTCTCGTCATTTCAAATCATTATACACTAGTTCTGAGCTCTATAAACAGGAATTCTTAAAGTTTGAAATGACATTTTAGTGAAAACGCCACTTAAAATAGCCCGAGTTTTTAATAATATCAGAATTGCCGTCATTTCAGAGCTTTCAACCTCTAATCTCGGTAACTGAACTCGGCGTTAAATGTAGTTAGATTCTTTTTACTTGTGTTTCAACTGTTTGTTACACGTTCATATTCATTTCCTGGAAAGAAAATTGTGTATTTTAAGAGTTTTAACACATTTTGACAGTTTCCTGAGAAGTATGTACTAGAACCTTCAGGATATAAACTGTTTCAGTCAAAAAAGGCCACGGCAACTCAGAATCAACTGTAAACATAAACAATATTCTCCACATTTCAAATCATTATACACAAGTTCTGAGCTCTATAAACAGGAATTCTTAAAGTTCCGGAGATGTTAATATTATCAGAATTCTCGTCATTTCAAAGTTTTTACCTGTAATCTCGGGAATTGAACTCGGCTTTAAATGTACTTAGATTCTATTTACTTGTGTTTTAACTGTTTGTTACACGTTCATATTCATTTCCTGGAAAGAAAACTGAGTATTTTAAGAGTTTTAACACATTCTCACAGTTTCCTTAGAATTATATACTAGAACCTTCAGGATATAAACTGTCTCAGGCAAAAAAAGCCGTGGCAACTCAGGATCAACTGTAAACATAAACAGGGTTCTCGTCATTTCAAATCATTATACACTAGTTCTGAGCT
The DNA here is from genome assembly GCF_963259705.1 of Myotis daubentonii. Classification (NCBI taxonomy): domain Eukaryota; kingdom Metazoa; phylum Chordata; class Mammalia; order Chiroptera; family Vespertilionidae; genus Myotis; species Myotis daubentonii. The sequence continues at coordinate 9,186,623 of NC_081844.1, forward strand.
CTATAAACAGGAATTCTTAAAGTTTGAAATGACATTTTAGTGAAAACGCCACTTAAAATAGCCTGAGTTGTTAATATTATCAGAATTGCCGTCATTTCAGAGCTTTCGACCTGTAATCTCGGTAACTGAACTCGGCCTTAAATGAAGTTAGATTCTATTTACTTGTGTTTCAACTGTTTGTTACACGTTCATATTCATTTCCTGGAAAGAAAATTGTGTATTTTAAGAGTTTTAACACATTTTGACAGTTTCCTGAGAAGTATGTACTAGAACCTTCAGGATATAAACTGTTTCAGTCAAAAAACGCCACGGCAACTCAGAATCAACTGTAAACATAAACAATATTCTCCACATTTCAAATCATTATACACAAGTTCTGAGCTCTATAAACAGGAATTCTTAAAGTTCCGGAGATGTTAATATTATCAGAATTCTCGTCATTTCAAAGTTTCTACCTGTAATCTCGGGAATTGAACTCGGCTTTAAATGTACTTAGATTCTATTTACTTGTGTTTTAACTGTTTGTTACACGTTCATATTCATTTCCTGGAAAGAAAACTGAGTATTTTAAGAGTTTTAACACATTCTCACAGTTTCCTTAGAATTATATACTAGAACCTTCAGGATATAAACTGTCTCAGGCAAAAAAAGCCGTGGCAACTCAGGATCAACTGTAAACATAAACAGTGTTCTCGTCATTTCAAATCATTATACACTAGTTCTGAGCTCTATAAACAGGAATTCTTAAAGTTTGAAATGACATTTTAGTGAAAACGCCACTTAAAATAGCCTGAGTTGTTAATATTATCAGAATTGCCGTCATTTCAGAGCTTTCCACCACTAATCTCGGTTATTGAACTCGGCGTTAAATGTAGTTAGATTCTATTTACTTGTGTTTCAACTGTTTGTTACACGTTCATATTCATTTCCTGGAAAGAAAATTGTGTATTTTAAGAGTTTTAACACATTTTGACAGTTTCCTGAGAAGTATGTACTAGAACCTTCAGGATATAAACTGTTTCAGTCAAAAAAGGAGACGGCAACTCAGAATCAACTGTAAACATAAACAGTATCCTCCTCATTTCAAATCATTATACACAAGTTCTGAGCTCTATAAACAGGAATTCTTAAAGTTCCGGAGAGGTTAATATTATCAGAATTCTCGTCATTTCAAAGTTTCTACCTGTAATCTCGGGAATTGAACTCGGCTTTAAATGTAGTTAGATTCTATTTACTTGTTTTTTAACTGTTTGTTACACGTTCATATTCATTTCCTGGAAAGAAAACTGTGTATTTTAAGAGTTTTAACACATTCTCACAGTTTCCTTAGAATTATATACTAGAACCTTGAGGATATAAACTGTCTCAGTCAAAAAAAGCCATGGCGACTCAGGATCAACTGTAAACATAAACAGTGTTCTCGTCATTTCAAATCATTATACACTAGTTCTGAGCTCTATAAACAGGAATTCTTAAAGTTTGAAATGACATTTTAGTGAAAACGCCCCTTAAAATAGCCCGAGTTTTTAATATTATCAGAATTGCCGTCATTTCAGAGCTTTCAACCTCTAATCTCGGTAACTGAACTCGGCGTTAAATGTAGTTAGATTCTTTTTACTTGTGTTTCAACTGTTTGTTACACGTTCATATTCATTTCCTGGAAAGAAAATTGTGTATTTTAAGAGTTTTAACACATTTTGACAGTTTCCTGAGAAGTATGTACTAGAACCTTCAGGATATAAACTGTTTCAGTCAAAAAAGGCCACGGCAACTCAGAATCAACTGTAAACATAAACAATATTCTCCACATTTCAAATCATTATACACAAGTTCTGAGCTCTATAAACAGGAATTCTTAAAGTTCCGGAGATGTTAATATTATCAGAATTCTCGTCATTTCAAAGTTTCTACCTGTAATCTCGGGAATTGAACTCGGCTTTAAATGTACTTAGATTCTATTTACTTGTGTTTTAACTGTTTGTTACACGTTCATATTCATTTCCTGGAAAGAAAACTGAGTATTTTAAGAGTTTTAACACATTCTCACAGTTTCCTTAGAATTATATACTAGAACCTTCAGGATATAAACTGTCTCAGGCAAAAAAAGCCGTGGCAACTCAGGATCAACTGTAAACATAAACAGTGTTCTCGTCATTTCAAATCATTATACACTAGTTCTGAGCTCTATAAACAGGAATTCTTAAAGTTTGAAATGACATTTTAGTGAAAACGCCACTTAAAATAGCCTGAGTTGTTAATATTATCAGAATTGCCGTCATTTCAGAGCTTTCGACCTGTAATCTCGGTAACTGAACTCGGCCTTAAATGAAGTTAGATTCTATTTACTTGTGTTTCAACTGTTTGTTACACGTTCATATTCATTTCCTGGAAAGAAAATTGTGTATTTTAAGAGTTTTAACACATTTTGACAGTTTCCTGAGAAGTATATACTAGAACCTTCAGGATATAAACTGTTTCAGTCAAAAAAGGCCACGGCAACTCAGAATCAACTGTAAACATAAACAATATTCTCCACATTTCAAATCATTATACACAAGTTCTGAGCTCTATAAACAGGAATTCTTAAAGTTCCGGAGATGTTAATATTATCAGAATTCTCGTCATTTCAAAGTTGCTACCTGTAATCTCGAGAATTGAACTCGGCTTTAAATGTACTTAGATTCTATTTACTTGTGTTTTAACTGTTTGTTACACGTTCATATTCATTTCCTGGAAAGAAAACAGTATTTTAAGAGTTTTAATGCATTCTCACAGTTTCCTTATAATTATATACTAGAACCTTCAGGATATAAACTGTCTCAGTCAAAAAAAGCCATGGCGACTCAGGATCAACTGTAAACATAAACAGTGTTCTCGTCATTTTAAATCATTATACACAAGTACTGAGCTCTATAAACAGGAATTCTTAAAGTTTGAAATGACATTTTAGTGAAAACGCCACTTAAAATAGCCTGAGTTGTTAATATTATCAGAATTGCCGTCATTTCAGAGCTTTCCACCACTAATCTCGGTTATTGAACTCGGCGTTAAATGTAGTTAGATTCTATTTACTTGTGTTTCAAAAGTTTGTTACACGTTCATATTCATTTCCTGGAAAGAAAATTGTGTATTTTAAGAGTTTTAACACATTTTGACAGTTTCCTGAGAAGTATGTACTAGAACCTTCAGGATATAAACTGTTTCAGTCAAAAAAGGAGACGGCAACTCAGAATCAACTGTAAACATAAACAGTATCCTCCTCATTTCAAATCATTATACACAAGTTCTGAGCTCTATAAACAGGAATTCTTAAAGTTCCGGAGAGGTTAATATTATCAGAATTCTCGTCATTTCAAAGTTTCTACCTGTAATCTCGGGAATTGAACTCGGCTTTAAATGTAGTTAGATTCTATTTACTTGTGTTTTAACTGTTTGTTACACGTTCATATTCATTTCCTGGAAAGAAAACTGTGTATTTTAAGAGTTTTAACACATTCTCACAGTTTCCTTAGAATTATATACTAGAACCTTGAGGATATAAACTGTCTCAGTCAAAAAAAGCCATGGCGACTCAGGATCAACTGTAAACATAAACAGTGTTCTCGTCATCTCAAATCATGATACACTAGTTCTGAGCTCTATAAACAGGAATTCTTAAAGTTTGAAATGACATTTTAGTGAAAACGCCACTTAAAATAGCCCGAGTTTTTAATATTATCAGAATTGCCGTCATTTCAGAGCTTTCATCCTCTAATCTCGGTAACTGAACTCGGCGTTAAATGTAGTTAGATTCTTTTTACTTGTGTTTCAACTGTTTGTTACACGTTCATATTCATTTCCTGGAAAGAAAATTGTGTATTTTAAGAGTTTTAACACATTTTGACAGTTTCCTGAGAAGTATGTACTAGAACCTTCAGGATATAAACTGTTTCAGTCAAAAAAGGCCACGGCAACTCAGAATCAACTGTAAACATAAACAATATTCTCCACATTTCAAATCATTATACACAAGTTCTGAGCTCTATAAACAGGAATTCTTAAAGTTCCGGAGATGTTAATATTATCAGAATTCTCGTCATTTCAAAGTTTCTACCTGTAATCTCGGGAATTGAACTCGGCTTTAAATGTACTTAGATTCTATTTACTTGTGTTTTAACTGTTTGTTACACGTTCATATTCATTTCCTGGAAAGAAAACTGAGTATTTTAAGAGTTTTAACACATTCTCACAGTTTCCTTAGAATTATATACTAGAACCTTCAGGATATAAACTGTCTCAGGCAAAAAAAGCCGTGGCAACTCAGGATCAACTGTAAACATAAACAGTGTTCTCGTCATTTCAAATCATTATACACTAGTTCTGAGCTCTATAAACAGGAATTCTTAAAGTTTGAAATGACATTTTAGTGAAAACGCCACTTAAAATAGCCTGAGTTGTTAATATTATCAGAATTGCCGTCATTTCAGAGCTTTCGACCTGTAATCTCGGTAACTGAACTCGGCCTTAAATGAAGTTAGATTCTATTTACTTGTGTTTCAACTGTTTGTTACACGTTCATATTCATTTCCTGGAAAGAAAATTGTGTATTTTAAGAGTTTTAACACATTTTGACAGTTTCCTGAGAAGTATATACTAGAACCTTCAGGATATAAACTGTTTCAGTCAAAAAACGCCACGGCAACTCAGAATCAACTGTAAACATAAACAATATTCTCCACATTTCAAATCATTATACACAAGTTCTGAGCTCTATAAACAGGAATTCTTAAAGTTCCGGAGATGTTAATATTATCAGAATTCTAGTCATTTCAAAGTTTCTACCTGTAATCTCGAGAATTGAACTCGGCTTTAAATGTACTTAGATTCTATTTACTTGTGTTTTAACTGTTTGTTACACGTTCATATTCATTTCCTGGAAAGAAAACTGAGTATTTTAAGAGTTTTAACACATTCTCACAGTTTCCTTAGAATTATATACTAGAACCTTCAGGATATAAACTGTCTCAGTCAAAAAAAGCCGTGGCAACTCAGGATCAACTGTAAACATAAACAGTATTCTCCTCATTTTAAATCATTATACACAAGTACTGAGCTCTATAAACAGGAATTCTTAAAGTTTGAAATGACATTTTAGTGAAAACGCCACTTAAAATAGCCTGAGTTGTTAATATTATCAGAATTGCCGTCATTTCAGAGCTTTCCACCACTAATCTCGGTTATTGAACTCGGCGTTAAATGTAGTTAGATTCTATTTACTTGTGTTTCAACTGTTTGTTACACGTTCATATTCATTTCCTGGAAAGAAAATTGTGTATTTTAAGAGTTTTAACACATTTTGACAGTTTCCTGAGAAGTATGTACTAGAACCTTCAGGATATAAACTGTTTCAGTCAAAAAAGGAGACGGCAACTCAGAATCAACTGTAAACATAAACAGTATCCTCCTCATTTCAAATCATTATACACAAGTTCTGAGCTCTATAAACAGGAATTCTTAAAGTTCCGGAGAGGTTAATATTATCAGAATTCTCGTCATTTCAAAGTTTCTACCTGTAATCTCAGGAATTGAACTCGGCTTTAAATGTAGTTAGATTCTATTTACTTGTTTTTTAACTGTTTGTTACACGTTCATATTCATTTCCTGGAAAGAAAACTGTGTATTTTAAGAGTTTTAACACATTCTCACAGTTTCCTGAGAATTATATACTAGAACCTTCAGGATATAAACTGTCTCAGTCAAAAAAAGCCATGGCGACTCAGGATCAACTGTAAACATAAACAGTGTTCTCGTCATTTCAAATCATTATACACTAGTTCTGAGCTCTATAAACAGGAATTCTTAAAGTTTGAAATGACATTTTAGTGAAAACGCCACTTAAAATAGCCCGAGTTTTTAATAATATCAGAATTGCCGTCATTTCAGAGCTTTCAACCTCTAATCTCGGTAACTGAACTCGGCGTTAAATGTAGTTAGATTCTTTTTACTTGTGTTTCAACTGTTTGTTACACGTTCATATTCATTTCCTGGAAAGAAAATTGTGTATTTTAAGAGTTTTAACACATTTTGACAGTTTCCTGAGAAGTATGTACTAGAACCTTCAGGATATAAACTGTTTCAGTCAAAAAAGGCCACGGCAACTCAGAATCAACTGTAAACATAAACAATATTCTCCACATTTCAAATCATTATACACAAGTTCTGAGCTCTATAAACAGGAATTCTTAAAGTTTGAAATGACATTTTAGTGAAAACGCCACTTAAAATAGCCTGAGTTGTTAATATTATCAGAATTGCCGTCATTTCAGAGCTTTCCACCACTAATCTCGGTTATTGAACTCGGCGTTAAATGTAGTTAGATTCTTTTTACTTGTGTTTCAACTGTTTGTTACACGTTCATATTCATTTCCTGGAAAGAAAATTGTGTATTTTAATAGTTTTAACACATTTTGACAGTTTCCTGAGAAGTATGTACTAGAACCTTCAGGATATAAACTGTTTCAGTCAAAAAAGGCCACGGCAACTCAGAATCAACTGTAAACATAAACAATATTCTCCACATTTCAAATCATTATACACAAGTTCTGAGCTCTATAAACAGGAATTCTTAAAGTTCCGGAGATGTTAATATTATCAGAATTCTCGTCATTTCAAAGTTTCTACCTGTAATCTCGGGAATTGAACTCGGCTTTAAATGTACTTAGATTCTATTTACTTGTGTTTTAACTGTTTGTTACACGTTCATATTCATTTCCTGGAAAGAAAACTGAGTATTTTAAGAGTTTTAACACATTCTCACAGTCTCCTTAGAATTATATACTAGAACCTTCAGGATATAAACTGTCTCAGGCAAAAAAAGCCGTGGCAACTCAGGATCAACTGTAAACATAAACAGTGTTCTCGTCATTTCAAATCATTATACACTAGTTCTGAGCTCTATAAACAGGAATTCTTAAAGTTTGAAATGACATTTTAGTGAAAACGCCACTTAAAATAGCCTGAGTTGTTAATATTATCAGAATTGCCGTCATTTCAGAGCTTTCGACCTGTAATCTCGGTAACTGAACTCGGCCTTAAATGAAGTTAGATTCTATTTACTTGTGTTTCAACTGTTTGTTACACGTTCATATTCATTTCCTGGAAAGAAAATTGTGTATTTTAAGAGTTTTAACACATTTTGACAGTTTCCTGAGAAGTATGTACTAGAACCTTCAGGATATAAACTGTTTCAGTCAAAAAAGGCCACGGCAACTCAGAATCAACTGTAAACATAAACAATATTCTCCACATTTCAAATCATTATACACAAGTTCTGAGCTCTATAAACAGGAATTCTTAAAGTTCCGGAGATGTTAATATTATCAGAATTCTCGTCATTTCAAAGTTTCTACCTGTAATCTCGGGAATTGAACTCGGCTTTAAATGTACTTAGATTCTATTTACTTGTGTTTTAACTGTTTGTTACACGTTCATATTCATTTCCTGGAAAGAAAACTGAGTATTTTAAGAGTTTTAACACATTCTCACAGTTTCCTTAGAATTATATACTAGAACCTTCAGGATATAAACTGTCTCAGGCAAAAAAAGCCGTGGCAACTCAGGATCAACTGTAAACATAAACAGTGTTCTCGTCATTTCAAATCATTATACACTAGTTCTGAGCTCTATAAACAGGAATTCTTAAAGTTTGAAATGACATTTTAGTGAAAACGCCACTTAAAATAGCCTGAGTTGTTAATATTATCAGAATTGCCGTCATTTCAGAGCTTTCGACCTGTAATCTCGGTAACTGAACTCGGCCTTAAATGAAGTTAGATTCTATTTACTTGTGTTTCAACTGTTTGTTACACGTTCATATTCATTTCCTGGAAAGAAAATTGTGTATTTTAAGAGTTTTAACACATTTTGACAGTTTCCTGAGAAGTATATACTAGAACCTTCAGGATATAAACTGTTTCAGTCAAAAAACGCCACGGCAACTCAGAATCAACTGTAAACATAAACAATATTCTCCACATTTCAAATCATTATACACAAGTTCTGAGCTCTATAAACAGGAATTCTTAAAGTTCCGGAGATGTTAATATTATCAGAATTCTCGTCATTTCAAAGTTTCTACCTGTAATCTCGAGAATTGAACTCGGCTTTAAATGTACTTAGATTCTATTTACTTGTGTTTTAACTGTTTGTTACACGTTCATATTCATTTCCTGGAAAGAAAACAGTATTTTAAGAGTTTTAATGCATTCTCACAGTTTCCTTATAATTATATACTAGAACCTTCAGGATATAAACTGTCTCAGTCAAAAAAAGCCATGGCGACTCAGGATCAACTGTAAACATAAACAGTGTTCTCGTCATTTTAAATCATTATACACAAGTACTGAGCTCTATAAACAGGAATTCTTAAAGTTTGAAATGACATTTTAGTGAAAACGCCACTTAAAATAGCCTGAGTTGTTAATATTATCAGAATTGCCGTCATTTCAGAGCTTTCCACCACTAATCTCGGTTATTGAACTCGGCGTTAAATGTAGTTAGATTCTATTTACTTGTGTTTCAAAAGTTTGTTACACGTTCATATTCATTTCCTGGAAAGAAAATTGTGTATTTTAAGAGTTTTAACACATTTTGACAGTTTCCTGAGAAGTATGTACTAGAACCTTCAGGATATAAACTGTTTCAGTCAAAAAAGGAGACGGCAACTCAGAATCAACTGTAAACATAAACAGTATCCTCCTCATTTCAAATCATTATACACAAGTTCTGAGCTCTATAAACAGGAATTCTTAAAGTTCCGGAGAGGTTAATATTATCAGAATTCTCGTCATTTCAAAGTTTCTACCTGTAATCTCGGGAATTGAACTCGGCTTTAAATGTAGTTAGATTCTATTTACTTGTGTTTTAACTGTTTGTTACACGTTCATATTCATTTCCTGGAAAGAAAACTGTGTATTTTAAGAGTTTTAACACATTCTCACAGTTTCCTTAGAATTATATACTAGAACCTTGAGGATATAAACTGTCTCAGTCAAAAAAAGCCATGGCGACTCAGGATCAACTGTAAACATAAACAGTGTTCTCGTCATCTCAAATCATGATACACTAGTTCTGAGCTCTATAAACAGGAATTCTTAAAGTTTGAAATGACATTTTAGTGAAAACGCCACTTAAAATAGCCCGAGTTTTTAATATTATCAGAATTGCCGTCATTTCAGAGCTTTCATCCTCTAATCTCGGTAACTGAACTCGGCGTTAAATGTAGTTAGATTCTTTTTACTTGTGTTTCAACTGTTTGTTACACGTTCATATTCATTTCCTGGAAAGAAAATTGTGTATTTTAAGAGTTTTAACACATTTTGACAGTTTCCTGAGAAGTATGTACTAGAACCTTCAGGATATAAACTGTTTCAGTCAAAAAAGGCCACGGCAACTCAGAATCAACTGTAAACATAAACAATATTCTCCACATTTCAAATCATTATACACAAGTTCTGAGCTCTATAAACAGGAATTCTTAAAGTTCCGGAGATGTTAATATTATCAGAATTCTCGTCATTTCAAAGTTTCTACCTGTAATCTCGGGAATTGAACTCGGCTTTAAATGTACTTAGATTCTATTTACTTGTGTTTTAACTGTTTGTTACACGTTCATATTCATTTCCTGGAAAGAAAACTGAGTATTTTAAGAGTTTTAACACATTCTCACAGTTTCCTTAGAATTATATACTAGAACCTTCAGGATATAAACTGTCTCAGGCAAAAAAAGCCGTGGCAACTCAGGATCAACTGTAAACATAAACAGTGTTCTCGTCATTTCAAATCATTATACACTAGTTCTGAGCTCTATAAACAGGAATTCTTAAAGTTTGAAATGACATTTTAGTGAAAACGCCACTTAAAATAGCCTGAGTTGTTAATATTATCAGAATTGCCGTCATTTCAGAGCTTTCGACCTGTAATCTCGGTAACTGAACTCGGCCTTAAATGAAGTTAGATTCTATTTACTTGTGTTTCAACTGTTTGTTACACGTTCATATTCATTTCCTGGAAAGAAAATTGTGTATTTTAAGAGTTTTAACACATTTTGACAGTTTCCTGAGAAGTATATACTAGAACCTTCAGGATATAAACTGTTTCAGTCAAAAAACGCCACGGCAACTCAGAATCAACTGTAAACATAAACAATATTCTCCACATTTCAAATCATTATACACAAGTTCTGAGCTCTATAAACAGGAATTCTTAAAGTTCCGGAGATGTTAATATTATCAGAATTCTAGTCATTTCAAAGTTTCTACCTGTAATCTCGAGAATTGAACTCGGCTTTAAATGTACTTAGATTCTATTTACTTGTGTTTTAACTGTTTGTTACACGTTCATATTCATTTCCTGGAAAGAAAACTGAGTATTTTAAGAGTTTTAACACATTCTCACAGTTTCCTTAGAATTATATACTAGAACCTTCAGGATATAAACTGTCTCAGTCAAAAAAAGCCGTGGCAACTCAGGATCAACTGTAAACATAAACAGTATTCTCCTCATTTTAAATCATTATACACAAGTACTGAGCTCTATAAACAGGAATTCTTAAAGTTTGAAATGACATTTTAGTGAAAACGCCACTTAAAATAGCCTGAGTTGTTAATATTATCAGAATTGCCGTCATTTCAGAGCTTTCCACCACTAATCTCGGTTATTGAACTCGGCGTTAAATGTAGTTAGATTCTATTTACTTGTGTTTCAACTGTTTGTTACACGTTCATATTCATTTCCTGGAAAGAAAATTGTGTATTTTAAGAGTTTTAACACATTTTGACAGTTTCCTGAGAAGTATGTACTAGAACCTTCAGGATATAAACTGTTTCAGTCAAAAAAGGAGACGGCAACTCAGAATCAACTGTAAACATAAACAGTATCCTCCTCATTTCAAATCATTATACACAAGTTCTGAGCTCTATAAACAGGAATTCTTAAAGTTCCGGAGAGGTTAATATTATCAGAATTCTCGTCATTTCAAAGTTTCTACCTGTAATCTCAGGAATTGAACTCGGCTTTAAATGTAGTTAGATTCTATTTACTTGTTTTTTAACTGTTTGTTACACGTTCATATTCATTTCCTGGAAAGAAAACTGTGTATTTTAAGAGTTTTAACACATTCTCACAGTTTCCTGAGAATTATATACTAGAACCTTCAGGATATAAACTGTCTCAGTCAAAAAAAGCCATGGCGACTCAGGATCAACTGTAAACATAAACAGTGTTCTCGTCATTTCAAATCATTATACACTAGTTCTGAGCTCTATAAACAGGAATTCTTAAAGTTTGAAATGACATTTTAGTGAAAACGCCACTTAAAATAGCCCGAGTTTTTAATAATATCAGAATTGCCGTCATTTCAGAGCTTTCAACCTCTAATCTCGGTAACTGAACTCGGCGTTAAATGTAGTTAGATTCTTTTTACTTGTGTTTCAACTGTTTGTTACACGTTCATATTCATTTCCTGGAAAGAAAATTGTGTATTTTAAGAGTTTTAACACATTTTGACAGTTTCCTGAGAAGTATGTACTAGAACCTTCAGGATATAAACTGTTTCAGTCAAAAAAGGCCACGGCAACTCAGAATCAACTGTAAACATAAACAATATTCTCCACATTTCAAATCATTATACACAAGTTCTGAGCTCTATAAACAGGAATTCTTAAAGTTTGAAATGACATTTTAGTGAAAACGCCACTTAAAATAGCCTGAGTTGTTAATATTATCAGAATTGCCGTCATTTCAGAGCTTTCCACCACTAATCTCGGTTATTGAACTCGGCGTTAAATGTAGTTAGATTCTTTTTACTTGTGTTTCAACTGTTTGTTACACGTTCATATTCATTTCCTGGAAAGAAAATTGTGTATTTTAATAGTTTTAACACATTTTGACAGTTTCCTGAGAAGTATGTACTAGAACCTTCAGGATATAAACTGTTTCAGTCAAAAAAGGCCACGGCAACTCAGAATCAACTGTAAACATAAACAATATTCTCCACATTTCAAATCATTATACACAAGTTCTGAGCTCTATAAACAGGAATTCTTAAAGTTCCGGAGATGTTAATATTATCAGAATTCTCGTCATTTCAAAGTTTCTACCTGTAATCTCGGGAATTGAACTCGGCTTTAAATGTACTTAGATTCTATTTACTTGTGTTTTAACTGTTTGTTACACGTTCATATTCATTTCCTGGAAAGAAAACTGAGTATTTTAAGAGTTTTAACACATTCTCACAGTCTCCTTAGAATTATATACTAGAACCTTCAGGATATAAACTGTCTCAGGCAAAAAAAGCCGTGGCAACTCAGGATCAACTGTAAACATAAACAGTGTTCTCGTCATTTCAAATCATTATACACTAGTTCTGAGCTCTATAAACAGGAATTCTTAAAGTTTGAAATGACATTTTAGTGAAAACGCCACTTAAAATAGCCTGAGTTGTTAATATTATCAGAATTGCCGTCATTTCAGAGCTTTCGACCTGTAATCTCGGTAACTGAACTCGGCCTTAAATGAAGTTAGATTCTATTTACTTGTGTTTCAACTGTTTGTTACACGTTCATATTCATTTCCTGGAAAGAAAATTGTGTATTTTAAGAGTTTTAACACATTTTGACAGTTTCCTGAGAAGTATGTACTAGAACCTTCAGGATATAAACTGTTTCAGTCAAAAAAGGCCACGGCAACTCAGAATCAACTGTAAACATAAACAATATTCTCCACATTTCAAATCATTATACACAAGTTCTGAGCTCTATAAACAGGAATTCTTAAAGTTCCGGAGATGTTAATATTATCAGAATTCTCGTCATTTCAAAGTTTCTACCTGTAATCTCGGGAATTGAACTCGGCTTTAAATGTACTTAGATTCTATTTACTTGTGTTTTAACTGTTTGTTACACGTTCATATTCATTTCCTGGAAAGAAAACTGAGTATTTTAAGAGTTTTAACACATTCTCACAGTTTCCTTAGAATTATATACTAGAACCTTCAGGATATAAACTGTCTCAGGCAAAAAAAGCCGTGGCAACTCAGGATCAACTGTAAACATAAACAGTGTTCTCGTCATTTCAAATCATTATACACTAGTTCTGAGCTCTATAAACAGGAATTCTTAAAGTTTGAAATGACATTTTAGTGAAAACGCCACTTAAAATAGCCTGAGTTGTTAATATTATCAGAATTGCCGTCATTTCAGAGCTTTCGACCTGTAATCTCGGTAACTGAACTCGGCCTTAAATGAAGTTAGATTCTATTTACTTGTGTTTCAACTGTTTGTTACACGTTCATATTCATTTCCTGGAAAGAAAATTGTGTATTTTAAGAGTTTTAACACATTTTGACAGTTTCCTGAGAAGTATATACTAGAACCTTCAGGATATAAACTGTTTCAGTCAAAAAACGCCACGGCAACTCAGAATCAACTGTAAACATAAACAATATTCTCCACATTTCAAATCATTATACACAAGTTCTGAGCTCTATAAACAGGAATTCTTAAAGTTCCGGAGATGTTAATATTATCAGAATTCTCGTCATTTCAAAGTTTCTACCTGTAATCTCGAGAATTGAACTCGGCTTTAAATGTACTTAGATTCTATTTACTTGTGTTTTAACTGTTTGTTACACGTTCATATTCATTTCCTGGAAAGAAAACAGTATTTTAAGAGTTTTAATGCATTCTCACAGTTTCCTTATAATTATATACTAGAACCTTCAGGATATAAACTGTCTCAGTCAAAAAAAGCCATGGCGACTCAGGATCAACTGTAAACATAAACAGTGTTCTCGTCATTTTAAATCATTATACACAAGTACTGAGCTCTATAAACAGGAATTCTTAAAGTTTGAAATGACATTTTAGTGAAAACGCCACTTAAAATAGCCTGAGTTGTTAATATTATCAGAATTGCCGTCATTTCAGAGCTTTCCACCACTAATCTCGGTTATTGAACTCGGCGTTAAATGTAGTTAGATTCTATTTACTTGTGTTTCAAAAGTTTGTTACACGTTCATATTCATTTCCTGGAAAGAAAATTGTGTATTTTAAGAGTTTTAACACATTTTGACAGTTTCCTGAGAAGTATGTACTAGAACCTTCAGGATATAAACTGTTTCAGTCAAAAAAGGAGACGGCAACTCAGAATCAACTGTAAACATAAACAGTATCCTCCTCATTTCAAATCATTATACACAAGTTCTGAGCTCTATAAACAGGAATTCTTAAAGTTCCGGAGAGGTTAATATTATCAGAATTCTCGTCATTTCAAAGTTTCTACCTGTAATCTCGGGAATTGAACTCGGCTTTAAATGTAGTTAGATTCTATTTACTTGTGTTTTAACTGTTTGTTACACGTTCATATTCATTTCCTGGAAAGAAAACTGTGTATTTTAAGAGTTTTAACACATTCTCACAGTTTCCTTAGAATTATATACTAGAACCTTGAGGATATAAACTGTCTCAGTCAAAAAAAGCCATGGCGACTCAGGATCAACTGTAAACATAAACAGTGTTCTCGTCATCTCAAATCATGATACACTAGTTCTGAGCTCTATAAACAGGAATTCTTAAAGTTTGAAATGACATTTTAGTGAAAACGCCACTTAAAATAGCCCGAGTTTTTAATATTATCAGAATTGCCGTCATTTCAGAGCTTTCATCCTCTAATCTCGGTAACTGAACTCGGCGTTAAATGTAGTTAGATTCTTTTTACTTGTGTTTCAACTGTTTGTTACACGTTCATATTCATTTCCTGGAAAGAAAATTGTGTATTTTAAGAGTTTTAACACATTTTGACAGTTTCCTGAGAAGTATGTACTAGAACCTTCAGGATATAAACTGTTTCAGTCAAAAAAGGCCACGGCAACTCAGAATCAACTGTAAACATAAACAATATTCTCCACATTTCAAATCATTATACACAAGTTCTGAGCTCTATAAACAGGAATTCTTAAAGTTCCGGAGATGTTAATATTATCAGAATTCTCGTCATTTCAAAGTTTCTACCTGTAATCTCGGGAATTGAACTCGGCTTTAAATGTACTTAGATTCTATTTACTTGTGTTTTAACTGTTTGTTACACGTTCATATTCATTTCCTGGAAAGAAAACTGAGTATTTTAAGAGTTTTAACACATTCTCACAGTTTCCTTAGAATTATATACTAGAACCTTCAGGATATAAACTGTCTCAGGCAAAAAAAGCCGTGGCAACTCAGGATCAACTGTAAACATAAACAGTGTTCTCGTCATTTCAAATCATTATACACTAGTTCTGAGCTCTATAAACAGGAATTCTTAAAGTTTGAAATGACATTTTAGTGAAAACGCCACTTAAAATAGCCTGAGTTGTTAATATTATCAGAATTGCCGTCATTTCAGAGCTTTCGACCTGTAATCTCGGTAACTGAACTCGGCCTTAAATGAAGTTAGATTCTATTTACTTGTGTTTCAACTGTTTGTTACACGTTCATATTCATTTCCTGGAAAGAAAATTGTGTATTTTAAGAGTTTTAACACATTTTGACAGTTTCCTGAGAAGTATATACTAGAACCTTCAGGATATAAACTGTTTCAGTCAAAAAACGCCACGGCAACTCAGAATCAACTGTAAACATAAACAATATTCTCCACATTTCAAATCATTATACACAAGTTCTGAGCTCTATAAACAGGAATTCTTAAAGTTCCGGAGATGTTAATATTATCAGAATTCTAGTCATTTCAAAGTTTCTACCTGTAATCTCGAGAATTGAACTCGGCTTTAAATGTACTTAGATTCTATTTACTTGTGTTTTAACTGTTTGTTACACGTTCATATTCATTTCCTGGAAAGAAAACTGAGTATTTTAAGAGTTTTAACACATTCTCACAGTTTCCTTAGAATTATATACTAGAACCTTCAGGATATAAACTGTCTCAGTCAAAAAAAGCCGTGGCAACTCAGGATCAACTGTAAACATAAACAGTATTCTCCTCATTTTAAATCATTATACACAAGTACTGAGCTCTATAAACAGGAATTCTTAAAGTTTGAAATGACATTTTAGTGAAAACGCCACTTAAAATAGCCTGAGTTGTTAATATTATCAGAATTGCCGTCATTTCAGAGCTTTCCACCACTAATCTCGGTTATTGAACTCGGCGTTAAATGTAGTTAGATTCTATTTACTTGTGTTTCAACTGTTTGTTACACGTTCATATTCATTTCCTGGAAAGAAAATTGTGTATTTTAAGAGTTTTAACACATTTTGACAGTTTCCTGAGAAGTATGTACTAGAACCTTCAGGATATAAACTGTTTCAGTCAAAAAAGGAGACGGCAACTCAGAATCAACTGTAAACATAAACAGTATCCTCCTCATTTCAAATCATTATACACAAGTTCTGAGCTCTATAAACAGGAATTCTTAAAGTTCCGGAGAGGTTAATATTATCAGAATTCTCGTCATTTCAAAGTTTCTACCTGTAATCTCAGGAATTGAACTCGGCTTTAAATGTAGTTAGATTCTATTTACTTGTTTTTTAACTGTTTGTTACACGTTCATATTCATTTCCTGGAAAGAAAACTGTGTATTTTAAGAGTTTTAACACATTCTCACAGTTTCCTGAGAATTATATACTAGAACCTTCAGGATATAAACTGTCTCAGTCAAAAAAAGCCATGGCGACTCAGGATCAACTGTAAACATAAACAGTGTTCTCGTCATTTCAAATCATTATACACTAGTTCTGAGCTCTATAAACAGGAATTCTTAAAGTTTGAAATGACATTTTAGTGAAAACGCCACTTAAAATAGCCCGAGTTTTTAATAATATCAGAATTGCCGTCATTTCAGAGCTTTCAACCTCTAATCTCGGTAACTGAACTCGGCGTTAAATGTAGTTAGATTCTTTTTACTTGTGTTTCAACTGTTTGTTACACGTTCATATTCATTTCCTGGAAAGAAAATTGTGTATTTTAAGAGTTTTAACACATTTTGACAGTTTCCTGAGAAGTATGTACTAGAACCTTCAGGATATAAACTGTTTCAGTCAAAAAAGGCCACGGCAACTCAGAATCAACTGTAAACATAAACAATATTCTCCACATTTCAAATCATTATACACAAGTTCTGAGCTCTATAAACAGGAATTCTTAAAGTTTGAAATGACATTTTAGTGAAAACGCCACTTAAAATAGCCTGAGTTGTTAATATTATCAGAATTGCCGTCATTTCAGAGCTTTCCACCACTAATCTCGGTTATTGAACTCGGCGTTAAATGTAGTTAGATTCTTTTTACTTGTGTTTCAACTGTTTGTTACACGTTCATATTCATTTCCTGGAAAGAAAATTGTGTATTTTAATAGTTTTAACACATTTTGACAGTTTCCTGAGAAGTATGTACTAGAACCTTCAGGATATAAACTGTTTCAGTCAAAAAAGGCCACGGCAACTCAGAATCAACTGTAAACATAAACAATATTCTCCACATTTCAAATCATTATACACAAGTTCTGAGCTCTATAAACAGGAATTCTTAAAGTTCCGGAGATGTTAATATTATCAGAATTCTCGTCATTTCAAAGTTTCTACCTGTAATCTCGGGAATTGAACTCGGCTTTAAATGTACTTAGATTCTATTTACTTGTGTTTTAACTGTTTGTTACACGTTCATATTCATTTCCTGGAAAGAAAACTGAGTATTTTAAGAGTTTTAACACATTCTCACAGTCTCCTTAGAATTATATACTAGAACCTTCAGGATATAAACTGTCTCAGGCAAAAAAAGCCGTGGCAACTCAGGATCAACTGTAAACATAAACAGTGTTCTCGTCATTTCAAATCATTATACACTAGTTCTGAGCTCTATAAACAGGAATTCTTAAAGTTTGAAATGACATTTTAGTGAAAACGCCACTTAAAATAGCCTGAGTTGTTAATATTATCAGAATTGCCGTCATTTCAGAGCTTTCGACCTGTAATCTCGGTAACTGAACTCGGCCTTAAATGAAGTTAGATTCTATTTACTTGTGTTTCAACTGTTTGTTACACGTTCATATTCATTTCCTGGAAAGAAAATTGTGTATTTTAAGAGTTTTAACACATTTTGACAGTTTCCTGAGAAGTATATACTAGAACCTTCAGGATATAAACTGTTTCAGTCAAAAAAAGCCACGGCAACTCAGAATCAACTGTAAACATAAACAATATTCTCCACATTTCAAATCATTATACACAAGTTCTGAGCTCTATAAACAGGAATTCTTAAAGTTCCGGAGATGTTAATATTATCAGAATTCTCGTCATTTCAAAGTTTCTACCTGTAATCTCGAGAATTGAACTCGGCTTTAAATGTACTTAGATTCTATTTACTTGTGTTTTAACTGTTTGTTACACGTTCATATTCATTTCCTGGAAAGAAAACTGAGTATTTTAAGAGTTTTAACACATACTCACAGTTTCCTTAGAATTATATACTAGAACCTTCAGGATATAAACTGACTCAGTCAAAAAAAGCCGTGGCAACTCAGGATCAACTGTAAACATAAACAGTATTCTCCTCATTTTAAATCATTATACACTAGTTCTGAGCTCTATAAACAGGAATTCTTAAAGTTTGAAATGACATTTTAGTGAAAACGCCACTTAAAATAGCCTGAGTTGTTAATATTATCAGAATTGCCGTCATTTCAGAGCTTTCATCCTCTAATCTCGGTAACTGAACTCGGCGTTAAATGTAGTTAGATTCTTTTTACTTGTGTTTCAACTGTTTGTTACACGTTCATATTCATTTCCTGGAAAGAAAATTGTGTATTTTAAGAGTTTTAACACATTTTGACAGTTTCCTGAGAAGTATGTACTAGAACCTTCAGGATATAAACTGTTTCAGTCAAAAAAGGCCACGGCAACTCAGAATCAACTGTAAACATAAACAATATTCTCCACATTTCAAATCATTATACACAAGTTCTGAGCTCTATAAACAGGAATTCTTAAAGTTTGAAATGACATTTTAGTGAAAACGCCACTTAAAATAGCCTGAGTTGTTAATATTATCAGAATTGCCGTCATTTCAGAGCTTTCCACCACTAATCTCGGTTATTGAACTCGGCGTTAAATGTAGTTAGATTCTTTTTACTTGTGTTTCAACTGTTTGTTACACGTTCATATTCATTTCCTGGAAAGAAAATTGTGTATTTTAAGAGTTTTAACACATTTTGACAGTTTCCTGAGAAGTATGTACTAGAACCTTCAGGATATAAACTGTTTCAGTCAAAAAAGGCCACGGCAACTCAGAATCAACTGTAAACATAAACAATATTCTCCACATTTCAAATCATTATACACAAGTTCTGAGCTCTATAAACAGGAATTCTTAAAGTTCCGGAGATGTTAATATTATCAGAATTCTCGTCATTTCAAAGTTTCTACCTGTAATCTCGGGAATTGAACTCGGCTTTAAATGTACTTAGATTCTATTTACTTGTGTTTTAACTGTTTGTTACACGTTCATATTCATTTCCTGGAAAGAAAACTGAGTATTTTAAGAGTTTTAACACATTCTCACAGTCTCCTTAGAATTATATACTAGAACCTTCAGGATATAAACTGTCTCAGGCAAAAAAAGCCGTGGCAACTCAGGATCAACTGTAAACATAAACAGTGTTCTCGTCATTTCAAATCATTATACACTAGTTCTGAGCTCTATAAACAGGAATTCTTAAAGTTTGAAATGACATTTTAGTGAAAACGCCACTTAAAATAGCCTGAGTTGTTAATATTATCAGAATTGCCGTCATTTCAGAGCTTTCGACCTGTAATCTCGGTAACTGAACTCGGCCTTAAATGAAGTTAGATTCTATTTACTTGTGTTTCAACTGTTTGTTACACGTTCATATTCATTTCCTGGAAAGAAAATTGTGTATTTTAAGAGTTTTAACACATTTTGACAGTTTCCTGAGAAGTATATACTAGAACCTTCAGGATATAAACTGTTTCAGTCAAAAAAAGCCACGGCAACTCAGAATCAACTGTAAACATAAACAATATTCTCCACATTTCAAATCATTATACACAAGTTCTGAGCTCTATAAACAGGAATTCTTAAAGTTCCGGAGATGTTAATATTATCAGAATTCTCGTCATTTCAAAGTTTCTACCTGTAATCTCGAGAATTGAACTCGGCTTTAAATGTACTTAGATTCTATTTACTTGTGTTTTAACTGTTTGTTACACGTTCATATTCATTTCCTGGAAAGAAAACTGAGTATTTTAAGAGTTTTAACACATACTCACAGTTTCCTTAGAATTATATACTAGAACCTTCAGGATATAAACTGACTCAGTCAAAAAAAGCCGTGGCAACTCAGGATCAACTGTAAACATAAACAGTATTCTCCTCATTTTAAATCATTATACACTAGTTCTGAGCTCTATAAACAGGAATTCTTAAAGTTTGAAATGACATTTTAGTGAAAACGCCACTTAAAATAGCCTGAGTTGTTAATATTATCAGAATTGCCGTCATTTCAGAGCTTTCATCCTCTAATCTCGGTAACTGAACTCGGCGTTAAATGTAGTTAGATTCTTTTTACTTGTGTTTCAACTGTTTGTTACACGTTCATATTCATTTCCTGGAAAGAAAATTGTGTATTTTAAGAGTTTTAACACATTTTGACAGTTTCCTGAGAAGTATGTACTAGAACCTTCAGGATATAAACTGTTTCAGTCAAAAAAGGCCACGGCAACTCAGAATCAACTGTAAACATAAACAATATTCTCCACATTTCAAATCATTATACACAAGTTCTGAGCTCTATAAACAGGAATTCTTAAAGTTTGAAATGACATTTTAGTGAAAACGCCACTTAAAATAGCCTGAGTTGTTAATATTATCAGAATTGCCGTCATTTCAGAGCTTTCCACCACTAATCTCGGTTATTGAACTCGGCGTTAAATGTAGTTAGATTCTTTTTACTTGTGTTTCAACTGTTTGTTACACGTTCATATTCATTTCCTGGAAAGAAAATTGTGTATTTTAAGAGTTTTAACACATTTTGACAGTTTCCTGAGAAGTATGTACTAGAACCTTCAGGATATAAACTGTTTCAGTCAAAAAAGGCCACGGCAACTCAGAATCAACTGTAAACATAAACAATATTCTCCACATTTCAAATCATTATACACAAGTTCTGAGCTCTATAAACAGGAATTCTTAAAGTTCCGGAGAGGTTAATATTATCAGAATTCTCGTCATTTCAAAGTTTCTACCTGTAATCTCGGGAATTGAACTCGGCTTTAAATGTACTTAGATTCTATTTACTTGTGTTTTAACTGTTTGTTACACGTTCATATTCATTTCCTGGAAAGAAAACTGAGTATTTTAAGAGTTTTAACACATTCTCACAGTTTCCTTAGAATTATATACTAGAACCTTCAGGATATAAACTGTCTCAGGCAAAAAAAGCCGTGGCAACTCAGGATCAACTGTAAACATAAACAGGGTTCTCGTCATTTCAAATCATTATACACTAGTTCTGAGCTCTATAAACAGGAATTCTTAAAGTTTGAAATGACATTTTAGTGAAAACGCCACTTAAAATAGCCTGAGTTGTTAATATTATCAGAATTGCCGTCATTTCAGAGCTTTCGACCTGTAATCTCGGTAACTGAACTCGGCCTTAAATGAAGTTAGATTCTATTTACTTGTGTTTCAACTGTTTGTTACACGTTCATATTCATTTCCTGGAAAGAAAATTGTGTATTTTAAGAGTTTTAACACATTTTGACAGTTTCCTGAGAAGTATATACTAGAACATTCAGGATATAAACTGTTTCAGTCAAAAAACGCCACGGCAACTCAGAATCAACTGTAAACATAAACAATATTCTCCACATTTCAAATCATTATACACAAGTTCTGAGCTCTATAAACAGGAATTCTTAAAGTTCCGGAGATGTTAATATTATCAGAATTCTCGTCATTTCAAAGTTTCTACCTGTAATCTCGAGAATTGAACTCGGCTTTAAATGTACTTAGATTCTATTTACTTGTGTTTTAACTGTTTGTTACACGTTCATATTCATTTCCTGGAAAGAAAACAGTATTTTAAGAGTTTTAACGCATTCTCACAGTTTCCTTAGAATTATATACTAGAACCTTCAGGATATAAACTGTCTCAGTCAAAAAAAGCCATGGCGACTCAGGATCAACTGTAAACATAAACAGTGTTCTCGTCATTTTAAATCATTATACACAAGTACTGAGCTCTATAAACAGGAATTCTTAAAGTTTGAAATGACATTTTAGTGAAAACGCCACTTAAAATAGCCTGAGTTGTTAATATTATCAGAATTGCCGTCATTTCAGAGCTTTCCACCACTAATCTCGGTTATTGAACTCGGCGTTAAATGTAGTTAGATTCTATTTACTTGTGTTTCAACTGTTTGTTACACGTTCATATTCATTTCCTGGAAAGAAAATTGTGTATTTTAAGAGTTTTAACACATTTTGACAGTTTCCTGAGAAGTATGTACTAGAACCTTCAGGATATAAACTGTTTCAGTCAAAAAAGGAGACGGCAACTCAGAATCAACTCTAAACATAAACAGTATCCTCCTCATTTCAAATCATTATACACAAGTTCTGAGCTCTATAAACAGGAATTCTTAAAGTTCCGGAGAGGTTAATATTATCAGAATTCTCGTCATTTCAAAGTTTCTACCTGTAATCTCGGGAATTGAACTCGGCTTTAAATGTAGTTAGATTCTATTTACTTGTTTTTTAACTGTTTGTTACACGTTCATATTCATTTCCTGGAAAGAAAACTGTGTATTTTAAGAGTTTTAACACATTCTCACAGTTTCCTTAGAATTATATACTAGAACCTTGAGGATATAAACTGTCTCAGTCAAAAAAAGCCATGGCGACTCAGGATCAACTGTAAACATAAACAGTGTTCTCGTCATTTCAAATCATTATACACTAGTTCTGAGCTCTATAAACAGGAATTCTTAAAGTTTGAAATGACATTTTAGTGAAAACGCCACTTAAAATAGCCCGAGTTTTTAATATTATCAGAATTGCCGTCATTTCAGAGCTTTCAACCTCTAATCTCGGTAACTGAACTCGGCGTTAAATGTAGTTAGATTCTTTTTACTTGTGTTTCAACTGTTTGTTACACGTTCATATTCATTTCCTGGAAAGAAAATTGTGTATTTTAAGAGTTTTAACACATTTTGACAGTTTCCTGAGAAGTATGTACTAGAACCTTCAGGATATAAACTGTTTCAGTCAAAAAAGGCCACGGCAACTCAGAATCAACTGTAAACATAAACAATATTCTCCACATTTCAAATCATTATACACAAGTTCTGAGCTCTATAAACAGGAATTCTTAAAGTTCCGGAGATGTTAATATTATCAGAATTCTCGTCATTTCAAAGTTTCTACCTGTAATCTCGGGAATTGAACTCGGCTTTAAATGTACTTAGATTCTATTTACTTGTGTTTTAACTGTTTGTTACACGTTCATATTCATTTCCTGGAAAGAAAACTGAGTATTTTAAGAGTTTTAACACATTCTCACAGTTTCCTTAGAATTATATACTAGAACCTTCAGGATATAAACTGTCTCAGGCAAAAAAAGCCGTGGCAACTCAGGATCAACTGTAAACATAAACAGTGTTCTCGTCATTTCAAATCATTATACACTAGTTCTGAGCTCTATAAACAGGAATTCTTAAAGTTTGAAATGACATTTTAGTGAAAACGCCACTTAAAATAGCCTGAGTTGTTAATATTATCAGAATTGCCGTCATTTCAGAGCTTTCGACCTGTAATCTCGGTAACTGAACTAGGCCTTAAATGAAGTTAGATTCTATTTACTTGTGTTTCAACTGTTTGTTACACGTTCATATTCATTTCCTGGAAAGAAAATTGTGTATTTTAAGAGTTTTAACACATTTTGAGAGTTTCCTGAGAAGTATATACTAGAACCTTCAGGATATAAACTGTTTCAGTCAAAAAAGGAGACGGCAACTCAGAATCAACTGTAAACATAAACAGTATCCTCCTCATTT
The DNA here is from genome assembly GCF_963259705.1 of Myotis daubentonii. Classification (NCBI taxonomy): domain Eukaryota; kingdom Metazoa; phylum Chordata; class Mammalia; order Chiroptera; family Vespertilionidae; genus Myotis; species Myotis daubentonii. Next base: position 9,210,726 of record NC_081844.1, read on the forward strand.
CAAATCATTATACACAAGTTCTGAGCTCTATAAACAGGAATTCTTAAAGTTCCGGAGAGGTTAATATTATCAGAATTCTCGGCATTTCAAAGTTTCTACCTGTAATCTCGGGAATTGAACTCGGCTTTAAATGTAGTTAGATTCTATTTACTTGTTTTTTAACTGTTTGTTACACGTTCATATTCATTTCCTGGAAAGAAAACTGTGTATTTTAAGAGTTTTAACACATTCTCAAAGTTTCCTTAGAATTATATACTAGAACCTTCAGGATATAAACTGTCTCAGGCAAAAAAAGCCATGGCGACTCAGGATCAACTGTAAACATAAACAGTGTTCTCGTCATTTCAAATCATTATACACTAGTTCTGAGCTCTATAAACAGGAATTCTTAAAGTTTGAAATGACATTTTAGTGAAAACGCCACTTAAAATAGCCCGAGTTTTTAATATTATCAGAATTGCCGTCATTTCAGAGCTTTCAACCTCTAATCTCGGTAACTGAACTCGGCGTTAAATGTAGTTAGATTCTTTTTACTTGTGTTTCAACTGTTTGTTACACGTTCATATTCATTTCCTGGAAAGAAAATTGTGTATTTTAAGAGTTTTAACACATTTTGACAGTTTCCTGAGAAGTATGTACTAGAACCTTCAGGATATAAACTGTTTCAGTCAAAAAAGGCCACGGCAACTCAGAATCAACTGTAAACATAAACAATATTCTCCACATTTCAAATCATTATACACAAGTTCTGAGCTCTATAAACAGGAATTCTTAAAGTTCCGGAGAGGTTAATATTATCAGAATTCTCGTCATTTCAAAGTTTCTACCTGTAATCTCGGGAATTGAACTCGGCTTTAAATGTAGTTAGATTCTATTTACTTGTTTTTTAACTGTTTGTTACACGTTCATATTCATTTCCTGGAAAGAAAACTGTGTATTTTAAGAGTTTTAACACATTCTCACAGTTTCCTTAGAATTATATACTAGAACCTTGAGGATATAAACTGTCTCAGTCAAAAAAAGCCATGGCGACTCAGGATCAACTGTAAACATAAACAGTGTTCTCGTCATTTCAAATCATTATACACTAGTTCTGAGCTCTATAAACAGGAATTCTTAAAGTTTGAAATGACATTTTAGTGAAAACGCCACTTAAAATAGCCCGAGTTGTTAATATTATCAGAATTGCCGTCATTTCAGAGCTTTCAACCTCTAATCTCGGTAACTGAACTCGGCGTTAAATGTAGTTAGATTCTTTTTACTTGTGTTTCAACTGTTTGTTACACGTTCATATTCATTTCCTGGAAAGAAAATTGTGTATTTTAAGAGTTTTAACACATTTTGACAGTTTCCTGAGAAGTATATACTAGAACCTTCAGGATATATAAACTGTTTCAGTCAAAAAACGCCACGGCAACTCAGAATCAACTGTAAACATAAACAATATTCTCCACATTTCAAATCATTATACACAAGTTCTGAGCTCTATAAACAGGAATTCTTAAAGTTCCGGAGATGTTAATATTATCAGAATTCTCGTCATTTCAAAGTTTCTACCTGTAATCTCGGGAATTGAACTCGGCTTTAAATGTACTTAGATTCTATTTACTTGTGTTTTAACTGTTTGTTACACGTTCATATTCATTTCCTGGAAAGAAAACTGAGTATTTTAAGAGTTTTAACACATTCTCACAGTTTCCTTAGAATTATATACTAGAACCTTCAAGATATAAACTGTCTCAGGCAAAAAAAGCCGTGGCAACTCAGGATCAACTGTAAACATAAACAGGGTTCTCGTCATTTCAAATCATTATACACTAGTTCTGAGCTCTATAAACAGGAATTCTTAAAGTTTGAAATGACATTTTAGTGAAAACGCCACTTAAAATAGCCTGAGTTGTTAATATTATCAGAATTGCCGTCATTTCAGAGCTTTCGACCTGTAATCTCGGTAACTGAACTCGGCCTTAAATGAAGTTAGATTCTATTTACTTGTGTTTCAACTGTTTGTTACACGTTCATATTCATTTCCTGGAAAGAAAATTGTGTATTTTAAGAGTTTTAACACATTTTGACAGTTTCCTGAGAAGTATGTACTAGAACCTTCAGGATATAAACTGTTTCAGTCAAAAAAGGCCACGGCAACTCAGAATCAACTCTAAACATAAACAGTATCCTCCTCATTTCAAATCATTATACACAAGTTCTGAGCTCTATAAACAGGAATTCTTAAAGTTCCGGAGAGGTTAATATTATCAGAATTCTCGTCATTTCAAAGTTTCTACCTGTAATCTCGGGAATTGAACTCGGCTTTAAATGTAGTTAGATTCTATTTACTTGTTTTTTAACTGTTTGTTACACGTTCATATTCATTTCCTGGAAAGAAAACTGTGTATTTTAAGAGTTTTAACACATTCTCACAGTTTCCTTAGAATTATATACTAGAACCTTGAGGATATAAACTGTCTCAGTCAAAAAAAGCCATGGCGACTCAGGATCACTGTAAACATAAACAGTGTTCTCGTCATTTCAAATCATTATACACTAGTTCTGAGCTCTATAAACAGGAATTCTTAAAGTTTGAAATGACATTTTAGTGAAAACGCCACTTAAAATAGCCCGAGTTTTTAATATTATCAGAATTGCCGTCATTTCAGAGCTTTCAACCTCTAATCTCGGTAACTGAACTCGGCGTTAAATGTAGTTAGATTCTTTTTACTTGTGTTTCAACTGTTTGTTACACGTTCATATTCATTTCCTGGAAAGAAAATTGTGTATTTTAAGAGTTTTAACACATTTTGACAGTTTCCTGAGAAGTATATACTAGAACCTTCAGGATATAAACTGTTTCAGTCAAAAAAGGCCACGGCAACTCAGAATCAACTGTAAACATAAACAATATTCTCCACATTTCAAATCATTATACACAAGTTCTGAGCTCTATAAACAGGAATTCTTGAAGTTCCGGAGATGTTAATATTATCAGAATTCTCGTCATTTCAAAGTTTCTACCTGTAATCTCGGGAATTGAACTCGGCTTTAAATGTACTTAGATTCTATTTACTTGTGTTTTAACTGTTTGTTACACGTTCATATTCATTTCCTGGAAAGAAAACTGAGTATTTTAAGAGTTTTAACACATTCTCACAGTTTCCTTAGAATTATATACTAGAACCTTCAGGATATAAACTGTCTCAGGCAAAAAAAGCCGTGGCAACTCAGGATCAACTGTAAACATAAACAGGGTTCTCGTCATTTCAAATCATTATACACTAGTTCTGAGCTCTATAAACAGGAATTCTTAAAGTTTGAAATGACATTTTAGTGAAAACGCCACTTAAAATAGCCTGAGTTGTTAATATTATCAGAATTGCCGTCATTTCAGAGCTTTCCACCACTAATCTCGGTTATTGAACTCGGCGTTAAATGTAGTTAGATTCTATTTACTTGTGTTTCAACTGTTTGTTACACGTTCATATTCATTTCCTGGAAAGAAAATTGTGTATTTTAAGAGTTTTAACACATTTTGACAGTTTCCTGAGAAGTATGTACTAGAACCTTCAGGATATAAACTGTTTCAGTCAAAAAAGGAGACGGCAACTCAGAATCAACTCTAAACATAAACAGTATCCTCCTCATTTCAAATCATTATACACAAGTTCTGAGCTCTATAAACAGGAATTCTTAAAGTTCCGGAGAGGTTAATATTATCAGAATTCTCGTCATTTCAAAGTTTCTACCTGTAATCTCGGGAATTGAACTCGGCTTTAAATGTAGTTAGATTCTATTTACTTGTTTTTTAACTGTTTGTTACACGTTCATATTCATTTCCTGGAAAGAAAACTGTGTATTTTAAGAGCTTTAACACATTCTCACAGTTTCCTTAGAATTATATACTAGAACCTTGAGGATATAAACTGTCTCAGTCAAAAAAAGCCATGGCGACTCAGGATCAACTGTAAACATAAACAGTGTTCTCGTCATTTCAAATCATTATACACTAGTTCTGAGCTCTATAAACAGGAATTCTTAAAGTTTGAAATGACATTTTAGTGAAAACGCCACTTAAAATAGCCCGAGTTTTTAATATTATCAGAATTGCCGTCATTTCAGAGCTTTCAACCTCTAATCTCGGTAACTGAACTCGGCGTTAAATGTAGTTAGATTCTTTTTACTTGTGTTTCAACTGTTTGTTACACGTTCATATTCATTTCCTGGAAAGAAAATTGTGTATTTTAAGAGTTTTAACACATTTTGACAGTTTCCTGAGAAGTATGTACTAGAACCTTCAGGATATAAACTGTTTCAGTCAAAAAAGGCCACGGCAACTCAGAATTAACTGTAAACATAAACAATATTCTCCACATTTCAAATCATTATACACAAGTTCTGAGCTCTATAAACAGGAATTCTTAAAGTTCCGGAGATGTTAATATTATCAGAATTCTCGTCATTTCAAAGTTTCTACCTGTAATCTCGGGAATTGAACTCGGCTTTAAATGTACTTAGATTCTATTTACTTGTGTTTTAACTGTTTGTTACACGTTCATATTCATTTCCTGGAAAGAAAACTGAGTATTTTAAGAGTTTTAACACATTCTCACAGTTTCCTTAGAATTATATACTAGAACCTTCAGGATATAAACTGTCTCAGGCAAAAAAAGCCGTGGCAACTCAGGATCAACTGTAAACATAAACAGTGTTCTCGTCATTTCAATCATTATACACTAGTTCTGAGCTCTATAAACAGGAATTCTTAAAGTTTGAAATGACATTTTAGTGAAAACGCCACTTAAAATAGCCTGAGTTGTTAATATTATCAGAATTGCCGTCATTTCAGAGCTTTCGACCTGTAATCTCGGTAACTGAACTCGGCCTTAAATGAAGTTAGATTCTATTTACTTGTGTTTCAACTGTTTGTTACACGTTCATATTCATTTCCTGGAAAGAAAATTGTGTATTTTAAGAGTTTTAACACATTTTGACAGTTTCCTGAGAAGTATGTACTAGAACCTTCAGGATATAAACTGTTTCAGTCAAAAAAGGCCACGGCAACTCAGAATCAACTGTAAACATAAACAATATTCTCCACATTTCAAATCATTATACACAAGTTCTGAGCTCTATAAACAGGAATTCTTAAAGTTCCGGAGATGTTAATATTATCAGAATTCTCGTCATTTCAAAGTTTCTACCTGTAATCTCGGGAATTGAACTCGGCTTTAAATGTACTTAGATTCTATTTACTTGTGTTTTAACTGTTTGTTACACGTTCATATTCATTTCCTGGAAAGAAAACTGAGTATTTTAAGAGTTTTAACACATTCTCACAGTTTCCTTAGAATTATATACTAGAACCTTCAGGATATAAACTGTCTCAGGCAAAAAAAGCCGTGGCAATTCAGGATCAACTGTAAACATAAACAGGGTTCTCGTCATTTCAAATCATTATACACTAGTTCTGAGCTCTATAAACAGGAATTCTTAAAGTTTGAAATGACATTTTAGTGAAAACGCCACTTAAAATAGCCTGAGTTGTTAATATTATCAGAATTGCCGTCATTTCAGAGCTTTCGACCTGTAATCTCGGTAACTGAACTCGGCCTTAAATGAAGTTAGATTCTATTTACTTGTGTTTCAACTGTTTGTTACACGTTCATATTCATTTCCTGGAAAGAAAATTGTGTATTTTAAGAGTTTTAACACATTTTGACAGTTTCCTGAGAAGTATATACTAGAACCTTCAGGATATAAACTGTTTCAGTCAAAAAACGCCACGGCAACTCAGAATCAACTGTAAACATAAACAATATTCTCAACATTTCAAATCATTATACACAAGTTCTGAGCTCTATAAACAGGAATTCTTAAAGTTCCGGAGATGTTAATATTATCAGAATTCTCGTCAATTCAAAGTTTCTACCTGTAATCTCGAGAATTGAACTCGGCTTTAAATGTACTTAGATTCTATTTACTTGTGTTTTAACTGTTTGTTACACGTTCATATTCATTTCCTGGAAAGAATACTGTGTATTTTAAGAGTTTTAACACATTCTCACAGTTTCCTTAGAATTATATACTAGAACCTTCAGGATATAAACTGTCTCAGTCAAAAAAAGCCATGGCGACTCAGGATCAACTGTAAACATAAACAGTGTTCTCGTCATTTCAAATCATTATACACTAGTTCTTAGCTCTATAAACAGGAATTCTTAAAGTTTGAAATGACATTTTAGTGAAAACGCCACTTAAAATAGCCTGAGTTGTTAATATTATTAGAATTGCCGTCATTTCAGAGCTTTCCACCACTAATCTCGGTTATTGAACTCGGCGTTAAATGTAGTTAGATTCTATTTACTTGTGTTTCAACTGTTTGTTACACGTTCATATTCATTTCCTGGAAAGAAAATTGTGTATTTTAAGAGTTTTAACACATTTTGACAGTTTCCTGAGAAGTATGTACTAGAACCTTCCGGATATAAACTGTTTCAGTCAAAAAAGGAGACGGCAACTCAGAATCAACTCTAAACATAAACAGTATCCTCCTCATTTCAAATCATTATACACAAGTTCTGAGCTCTATAAACAGGAATTCTTAAAGTTCCGGAGAGGTTAATATTATCAGAATTCTCGTCATTTCAAAGTTTCTACCTGTAATCTCGGGAATTGAACTCGGCTTTAAATGTAGTTAGATTCTATTTACTTGTTTTTTAACTGTTTGTTACACGTTCATATTCATTTCCTGGAAAGAAAACTGTGTATTTTAAGAGTTTTAACACATTCTCACAGTTTCCTTAGAATTATATACTAGAACCTTGAGGATATAAACTGTCTCAGTCAAAAAAAGCCATGGCGACTCAGGATCAACTGTAAACATAAACAGTGTTCTCGTCATTTCAAATCATTATACACTAGTTCTGAGCTCTATAAACAGGAATTCTTAAAGTTTGAAATGACATTTTAGTGAAAACGCCACTTAAAATAGCCCGAGTTTTTAATATTATCAGAATTGCCGTCATTTCAGAGCTTTCAACCTCTAATCTCGGTAACTGAACTCGGCGTTAAATGTAGTTAGATTCTTTTTACTTGTGTTTCAACTGTTTCTTACACGTTCATATTCATTTCCTGGAAAGAAAATTGTGTATTTTAAGAGTTTTAACACATTTTGACAGTTTCCTGAGAAGTATGTACTAGAACCTTCAGGATATAAACTGTTTCAGTCAAAAAAGGCCACGGCAACTCAGAATCAACTGTAAACATAAACAATATTCTCCACATTTCAAATCATTATACACAAGTTCTGAGCTCTATAAACAGGAATTCTTAAAGTTCCGGAGATGTTAATATTATCAGAATTCTCGTCATTTCAAAGTTTCTACCTGTAATCTCGGGAATTGAACTCGGCTTTAAATGTACTTAGATTCTATTTACTTGTGTTTTAACTGTTTGTTACACGTTCATATTCATTTCCTGGAAAGAAAACTGAGTATTTTAAGAGTTTTAACACATTCTCACAGTTTCCTTAGAATTATATACTAGAACCTTCAGGATATAAACTGTCTCAGGCAAAAAAAGCCGTGGCAACTCAGGATCAACTGTAAACATAAACAGTGTTCTCGTCATTTCAAATCATTATACACTAGTTCTGAGCTCTATAAACAGGAATTCTTAAAGTTTGAAATGACATTTTAGTGAAAACGCCACTTAAAATAGCCTGAGTTGTTAATATTATCAGAATTGCCGTCATTTCAGAGCTTTCGACCTGTAATCTCGGTAACTGAACTCGGCCTTAAATGAAGTTAGATTCTATTTACTTGTGTTTCAACTGTTTGTTACACGTTCATATTCATTTCCTGGAAAGAAAATTGTGTATTTTAAGAGTTTTAACACATTTTGACAGTTTCCTGAGAAGTATATACTAGAACCTTCAGGATATAAACTGTTTCAGTCAAAAAACGCCACGGCAACTCAGAATCAACTGTAAACATAAACAATATTCTCCACATTTCAAATCATTATACACAAGTTCTGAGCTCTATAAACAGGAATTCTTAAAGTTCCGGAGAGGTTAATATTATCAGAATTCTCGGCATTTCAAAGTTTCTACCTGTAATCTCGGGAATTGAACTCGGCTTTAAATGTAGTTAGATTCTATTTACTTGTTTTTTAACTGTTTGTTACACGTTCATATTCATTTCCTGGAAAGAAAACTGTGTATTTTAAGAGTTTTAACACATTCTCACAGTTTCCTTAGAATTATATACTAGAACCTTCAGGATATAAACTGTCTCAGGCAAAAAAAGCCATGGCGACTCAGGATCAACTGTAAACATAAACAGTGTTCTCGTCATTTCAAATCATTATACACTAGTTCTGAGCTCTATAAACAGGAATTCTTAAAGTTTGAAATGACATTTTAGTGAAAACGCCACTTAAAATAGCCCGAGTTTTTAATATTATCAGAATTGCCGTCATTTCAGAGCTTTCAACCTCTAATCTCGGTAACTGAACTCGGCGTTAAATGTAGTTAGATTCTTTTTACTTGTGTTTCAACTGTTTGTTACACGTTCATATTCATTTCCTGGAAAGAAAATTGTGTATTTTAAGAGTTTTAACACATTTTGACAGTTTCCTGAGAAGTATGTACTAGAACCTTCAGGATATAAACTGTTTCAGTCAAAAAAGGCCACGGCAACTCAGAATCAACTGTAAACATAAACAATATTCTCCACATTTCAAATCATTATACACAAGTTCTGAGCTCTATAAACAGGAATTCTTAAAGTTCCGGAGAGGTTAATATTATCAGAATTCTCGTCATTTCAAAGTTTCTACCTGTAATCTCGGGAATTGAACTCGGCTTTAAATGTAGTTAGATTCTATTTACTTGTTTTTTAACTGTTTGTTACACGTTCATATTCATTTCCTGGAAAGAAAACTGTGTATTTTAAGAGTTTTAACACATTCTCACAGTTTCCTTAGAATTATATACTAGAACCTTGAGGATATAAACTGTCTCAGTCAAAAAAAGCCATGGCGACTCAGGATCAACTGTAAACATAAACAGTGTTCTCGTCATTTCAAATCATTATACACTAGTTCTGAGCTCTATAAACAGGAATTCTTAAAGTTTGAAATGACATTTTAGTGAAAACGCCACTTAAAATAGCCCGAGTTTTTAATATTATCAGAATTGCCGTCATTTCAGAGCTTTCAACCTCTAATCTCGGTAACTGAACTCGGCGTTAAATGTAGTTAGATTCTTTTTACTTGTGTTTCAACTGTTTGTTACACGTTCATATTCATTTCCTGGAAAGAAAATTGTGTATTTTAAGAGTTTTAACACATTTTGACAGTTTCCTGAGAAGTATATACTAGAACCTTCAGGATATATAAACTGTTTCAGTCAAAAAACGCCACGGCAACTCAGAATCAACTGTAAACATAAACAATATTCTCCACATTTCAAATCATTATACACAAGTTCTGAGCTCTATAAACAGGAATTCTTAAAGTTCCGGAGATGTTAATATTATCAGAATTCTCGTCATTTCAAAGTTTCTACCTTTAATCTCGGGAATTGAACTCGGCTTTAAATGTACTTAGATTCTATTTACTTGTGTTTTAACTGTTTGTTACACGTTCATATTCATTTCCTGGAAAGAAAACTGAGTATTTTAAGAGTTTTAACACATTCTCACAGTTTCCTTAGAATTATATACTAGAACCTTCAAGATATAAACTGTCTCAGGCAAAAAAAGCCGTGGCAACTCAGGATCAACTGTAAACATAAACAGGGTTCTCGTCATTTCAAATCATTATACACTAGTTCTGAGCTCTATAAACAGGAATTCTTAAAGTTTGAAATGACATTTTAGTGAAAACGCCACTTAAAATAGCCTGAGTTGTTAATATTATCAGAATTGCCGTCATTTCAGAGCTTTCGACCTGTAATCTCGGTAACTGAACTCGGCCTTAAATGAAGTTAGATTCTATTTACTTGTGTTTCAACTGTTTGTTACACGTTCATATTCATTTCCTGGAAAGAAAATTGTGTATTTTAAGAGTTTTAACACATTTTGACAGTTTCCTGAGAAGTATGTACTAGAACCTTCAGGATATAAACTGTTTCAGTCAAAAAAGGAGACGGCAACTCAGAATCAACTCTAAACATAAACAGTATCCTCCTCATTTCAAATCATTATACACAAGTTCTGAGCTCTATAAACAGGAATTCTTAAAGTTCCGGAGAGGTTAATATTATCAGAATTCTCGTCATTTCAAAGTTTCTACCTGTAATCTCGGGAATTGAACTCGGCTTTAAATGTAGTTAGATTCTATTTACTTGTTTTTTAACTGTTTGTTACACGTTCATATTCATTTCCTGGAAAGAAAACTGTGTATTTTAAGAGTTTTAACACATTCTCACAGTTTCCTTAGAATTATATACTAGAACCTTGAGGATATAAACTGTCTCAGTCAAAAAAAGCCATGGCGACTCAGGATCACTGTAAACATAAACAGTGTTCTCGTCATTTCAAATCATTATACACTAGTTCTGAGCTCTATAAACAGGAATTCTTAAAGTTTGAAATGACATTTTAGTGAAAACGCCACTTAAAATAGCCCGAGTTTTTAATATTATCAGAATTGCCGTCATTTCAGAGCTTTCAACCTCTAATCTCGGTAACTGAACTCGGCGTTAAATGTAGTTAGATTCTTTTTACTTGTGTTTCAACTGTTTGTTACACGTTCATATTCATTTCCTGGAAAGAAAATTGTGTATTTTAAGAGTTTTAACACATTTTGACAGTTTCCTGAGAAGTATATACTAGAACCTTCAGGATATAAACTGTTTCAGTCAAAAAAGGCCACGGCAACTCAGAATCAACTGTAAACATAAACAATATTCTCCACATTTCAAATCATTATACACAAGTTCTGAGCTCTATAAACAGGAATTCTTGAAGTTCCGGAGATGTTAATATTATCAGAATTCTCGTCATTTCAAAGTTTCTACCTGTAATCTCGGGAATTGAACTCGGCTTTAAATGTACTTAGATTCTATTTACTTGTGTTTTAACTGTTTGTTACACGTTCATATTCATTTCCTGGAAAGAAAACTGAGTATTTTAAGAGTTTTAACACATTCTCACAGTTTCCTTAGAATTATATACTAGAACCTTCAGGATATAAACTGTCTCAGGCAAAAAAAGCCGTGGCAACTCAGGATCAACTGTAAACATAAACAGGGTTCTCGTCATTTCAAATCATTATACACTAGTTCTGAGCTCTATAAACAGGAATTCTTAAAGTTTGAAATGACATTTTAGTGAAAACGCCACTTAAAATAGCCTGAGTTGTTAATATTATCAGAATTGCCGTCATTTCAGAGCTTTCCACCACTAATCTCGGTTATTGAACTCGGCGTTAAATGTAGTTAGATTCTATTTACTTGTGTTTCAACTGTTTGTTACACGTTCATATTCATTTCCTGGAAAGAAAATTGTGTATTTTAAGAGTTTTAACACATTTTGACAGTTTCCTGAGAAGTATGTACTAGAACCTTCCGGATATAAACTGTTTCAGTCAAAAAAGGAGACGGCAACTCAGAATCAACTCTAAACATAAACAGTATCCTCCTCATTTCAAATCATTATACACAAGTTCTGAGCTCTATAAACAGGAATTCTTAAAGTTCCGGAGAGGTTAATATTATCAGAATTCTCGTCATTTCAAAGTTTCTACCTGTAATCTCGGGAATTGAACTCGGCTTTAAATGTAGTTAGATTCTATTTACTTGTTTTTTAACTGTTTGTTACACGTTCATATTCATTTCCTGGAAAGAAAACTGTGTATTTTAAGAGTTTTAACACATTCTCACAGTTTCCTTAGAATTATATACTAGAACCTTGAGGATATAAACTGTCTCAGTCAAAAAAAGCCATGGCGACTCAGGATCAACTGTAAACATAAACAGTGTTCTCGTCATTTCAAATCATTATACACTAGTTCTGAGCTCTATAAACAGGAATTCTTAAAGTTTGAAATGACATTTTAGTGAAAACGCCACTTAAAATAGCCCGAGTTTTTAATATTATCAGAATTGCCGTCATTTCAGAGCTTTCAACCTCTAATCTCGGTAACTGAACTCGGCGTTAAATGTAGTTAGATTCTTTTTACTTGTGTTTCAACTGTTTCTTACACGTTCATATTCATTTCCTGGAAAGAAAATTGTGTATTTTAAGAGTTTTAACACATTTTGACAGTTTCCTGAGAAGTATGTACTAGAACCTTCAGGATATAAACTGTTTCAGTCAAAAAAGGCCACGGCAACTCAGAATCAACTGTAAACATAAACAATATTCTCCACATTTCAAATCATTATACACAAGTTCTGAGCTCTATAAACAGGAATTCTTAAAGTTCCGGAGATGTTAATATTATCAGAATTCTCGTCATTTCAAAGTTTCTACCTGTAATCTCGGGAATTGAACTCGGCTTTAAATGTACTTAGATTCTATTTACTTGTGTTTTAACTGTTTGTTACACGTTCATATTCATTTCCTGGAAAGAAAACTGAGTATTTTAAGAGTTTTAACACATTCTCACAGTTTCCTTAGAATTATATACTAGAACCTTCAGGATATAAACTGTCTCAGGCAAAAAAAGCCGTGGCAACTCAGGATCAACTGTAAACATAAACAGTGTTCTCGTCATTTCAAATCATTATACACTAGTTCTGAGCTCTATAAACAGGAATTCTTAAAGTTTGAAATGACATTTTAGTGAAAACGCCACTTAAAATAGCCTGAGTTGTTAATATTATCAGAATTGCCGTCATTTCAGAGCTTTCGACCTGTAATCTCGGTAACTGAACTCGGCCTTAAATGAAGTTAGATTCTATTTACTTGTGTTTCAACTGTTTGTTACACGTTCATATTCATTTCCTGGAAAGAAAATTGTGTATTTTAAGAGTTTTAACACATTTTGACAGTTTCCTGAGAAGTATATACTAGAACCTTCAGGATATAAACTGTTTCAGTCAAAAAACGCCACGGCAACTCAGAATCAACTGTAAACATAAACAATATTCTCCACATTTCAAATCATTATACACAAGTTCTGAGCTCTATAAACAGGAATTCTTAAAGTTCCGGAGAGGTTAATATTATCAGAATTCTCGTCATTTCAAAGTTTCTACCTGTAATCTCGGGAATTGAACTCGGCTTTAAATGTAGTTAGATTCTATTTACTTGTTTTTTAACTGTTTGTTACACGTTCATATTCATTTCCTGGAAAGAAAACTGTGTATTTTAAGAGTTTTAACACATTCTCACAGTTTCCTTAGAATTATATACTAGAACCTTCAGGATATAAACTGTCTCAGGCAAAAAAAGCCATGGCGACTCAGGATCAACTGTAAACATAAACAGTGTTCTCGTCATTTCAAATCATTATACACTAGTTCTGAGCTCTATAAACAGGAATTCTTAAAGTTTGAAATGACATTTTAGTGAAAACGCCACTTAAAATAGCCCGAGTTTTTAATATTATCAGAATTGCCGTCATTTCAGAGCTTTCAACCTCTAATCTCGGTAACTGAACTCGGCGTTAAATGTAGTTAGATTCTTTTTACTTGTGTTTCAACTGTTTGTTACACGTTCATATTCATTTCCTGGAAAGAAAATTGTGTATTTTAAGAGTTTTAACACATTTTGACAGTTTCCTGAGAAGTATGTACTAGAACCTTCAGGATATAAACTGTTTCAGTCAAAAAAGGCCACGGCAACTCAGAATCAACTGTAAACATAAACAATATTCTCCACATTTCAAATCATTATACACAAGTTCTGAGCTCTATAAACAGGAATTCTTAAAGTTCCGGAGAGGTTAATATTATCAGAATTCTCGTCATTTCAAAGTTTCTACCTGTAATCTCGGGAATTGAACTCGGCTTTAAATGTAGTTAGATTCTATTTACTTGTTTTTTAACTGTTTGTTACACGTTCATATTCATTTCCTGGAAAGAAAACTGTGTATTTTAAGAGTTTTAACACATTCTCACAGTTTCCTTAGAATTATATACTAGAACCTTGAGGATATAAACTGTCTCAGTCAAAAAAAGCCATGGCGACTCAGGATCAACTGTAAACATAAACAGTGTTCTCGTCATTTCAAATCATTATACACTAGTTCTGAGCTCTATAAACAGGAATTCTTAAAGTTTGAAATGACATTTTAGTGAAAACGCCACTTAAAATAGCCCGAGTTTTTAATATTATCAGAATTGCCGTCATTTCAGAGCTTTCAACCTCTAATCTCGGTAACTGAACTCGGCGTTAAATGTAGTTAGATTCTTTTTACTTGTGTTTCAACTGTTTGTTACACGTTCATATTCATTTCCTGGAAAGAAAATTGTGTATTTTAAGAGTTTTAACACATTTTGACAGTTTCCTGAGAAGTATATACTAGAACCTTCAGGATATATAAACTGTTTCAGTCAAAAAACGCCACGGCAACTCAGAATCAACTGTAAACATAAACAATATTCTCCACATTTCAAATCATTATACACAAGTTCTGAGCTCTATAAACAGGAATTCTTAAAGTTCCGGAGATGTTAATATTATCAGAATTCTCGTCATTTCAAAGTTTCTACCTTTAATCTCGGGAATTGAACTCGGCTTTAAATGTACTTAGATTCTATTTACTTGTGTTTTAACTGTTTGTTACACGTTCATATTCATTTCCTGGAAAGAAAACTGAGTATTTTAAGAGTTTTAACACATTCTCACAGTTTCCTTAGAATTATATACTAGAACCTTCAAGATATAAACTGTCTCAGGCAAAAAAAGCCGTGGCAACTCAGGATCAACTGTAAACATAAACAGGGTTCTCGTCATTTCAAATCATTATACACTAGTTCTGAGCTCTATAAACAGGAATTCTTAAAGTTTGAAATGACATTTTAGTGAAAACGCCACTTAAAATAGCCTGAGTTGTTAATATTATCAGAATTGCCGTCATTTCAGAGCTTTCGACCTGTAATCTCGGTAACTGAACTCGGCCTTAAATGAAGTTAGATTCTATTTACTTGTGTTTCAACTGTTTGTTACACGTTCATATTCATTTCCTGGAAAGAAAATTGTGTATTTTAAGAGTTTTAACACATTTTGACAGTTTCCTGAGAAGTATGTACTAGAACCTTCAGGATATAAACTGTTTCAGTCAAAAAAGGAGACGGCAACTCAGAATCAACTCTAAACATAAACAGTATCCTCCTCATTTCAAATCATTATACACAAGTTCTGAGCTCTATAAACAGGAATTCTTAAAGTTCCGGAGAGGTTAATATTATCAGAATTCTCGTCATTTCAAAGTTTCTACCTGTAATCTCGGGAATTGAACTCGGCTTTAAATGTAGTTAGATTCTATTTACTTGTTTTTTAACTGTTTGTTACACGTTCATATTCATTTCCTGGAAAGAAAACTGTGTATTTTAAGAGTTTTAACACATTCTCACAGTTTCCTTAGAATTATATACTAGAACCTTGAGGATATAAACTGTCTCAGTCAAAAAAAGCCATGGCGACTCAGGATCACTGTAAACATAAACAGTGTTCTCGTCATTTCAAATCATTATACACTAGTTCTGAGCTCTATAAACAGGAATTCTTAAAGTTTGAAATGACATTTTAGTGAAAACGCCACTTAAAATAGCCCGAGTTTTTAATATTATCAGAATTGCCGTCATTTCAGAGCTTTCAACCTCTAATCTCGGTAACTGAACTCGGCGTTAAATGTAGTTAGATTCTTTTTACTTGTGTTTCAACTGTTTGTTACACGTTCATATTCATTTCCTGGAAAGAAAATTGTGTATTTTAAGAGTTTTAACACATTTTGACAGTTTCCTGAGAAGTATATACTAGAACCTTCAGGATATAAACTGTTTCAGTCAAAAAAGGCCACGGCAACTCAGAATCAACTGTAAACATAAACAATATTCTCCACATTTCAAATCATTATACACAAGTTCTGAGCTCTATAAACAGGAATTCTTGAAGTTCCGGAGATGTTAATATTATCAGAATTCTCGTCATTTCAAAGTTTCTACCTGTAATCTCGGGAATTGAACTCGGCTTTAAATGTACTTAGATTCTATTTACTTGTGTTTTAACTGTTTGTTACACGTTCATATTCATTTCCTGGAAAGAAAACTGAGTATTTTAAGAGTTTTAACACATTCTCACAGTTTCCTTAGAATTATATACTAGAACCTTCAGGATATAAACTGTCTCAGGCAAAAAAAGCCGTGGCAACTCAGGATCAACTGTAAACATAAACAGGGTTCTCGTCATTTCAAATCATTATACACTAGTTCTGAGCTCTATAAACAGGAATTCTTAAAGTTTGAAATGACATTTTAGTGAAAACGCCACTTAAAATAGCCTGAGTTGTTAATATTATCAGAATTGCCGTCATTTCAGAGCTTTCCACCACTAATCTCGGTTATTGAACTCGGCGTTAAATGTAGTTAGATTCTATTTACTTGTGTTTCAACTGTTTGTTACACGTTCATATTCATTTCCTGGAAAGAAAATTGTGTATTTTAAGAGTTTTAACACATTTTGACAGTTTCCTGAGAAGTATGTACTAGAACCTTCCGGATATAAACTGTTTCAGTCAAAAAAGGAGACGGCAACTCAGAATCAACTCTAAACATAAACAGTATCCTCCTCATTTCAAATCATTATACACAAGTTCTGAGCTCTATAAACAGGAATTCTTAAAGTTCCGGAGAGGTTAATATTATCAGAATTCTCGTCATTTCAAAGTTTCTACCTGTAATCTCGGGAATTGAACTCGGCTTTAAATGTAGTTAGATTCTATTTACTTGTTTTTTAACTGTTTGTTACACGTTCATATTCATTTCCTGGAAAGAAAACTGTGTATTTTAAGAGTTTTAACACATTCTCACAGTTTCCTTAGAATTATATACTAGAACCTTGAGGATATAAACTGTCTCAGTCAAAAAAAGCCATGGCGACTCAGGATCAACTGTAAACATAAACAGTGTTCTCGTCATTTCAAATCATTATACACTAGTTCTGAGCTCTATAAACAGGAATTCTTAAAGTTTGAAATGACATTTTAGTGAAAACGCCACTTAAAATAGCCCGAGTTTTTAATATTATCAGAATTGCCGTCATTTCAGAGCTTTCAACCTCTAATCTCGGTAACTGAACTCGGCGTTAAATGTAGTTAGATTCTTTTTACTTGTGTTTCAACTGTTTCTTACACGTTCATATTCATTTCCTGGAAAGAAAATTGTGTATTTTAAGAGTTTTAACACATTTTGACAGTTTCCTGAGAAGTATGTACTAGAACCTTCAGGATATAAACTGTTTCAGTCAAAAAAGGCCACGGCAACTCAGAATCAACTGTAAACATAAACAATATTCTCCACATTTCAAATCATTATACACAAGTTCTGAGCTCTATAAACAGGAATTCTTAAAGTTCCGGAGATGTTAATATTATCAGAATTCTCGTCATTTCAAAGTTTCTACCTGTAATCTCGGGAATTGAACTCGGCTTTAAATGTACTTAGATTCTATTTACTTGTGTTTTAACTGTTTGTTACACGTTCATATTCATTTCCTGGAAAGAAAACTGAGTATTTTAAGAGTTTTAACACATTCTCACAGTTTCCTTAGAATTATATACTAGAACCTTCAGGATATAAACTGTCTCAGGCAAAAAAAGCCGTGGCAACTCAGGATCAACTGTAAACATAAACAGTGTTCTCGTCATTTCAAATCATTATACACTAGTTCTGAGCTCTATAAACAGGAATTCTTAAAGTTTGAAATGACATTTTAGTGAAAAAGCCACTTAAAATAGCCTGAGTTGTTAATATTATCAGAATTGCCGTCATTTCAGAGCTTTCGACCTGTAATCTCGGTAACTGAACTCGGGCTTAAATGAAGTTAGATTCTATTTACTTGTGTTTCAACTGTTTGTTACACGTTCATATTCATTTCCTGGAAAGAAAATTGTGTATTTTAAGAGTTTTAACACATTTTGACAGTTTCCTGAGAAGTATATACTAGAACCTTCAGGATATAAACTGTTTCAGTCAAAAAACGCCACGGCAACTCAGAATCAACTGTAAACATAAACAATATTCTCCACATTTCAAATCATTATACACAAGTTCTGAGCTCTATAAACAGGAATTCTTAAAGTTCCGGAGATGTTAATATTATCAGAATTCTCGTCAATTCAAAGTTTCTACCTGTAATCTCGAGAATTGAACTCGGCTTTAAATGTACTTAGATTCTATTTACTTGTGTTTTAACTGTTTGTTACACGTTCATATTCATTTCCTGGAAAGAAAACAGTATTTTAAGAGTTTTAACGCATTCTCACAGTTTCCTTAGAATTATATACTAGAACCTTCAGGATATAAACTGTCTCAGTCAAAAAAAGCCATGGCGACTCAGGATCAACTGTAAACATAAACAGTGTTCTCGTCATTTCAAATCATTATACACAAGTACTGAGCTCTATAAACAGGAATTCTTAAAGTTTGAAATGACATTTTAGTGAAAACGCCACTTAAAATAGCCTGAGTTGTTAATATTATCAGAATTGCCGTCATTTCAGAGCTTTCCACCACTAATCTCGGTTATTGAACTCGGCGTTAAATGTAGTTAGATTCTATTTACTTGTGTTTCAACTGTTTGTTACACGTTCATATTCATTTCCTGGAAAGAAAATTGTGTATTTTAAGAGTTTTAACACATTTTGACAGTTTCCTGAGAAGTATGTACTAGAACCTTCAGGATATAAACTGTTTCAGTCAAAAAAGGAGACGGCAACTCAGAATCAACTCTAAACATAAACAGTATCCTCCTCATTTCAAATCATTATACACAAGTTCTGAGCTCTATAAACAGGAATTCTTAAAGTTCCGGAGAGGTTAATATTATCAGAATTCTCGTCATTTCAAAGTTTCTACCTGTAATCTCGGGAATTGAACTCGGCTTTAAATGTAGTTAGATTCTATTTACTTGTTTTTTAACTGTTTGTTACACGTTCATATTCATTTCCTGGAAAGAAAACTGTGTATTTTAAGAGTTTTAACACATTCTCACAGTTTCCTGAGAATTATATACTAGAACCTTCAGGATATAAACTGTCTCAGTCAAAAAAAGCCATGGCGACTCAGGATCAACTGTAAACATAAACAGTGTTCTCGTCATTTCAAATCATTATACACTAGTTCTGAGCTCTATAAACAGGAATTCTTAAAGTTTGAAATGACATTTTAGTGAAAACGCAACTTAAAATAGCCTGAGTTGTTAATATTATCAGAATTGCCGTCATTTCAGAGCTTTCGACCTGTAATCTCGGTAACTGAACTCGGCCTTAAATGAAGTTAGATTCTATTTACTTGTGTTTCAACTGTTTGTTACACGTTCATATTCATTTCCTGGAAAGAAAATTGTGTATTTTAAGAGTTTTAACACATTTTGACAGTTTCCTGAGAAGTATATACTAGAACCTTCAGGATATATAAACTGTTTCAGTCAAAAAACGCCACGGCAACTCAGAATCAACTGTAAACATAAACAATATTCTCCACATTTCAAATCATTATACACAAGTTCTGAGCTCTATAAACAGGAATTCTTAAAGTTCCGGAGATGTTAATATTATCAGAATTCTCGTCATTTCAAAGTTTCTACCTTTAATCTCGGGAATTGAACTCGGCTTTAAATGTACTTAGATTCTATTTACTTGTGTTTTAACTGTTTGTTACACGTTCATATTCATTTCCTGGAAAGAAAACTGAGTATTTTAAGAGTTTTAACACATTCTCACAGTTTCCTTAGAATTATATACTAGAACCTTCAAGATATAAACTGTCTCAGGCAAAAAAAGCCGTGGCAACTCAGGATCAACTGTAAACATAAACAGGGTTCTCGTCATTTCAAATCATTATACACTAGTTCTGAGCTCTATAAACAGGAATTCTTAAAGTTTGAAATGACATTTTAGTGAAAACGCCACTTAAAATAGCCTGAGTTGTTAATATTATCAGAATTGCCGTCATTTCAGAGCTTTCGACCTGTAATCTCGGTAACTGAACTCGGCCTTAAATGAAGTTAGATTCTATTTACTTGTGTTTCAACTGTTTGTTACACGTTCATATTCATTTCCTGGAAAGAAAATTGTGTATTTTAAGAGTTTTAACACATTTTGACAGTTTCCTGAGAAGTATGTACTAGAACCTTCAGGATATAAACTGTTTCAGTCAAAAAAGGAGACGGCAACTCAGAATCAACTCTAAACATAAACAGTATCCTCCTCATTTCAAATCATTATACACAAGTTCTGAGCTCTATAAACAGGAATTCTTAAAGTTCCGGAGAGGTTAATATTATCAGAATTCTCGTCATTTCAAAGTTTCTACCTGTAATCTCGGGAATTGAACTCGGCTTTAAATGTAGTTAGATTCTATTTACTTGTTTTTTAACTGTTTGTTACACGTTCATATTCATTTCCTGGAAAGAAAACTGTGTATTTTAAGAGTTTTAACACATTCTCACAGTTTCCTTAGAATTATATACTAGAACCTTGAGGATATAAACTGTCTCAGTCAAAAAAAGCCATGGCGACTCAGGATCACTGTAAACATAAACAGTGTTCTCGTCATTTCAAATCATTATACACTAGTTCTGAGCTCTATAAACAGGAATTCTTAAAGTTTGAAATGACATTTTAGTGAAAACGCCACTTAAAATAGCCCGAGTTTTTAATATTATCAGAATTGCCGTCATTTCAGAGCTTTCAACCTCTAATCTCGGTAACTGAACTCGGCGTTAAATGTAGTTAGATTCTTTTTACTTGTGTTTCAACTGTTTGTTACACGTTCATATTCATTTCCTGGAAAGAAAATTGTGTATTTTAAGAGTTTTAACACATTTTGACAGTTTCCTGAGAAGTATATACTAGAACCTTCAGGATATAAACTGTTTCAGTCAAAAAAGGCCACGGCAACTCAGAATCAACTGTAAACATAAACAATATTCTCCACATTTCAAATCATTATACACAAGTTCTGAGCTCTATAAACAGGAATTCTTAAAGTTCCGGAGATGTTAATATTATCAGAATTCTCTTCATTTCAAAGTTTCTACCTGTAATCTCGGGAATTGAACTCGGCTTTAAATGTACTTAGATTCTATTTACTTGTGTTTTAACTGTTTGTTACACGTTCATATTCATTTCCTGGAAAGAAAACTGAGTATTTTAAGAGTTTTAACACATTCTCACAGTTTCCTTAGAATTATATACTAGAACCTTCAGGATATAAACTGTCTCAGGCAAAAAAAGCCGTGGCAACTCAGGATCAACTGTAAACATAAACAGGGTTCTCGTCATTTCAAATCATTATACACTAGTTCTGAGCTCTATAAACAGGAATTCTTAAAGTTTGAAATGACATTTTAGTGAAAACGCCACTTAAAATAGCCTGAGTTGTTAATATTATCAGAATTGCCGTCATTTCAGAGCTTTCCACCACTAATCTCGGTTATTGAACTCGGCGTTAAATGTAGTTAGATTCTATTTACTTGTGTTTCAACTGTTTGTTACACGTTCATATTCATTTCCTGGAAAGAAAATTGTGTATTTTAAGAGTTTTAACACATTTTGACAGTTTCCTGAGAAGTATGTACTAGAACCTTCCGGATATAAACTGTTTCAGTCAAAAAAGGAGACGGCAACTCAGAATCAACTCTAAACATAAACAGTATCCTCCTCATTTCAAATCATTATACACAAGTTCTGAGCTCTATAAACAGGAATTCTTAAAGTTCCGGAGAGGTTAATATTATCAGAATTCTCGTCATTTCAAAGTTTCTACCTGTAATCTCGGGAATTGAACTCGGCTTTAAATGTAGTTAGATTCTATTTACTTGTTTTTTAACTGTTTGTTACACGTTCATATTCATTTCCTGGAAAGAAAACTGTGTATTTTAAGAGTTTTAACACATTCTCACAGTTTCCTTAGAATTATATACTAGAACCTTGAGGATATAAACTGTCTCAGTCAAAAAAAGCCATGGCGACTCAGGATCAACTGTAAACATAAACAGTGTTCTCGTCATTTCAAATCATTATACACTAGTTCTGAGCTCTATAAACAGGAATTCTTAAAGTTTGAAATGACATTTTAGTGAAAACGCCACTTAAAATAGCCCGAGTTTTTAATATTATCAGAATTGCCGTCATTTCAGAGCTTTCAACCTCTAATCTCGGTAACTGAACTCGGCGTTAAATGTAGTTAGATTCTTTTTACTTGTGTTTCAACTGTTTCTTACACGTTCATATTCATTTCCTGGAAAGAAAATTGTGTATTTTAAGAGTTTTAACACATTTTGACAGTTTCCTGAGAAGTATGTACTAGAACCTTCAGGATATAAACTGTTTCAGTCAAAAAAGGCCACGGCAACTCAGAATCAACTGTAAACATAAACAATATTCTCCACATTTCAAATCATTATACACAAGTTCTGAGCTCTATAAACAGGAATTCTTAAAGTTCCGGAGATGTTAATATTATCAGAATTCTCGTCATTTCAAAGTTTCTACCTGTAATCTCGGGAATTGAACTCGGCTTTAAATGTACTTAGATTCTATTTACTTGTGTTTTAACTGTTTGTTACACGTTCATATTCATTTCCTGGAAAGAAAACTGAGTATTTTAAGAGTTTTAACACATTCTCACAGTTTCCTTAGAATTATATACTAGAACCTTCAGGATATAAACTGTCTCAGGCAAAAAAAGCCGTGGCAACTCAGGATCAACTGTAAACATAAACAGTGTTCTCGTCATTTCAAATCATTATACACTAGTTCTGAGCTCTATAAACAGGAATTCTTAAAGTTTGAAATGACATTTTAGTGAAAACGCCACTTAAAATAGCCTGAGTTGTTAATATTATCAGAATTGCCGTCATTTCAGAGCTTTCGACCTGTAATCTCGGTAACTGAACTCGGGCTTAAATGAAGTTAGATTCTATTTACTTGTGTTTCAACTGTTTGTTACACGTTCATATTCATTTCCTGGAAAGAAAATTGTGTATTTTAAGAGTTTTAACACATTTTGACAGTTTCCTGAGAAGTATATACTAGAACCTTCAGGATATAAACTGTTTCAGTCAAAAAACGCCACGGCAACTCAGAATCAACTGTAAACATAAACAATATTCTCCACATTTCAAATCATTATACACAAGTTCTGAGCTCTATAAACAGGAATTCTTAAAGTTCCGGAGATGTTAATATTATCAGAATTCTCGTCAATTCAAAGTTTCTACCTGTAATCTCGAGAATTGAACTCGGCTTTAAATGTACTTAGATTCTATTTACTTGTGTTTTAACTGTTTGTTACACGTTCATATTCATTTCCTGGAAAGAAAACAGTATTTTAAGAGTTTTAACGCATTCTCACAGTTTCCTTAGAATTATATACTAGAACCTTCAGGATATAAACTGTCTCAGTCAAAAAAAGCCATGGCGACTCAGGATCAACTGTAAACATAAACAGTGTTCTCGTCATTTCAAATCATTATACACAAGTACTGAGCTCTATAAACAGGAATTCTTAAAGTTTGAAATGACATTTTAGTGAAAACGCCACTTAAAATAGCCTGAGTTGTTAATATTATCAGAATTGCCGTCATTTCAGAGCTTTCCACCACTAATCTCGGTTATTGAACTCGGCGTTAAATGTAGTTAGATTCTATTTACTTGTGTTTCAACTGTTTGTTACACGTTCATATTCATTTCCTGGAAAGAAAATTGTGTATTTTAAGAGTTTTAACACATTTTGACAGTTTCCTGAGAAGTATGTACTAGAACCTTCAGGATATAAACTGTTTCAGTCAAAAAAGGAGACGGCAACTCAGAATCAACTCTAAACATAAACAGTATCCTCCTCATTTCAAATCATTATACACAAGTTCTGAGCTCTATAAACAGGAATTCTTAAAGTTCCGGAGAGGTTAATATTATCAGAATTCTCGTCATTTCAAAGTTTCTACCTGTAATCTCGGGAATTGAACTCGGCTTTAAATGTAGTTAGATTCTATTTACTTGTTTTTTAACTGTTTGTTACACGTTCATATTCATTTCCTGGAAAGAAAACTGTGTATTTTAAGAGTTTTAACACATTCTCACAGTTTCCTGAGAATTATATACTAGAACCTTCAGGATATAAACTGTCTCAGTCAAAAAAAGCCATGGCGACTCAGGATCAACTGTAAACATAAACAGTGTTCTCGTCATTTCAAATCATTATACACTAGTTCTGAGCTCTATAAACAGGAATTCTTAAAGTTTGAAATGACATTTTAGTGAAAACGCAACTTAAAATAGCCTGAGTTGTTAATATTATCAGAATTGCCGTCATTTCAGAGCTTTCGACCTGTAATCTCGGTAACTGAACTCGGCCTTAAATGAAGTTAGATTCTATTTACTTGTGTTTCAACTGTTTGTTACACGTTCATATTCATTTCCTGGAAAGAAAATTGTGTATTTTAAGAGTTTTAACACATTTTGACAGTTTCCTGAGAAGTATATACTAGAACCTTCAGGATATAAACTGTTTCAGTCAAAAAACGCCACGGCAACTCAGAATCAACTGTAAACATAAACAATATTCTCCACATTTCAAATCATTATACACAAGTTCTGAGCTCTATAAACAGGAATTCTTAAAGTTCCGGAGATGTTAATATTATCAGAATTCTCGTCATTTCAAAGTTTCTACCTGTAATCTCGGGAATTGAACTCGGCTTTAAATGTACTTAGATTCTATTTACTTGTGTTTTAACTGTTTGTTACACGTTCATATTCATTTCCTGGAAAGAAAACTGAGTATTTTAAGAGTTTTAACACATTCTCACAGTTTCCTTAGAATTATATACTAGAACCTTCAGGATATAAACTGTCTCAGGCAAAAAAAGCCGTGGCAATTCAGGATCAACTGTAAACATAAACAGGGTTCTCGTCATTTCAAATCATTATACACTAGTTCTGAGCTCTATAAACAGGAATTCTTAAAGTTTGAAATGACATTTTAGTGAAAACGCCACTTAAAATAGCCTGAGTTGTTAATATTATCAGAATTGCCGTCATTTCAGAGCTTTCGACCTGTAATCTCGGTAACTGAACTCGGCCTTAAATGAAGTTAGATTCTATTTACTTGTGTTTCAACTGTTTGTTACACGTTCATATTCATTTCCTGGAAAGAAAATTGTGTATTTTAAGAGTTTTAACACATTTTGACAGTTTCCTGAGAAGTATATACTAGAACCTTCAGGATATAAACTGTTTCAGTCAAAAAACGCCACGGCAACTCAGAATCAACTGTAAACATAAACAATATTCTCAACATTTCAAATCATTATACACAAGTTCTGAGCTCTATAAACAGGAATTCTTAAAGTTCCGGAGATGTTAATATTATCAGAATTCTCGTCAATTCAAAGTTTCTACCTGTAATCTCGAGAATTGAACTCGGCTTTAAATGTACTTAGATTCTATTTACTTGTGTTTTAACTGTTTGTTACACGTTCATATTCATTTCCTGGAAAGAAAACAGTATTTTAAGAGTTTTAACGCATTCTCACAGTTTCCTTAGAATTATATACTAGAACCTTCAGGATATAAACTGTCTCAGTCAAAAAAAGCCATGGCGACTCAGGATCAACTGTAAACATAAACAGTGTTCTCGTCATTTTAAATCATTATACACAAGTACTGAGCTCTATAAACAGGAATTCTTAAAGTTTGAAATGACATTTTAGTGAAAACGCCACTTAAAATAGCCTGAGTTGTTAATATTATTAGAATTGCCGTCATTTCAGAGCTTTCCACCACTAATCTCGGTTATTGTACTCGGCGTTAAATGTAGTTAGATTCTATTTACTTGTGTTTCAACTGTTTGTTACACGTTCATATTCATTTCCTGGAAAGAAAATTGTGTATTTTAAGAGTTTTAACACATTTTGACAGTTTCCTGAGAAGTATGTACTAGAACCTTCCGGATATAAACTGTTTCAGTCAAAAAAGGAGACGGCAACTCAGAATCAACTCTAAACATAAACAGTATCCTCCTCATTTCAAATCATTATACACAAGTTCTGAGCTCTATAAACAGGAATTCTTAAAGTTCCGGAGAGGTTAATATTATCAGAATTCTCGTCATTTCAAAGTTTCTACCTGTAATCTCGGGAATTGAACTCGGCTTTAAATGTAGTTAGATTCTATTTACTTGTTTTTTAACTGTTTGTTACACGTTCATATTCATTTCCTGGAAAGAAAACTGTGTATTTTAAGAGTTTTAACACATTCTCACAGTTTCCTTAGAATTATATACTAGAACCTTGAGGATATAAACTGTCTCAGTCAAAAAAAGCCATGGCGACTCAGGATCAACTGTAAACATAAACAGTGTTCTCGTCATTTCAAATCATTATACACTAGTTCTGAGCTCTATAAACAGGAATTCTTAAAGTTTGAAATGACATTTTAGTGAAAACGCCACTTAAAATAGCCCGAGTTTTTAATATTATCAGAATTGCCGTCATTTCAGAGCTTTCAACCTCTAATCTCGGTAACTGAACTCGGCGTTAAATGTAGTTAGATTCTTTTTACTTGTGTTTCAACTGTTTCTTACACGTTCATATTCATTTCCTGGAAAGAAAATTGTGTATTTTAAGAGTTTTAACACATTTTGACAGTTTCCTGAGAAGTATGTACTAGAACCTTCAGGATATAAACTGTTTCAGTCAAAAAAGGCCACGGCAACTCAGAATCAACTGTAAACATAAACAATATTCTCCACATTTCAAATCATTATACACAAGTTCTGAGCTCTATAAACAGGAATTCTTAAAGTTCCGGAGATGTTAATATTATCAGAATTCTCGTCATTTCAAAGTTTCTACCTGTAATCTCGGGAATTGAACTCGGCTTTAAATGTACTTAGATTCTATTTACTTGTGTTTTAACTGTTTGTTACACGTTCATATTCATTTCCTGGAAAGAAAACTGAGTATTTTAAGAGTTTTAACACATTCTCACAGTTTCCTTAGAATTATATACTAGAACCTTCAGGATATAAACTGTCTCAGGCAAAAAAAGCCGTGGCAACTCAGGATCAACTGTAAACATAAACAGTGTTCTCGTCATTTCAAATCATTATACACTAGTTCTGAGCTCTATAAACAGGAATTCTTAAAGTTTGAAATGACATTTTAGTGAAAACGCCACTTAAAATAGCCTGAGTTGTTAATATTATCAGAATTGCCGTCATTTCAGAGCTTTCGACCTGTAATCTCGGTAACTGAACTCGGCCTTAAATGAAGTTAGATTCTATTTACTTGTGTTTCAACTGTTTGTTACACGTTCATATTCATTTCCTGGAAAGAAAATTGTGTATTTTAAGAGTTTTAACACATTTTGACAGTTTCCTGAGAAGTATATACTAGAACCTTCAGGATATAAACTGTTTCAGTCAAAAAACGCCACGGCAACTCAGAATCAACTGTAAACATAAACAATATTCTCCACATTTCAAATCATTATACACAAGTTCTGAGCTCTATAAACAGGAATTCTTAAAGTTCCGGAGATGTTAATATTATCAGAATTCTCGTCAATTCAAAGTTTCTACCTGTAATCTCGAGAATTGAACTCGGCTTTAAATGTACTTAGATTCTATTTACTTGTGTTTTAACTGTTTGTTACACGTTCATATTCATTTCCTGGAAAGAAAACAGTATTTTAAGAGTTTTAACGCATTCTCACAGTTTCCTTAGAATTATATACTAGAACCTTCAGGATATAAACTGTCTCAGTCAAAAAAAGCCATGGCGACTCAGGATCAACTGTAAACATAAACAGTGTTCTCGTCATTTTAAATCATTATACACAAGTACTGAGCTCTATAAACAGGAATTCTTAAAGTTTGAAATGACATTTTAGTGAAAACGCCACTTAAAATAGCCCGAGTTTTTAATATTATCAGAATTGCCGTCATTTCAGAGCTTTCCACCACTAATCTCGGTTATTGAACTCGGCGTTAAATGTAGTTAGATTCTATTTACTTGTGTTTCAACTGTTTGTTACACGTTCATATTCATTTCCTGGAAAGAAAATTGTGTATTTTAAGAGTTTTAACACATTTTGACAGTTTCCTGAGAAGTATGTACTAGAACCTTCAGGATATAAACTGTTTCAGTCAAAAAAGGAGACGGCAACTCAGAATCAACTCTAAACATAAACAGTATCCTCCTCATTTCAAATCATTATACACAAGTTCTGAGCTCTATAAACAGGAATTCTTAAAGTTCCGGAGAGGTTAATATTATCAGAATTCTCGTCATTTCAAAGTTTCTACCTGTAATCTCGGGAATTGAACTCGGCTTTAAATGTAGTTAGATTCTATTTACTTGTTTTTTAACTGTTTGTTACACGTTCATATTCATTTCCTGGAAAGAAAACTGTGTATTTTAAGAGTTTTAACACATTCTCACAGTTTCCTTAGAATTATATACTAGAACCTTGAGGATATAAACTGTCTCAGTCAAAAAAAGCCATGGCGACTCAGGATCAACTGTAAACATAAACAGTGTTCTCGTCATTTCAAATCATTATACACTAGTTCTGAGCTCTATAAACAGGAATTCTTAAAGTTTGAAATGACATTTTAGTGAAAACGCAACTTAAAATAGCCTGAGTTGTTAATATTATCAGAATTGCCGTCATTTCAGAGCTTTCGACCTGTAATCTCGGTAACTGAACTCGGCCTTAAATGAAGTTAGATTCTATTTACTTGTGTTTCAACTGTTTGTTACACGTTCATATTCATTTCCTGGAAAGAAAATTGTGTATTTTAAGAGTTTTAACACATTTTGACAGTTTCCTGAGAAGTATATACTAGAACCTTCAGGATATAAACTGTTTCAGTCAAAAAACGCCACGGCAACTCAGAATCAACTGTAAACATAAACAATATTCTCCACATTTCAAATCATTATACACAAGTTCTGAGCTCTATAAACAGGAATTCTTAAAGTTCCGGAGATGTTAATATTATCAGAATTCTCGTCAATTCAAAGTTTCTACCTGTAATCTCGAGAATTGAACTCGGCTTTAAATGTACTTAGATTCTATTTACTTGTGTTTTAACTGTTTGTTACACGTTCATATTCATTTCCTGGAAAGAAAACAGTATTTTAAGAGTTTTAACGCATTCTCACAGTTTCCTTAGAATTATATACTAGAACCTTCAGGATATAAACTGTCTCAGTCAAAAAAAGCCATGGCGACTCAGGATCAACTGTAAACATAAACAGTGTTCTCGTCATTTTAAATCATTATACACAAGTACTGAGCTCTATAAACAGGAATTCTTAAAGTTTGAAATGACATTTTAGTGAAAACGCCACTTAAAATAGCCTGAGTTGTTAATATTATCAGAATTGCCGTCATTTCAGAGCTTTCCACCACTAATCTCGGTTATTGAACTCGGCGTTAAATGTAGTTAGATTCTATTTACTTGTGTTTTAACTGTTTGTTACACGTTCATATTCATTTCCTGGAAAGAAAACTGAGTATTTTAAGAGTTTTAACACATTCTCACAGTTTCCTTAGAATTATATACTAGAACCTTCAGGATATAAACTGTCTCAGGCAAAAAAAGCCGTGGCAACTCAGGATCAACTGTAAACATAAACAGTGTTCTCCTCATTTCAAATCATTATACACTAG
Organism: Myotis daubentonii; assembly: GCF_963259705.1. NCBI lineage: Eukaryota > Metazoa > Chordata > Mammalia > Chiroptera > Vespertilionidae > Myotis > Myotis daubentonii. The sequence continues at coordinate 9,240,585 of NC_081844.1, forward strand.
TTCTGAGCTCTATAAACAGGAATTCTTAAAGTTTGAAATGACATTTTAGTGAAAACGCCACTTAAAATAGCCTGAGTTGTTAATATTATCAGAATTGCCGTCATTTCAGAGCTTTCGACCTGTAATCTCGGTAACTGAACTCGGCCTTAAATGAAGTTAGATTCTATTTACTTGTGTTTCAACTGTTTGTTACACGTTCATATTCATTTCCTGGAAAGAAAATTGTGTATTTTAAGAGTTTTAACACATTTTGACAGTTTCCTGAGAAGTATATACTAGAACCTTCAGGATATAAACTGTTTCAGTCAAAAAACGCCACGGCAACTCAGAATCAACTGTAAACATAAACAATATTCTCCACATTTCAAATCATTATACACAAGTTCTGAGCTCTATAAACAGGAATTCTTAAAGTTCCGGAGATGTTAATATTATCAGAATTCTCGTCAATTCAAAGTTTCTACCTGTAATCTCGAGAATTGAACTCGGCTTTAAATGTACTTAGATTCTATTTACTTGTGTTTTAACTGTTTGTTACACGTTCATATTCATTTCCTGGAAAGAAAACAGTATTTTAAGAGTTTTAACGCATTCTCACAGTTTCCTTAGAATTATATACTAGAACCTTCAGGATATAAACTGTCTCAGTCAAAAAAAGCCATGGCGACTCAGGATCAACTGTAAACATAAACAGTGTTCTCGTCATTTCAAATCATTATACACAAGTACTGAGCTCTATAAACAGGAATTCTTAAAGTTTGAAATGACATTTTAGTGAAAACGCCACTTAAAATAGCCTGAGTTGTTAATATTATCAGAATTGCCGTCATTTCAGAGCTTTCCACCACTAATCTCGGTTATTGAACTCGGCGTTAAATGTAGTTAGATTCTATTTACTTGTGTTTCAACTGTTTGTTACACGTTCATATTCATTTCCTGGAAAGAAAATTGTGTATTTTAAGAGTTTTAACACATTTTGACAGTTTCCTGAGAAGTATGTACTAGAACCTTCAGGATATAAACTGTTTCAGTCAAAAAAGGAGACGGCAACTCAGAATCAACTCTAAACATAAACAGTATCCTCCTCATTTCAAATCATTATACACAAGTTCTGAGCTCTATAAACAGGAATTCTTAAAGTTCCGGAGAGGTTAATATTATCAGAATTCTCGTCATTTCAAAGTTTCTACCTGTAATCTCGGGAATTGAACTCGGCTTTAAATGTAGTTAGATTCTATTTACTTGTTTTTTAACTGTTTGTTACACGTTCATATTCATTTCCTGGAAAGAAAACTGTGTATTTTAAGAGTTTTAACACATTCTCACAGTTTCCTTAGAATTATATACTAGAACCTTGAGGATATAAACTGTCTCAGTCAAAAAAAGCCATGGCGACTCAGGATCAACTGTAAACATAAACAGTGTTCTCGTCATTTCAAATCATTATACACTAGTTCTGAGCTCTATAAACAGGAATTCTTAAAGTTTGAAATGACATTTTAGTGAAAACGCCACTTAAAATAGCCTGAGTTGTTAATATTATCAGAATTGCCGTCATTTCAGAGCTTTCGACCTGTAATCTCGGTAACTGAACTCGGCCTTAAATGAAGTTAGATTCTATTTACTTGTGTTTCAACTGTTTGTTACACGTTCATATTCATTTCCTGGAAAGAAAATTGTGTATTTTAAGAGTTTTAACACATTTTGACAGTTTCCTGAGAAGTCTATACTAGAACCTTCAGGATATAAACTGTTTCAGTCAAAAAACGCCACGGCAACTCAGAATCAACTGTAAACATAAACAATATTCTCCACATTTCAAATCATTATACACAAGTTCTGAGCTCTATAAACAGGAATTCTTAAAGTTCCGGAGATGTTAATATTATCAGAATTCTCGTCAATTCAAAGTTTCTACCTGTAATCTCGAGAATTGAACTCGGCTTTAAATGTACTTAGATTCTATTTACTTGTGTTTTAACTGTTTGTTACACGTTCATATTCATTTCCTGGAAAGAAAACAGTATTTTAAGAGTTTTAACGCATTCTCACAGTTTCCTTAGAATTATATACTAGAACCTTCAGGATATAAACTGTCTCAGTCAAAAAAAGCCATGGCGACTCAGGATCAACTGTAAACATAAACAGTGTTCTCGTCATTTCAAATCATTATACACAAGTACTGAGCTCTATAAACAGGAATTCTTAAAGTTTGAAATGACATTTTAGTGAAAACGCCACTTAAAATAGCCTGAGTTGTTAATATTATCAGAATTGCCGTCATTTCAGAGCTTTCCACCACTAATCTCGGTTATTGAACTCGGCGTTAAATGTAGTTAGATTCTATTTACTTGTGTTTCAACTGTTTGTTACACGTTCATATTCATTTCCTGGAAAGAAAATTGTGTATTTTAAGAGTTTTAACACATTTTGACAGTTTCCTGAGAAGTATGTACTAGAACCTTCAGGATATAAACTGTTTCAGTCAAAAAAGGAGACGGCAACTCAGAATCAACTCTAAACATAAACAGTATCCTCCTCATTTCAAATCATTATACACAAGTTCTGAGCTCTATAAACAGGAATTCTTAAAGTTCCGGAGAGGTTAATATTATCAGAATTCTCGTCATTTCAAAGTTTCTACCTGTAATCTCGGGAATTGAACTCGGCTTTAAATGTAGTTAGATTCTATTTACTTGTTTTTTAACTGTTTGTTACACGTTCATATTCATTTCCTGGAAAGAAAACTGTGTATTTTAAGAGTTTTAACACATTCTCACAGTTTCCTTAGAATTATATACTAGAACCTTGAGGATATAAACTGTCTCAGTCAAAAAAAGCCATGGCGACTCAGGATCAACTGTAAACATAAACAGTGTTCTCGTCATTTCAAATCATTATACACTAGTTCTGAGCTCTATAAACAGGAATTCTTAAAGTTTGAAATGACATTTTAGTGAAAACGCCACTTAAAATAGCCTGAGTTGTTAATATTATCAGAATTGCCGTCATTTCAGAGCTTTCGACCTGTAATCTCGGTAACTGAACTCGGCCTTAAATGAAGTTAGATTCTATTTACTTGTGTTTCAACTGTTTGTTACACGTTCATATTCATTTCCTGGAAAGAAAATTGTGTATTTTAAGAGTTTTAACACATTTTGACAGTTTCCTGAGAAGTCTATACTAGAACCTTCAGGATATAAACTGTTTCAGTCAAAAAACGCCACGGCAACTCAGAATCAACTGTAAACATAAACAATATTCTCCACATTTCAAATCATTATACACAAGTTCTGAGCTCTATAAACAGGAATTCTTAAAGTTCCGGAGATGTTAATATTATCAGAATTCTCGTCAATTCAAAGTTTCTACCTGTAATCTCGAGAATTGAACTCGGCTTTAAATGTACTTAGATTCTATTTACTTGTGTTTTAACTGTTTGTTACACGTTCATATTCATTTCCTGGAAAGAAAACAGTATTTTAAGAGTTTTAACGCATTCTCACAGTTTCCTTAGAATTATATACTAGAACCTTCAGGATATAAACTGTCTCAGTCAAAAAAAGCCATGGCGACTCAGGATCAACTGTAAACATAAACAGTGTTCTCGTCATTTTAAATCATTATACACAAGTACTGAGCTCTATAAACAGGAATTCTTAAAGTTTGAAATGACATTTTAGTGAAAACGCCACTTAAAATAGCCTGAGTTGTTAATATTATCAGAATTGCCGTCATTTCAGAGCTTTCCACCACTAATCTCGGTTATTGAACTCGGCGTTAAATGTAGTTAGATTCTATTTACTTGTGTTTCAACTGTTTGTTACACGTTCATATTCATTTCCTGGAAAGAAAATTGTGTATTTTAAGAGTTTTAACACATTTTGACAGTTTCCTGAGAAGTATGTACTAGAACCTTCAGGATATAAACTGTTTCAGTCAAAAAAGGAGACGGCAACTCAGAATCAACTCTAAACATAAACAGTATCCTCCTCATTTCAAATCATTATACACAAGTTCTGAGCTCTATAAACAGGAATTCTTAAAGTTCCGGAGAGGTTAATATTATCAGAATTCTCGTCATTTCAAAGTTTCTACCTGTAATCTCGGGAATTGAACTCGGCTTTAAATGTAGTTAGATTCTATTTACTTGTTTTTTAACTGTTTGTTACACGTTCATATTCATTTCCTGGAAAGAAAACTGTGTATTTTAAGAGTTTTAACACATTCTCACAGTTTCCTTAGAATTATATACTAGAACCTTGAGGATATAAACTGTCTCAGTCAAAAAAAGCCATGGCGACTCAGGATCAACTGTAAACATAAACAGTGTTCTCGTCATTTCAAATCATTATACACTAGTTCTGAGCTCTATAAACAGGAATTCTTAAAGTTTGAAATGACATTTTAGTGAAAACGCCACTTAAAATAGCCTGAGTTGTTAATATTATCAGAATTGCCGTCATTTCAGAGCTTTCGACCTGTAATCTCGGTAACTGAACTCGGCCTTAAATGAAGTTAGATTCTATTTACTTGTGTTTCAACTGTTTGTTACACGTTCATATTCATTTCCTGGAAAGAAAATTGTGTATTTTAAGAGTTTTAACACATTTTGACAGTTTCCTGAGAAGTCTATACTAGAACCTTCAGGATATAAACTGTTTCAGTCAAAAAACGCCACGGCAACTCAGAATCAACTGTAAACATAAACAATATTCTCCACATTTCAAATCATTATACACAAGTTCTGAGCTCTATAAACAGGAATTCTTAAAGTTCCGGAGATGTTAATATTATCAGAATTCTCGTCAATTCAAAGTTTCTACCTGTAATCTCGAGAATTGAACTCGGCTTTAAATGTACTTAGATTCTATTTACTTGTGTTTTAACTGTTTGTTACACGTTCATATTCATTTCCTGGAAAGAAAACAGTATTTTAAGAGTTTTAACGCATTCTCACAGTTTCCTTAGAATTATATACTAGAACCTTCAGGATATAAACTGTCTCAGTCAAAAAAAGCCATGGCGACTCAGGATCAACTGTAAACATAAACAGTGTTCTCGTCATTTTAAATCATTATACACAAGTACTGAGCTCTATAAACAGGAATTCTTAAAGTTTGAAATGACATTTTAGTGAAAACGCCACTTAAAATAGCCTGAGTTGTTAATATTATCAGAATTGCCGTCATTTCAGAGCTTTCCACCACTAATCTCGGTTATTGAACTCGGCGTTAAATGTAGTTAGATTCTATTTACTTGTGTTTCAACTGTTTGTTACACGTTCATATTCATTTCCTGGAAAGAAAATTGTGTATTTTAAGAGTTTTAACACATTTTGACAGTTTCCTGAGAAGTATGTACTAGAACCTTCAGGATATAAACTGTTTCAGTCAAAAAAGGAGACGGCAACTCAGAATCAACTCTAAACATAAACAGTATCCTCCTCATTTCAAATCATTATACACAAGTTCTGAGCTCTATAAACAGGAATTCTTAAAGTTTGAAATGACATTTTAGTGAAAACGCCACTTAAAATAGCCTGAGTTGTTAATATTATCAGAATTGCCGTCATTTCAGAGCTTTCGACCTGTAATCTCGGTAACTGAACTCGGCCTTAAATGAAGTTAGATTCTATTTACTTGTGTTTCAACTGTTTGTTACACGTTCATATTCATTTCCTGGAAAGAAAATTGTGTATTTTAAGAGTTTTAACACATTTTGACAGTTTCCTGAGAAGTCTATACTAGAACCTTCAGGATATAAACTGTTTCAGTCAAAAAACGCCACGGCAACTCAGAATCAACTGTAAACATAAACAATATTCTCCACATTTCAAATCATTATACACAAGTTCTGAGCTCTATAAACAGGAATTCTTAAAGTTCCGGAGATGTTAATATTATCAGAATTCTCGTCAATTCAAAGTTTCTACCTGTAATCTCGAGAATTGAACTCGGCTTTAAATGTACTTAGATTCTATTTACTTGTGTTTTAACTGTTTGTTACACGTTCATATTCATTTCCTGGAAAGAAAACAGTATTTTAAGAGTTTTAACGCATTCTCACAGTTTCCTTAGAATTATATACTAGAACCTTCAGGATATAAACTGTCTCAGTCAAAAAAAGCCATGGCGACTCAGGATCAACTGTAAACATAAACAGTGTTCTCGTCATTTCAAATCATTATACACAAGTACTGAGCTCTATAAACAGGAATTCTTAAAGTTTGAAATGACATTTTAGTGAAAACGCCACTTAAAATAGCCTGAGTTGTTAATATTATCAGAATTGCCGTCATTTCAGAGCTTTCCACCACTAATCTCGGTTATTGAACTCGGCGTTAAATGTAGTTAGATTCTATTTACTTGTGTTTCAACTGTTTGTTACACGTTCATATTCATTTCCTGGAAAGAAAATTGTGTATTTTAAGAGTTTTAACACATTTTGACAGTTTCCTGAGAAGTATGTACTAGAACCTTCAGGATATAAACTGTTTCAGTCAAAAAAGGAGACGGCAACTCAGAATCAACTCTAAACATAAACAGTATCCTCCTCATTTCAAATCATTATACACAAGTTCTGAGCTCTATAAACAGGAATTCTTAAAGTTCCGGAGAGGTTAATATTATCAGAATTCTCGTCATTTCAAAGTTTCTACCTGTAATCTCGGGAATTGAACTCGGCTTTAAATGTAGTTAGATTCTATTTACTTGTTTTTTAACTGTTTGTTACACGTTCATATTCATTTCCTGGAAAGAAAACTGTGTATTTTAAGAGTTTTAACACATTCTCACAGTTTCCTTAGAATTATATACTAGAACCTTGAGGATATAAACTTTCTCAGTCAAAAAAAGCCATGGCGACTCAGGATCAACTGTAAACATAAACAGTGTTCTCGTCATTTCAAATCATTATACACTAGTTCTGAGCTCTATAAACAGGAATTCTTAAAGTTTGAAATGACATTTTAGTGAAAACGCCACTTAAAATAGCCCGAGTTTTTAATATTATCAGAATTGCCGTCATTTCAGAGCTTTCAACCTCTAATCTCGGTAACTGAACTCGGCGTTAAATGTAGTTAGATTCTTTTTACTTGTGCTTCAACTGTTTGTTACACGTTCATATTCATTTCCTGGAATGAAAATTGTGTATTTTAAGAGTTTTAACACATTTTGACAGTTTCCTGAGAAGTATGTACTAGAACCTTCAGGATATAAACTGTTTCAGTCAAAAAAGGCCACGGCAACTCAGAATCAACTGTAAACATAAACAATATTCTCCACATTTCAAATCATTATACACAAGTTCTGAGCTCTATAAACAGGAATTCTTAAAGTTCCGGAGATGTTAATATTATCAGAATTCTCGTCATTTCAAAGTTTCTACCTGTAATCTCGGGAATTGAACTCGGCTTTAAATGTACTTAGATTCTATTTACTTGTGTTTTAACTGTTTGTTACACGTTCATATTCATTTCCTGGAAAGAAAACAGTATTTTAAGAGTTTTAACGCATTCTCACAGTTTCCTTAGAATTATATACTAGAACCTTCAGGATATAAACTGTCTCAGGCAAAAAAAGCCATGGCGACTAAGGATCAATTGTAAACATAAACAGTGTTCTCGTCATTTTAAATCATTATACACAAGTACTGAGCTCTATAAACAGGAATTCTTAAAGTTTGAAATGACATTTTAGTGAAAACGCCACTTAAAATAGCCTGAGTTGTTAATATTATCAGAATTGCCGTCATTTCAGAGCTTTCCACCACTAATCTCGGTTATTGAACTCGGCGTTAAATGTAGTTAGATTCTATTTACTTGTGTTTTAACTGTTTGTTACACGTTCATATTCATTTCCTGGAAAGAAAACTGAGTATTTTAAGAGTTTTAACACATTCTCACAGTTTCCTTAGAATTATATACTAGAACCTTCAGGATATAAACTGTCTCAGGCAAAAAAAGCCGTGGCAACTCAGGATCAACTGTAAACATAAACAGTGTTCTCCTCATTTCAAATCATTATACACTAGTTCTGAGCTCTATAAACAGGAATTCTTAAAGTTTGAAATGACATTTTAGTGAAAACGCCACTTAAAATAGCCTGAGTTGTTAATATTATCAGAATTGCCGTCATTTCAGAGCTTTCGACCTGTAATCTCGGTAACTGAACTCGGCCTTAAATGAAGTTAGATTCTATTTACTTGTGTTTCAACTGTTTGTTACACGTTCATATTCATTTCCTGGAAAGAAAATTGTGTATTTTAAGAGTTTTAACACATTTTGACAGTTTCCTGAGAAGTATATACTAGAACCTTCAGGATATAAACTGTTTCAGTCAAAAAACGCCACGGCAACTCAGAATCAACTGTAAACATAAACAATATTCTCCACATTTCAAATCATTATACACAAGTTCTGAGCTCTATAAACAGGAATTCTTAAAGTTCCGGAGATGTTAATATTATCAGAATTCTCGTCAATTCAAAGTTTCTACCTGTAATCTCGAGAATTGAACTCGGCTTTAAATGTACTTAGATTCTATTTACTTGTGTTTTAACTGTTTGTTACACGTTCATATTCATTTCCTGGAAAGAAAACAGTATTTTAAGAGTTTTAACGCATTCTCACAGTTTCCTTAGAATTATATACTAGAACCTTCAGGATATAAACTGTCTCAGTCAAAAAAAGCCATGGCGACTCAGGATCAACTGTAAACATAAACAGTGTTCTCGTCATTTCAAATCATTATACACAAGTACTGAGCTCTATAAACAGGAATTCTTAAAGTTTGAAATGACATTTTAGTGAAAACGCCACTTAAAATAGCCTGAGTTGTTAATATTATCAGAATTGCCGTCATTTCAGAGCTTTCCACCACTAATCTCGGTTATTGAACTCGGCGTTAAATGTAGTTAGATTCTATTTACTTGTGTTTCAACTGTTTGTTACACGTTCATATTCATTTCCTGGAAAGAAAATTGTGTATTTTAAGAGTTTTAACACATTTTGACAGTTTCCTGAGAAGTATGTACTAGAACCTTCAGGATATAAACTGTTTCAGTCAAAAAAGGAGACGGCAACTCAGAATCAACTCTAAACATAAACAGTATCCTCCTCATTTCAAATCATTATACACAAGTTCTGAGCTCTATAAACAGGAATTCTTAAAGTTCCGGAGAGGTTAATATTATCAGAATTCTCGTCATTTCAAAGTTTCTACCTGTAATCTCGGGAATTGAACTCGGCTTTAAATGTAGTTAGATTCTATTTACTTGTTTTTTAACTGTTTGTTACACGTTCATATTCATTTCCTGGAAAGAAAACTGTGTATTTTAAGAGTTTTAACACATTCTCACAGTTTCCTTAGAATTATATACTAGAACCTTGAGGATATAAACTGTCTCAGTCAAAAAAAGCCATGGCGACTCAGGATCAACTGTAAACATAAACAGTGTTCTCGTCATTTCAAATCATTATACACTAGTTCTGAGCTCTATAAACAGGAATTCTTAAAGTTTGAAATGACATTTTAGTGAAAACGCCACTTAAAATAGCCTGAGTTGTTAATATTATCAGAATTGCCGTCATTTCAGAGCTTTCGACCTGTAATCTCGGTAACTGAACTCGGCCTTAAATGAAGTTAGATTCTATTTACTTGTGTTTCAACTGTTTGTTACACGTTCATATTCATTTCCTGGAAAGAAAATTGTGTATTTTAAGAGTTTTAACACATTTTGACAGTTTCCTGAGAAGTCTATACTAGAACCTTCAGGATATAAACTGTTTCAGTCAAAAAACGCCACGGCAACTCAGAATCAACTGTAAACATAAACAATATTCTCCACATTTCAAATCATTATACACAAGTTCTGAGCTCTATAAACAGGAATTCTTAAAGTTCCGGAGATGTTAATATTATCAGAATTCTCGTCAATTCAAAGTTTCTACCTGTAATCTCGAGAATTGAACTCGGCTTTAAATGTACTTAGATTCTATTTACTTGTGTTTTAACTGTTTGTTACACGTTCATATTCATTTCCTGGAAAGAAAACAGTATTTTAAGAGTTTTAACGCATTCTCACAGTTTCCTTAGAATTATATACTAGAACCTTCAGGATATAAACTGTCTCAGTCAAAAAAAGCCATGGCGACTCAGGATCAACTGTAAACATAAACAGTGTTCTCATCATTTTAAATCATTATACACAAGTACTGAGCTCTATAAACAGGAATTCTTAAAGTTTGAAATGACATTTTAGTGAAAACGCCACTTAAAATAGCCTGAGTTGTTAATATTATCAGAATTGCCGTCATTTCAGAGCTTTCCACCACTAATCTCGGTTATTGAACTCGGCGTTAAATGTAGTTAGATTCTATTTACTTGTGTTTCAACTGTTTGTTACACGTTCATATTCATTTCCTGGAAAGAAAATTGTGTATTTTAAGAGTTTTAACACATTTTGACAGTTTCCTGAGAAGTATGTACTAGAACCTTCCGGATATAAACTGTTTCAGTCAAAAAAGGAGACGGCAACTCAGAATCAACTCTAAACATAAACAGTATCCTCCTCATTTCAAATCATTATACACAAGTTCTGAGCTCTATAAACAGGAATTCTTAAAGTTCCGGAGAGGTTAATATTATCAGAATTCTCGTCATTTCAAAGTTTCTACCTGTAATCTCGGGAATTGAACTCGGCTTTAAATGTAGTTAGATTCTATTTACTTGTTTTTTAACTGTTTGTTACACGTTCATATTCATTTCCTGGAAAGAAAACTGTGTATTTTAAGAGTTTTAACACATTCTCACAGTTTCCTTAGAATTATATACTAGAACCTTGAGGATATAAACTGTCTCAGTCAAAAAAAGCCATGGCGACTCAGGATCAACTGTAAACATAAACAGTGTTCTCGTCATTTCAAATCATTATACACTAGTTCTGAGCTCTATAAACAGGAATTCTTAAAGTTTGAAATGACATTTTAGTGAAAACGCCACTTAAAATAGCCCGAGTTTTTAATATTATCAGAATTGCCGTCATTTCAGAGCTTTCAACCTCTAATCTCGGTAACTGAACTCGGCGTTAAATGTAGTTAGATTCTTTTTACTTGTGTTTCAACTGTTTGTTACACGTTCATATTCATTTCCTGGAAAGAAAATTGTGTATTTTAAGAGTTTTAACACAATTTGACAGTTTCCTGAGAAGTATGTACTAGAACCTTCAGGATATAAACTGTTTCAGTCAAAAAAGGCCACGGCAACTCAGAATCAACTCTAAACATAAACAGTATCCTCCTCATTTCAAATCATTATACACAAGTTCTGAGCTCTATAAACAGGAATTCTTAAAGTTCCGGAGAGGTTAATATTATCAGAATTCTCGTCATTTCAAAGTTTCTACCTGTAATCTCGGGAATTGAACTCGGCTTTAAATGTAGTTAGATTCTATTTACTTGTTTTTTAACTGTTTGTTACACGTTCATATTCATTTCCTGGAAAGAAAACTGTGTATTTTAAGAGTTTTAACACATTCTCACAGTTTCCTTAGAATTATATACTAGAACCTTGAGGATATAAACTGTCTCAGTCAAAAAAAGCCATGGCGACTCAGGATCAACTGTAAACATAAACAGTGTTCTCGTCATTTCAAATCATTATACACTAGTTCTGAGCTCTATAAACAGGAATTCTTAAAGTTTGAAATGACATTTTAGTGAAAACGCCACTTAAAATAGCCCGAGTTTTTAATATTATCAGAATTGCCGTCATTTCAGAGCTTTCAACCTCTAATCTCGGTAACTGAACTCGGCGTTAAATGTAGTTAGATTCTTTTTACTTGTGTTTCAACTGTTTCTTACACGTTCATATTCATTTCCTGGAAAGAAAATTGTGTATTTTAAGAGTTTTAACACATTTTGACAGTTTCCTGAGAAGTATGTACTAGAACCTTCAGGATATAAACTGTTTCAGTCAAAAAAGGCCACGGCAACTCAGAATCAACTGTAAACATAAACAATATTCTCCACATTTCAAATCATTATACACAAGTTCTGAGCTCTATAAACAGGAATTCTTAAAGTTCCGGAGATGTTAATATTATCAGAATTCTCGTCATTTCAAAGTTTCTACCTGTAATCTCGGGAATTGAACTCGGCTTTAAATGTACTTAGATTCTATTTACTTGTGTTTTAACTGTTTGTTACACGTTCATATTCATTTCCTGGAAAGAAAACTGAGTATTTTAAGAGTTTTAACACATTCTCACAGTTTCCTTAGAATTATATACTAGAACCTTCAGGATATAAACTGTCTCAGGCAAAAAAAGCCGTGGCAACTCAGGATCAACTGTAAACATAAACAGGGTTCTCGTCATTTCAAATCATTATACACTAGTTCTGAGCTCTATAAACAGGAATTCTTAAAGTTTGAAATGACATTTTAGTGAAAACGCCACTTAAAATAGCCTGAGTTGTTAATATTATCAGAATTGCCGTCATTTCAGAGCTTTCGACCTGTAATCTCGGTAACTGAACTCGGCCTTAAATGAAGTTAGATTCTATTTACTTGTGTTTCAACTGTTTGTTACACGTTCATATTCATTTCCTGGAAAGAAAATTGTGTATTTTAAGAGTTTTAACACATTTTGACAGTTTCCTGAGAAGTATATACTAGAACCTTCAGGATATAAACTGTTTCAGTCAAAAAACGCCACGGCAACTCAGAATCAACTGTAAACATAAACAATATTCTCCACATTTCAAATCATTATACACAAGTTCTGAGCTCTATAAACAGGAATTCTTAAAGTTCCGGAGATGTTAATATTATCAGAATTCTCGTCAATTCAAAGTTTCTACCTGTAATCTCGAGAATTGAACTCGGCTTTAAATGTACTTAGATTCTATTTACTTGTGTTTTAACTGTTTGTTACACGTTCATATTCGTTTCCTGGAAAGAAAACAGTATTTTAAGAGTTTTAACGCATTCTCACAGTTTCCTTAGAATTATATACTAGAACCTTCAGGATATAAACTGTCTCAGTCAAAAAAAGCCATGGCGACTCAGGATCAACTGTAAACATAAACAGTGTTCTCGTCATTTTAAATCATTATACACAAGTACTGAGCTCTATAAACAGGAATTCTTAAAGTTTGAAATGACATTTTAGTGAAAACGCCACTTAAAATAGCCTGAGTTGTTAATATTATCAGAATTGCCGTCATTTCAGAGCTTTCCACCACTAATCTCGGTTATTGAACTCGGCGTTAAATGTAGTTAGATTCTATTTACTTGTGTTTCAACTGTTTGTTACACGTTCATATTCATTTCCTGGAAAGAAAATTGTGTATTTTAAGAGTTTTAACACATTTTGACAGTTTCCTGAGAAGTATGTACTAGAACCTTCAGGATATAAACTGTTTCAGTCAAAAAAGGAGACGGCAACTCAGAATCAACTCTAAACATAAACAGTATCCTCCTCATTTCAAATCATTATACACAAGTTCTGAGCTCTATAAACAGGAATTCTTAAAGTTCCGGAGAGGTTAATATTATCAGAATTCTCGTCATTTCAAAGTTTCTACCTGTAATCTCGGGAATTGAACTCGGCTTTAAATGTAGTTAGATTCTATTTACTTGTTTTTTAACTGTTTGTTACACGTTCATATTCATTTCCTGGAAAGAAAACTGTGTATTTTAAGAGTTTTAACACATTCTCACAGTTTCCTTAGAATTATATACTAGAACCTTGAGGATATAAACTGTCTCAGTCAAAAAAAGCCATGGCGACTCAGGATCAACTGTAAACATAAACAGTGTTCTCGTCATTTCAAATCATTATACACTAGTTCTGAGCTCTATAAACAGGAATTCTTAAAGTTTGAAATGACATTTTAGTGAAAACGCCACTTAAAATAGCCCGAGTTTTTAATATTATCAGAATTGCCGTCATTTCAGAGCTTTCAACCTCTAATCTCGGTAACTGAACTCGGCGTTAAATGTAGTTAGATTCTTTTTACTTGTGTTTCAACTGTTTGTTACACGTTCATATTCATTTCCTGGAAAGAAAATTGTGTATTTTAAGAGTTTTAACACAATTTGACAGTTTCCTGAGAAGTATGTACTAGAACCTTCAGGATATAAACTGTTTCAGTCAAAAAAGGCCACGGCAACTCAGAATCAACTCTAAACATAAACAGTATCCTCCTCATTTCAAATCATTATACACAAGTTCTGAGCTCTATAAACAGGAATTCTTAAAGTTCCGGAGAGGTTAATATTATCAGAATTCTCGTCATTTCAAAGTTTCTACCTGTAATCTCGGGAATTGAACTCGGCTTTAAATGTAGTTAGATTCTATTTACTTGTTTTTTAACTGTTTGTTACACGTTCATATTCATTTCCTGGAAAGAAAACTGTGTATTTTAAGAGTTTTAACACATTCTCACAGTTTCCTTAGAATTATATACTAGAACCTTGAGGATATAAACTGTCTCAGTCAAAAAAAGCCATGGCGACTCAGGATCAACTGTAAACATAAACAGTGTTCTCGTCATTTCAAATCATTATACACTAGTTCTGAGCTCTATAAACAGGAATTCTTAAAGTTTGAAATGACATTTTAGTGAAAACGCCACTTAAAATAGCCCGAGTTTTTAATATTATCAGAATTGCCGTCATTTCAGAGCTTTCAACCTCTAATCTCGGTAACTGAACTCGGCGTTAAATGTAGTTAGATTCTTTTTACTTGTGTTTCAACTGTTTCTTACACGTTCATATTCATTTCCTGGAAAGAAAATTGTGTATTTTAAGAGTTTTAACACATTTTGACAGTTTCCTGAGAAGTATGTACTAGAACCTTCAGGATATAAACTGTTTCAGTCAAAAAAGGCCACGGCAACTCAGAATCAACTGTAAACATAAACAATATTCTCCACATTTCAAATCATTATACACAAGTTCTGAGCTCTATAAACAGGAATTCTTAAAGTTCCGGAGATGTTAATATTATCAGAATTCTCGTCATTTCAAAGTTTCTACCTGTAATCTCGGGAATTGAACTCGGCTTTAAATGTACTTAGATTCTATTTACTTGTGTTTTAACTGTTTGTTACACGTTCATATTCATTTCCTGGAAAGAAAACTGAGTATTTTAAGAGTTTTAACACATTCTCACAGTTTCCTTAGAATTATATACTAGAACCTTCAGGATATAAACTGTCTCAGGCAAAAAAAGCCGTGGCAACTCAGGATCAACTGTAAACATAAACAGGGTTCTCGTCATTTCAAATCATTATACACTAGTTCTGAGCTCTATAAACAGGAATTCTTAAAGTTTGAAATGACATTTTAGTGAAAACGCCACTTAAAATAGCCTGAGTTGTTAATATTATCAGAATTGCCGTCATTTCAGAGCTTTCGACCTGTAATCTCGGTAACTGAACTCGGCCTTAAATGAAGTTAGATTCTATTTACTTGTGTTTCAACTGTTTGTTACACGTTCATATTCATTTCCTGGAAAGAAAATTGTGTATTTTAAGAGTTTTAACACATTTTGACAGTTTCCTGAGAAGTATATACTAGAACCTTCAGGATATAAACTGTTTCAGTCAAAAAACGCCACGGCAACTCAGAATCAACTGTAAACATAAACAATATTCTCCACATTTCAAATCATTATACACAAGTTCTGAGCTCTATAAACAGGAATTCTTAAAGTTCCGGAGATGTTAATATTATCAGAATTCTCGTCAATTCAAAGTTTCTACCTGTAATCTCGAGAATTGAACTCGGCTTTAAATGTACTTAGATTCTATTTACTTGTGTTTTAACTGTTTGTTACACGTTCATATTCGTTTCCTGGAAAGAAAACAGTATTTTAAGAGTTTTAACGCATTCTCACAGTTTCCTTAGAATTATATACTAGAACCTTCAGGATATAAACTGTCTCAGTCAAAAAAAGCCATGGCGACTCAGGATCAACTGTAAACATAAACAGTGTTCTCGTCATTTTAAATCATTATACACAAGTACTGAGCTCTATAAACAGGAATTCTTAAAGTTTGAAATGACATTTTAGTGAAAACGCCACTTAAAATAGCCTGAGTTGTTAATATTATCAGAATTGCCGTCATTTCAGAGCTTTCCACCACTAATCTCGGTTATTGAACTCGGCGTTAAATGTAGTTAGATTCTATTTACTTGTGTTTCAACTGTTTGTTACACGTTCATATTCATTTCCTGGAAAGAAAATTGTGTATTTTAAGAGTTTTAACACATTTTGACAGTTTCCTGAGAAGTATGTACTAGAACCTTCAGGATATAAACTGTTTCAGTCAAAAAAGGAGACGGCAACTCAGAATCAACTCTAAACATAAACAGTATCCTCCTCATTTCAAATCATTATACACAAGTTCTGAGCTCTATAAACAGGAATTCTTAAAGTTCCGGAGAGGTTAATATTATCAGAATTCTCGTCATTTCAAAGTTTCTACCTGTAATCTCGGGAATTGAACTCGGCTTTAAATGTAGTTAGATTCTATTTACTTGTTTTTTAACTGTTTGTTACACGTTCATATTCATTTCCTGGAAAGAAAACTGTGTATTTTAAGAGTTTTAACACATTCTCACAGTTTCCTTAGAATTATATACTAGAACCTTGAGGATATAAACTGTCTCAGTCAAAAAAAGCCATGGCGACTCAGGATCAACTGTAAACATAAACAGTGTTCTCGTCATTTCAAATCATTATACACTAGTTCTGAGCTCTATAAACAGGAATTCTTAAAGTTTGAAATGACATTTTAGTGAAAACGCCACTTAAAATAGCCCGAGTTTTTAATATTATCAGAATTGCCGTCATTTCAGAGCTTTCAACCTCTAATCTCGGTAACTGAACTCGGCGTTAAATGTAGTTAGATTCTTTTTACTTGTGTTTCAACTGTTTGTTACACGTTCATATTCATTTCCTGGAAAGAAAATTGTGTATTTTAAGAGTTTTAACACATTTTGACAGTTTCCTGAGAAGTATGTACTAGAACCTTCAGGATATAAACTGTTTCAGTCAAAAAAGGCCACGGCAACTCAGAATCAACTGTAAACATAAACAATATTCTCCACATTTCAAATCATTATACACAAGTTCTGAGCTCTATAAACAGGAATTCTTAAAGTTCCGGAGATGTTAATATTATCAGAATTCTCGTCATTTCAAAGTTTCTACCTGTAATCTCGGGAATTGAACTCGGCTTTAAATGTACTTAGATTCTATTTACTTGTGTTTTAACTGTTTGTTACACGTTCATATTCATTTCCTGGAAAGAAAACTGAGTATTTTAAGAGTTTTAACACATTCTCACAGTTTCCTTAGACTTATATACTAGAACCTTCAGGATATAAACTGTCTCAGGCAAAAAAAGCCGTGGCAACTCAGGATCAACTGTAAACATAAACAGGGTTCTCGTCATTTCAAATCATTATACACTAGTTCTGAGCTCAATAAACAGGAATTTTTAAGGTTTGAAATGACATTTTAGTGAAAACGCCACTTAAAATAGCCTGAGTTGTTAATATTATCAGAATTGCCGTCATTTCAGAGCTTTCGACCTGTAATCTCGGTAACTGAACTCGGCCTTAAATGAAGTTAGATTCTATTTACTTGTGTTTCAACTGTTTGTTACACGTTCATATTCATTTCCTGGAAAGAAAATTGTGTATTTTAAGAGTTTTAACACATTTTGACAGTTTCCTGAGAAGTATATACTAGAACCTTCAGGATATAAACTGTTTCAGTCAAAAAACGCCACGGCAACTCAGAATCAACTGTAAACATAAACAATATTCTCCACATTTCAAATCATTATACACAAGTTCTGAGCTCTATAAACAGGAATTCTTAAAGTTCCGGAGATGTTAATATTATCAGAATTCTCGTCAATTCAAAGTTTCTACCTGTAATCTCGAGAATTGAACTCGGCTTTAAATGTACTTAGATTCTATTTACTTGTGTTTTAACTGTTTGTTACACGTTCATATTCATTTCCTGGAAAGAAAACAGTATTTTAAGAGTTTTAACGCATTCTCACAGTTTCCTTAGAATTATATACTAGAACCTTCAGGATATAAACTGTCTCAGTCAAAAAAAGCCATGGCGACTCAGGATCAACTGTAAACATAAACAGTGTTCTCGTCATTTTAAATCATTATACACAAGTACTGAGCTCTATAAACAGGAATTCTTAAAGTTTGAAATGACATTTTAGTGAAAACGCCACTTAAAATAGCCTGAGTTGTTAATATTATCAGAATTGCCGTCATTTCAGAGCTTTCCACCACTAATCTCGGTTATTGAACTCGGCGTTAAATGTAGTTAGATTCTATTTACTTGTGTTTCAACTGTTTGTTACACGTTCATATTCATTTCCTGGAAAGAAAATTGTGTATTTTAAGAGTTTTAACACATTTTGACAGTTTCCTGAGAAGTATGTACTAGAACCTTCAGGATATAAACTGTTTCAGTCAAAAAAGGAGACGGCAACTCAGAATCAACTCTAAACATAAACAGTATCCTCCTCATTTCAAATCATTATACACAAGTTCTGAGCTCTATAAACAGGAATTCTTAAAGTTCCGGAGAGGTTAATATTATCAGAATTCTCGTCATTTCAAAGTTTCTACCTGTAATCTCGGGAATTGAACTCGGCTTTAAATGTAGTTAGATTCTATTTACTTGTTTTTTAACTGTTTGTTACACGTTCATATTCATTTCCTGGAAAGAAAACTGTGTATTTTAAGAGTTTTAACACATTCTCACAGTTTCCTTAGAATTATATACTAGAACCTTGAGGATATAAACTGTCTCAGTCAAAAAAAGCCATGGCGACTCAGGATCAACTGTAAACATAAACAGTGTTCTCGTCATTTCAAATCATTATACACTAGTTCTGAGCTCTATAAACAGGAATTCTTAAAGTTTGAAATGACATTTTAGTGAAAACGCCACTTAAAATAGCCCGAGTTTTTAATATTATCAGAATTGCCGTCATTTCAGAGCTTTCAACCTCTAATCTCGGTAACTGAACTCGGCGTTAAATGTAGTTAGATTCTTTTTACTTGTGTTTCAACTGTTTGTTACACGTTCATATTCATTTCCTGGAAAGAAAATTGTGTATTTTAAGAGTTTTAACACATTTTGACAGTTTCCTGAGAAGTATGTACTAGAACCTTCAGGATATAAACTGTTTCAGTCAAAAAAGGCCACGGCAACTCAGAATCAACTGTAAACATAAACAATATTCTCCACATTTCAAATCATTATACACAAGTTCTGAGCTCTATAAACAGGAATTCTTAAAGTTCCGGAGATGTTAATATTATCAGAATTCTCGTCATTTCAAAGTTTCTACCTGTAATCTCGGGAATTGAACTCGGCTTTAAATGTACTTAGATTCTATTTACTTGTGTTTTAACTGTTTGTTACACGTTCATATTCATTTCCTGGAAAGAAAACTGAGTATTTTAAGAGTTTTAACACATTCTCACAGTTTCCTTAGAATTATATACTAGAACCTTCAGGATATAAACTGTCTCAGGCAAAAAAAGCCGTGGCAACTCAGGATCAACTGTAAACATAAACAGGGTTCTCGTCATTTCAAATCATTATACACTAGTTCTGAGCTCAATAAACAGGAATTTTTAAGGTTTGAAATGACATTTTAGTGAAAACGCCACTTAAAATAGCCTGAGTTGTTAATATTATCAGAATTGCCGTCATTTCAGAGCTTTCGACCTGTAATCTCGGTAACTGAACTCGGCCTTAAATGAAGTTAGATTCTATTTACTTGTGTTTCAACTGTTTGTTACACGTTCATATTCATTTCCTGGAAAGAAAATTGTGTATTTTAAGAGTTTTAACACATTTTGACAGTTTCCTGAGAAGTATATACTAGAACCTTCAGGATATAAACTGTTTCAGTCAAAAAACGCCACGGCAACTCAGAATCAACTGTAAACATAAACAATATTCTCCACATTTCAAATCATTATACACAAGTTCTGAGCTCTATAAACAGGAATTCTTAAAGTTCCGGAGATGTTAATATTATCAGAATTCTCGTCATTTCAAAGTTTCTACCTGTAATCTCGAGAATTGAACTCGGCTTTAAATGTACTTAGATTCTATTTACTTGTGTTTTAACTGTTTGTTACACGTTCATATTCATTTCCTGGAAAGAAAACAGTATTTTAAGAGTTTTAACGCATTCTCACAGTTTCCTTAGAATTATATACTAGAACCTTCAGGATATAAACTGTCTCAGTCAAAAAAAGCCATGGCGACTCAGGATCAAATGTAAACATAAACAGTGTTCTCGTCATTTTAAATCATTATACACAAGTACTGAGCTCTATAAACAGGAATTCTTAAAGTTTGAAATGACATTTTAGTGAAAACGCCACTTAAAATAGCCTGAGTTGTTAATATTATTAGAATTGCCGTCATTTCAGAGCTTTCCACCACTAATCTCGGTTATTGAACTCGGCGTTAAATGTAGTTAGATTCTATTTACTTGTGTTTCAACTGTTTGTTACACGTTCATATTCATTTCCTGGAAAGAAAATTGTGTATTTTAAGAGTTTTAACACATTTTGACAGTTTCCTGAGAAGTATGTACTAGAACCTTCCGGATATAAACTGTTTCAGTC
Organism: Myotis daubentonii; assembly: GCF_963259705.1. Classification (NCBI taxonomy): domain Eukaryota; kingdom Metazoa; phylum Chordata; class Mammalia; order Chiroptera; family Vespertilionidae; genus Myotis; species Myotis daubentonii. Next base: position 9,261,290 of record NC_081844.1, read on the forward strand.
AAAAGAGGAGACGGCAACTCAGAATCAACTCTAAACATAAACAGTATCCTCCTCATTTCAAATCATTATACACAAGTTCTGAGCTCTATAAACAGGAATTCTTAAAGTTCCGGAGAGGTTAATATTATCAGAATTCTCGTCATTTCAAAGTTTCTACCTGTAATCTCGGGAATTGAACTCGGCTTTAAATGTAGTTAGATTCTATTTACTTGTTTTTTAACTGTTTGTTACACGTTCATATTCATTTCCTGGAAAGAAAACTGTGTATTTTAAGAGTTTTAACACATTCTCACAGTTTCCTTAGAATTATATACTAGAACCTTCAGGATATAAACTGTCTCAGTCAAAAAAAGCCATGGCGACTCAGGATCAAATGTAAACATAAACAGTGTTCTCGTCATTTTAAATCATTATACACAAGTACTGAGCTCTATAAACAGGAATTCTTAAAGTTTGAAATGACATTTTAGTGAAAACGCCACTTAAAATAGCCTGAGTTGTTAATATTATTAGAATTGCCGTCATTTCAGAGCTTTCCACCACTAATCTCGGTTATTGAACTCGGCGTTAAATGTAGTTAGATTCTATTTACTTGTGTTTCAACTGTTTGTTACACGTTCATATTCATTTCCTGGAAAGAAAATTGTGTATTTTAAGAGTTTTAACACATTTTGACAGTTTCCTGAGAAGTATGTACTAGAACCTTCCGGATATAAACTGTTTCAGTCAAAAAAGGAGACGGCAACTCAGAATCAACTCTAAACATAAACAGTATCCTCCTCATTTCAAATCATTATACACAAGTTCTGAGCTCTATAAACAGGAATTCTTAAAGTTCCGGAGAGGTTAATATTATCAGAATTCTCGTCATTTCAAAGTTTCTACCTGTAATCTCGGGAATTGAACTCGGCTTTAAATGTAGTTAGATTCTATTTACTTGTTTTTTAACTGTTTGTTACACGTTCATATTCATTTCCTGGAAAGAAAACTGTGTATTTTAAGAGTTTTAACACATTCTCACAGTTTCCTTAGAATTATATACTAGAACCTTGAGGATATAAACTGTCTCAGTCAAAAAAAGCCATGGCGACTCAGGATCAACTGTAAACATAAACAGTGTTCTCGTCATTTCAAATCATTATACACTAGTTCTGAGCTCTATAAACAGGAATTCTTAAAGTTTGAAATGACATTTTAGTGAAAACGCCACTTAAAATAGCCCGAGTTTTTAATATTATCAGAATTGCCGTCATTTCAGAGCTTTCAACCTCTAATCTCGGTAACTGAACTCGGCGTTAAATGTAGTTAGATTCTTTTCACTTGTGTTTCAACTGTTTCTTACACGTTCATATTCATTTCCTGGAAAGAAAATTGTGTATTTTAAGAGTTTTAACACATTTTGACAGTTTCCTGAGAAGTATGTACTAGAACCTTCAGGATATAAACTGTTTCAGTCAAAAAAGGCCACGGCAACTCAGAATCAACTGTAAACATAAACAATATTCTCCACATTTCAAATCATTATACACAAGTTCTGAGCTCTATAAACAGGAATTCTTAAAGTTCCGGAGATGTTAATATTATCAGAATTCTCGTCATTTCAAAGTTTCTACCTGTAATCTCGGGAATTGAACTCGGCTTTAAATGTACTTAGATTCTATTTACTTGTGTTTTAACTGTTTGTTACACATTCATATTCATTTCCTGGAAAGAAAACTGAGTATTTTAAGAGTTTTAACACATTCTCACAGTTTCCTTAGAATTATATACTAGAACCTTCAGGATATAAACTGTCTCAGGCAAAAAAAGCCGTGGCAACTCAGGATCAACTGTAAACATAAACAGGGTTCTCGTCATTTCAAATCATTATACACTAGTTCTGAGCTCTATAAACAGGAATTCTTAAAGTTTGAAATGACATTTTAGTGAAAACGCCACTTAAAATAGCCTGAGTTGTTAATATTATCAGAATTGCCGTCATTTCATAGCTTTCGACCTGTAATCTCGGTAACTGAACTCGGCCTTAAATGAAGTTAGATTCTATTTACTTGTGTTTCAACTGTTTGTTACACGTTCATATTCATTTCCTGGAAAGAAAATTGTGTATTTTAAGAGTTTTAACACATTTTGACAGTTTCCTGAGAAGTATATACTAGAACCTTCAGGATATAAACTGTTTCAGTCAAAAAACGCCACGGCAACTCAGAATCAACTGTAAACATAAACAATATTCTCCACATTTCAAATCATTATACACAAGTTCTGAGCTCTATAAACAGGAATTCTTAAAGTTCCGGAGATGTTAATATTATCAGAATTCTCGTCAATTCAAAGTTTCTACCTGTAATCTCGAGAATTGAACTCGGCTTTAAATGTACTTAGATTCTATTTACTTGTGTTTTAACTGTTTGTTACACGTTCATATTCATTTCCTGGAAAGAAAACAGTATTTTAAGAGTTTTAACGCATTCTCACAGTTTCCTTAGAATTATATACTAGAACCTTCAGGATATAAACTGTCTCAGTCAAAAAAAGCCATGGCGACTCAGGATCAACTGTAAACATAAACAGTGTTCTCGTCATTTTAAATCATTATACACAAGTACTGAGCTCTATAAACAGGAATTCTTAAAGTTTGAAATGACATTTTAGTGAAAACGCCACTTAAAATAGCCTGAGTTGTTAATATTATCAGAATTGCCGTCATTTCAGAGCTTTCCACCACTAATCTCGGTTATTGAACTCGGCGTTAAATGTAGTTAGATTCTATTTACTTGTGTTTCAACTGTTTGTTACACGTTCATATTCATTTCCTGGAAAGAAAATTGTGTATTTTAAGAGTTTTAACACATTTTGACAGTTTCCTGAGAAGTATGTACTAGAACCTTCCGGATATAAACTGTTTCAGTCAAAAAAGGAGACGGCAACTCAGAATCAACTCTAAACATAAACAGTATCCTCCTCATTTCAAATCATTATACACAAGTTCTGAGCTCTATAAACAGGAATTCTTAAAGTTCCGGAGAGGTTAATATTATCAGAATTCTCGTCATTTCAAAGTTTCTACCTGTAATCTCGGGAATTGAACTCGGCTTTAAATGTAGTTAGATTCTATTTACTTGTTTTTTAACTGTTTGTTACACGTTCATATTCATTTCCTGGAAAGAAAACTGTGTATTTTAAGAGTTTTAACACATTCTCACAGTTTCCTTAGAATTATATACTAGAACCTTGAGGATATAAACTGTCTCAGTCAAAAAAAGCCATGGCGACTCAGGATCAACTGTAAACATAAACAGTGTTCTCGTCATTTCAAATCATTATACACTAGTTCTGAGCTCTATAAACAGGAATTCTTAAAGTTTGAAATGACATTTTAGTGAAAACGCCACTTAAAATAGCCCGAGTTTTTAATATTATCAGAATTGCCGTCATTTCAGAGCTTTCAACCTCTAATCTCGGTAACTGAACTCGGCGTTAAATGTAGTTAGATTCTTTTTACTTGTGTTTCAACTGTTTGTTACACGTTCATATTCATTTCCTGGAAAGAAAATTGTGTATTTTAAGAGTTTTAACACATTTTGACAGTTTCCTGAGAAGTATGTACTAGAACCTTCAGGATATAAACTGTTTCAGTCAAAAAAGGCCACGGCAACTCAGAATCAACTGTAAACATAAACAATATTCTCCACATTTCAAATCATTATACACAAGTTCTGAGCTCTATAAACAGGAATTCTTAAAGTTCCGGAGATGTTAATATTATCAGAATTCTCGTCATTTCAAAGTTTCTACCTGTAATCTCGGGAATTGAACTCGGCTTTAAATGTACTTAGATTCTATTTACTTGTGTTTTAACTGTTTGTTACACGTTCATATTCATTTCCTGGAAAGAAAACTGAGTATTTTAAGAGTTTTAACACATTCTCACAGTTTCCTTAGAATTATATACTAGAACCTTCAGGATATAAACTGTCTCAGGCAAAAAAAGCCGTGGCAACTCAGGATCAACTGTAAACATAAACAGTGTTCTCGTCATTTCAAATCATTATACACTAGTTCTGAGCTCTATAAACAGGAATTCTTAAAGTTTGAAATGACATTTTAGTGAAAACGCCACTTAAAATAGCCTGAGTTGTTAATATTATCAGAATTGCCGTCATTTCAGAGCTTTCGACCTGTAATCTCGGTAACTGAACTCGGCCTTAAATGAAGTTAGATTCTATTTACTTGTGTTTCAACTGTTTGTTACACGTGCATATTCATTTCCTGGAAAGAAAATTGTGTATTTTAAGAGTTTTAACACATTTTGACAGTTTCCTGAGAAGTATATACTAGAACCTTCAGGATATAAACTGTTTCAGTCAAAAAACGCCACGGCAACTCAGAATCAACTGTAAACATAAACAATATTCTCCACATTTCAAATCATTATACACAAGTTCTGAGCTCTATAAACAGGAATTCTTAAAGTTCCGGAGATGTTAATATTATCAGAATTCTCGTCAATTCAAAGTTTCTACCTGTAATCTCGGGAATTGAACTCGGCTTTAAATGTACTTAGATTCTATTTACTTGTGTTTTAACTGTTTGTTACACGTTCATATTCATTTCCTGGAAAGAAAACAGTATTTTAAGAGTTTTAACGCATTCTCACAGTTTCCTTAGAATTATATACTAGAACCTTCAGGATATAAACTGTCTCAGTCAAAAAAAGCCATGGCGACTCAGGATCAACTGTAAACATAAACAGTGTTCTCGTCATTTTAAATCATTATACACAAGTACTGAGCTCTATAAACAGGAATTCTTAAAGTTTGAAATGACATTTTAGTGAAAACGCCACTTAAAATAGCCTGAGTTGTTAATATTATCAGAATTGCCGTCATTTCAGAGCTTTCCACCACTAATCTCGGTTATTGAACTCGGCGTTAAATGTAGTTAGATTCTATTTACTTGTGTTTTAACTGTTTGTTACACGTTCATATTCATTTCCTGGAAAGAAAACTGAGTATTTTAAGAGTTTTAACACATTCTCACAGTTTCCTTAGAATTATATACTAGAACCTTCAGGATATAAACTGTCTCAGGCAAAAAAAGCCGTGGCAACTCAGGATCAACTGTAAACATAAACAGTGTTCTCCTCATTTCAAATCATTATACACTAGTTCTGAGCTCTATAAACAGTAATTCTTAAAGTTTGAAATGACATTTTAGTGAAAACGCCACTTAAAATAGCCTGAGTTGTTAATATTATCAGAATTGCCGTCATTTCAGAGCTTTCGACCTGTAATCTCGGTAACTGAACTCGGCCTTAAATGAAGTTAGATTCTATTTACTTGTGTTTCAACTGTTTGTTACACGTTCATATTCATTTCCTGGAAAGAAAATTGTGTATTTTAAGAGTTTTAACACATTTTGACAGTTTCCTGAGAAGTATATACTTGAACCTTCAGGATATAAACTGTTTCAGTCAAAAAACGCCACGGCAACTCAGAATCAACTGTAAACATAAACAATATTCTCCACATTTCAAATCATTATACACAAGTTCTGAGCTCTATAAACAGGAATTCTTAAAGTTCCGGAGATGTTAATATTATCAGAATTCTCGTCAATTCAAAGTTTCTACCTGTAATCTCGAGAATTGAACTCGGCTTTAAATGTACTTAGATTCTATTTACTTGTGTTTTAACTGTTTGTTACACGTTCATATTCATTTCCTGGAAAGAAAACTGAGTATTTTAAGAGTTTTAACACATTCTCACAGTTTCCTTAGAATTATATACTAGAACCTTCAGGATATAAACTGTCTCAGTCAAAAAAAGCCATGGCGACTCAGGATCAACTGTAAACATAAACAGTGTTCTCGTCATTTCAAATCATTATACACTAGTTCTGAGCTCTATAAACAGGAATTCTTAAAGTTTGAAATGAAATTTTAGTGAAAACGCCACTTAAAATAGCCCGAGTTTTTAATATTATCAGAATTGCCGTCATTTCAGAGCTTTCAACCTCTAATCTCGGTAACTGAACTCGGCGTTAAATGTAGTTAGATTCTTTTTACTTGTGTTTCAACTGTTTGTTACACGTTCATATTCATTTCCTGGAAAGAAAATTGTGTATTTTAAGAGTTTTAACACATTTTGACAGTTTCCTGAGAAGTATGTACTAGAACCTTCAGGATATAAACTGTTTCAGTCAAAAAAGGCCACGGCAACTCAGAATCAACTGTAAACATAAACAATATTCTCCACATTTCAAATCATTATACACAAGTTCTGAGCTCTATAAACAGGAATTCTTAAAGTTCCGGAGATGTTAATATTATCAGAATTCTCGTCATTTCAAAGTTTCTACCTGTAATCTCGGGAATTGAACTCGGCTTTAAATGTACTTAGATTCTATTTACTTGTGTTTTAACTGTTTGTTACACGTTCATATTCATTTCCTGGAAAGAAAACTGAGTATTTTAAGAGTTTTAACACATTCTCACAGTTTCCTTAGAATTATATACTAGAACCTTCAGGATATAAACTGTCTCAGGCAAAAAAAGCCGTGGCAACTCAGGATCAACTGTAAACATAAACAGGGTTCTCGTCATTTCAAATCATTATACACTAGTTCTGAGCTCTATAAACAGGAATTCTTAAAGTTTGAAATGACATTTTAGTGAAAACGCCACTTAAAATAGCCTGAGTTGTTAATATTATCAGAATTGCCGTCATTTCAGAGCTTTCGACCTGTAATCTCGGTAACTGAACTCGGCCTTAAATGAAGTTAGATTCTATTTACTTGTGTTTCAACTGTTTGTTACACGTTCATATTCATTTCCTGGAAAGAAAATTGTGTATTTTAAGAGTTTTAACACATTTTGACAGTTTCCTGAGAAGTATATACTAGAACCTTCAGGATATAAACTGTTTCAGTCAAAAAACGCCACGGCAACTCAGAATCAACTGTAAACATAAACAATATTCTCCACATTTCAAATCATTATACACAAGTTCTGAGCTCTATAAACAGGAATTCTTAAAGTTCCGGAGATGTTAATATTATCAGAATTCTCGTCAATTCAAAGTTTCTACCTGTAATCTCGGGAATTGAACTCGGCTTTAAATGTACTTAGATTCTATTTACTTGTGTTTTAACTGTTTGTTACACGTTCATATTCATTTCCTGGAAAGAAAACAGTATTTTAAGAGTTTTAACGCATTCTCACAGTTTCCTTAGAATTATATACTAGAACCTTCAGGATATAAACTGTCTCAGTCAAAAAAAGCCATGGCGACTCAGGATCAACTGTAAACATAAACAGTGTTCTCGTCATTTTAAATCATTATACACAAGTACTGAGCTCTATAAACAGGAATTCTTAAAGTTTGAAATGACATTTTAGTGAAAACGACACTTAAAATAGCCTGAGTTGTTAATATTATCAGAATTGCCGTCATTTCAGAGCTTTCCACCACTAATCTCGGTTATTGAACTCGGCGTTAAATGTAGTTAGATTCTATTTACTTGTGTTTTAACTGTTTGTTACACGTTCATATTCATTTCCTGGAAAGAAAACTGAGTATTTTAAGAGTTTTAACACATTCTCACAGTTTCCTTAGAATTATATACTAGAACCTTCAGGATATAAACTGTCTCAGGCAAAAAAAGCCGTGGCAACTCAGGATCAACTGTAAACTTAAACAGTGTTCTCCTCATTTCAAATCATTATACACTAGTTCTGAGCTCTATAAACAGGAATTCTTAAAGTTTGAAATGACATTTTAGTGAAAACGCCACTTAAAATAGCCTGAGTTGTTAATATTATCAGAATTGCCGTCATTTCAGAGCTTTCGACCTGTAATCTCGGTAACTGAACTCGGCCTTAAATGAAGTTAGATTCTATTTACTTGTGTTTCAACTGTTTGTTACACGTTCATATTCATTTCCTGGAAAGAAAATTGTGTATTTTAAGAGTTTTAACACATTTTGACAGTTTCCTGAGAAGTATATACTTGAACCTTCAGGATATAAACTGTTTCAGTCAAAAAACGCCACGGCAACTCAGAATCAACTGTAAACATAAACAATATTCTCCACATTTCAAATCATTATACACAAGTTCTGAGCTCTATAAACAGGAATTCTTAAAGTTCCGGAGATGTTAATATTATCAGAATTCTCGTCAATTCAAAGTTTCTACCTGTAATCTCGAGAATTGAACTCGGCTTTAAATGTACTTAGATTCTATTTACTTGTGTTTTAACTGTTTGTTACACGTTCATATTCATTTCCTGGAAAGAAAACAGTATTTTAAGAGTTTTAACGCATTCTCACAGTTTCCTTAGAATTATATACTAGAACCTTCAGGATATAAACTGTCTCAGTCAAAAAAAGCCATGGCGACTCAGGATCAACTGTAAACATAAACAGTGTTCTCGTCATTTCAAATCATTATACACTAGTTCTGAGCTCTATAAACAGGAATTCTTAAAGTTTGAAATGACATTTTAGTGAAAACGCCACTTAAAATAGCCCGAGTTTTTAATATTATCAGAATTGCCGTCATTTCAGAGCTTTCAACCTCTAATCTCGGTAACTGAACTCGGCGTTAAATGTAGTTAGATTCTTTTTACTTGTGTTTCAACTGTTTGTTACACGTTCATATTCATTTCCTGGAAAGAAAATTGTGTATTTTAAGAGTTTTAACACATTTTGACAGTTTCCTGAGAAGTATGTACTAGAACCTTCAGGATATAAACTGTTTCAGTCAAAAAAGGCCACGGCAACTCAGAATCAACTGTAAACATAAACAATATTCTCCACATTTCAAATCATTATACACAAGTTCTGAGCTCTATAAACAGGAATTCTTAAAGTTCCGGAGATGTTAATATTATCAGAATTCTCGTCATTTCAAAGTTTCTACCTGTAATCTCGGGAATTGAACTCGGCTTTAAATGTACTTAGATTCTATTTACTTGTGTTTTAACTGTTTGTTACACGTTCATATTCATTTCCTGGAAAGAAAACTGAGTATTTTAAGAGTTTTAACACATTCTCACAGTTTCCTTAGAATTATATACTAGAACCTTCAGGATATACACTGTCTCAGGCAAAAAAAGCCGTGGCAACTCAGGATCAACTGTAAACATAAACAGGGTTCTCGTCATTTCAAATCATTATACACTAGTTCTGAGCTCTATAAACAGGAATTCTTAAAGTTTGAAATGACATTTTAGTGAAAACGCCACTTAAAATAGCCTGAGTTGTTAATATTATCAGAATTGCCGTCATTTCAGAGCTTTCGACCTGTAATCTCGGTAACTGAACTCGGCCTTAAATGAAGTTAGATTCTATTTACTTGTGTTTCAACTGTTTGTTACACGTTCATATTCATTTCCTGGAAAGAAAATTGTGTATTTTAAGAGTTTTAACACATTTTGACAGTTTCCTGAGAAGTATATACTAGAACCTTCAGGATATAAACTGTTTCAGTCAAAAAACGCCACGGCAACTCAGAATCAACTGTAAACATAAACAATATTCTCCACATTTCAAATCATTATACACAAGTTCTGAGCTCTATAAACAGGAATTCTTAAAGTTCCGGAGATGTTAATATTATCAGAATTCTCGTCATTTCAAAGTTTCTACCTGTAATCTCGAGAATTGAACTCGGCTTTAAATGTACTTAGATTCTATTTACTTGTGTTTTAACTGTTTGTTACACGTTCATATTCATTTCCTGGAAAGAAAACAGTATTTTAAGAGTTTTAACGCATTCTCACAGTTTCCTTATAATTATATACTAGAACCTTCAGGATATAAACTGTCTCAGTCAAAAAAAGCCATGGCGACTCAGGATCAACTGTAAACATAAACAGTGTTCTCGTCATTTCAAATCATTATACACAAGTACTGAGCTCTATAAACAGGAATTCTTAAAGTTTGAAATGACATTTTAGTGAAAACGCCACTTAAAATAGCCTGAGTTGTTAATATTATCAGAATTGCCGTCATTTCAGAGCTTTCCACCACTAATCTCGGTTATTGAACTCGGCGTTAAATGTAGTTAGATTCTATTTACTTGTGTTTCAACTGTTTGTTACACGTTCATATTCATTTCCTGGAAAGAAAATTGTGTATTTTAAGAGTTTTAACACATTTTGACAGTTTCCTGAGAAGTATGTACTAGAACCTTCAGGATGTAAACTGTTTCAGTCAAAAAACGCCACGGCAACTCAGAATCAACTGTAAACATAAACAGTATCCTCCTCATTTCAAATCATTATACACAAGTTCTGAGCTCTATAAACAGGAATTCTTAAAGTTCCGGAGATGTTAATATTATCAGAATTCTCGTCATTTCAAAGTTTCTACCTGTAATCTCGGGAATTGAACTCGGCTTTAAATGTAGTTAGATTCTATTTACTTGTTTTTTAACTGTTTGTTACACGTTCATATTCATTTCCTGGAAAGAAAACAGTATTTTAAGAGTTTTAACGCATTCTCACAGTTTCCTTATAATTATATACTAGAACCTTCAGGATATAAACTGTCTCAGTCAAAAAAAGCCATGGCGACTCAGGATCAACTGTAAACATAAACAGTGTTCTCGTCATTTCAAATCATTATACACAAGTACTGAGCTCTATAAACAGGAATTCTTAAAGTTTGAAATGACATTTTAGTGAAAACGCCACTTAAAATAGCCTGAGTTGTTAATATTATCAGAATTGCCGTCATTTCAGAGCTTTCCACCACTAATCTCGGTTATTGAACTCGGCGTTAAATGTAGTTAGATTCTATTTACTTGTGTTTCAACTGTTTGTTACACGTTCATATTCATTTCCTGGAAAGAAAATTGTGTATTTTAAGAGTTTTAACACATTTTGACAGTTTCCTGAGAAGTATGTACTAGAACCTTCAGGATATAAACTGTTTCAGTCAAAAAAGGAGACGGCAACTCAGAATCAACTGTAAACATAAACAGTATCCTCCTCATTTCAAATCATTATACACAAGTTCTGAGCTCTATAAACAGGAATTCTTAAAGTTCCGGAGAGGTTAATATTATCAGAATTCTCGTCATTTCAAAGTTTCTACCTGTAATCTCGGGAATTGAACTCGGCTTTAAATGTAGTTAGATTCTATTTACTTGTTTTTTAACTGTTTGTTACACGTTCATATTCATTTCCTGGAAAGAAAACAGTATTTTAAGAGTTTTAACGCATTCTCACAGTTTCCTTATAATTATATACTAGAACCTTCAGGATATAAACTGTCTCAGTCAAAAAAAGCCATGGCGACTCAGGATCAACTGTAAACATAAACAGTGTTCTCGTCATTTCAAATCATTATACACAAGTACTGAGCTCTATAAACAGGAATTCTTAAAGTTTGAAATGACATTTTAGTGAAAACGCCACTTAAAATAGCCTGAGTTGTTAATATTATCAGAATTGCCGTCATTTCAGAGCTTTCCACCACTAATCTCGGTTATTGAACTCGGCGTTAAATGTAGTTAGATTCTATTTACTTGTGTTTCAACTGTTTGTTACACGTTCATATTCATTTCCTGGAAAGAAAATTGTGTATTTTAAGAGTTTTAACACATTTTGACAGTTTCCTGAGAAGTATGTACTAGAACCTTCAGGATATAAACTGTTTCAGTCAAAAAAGGAGACGGCAACTCAGAATCAACTGTAAACATAAACAGTATCCTCCTCATTTGAAATCATTATACACAAGTTCTGAGCTCTATAAACAGGAATTCTTAAAGTTCCGGAGAGGTTAATATTATCAGAATTCTCGTCATTTCAAAGTTTCTACCTGTAATCTCGGGAATTGAACTCGGCTTTAAATGTAGTTAGATTCTATTTACTTGTTTTTTAACTGTTTGTTACACGTTCATATTCATTTCCTGGAAAGAAAACTGTGTATTTTAAGAGTTTTAACACATTCTCACAGTTTCCTTAGAATTATATACTAGAACCTTGAGGATATAAACTGTCTCAGTCAAAAAAAGCCATGGCGACTCAGGATCAACTGTAAACATAAACAGTGTTCTCGTCATTTCAAATCATTATACACTAGTTCTGAGCTCTATAAACAGGAATTCTTAAAGTTTGAAATGACATTTTAGTGAAAACGCCACTTAAAATAGCCCGAGTTTTTAATATTATCAGAATTGCCGTCATTTCAGAGCTTTCAACCTCTAATCTCGGTAACTGAACTCGGCGTTAAATGTAGTTAGATTCTTTTTACTTGTGTTTCAACTGTTTGTTACACGTTCATATTCATTTCCTGGAAAGAAAATTGTGTATTTTAAGAGTTTTAACACATTTTGACAGTTTCCTGAGAAGTATGTACTAGAACCTTCAGGATATAAACTGTTTCAGTCAAAAAAGGCCACGGCAACTCAGAATCAACTGTAAACATAAACAATATTCTCCACATTTCAAATCATTATACACAAGTTCTGAGCTCTATAAACAGGAATTCTTAAAGTTCCGGAGATGTTAATATTATCAGAATTCTCGTCATTTCAAAGTTTCTACCTGTAATCTCGGGAATTGAACTCGGCTTTAAATGTACTTAGATTCTATTTACTTGTGTTTTAACTGTTTGTTACACGTTCATATTCATTTCCTGGAAAGAAAACTGAGTATTTTAAGAGTTTTAACACATTCTCACAGCTTCCTTAGAATTATATACTAGAACCTTCAGGATATAAACTGTCTCAGGCAAAAAAAGCCGTGGCAACTCAGGATCAACTGTAAACATAAACAGGGTTCTCGTCATTTCAAATCATTATACACTAGTTCTGAGCTCTATAAACAGGAATTCTTAAAGTTTGAAATGACATTTTAGTGAAAACGCCACTTAAAATAGCCTGAGTTGTTAATATTATCAGAATTGCCGTCATTTCAGAGCTTTCGACCTGTAATCTCGGTAACTGAACTCGGCCTTAAATGAAGTTAGATTCTATTTACTTGTGTTTCAACTGTTTGTTACACGTTCATATTCATTTCCTGGAAAGAAAATTGTGTATTTTAAGAGTTTTAACACATTTTGACAGTTTCCTGAGAAGTATATACTAGAACCTTCAGGATATAAACTGTTTCAGTCAAAAAACGCCACGGCAACTCAGAATCAACTGTAAACATAAACAATATTCTCCACATTTCAAATCATTATACACAAGTTCTGAGCTCTATAAACAGGAATTCTTAAAGTTCCGGAGATGTTAATATTATCAGAATTCTCGTCAATTCAAAGTTTCTACCTGTAATCTCGAGAATTGAACTCGGCTTTAAATGTACTTAGATTCTATTTACTTGTGTTTTAACTGTTTGTTACACGTTCATATTCATTTCCTGGAAAGAAAACAGTATTTTAAGAGTTTTAACGCATTCTCACAGTTTCCTTAGAATTATATACTAGAACCTTCAGGATATAAACTGTCTCAGTCAAAAAAAGCCATGGCGACTCAGGATCAACTGAAAACATAAACAGTGTTCTCGTCATTTTAAATCATTATACACAAGTACTGAGCTCTATAAACAGGAATTCTTAAAGTTTGAAATGACATTTTAGTGAAAACGCCACTTAAAATAGCCTGAGTTGTTAATATTATTAGAATTGCCGTCATTTCAGAGCTTTCCACCACTAATCTCGGTTATTGAACTCGGCGTTAAATGTAGTTAGATTCTATTTACTTGTGTTTCAACTGTTTGTTACACGTTCATATTCATTTCCTGGAAAGAAAATTGTGTATTTTAAGAGTTTTAACACATTTTGACAGTTTCCTGAGAAGTATGTACTAGAACCTTCCGGATATAAACTGTTTCAGTCAAAAAAGGAGACGGCAACTCAGAATCAACTCTAAACATAAACAGTATCCTCCTCATTTCAAATCATTATACACAAGTTCTGAGCTCTATAAACAGGAATTCTTAAAGTTCCGGAGAGGTTAATATTATCAGAATTCTCGTCATTTCAAAGTTTCTACCTGTAATCTCGGGAATTGAACTCGGCTTTAAATGTAGTTAGATTCTATTTACTTGTTTTTTAACTGTTTGTTACACGTTCATATTCATTTCCTGGAAAGAAAACTGTGTATTTTAAGAGTTTTAACACATTCTCACAGTTTCCTTAGAATTATATACTAGAACCTTCAGGATATAAACTGTCTCAGTCAAAAAAAGCCATGGCGACTCAGGATCAACTGTAAACATAAACAGTGTTCTCGTCATTTCAAATCATTATACACTAGTTCTGAGCTCTATAAACAGGAATTCTTAAAGTTTGAAATGAAATTTTAGTGAAAACGCCACTTAAAATAGCCCGAGTTTTTAATATTATCAGAATTGCCGTCATTTCAGAGCTTTCAACCTCTAATCTCGGTAACTGAACTCGGCGTTAAATGTAGTTAGATTCTTTTTACTTGTGTTTCAACTGTTTGTTACACGTTCATATTCATTTCCTGGAAAGAAAATTGTGTATTTTAAGAGTTTTAACACATTTTGACAGTTTCCTGAGAAGTATGTACTAGAACCTTCAGGATATAAACTGTTTCAGTCAAAAAAAGCCACGGCAACTCAGAATCAACTGTAAACATAAACAATATTCTCCACATTTCAAATCATTATACACAAGTTCTGAGCTCTATAAACAGGAATTCTTAAAGTTCCGGAGATGTTAATATTATCAGAATTCTCGTCATTTCAAAGTTTCTACCTGTAATCTCGGGAATTGAACTCGGCTTTAAATGTACTTAGATTCTATTTACTTGTGTTTTAACTGTTTGTTACACGTTCATATTCATTTCCTGGAAAGAAAACTGAGTATTTTAAGAGTTTTAACACATTCTCACAGTTTCCTTAGAATTATATACTAGAACCTTCAGGATATAAACTGTCTCAGGCAAAAAAAGCCGTGGCAACTCAGGATCAACTGTAAACATAAACAGGGTTCTCGTCATTTCAAATCATTATACACTAGTTCTGAGCTCTATAAACAGGAATTCTTAAAGTTTGAAATGACATTTTAGTGAAAACGCCACTTAAAATAGCCTGAGTTGTTAATATTATCAGAATTGCCGTCATTTCAGAGCTTTCGACCTGTAATCTCGGTAACTGAACTCGGCCTTAAATGAAGTTAGATTCTATTTACTTGTGTTTCAACTGTTTGTTACACGTTCATATTCATTTCCTGGAAAGAAAATTGTGTATTTTAAGAGTTTTAACACATTTTGACAGTTTCCTGAGAAGTATATACTAGAACCTTCAGGATATAAACTGTTTCAGTCAAAAAACGCCACGGCAACTCAGAATCAACTGTAAACATAAACAATATTCTCCACATTTCAAATCATTATACACAAGTTCTGAGCTCTATAAACAGGAATTCTTAAAGTTCCGGAGATGTTAATATTATCAGAATTCTCGTCAATTCAAAGTTTCTACCTGTAATCTCGAGAATTGAACTCGGCTTTAAATGTACTTAGATTCTATTTACTTGTGTTTTAACTGTTTGTTACACGTTCATATTCATTTCCTGGAAAGAAAACAGTATTTTAAGAGTTTTAACGCATTCTCACAGTTTCCTTAGAATTATATACTAGAACCTTCAGGATATAAACTGTCTCAGTCAAAAAAAGCCATGGCGACTCAGGATCAACTGTAAACATAAACAGTGTTCTCGTCATTTTAAATCATTATACACAAGTACTGAGCTCTATAAACAGGAATTCTTAAAGTTTGAAATGACATTTTAGTGAAAACGCCACTTAAAATAGCCTGAGTTGTTAATATTATTAGAATTGCCGTCATTTCAGAGCTTTCCACCACTAATCTCGGTTATTGAACTCGGCGTTAAATGTAGTTAGATTCTATTTACTTGTGTTTCAACTGTTTGTTACACGTTCATATTCATTTCCTGGAAAGAAAATTGTGTATTTTAAGAGTTTTAACACATTTTGACAGTTTCCTGAGAAGTATGTACTAGAACCTTCCGGATATAAACTGTTTCAGTCAAAAAAGGAGACGGCAACTCAGAATCAACTCTAAACATAAACAGTATCCTCCTCATTTCAAATCATTATACACAAGTTCTGAGCTCTATAAACAGGAATTCTTAAAGTTCCGGAGAGGTTAATATTATCAGAATTCTCGTCATTTCAAAGTTTCTACCTGTAATCTCGGGAATTGAACTCGGCTTTAAATGTAGTTAGATTCTATTTACTTGTTTTTTAACTGTTTGTTACACGTTCATATTCATTTCCTGGAAAGAAAACTGTGTATTTTAAGAGTTTTAACACATTCTCACAGTTTCCTTAGAATTATATACTAGAACCTTGAGGATATAAACTGTCTCAGTCAAAAAAAGCCATGGCGACTCAGGATCAACTGTAAACATAAACAGTGTTCTCGTCATTTCAAATCATTATACACTAGTTCTGAGCTCTATAAACAGGAATTCTTAAAGTTTGAAATGACATTTTAGTGAAAACGCCACTTAAAATAGCCCGAGTTTTTAATATTATCAGAATTGCCGTCATTTCAGAGCTTTCAACCTCTAATCTCGGTAACTGAACTCGGCGTTAAATGTAGTTAGATTCTTTTTACTTGTGTTTCAACTGTTTGTTACACGTTCATATTCATTTCCTGGAAAGAAAATTGTGTATTTTAAGAGTTTTAACACATTTTGACAGTTTCCTGAGAAGTATGTACTAGAACCTTCAGGATATAAACTGTTTCAGTCAAAAAAGGCCACGGCAACTCAGAATCAACTGTAAACATAAACAATATTCTCCACATTTCAAATCATTATACACAAGTTCTGAGCTCTATAAACAGGAATTCTTAAAGTTCCGGAGATGTTAATATTATCAGAATTCTCGTCATTTCAAAGTTTCTACCTGTAATCTCGGGAATTGAACTCGGCTTTAAATGGACTTAGATTCTATTTACTTGTGTTTTAACTGTTTGTTACACGTTCATATTCATTTCCTGGAAAGAAAACTGAGTATTTTAAGAGTTTTAACACATTCTCACAGTTTCCTTAGAATTATATACTAGAACCTTCAGGATATAAACTGTCTCAGGCAAAAAAAGCCGTGGCAACTCAGGATCAACTGTAAACATAAACAGGGTTCTCGTCATTTCAAATCATTATACACTAGTTCTGAGCTCTATAAACAGGAATTTTTAAAGTTTGAAATGACATTTTAGTGAAAACGCCACTTAAAATAGCCTGAGTTGTTAATATTATCAGAATTGCCGTCATTTCAGAGCTTTCAACCTCTAATCTCGGTAACTGAACTCGGCCTTAAATGAAGTTAGATTCTATTTATTTGTGTTTCAACTGTTTGTTACACGTTCATATTCATTTTCTGGAAAGAAAATTGTGTATTTTAAGAGTTTTAACACATTTTGACAGTTTCCTGAGAAGTATATACTAGAACCTTCAGGATATAAACTGTTTCAGTCAAAAAACGCCACGGCAACTCAGAATCAACTGTAAACATAAACAATATTCTCCACATTTCAAATCATTATACACAAGTTCTGAGCTCTATAAACAGGAATTCTTAAAGTTCCGGAGATGTTAATATTATCAGAATTCTCGTCAATTCAAAGTTTCTACCTGTAATCTCGAGAATTGAACTCGGCTTTAAATGTACTTAGATTCTATTTACTTGTGTTTTAACTGTTTGTTACACGTTCATATTCATTTCCTGGAAAGAAAACAGTATTTTAAGAGTTTTAACGCATTCTCACAGTTTCCTTAGAATTATATACTAGAACCTTCAGGATATAAACTGTCTCAGTCAAAAAAAGCCATGGCGACTCAGGATCAACTGTAAACATAAACAGTGTTCTCGTCATTTTAAATCATTATACACAAGTACTGAGCTCTATAAACAGGAATTCTTAAAGTTTGAAATGACATTTTAGTGAAAACGCCACTTAAAATAGCCTGAGTTGTTAATATTATTAGAATTGCCGTCATTTCAGAGCTTTCCACCACTAATCTCGGTTATTGAACTCGGCGTTAAATGTAGTTAGATTCTATTTACTTGTGTTTCAACTGTTTGTTACACGTTCATATTCATTTCCTGGAAAGAAAATTGTGTATTTTAAGAGTTTTAACACATTTTGACAGTTTCCTGAGAAGTATGTACTAGAACCTTCCGGATATAAACTGTTTCATTCAAAAAAGGAGACGGCAACTCAGAATCAACTCTAAACATAAACAGTATCCTCCTCATTTCAAATCATTATACACAAGTTCTGAGCTCTATAAACAGGAATTCTTAAAGTTCCGGAGAGGTTAATATTATCAGAATTCTCGTCATTTCAAAGTTTCTACCTGTAATCTCGGGAATTGAACTCGGCTTTAAATGTAGTTAGATTCTATTTACTTGTTTTTTAACTGTTTGTTACACGTTCATATTCATTTCCTGGAAAGAAAACTGTGTATTTTAAGAGTTTTAACACATTCTCACAGTTTCCTTAGAATTATATACTAGAACCTTGAGGATATAAACTGTCTCAGTCAAAAAAAGCCATGGCGACTCAGGATCAACTGTAAACATAAACAGTGTTCTCGTCATTTCAAATCATTATACACTAGTTCTGAGCTCTATAAACAGGAATTCTTAAAGTTTGAAATGACATTTTAGTGAAAACGCCACTTAAAATAGCCCGAGTTTTTAATATTATCAGAATTGCCGTCATTTCAGAGCTTTCGACCTGTAATCTCGGTAACTGAACTCGGCCTTAAATGAAGTTAGATTCTATTTACTTGTGTTTCAACTGTTTGTTACACGTTCATATTCATTTCCTGGAAAGAAAATTGTGTATTTTAAGAGTTTTAACACATTTTGACAGTTTCCTGAGAAGTATATACTAGAACCTTCAGGATATAAACTGTTTCAGTCAAAAAACGCCACGGCAACTCAGAATCAACTGTAAACATAAACAATATTCTCCACATTTCAAATCATTATACACAAGTTCTGAGCTCTATAAACAGGAATTCTTAAAGTTCCGGAGATGTTAATATTATCAGAATTCTCGTCAATTCAAAGTTTCTACCTGTAATCTCGAGAATTGAACTCGGCTTTAAATGTACTTAGATTCTATTTACTTGTGTTTTAACTGTTTGTTACACGTTCATATTCATTTCCTGGAAAGAAAACAGTATTTTAAGAGTTTTAACGCATTCTCACAGTTTCCTTAGAATTATATACTAGAACCTTCAGGATATAAACTGTCTCAGTCAAAAAAAGCCATGGCGACTCAGGATCAACTGTAAACATAAACAGTGTTCTCGTCATTTTAAATCATTATACACAAGTACTGAGCTCTATAAACAGGAATTCTTAAAGTTTGAAATGACATTTTAGTGAAAACGCCACTTAAAATAGCCTGAGTTGTTAATATTATCAGAATTGCCGTCATTTCAGAGCTTTCCACCACTAATCTCGGTTATTGAACTCGGCGTTAAATGTAGTTAGATTCTATTTACTTGTGTTTCAACTGTTTGTTACACGTTCATATTCATTTCCTGGAAAGAAAACTGTGTATTTTAAGAGTTTTAACACATTCTCACAGTTTCCTTAGAATTATATACTAGAACCTTGAGGATATAAACTGTCTCAGTCAAAAAAAGCCATGGCGACTCAGGATCAACTGTAAACATAAACAGTGTTCTCGTCATTTCAAATCATTATACACTAGTTCTGAGCTCTATAAACAGGAATTCTTAAAGTTTGAAATGACATTTTAGTGAAAACGCCACTTAAAATAGCCTGAGTTGTTAATATTATCAGAATTGCCGTCATTTCAGAGCTTTCAACCTGTAATCTCGGTAACTGAACTCGTCCTTAAATGAAGTTAGATTCTATTTACTTGTGTTTCAACTGTTTGTTACACGTTCATATTCATTTCCTGGAAAGAAAATTGTGTATTTTAAGAGTTTTAACACATTTTGACAGTTTCCTGAGAAGTATATACTAGAACCTTCAGGATATAAACTGTTTCAGTCAAAAAATGCCACGGCAACTCAGAATCAACTGTAAACATAAACAATATTCTCCACATTTCAAATCATTATACACAAGTTCTGAGCTCTATAAACAGGAATTCTTAAAGTTCCGGAGATGTTAATATTATCAGAATTCTCATCAATTCAAAGTTTCTACCTGTAATCTCGAGAATTGAACTCGGCTTTAAATGTACTTAGATTCTATTTACTTGTGTTTTAACTGTTTGTTACACGTTCATATTCATTTCCTGGAAAGAAAACAGTATTTTAAGAGTTTTAACGCATTCTCACAGTTTCCTTAGAATTATATACTAGAACCTTCAGGATATAAACTGTCTCAGTCAAAAAAAGCCATGGCGACTCAGGATCAACTGTAAACATAAACAGTGTTCTCGTCATTTTAAATCATTATACACAAGTACTGAGCTCTATAAACAGGAATTCTTAAAGTTTGAAATGACATTTTAGTGAAAACGCCACTTAAAATAGCCTGAGTTGTTAATATTATCAGAATTGCCGTCATTTCAGAGCTTTCCACCACTAATCTCGGTTATTGAACTCGGCGTTAAATGTAGTTAGATTCTATTTACTTGTGTTTCAACTGTTTGTTACACGTTCATGTTCATTTCCTGGAAACAAAATTGTGTATTTTAAGAGTTTTAACACATTTTGACAGTTTCCTGAGAAGTATGTACTAGAACCTTCAGGATATAAACTGTTTCAGTCAAAAAAGGAGACGGCAACTCAGAATCAACTGTAAACATAAAGAGTATCCTCCTCATTTCAAATCATTATACACAAGTTCTGAGCTCTATAAACAGGAATTCTTAAAGTTCCGGAGAGGTTAATATTATCAGAATTCTCGTCATTTCAAAGTTTCTACCTGTAATCTCGGGAATTGAACTCGGCTTTAAATGTAGTTAGATTCTATTTACTTGTTTTTTAACTGTTTGTTACACGTTCATATTCATTTCCTGGAAAGAAAACTGTGTATTTTAAGAGTTTTAACACATTCTCACAGTTTCCTTAGAATTATATACTAGAACCTTGAGGATATAAACTGTCTCAGTCAAAAAAAGCCATGGCGACTCAGGATCAACTGTAAACATAAACAGTGTTCTCGTCATTTCAAATCATTATACACTAGTTCTGAGCTCTATAAACAGGAATTCTTAAAGTTTGAAATGACATTTTAGTGAAAACGCCACTTAAAATAGCCCGAGTTTTTAATATTATCAGAATTGCCGTCATTTCAGAGCTTTCAACCTCTAATCTCGGTAACTGAACTCGGCGTTAAATGTAGTTAGATTCTTTTTACTTGTGTTTCAACTGTTTGTTACACGTTCATATTCATTTCCTGGAAAGAAAATTGTGTATTTTAAGAGTTTAACACATTTTGACAGTTTCCTGAGAAGTATGTACTAGAACCTTCAGGATATAAACTGTTTCAGTCAAAAAAGGCCACGGCAACTCAGAATCAACTGTAAACATAAACAATATTCTCCACATTTCAAATCATTATACACAAGTTCTGAGCTCTATAAACAGGAATTCTTAAAGTTCCGGAGATGTTAATATTATCAGAATTCTCGTCATTTCAAAGTTTCTACCTGTAATCTCGGGAATTGAACTCGGCTTTAAATGTACTTAGATTCTATTTACTTGTGTTTTAACTGTTTGTTACACGTTCATATTCATTTCCTGGAAAGAAAACTGAGTATTTTAAGAGTTTTAACACATTCTCACAGTTTCCTTAGAATTATATACTAGAACCTTCAGGATATAAACTGTCTCAGGCAAAAAAAGCCGTGGCAACTCAGGATCAACTGTAAACATAAACAGGGTTCTCGTCATTTCAAATCATTATACACTAGTTCTGAGCTCTATAAACAGGAATTCTTAAAGTTTGAAATGACATTTTAGTGAAAACGCCACTTAAAATAGCCTGAGTTGTTAATATTATCAGAATTGCCGTCATTTCAGAGCTTTCGACCTGTAATCTCGGTAACTGAACTCGGCCTTAAATGAAGTTAGATTCTATTTACTTGTGTTTCAACTGTTTGTTACACGTTCATATTCATTTCCTGGAAAGAAAATTGTGTATTTTAAGAGTTTTAACACATTTTGACAGTTTCCTGAGAAGTATATACTAGAACCTTCAGGATATAAACTGTTTCAGTCAAAAAACGCCACGGCAACTCAGAATCAACTGTAAACATAAACAATATTCTCCACATTTCAAATCATTATACACAAGTTCTGAGCTCTATAAACAGGAATTCTTAAAGTTCCGGAGATGTTAATATTATCAGAATTCTCGTCATTTCAAAGTTTCTACCTGTAATCTCGAGAATTGAACTCGGCTTTAAATGTACTTAGATTCTATTTACTTGTGTTTTAACTGTTTGTTACACGTTCATATTCATTTCCTGGAAAGAAAACAGTATTTTAAGAGTTTTAACGCATTCTCACAGTTTCCTTATAATTATATACTAGAACCTTCAGGATATAAACTGTCTCAGTCAAAAAAAGCCATGGCGACTCAGGATCAACTGTAAACATAAACAGTGTTCTCGTCATATTAAATCATTATACACAAGTACTGAGCTCTATAAACAGGAATTCTTAAAGTTTGAAATGACATTTTAGTGAAAACGCCACTTAAAATAGCCTGAGTTGTTAATATTATCAGAATTGCCGTCATTTCAGAGCTTTCCACCACTAATCTCGGTTATTGAACTCGGCGTTAAATGTAGTTAGATTCTATTTACTTGTGTTTCAACTGTTTGTTACACGTTCATGTTCATTTCCTGGAAACAAAATTGTGTATTTTAAGAGTTTTAACACATTTTGACAGTTTCCTGAGAAGTATGTACTAGAACCTTCAGGATATAAACTGTTTCAGTCAAAAAAGGAGACGGCAACTCAGAATCAACTGTAAACATAAAGAGTATCCTCCTCATTTCAAATCATTATACACAAGTTCTGAGCTCTATAAACAGGAATTCTTAAAGTTCCGGAGAGGTTAATATTATCAGAATTCTCGTCATTTCAAAGTTTCTACCTGTAATCTCGGGAATTGAACTCGGCTTTAAATGTAGTTAGATTCTATTTACTTGTTTTTTAACTGTTTGTTACACGTTCATATTCATTTCCTGGAAAGAAAACTGTGTATTTTAAGAGTTTTAACACATTCTCACAGTTTCCTTAGAATTATATACTAGAACCTTGAGGATATAAACTGTCTCAGTCAAAAAAAGCCATGGCGACTCAGGATCAACTGTAAACATAAACAGTGTTCTCGTCATTTCAAATCATTATACACTAGTTCTGAGCTCTATAAACAGGAATTCTTAAAGTTTGAAATGACATTTTAGTGAAAACGCCACTTAAAATAGCCCGAGTTTTTAATATTATCAGAATTGCCGTCATTTCAGAGCTTTCAACCTCTAATCTCGGTAACTGAACTCGGCGTTAAATGTAGTTAGATTCTTTTTACTTGTGTTTCAACTGTTTGTTACACGTTCATATTCATTTCCTGGAAAGAAAATTGTGTATTTTAAGAGTTTAACACATTTTGACAGTTTCCTGAGAAGTATGTACTAGAACCTTCAGGATATAAACTGTTTCAGTCAAAAAAGGCCACGGCAACTCAGAATCAACTGTAAACATAAACAATATTCTCCACATTTCAAATCATTATACACAAGTTCTGAGCTCTATAAACAGGAATTCTTAAAGTTCCGGAGATGTTAATATTATCAGAATTCTCGTCATTTCAAAGTTTCTACCTGTAATCTCGGGAATTGAACTCGGCTTTAAATGTACTTAGATTCTATTTACTTGTGTTTTAACTGTTTGTTACACGTTCATATTCATTTCCTGGAAAGAAAACTGAGTATTTTAAGAGTTTTAACACATTCTCACAGTTTCCTTAGAATTATATACTAGAACCTTCAGGATATAAACTGTCTCAGGCAAAAAAAGCCGTGGCAACTCAGGATCAACTGTAAACATAAACAGGGTTCTCGTCATTTCAAATCATTATACACTAGTTCTGAGCTCTATAAACAGGAATTCTTAAAGTTTGAAATGACATTTTAGTGAAAACGCCACTTAAAATAGCCTGAGTTGTTAATATTATCAGAATTGCCGTCATTTCAGAGCTTTCGACCTGTAATCTCGGTAACTGAACTCGGCCTTAAATGAAGTTAGATTCTATTTACTTGTGTTTCAACTGTTTGTTACACGTTCATATTCATTTCCTGGAAAGAAAATTGTGTATTTTAAGAGTTTTAACACATTTTGACAGTTTCCTGAGAAGTATATACTAGAACCTTCAGGATATAAACTGTTTCAGTCAAAAAACGCCACGGCAACTCAGAATCAACTGTAAACATAAACAATATTCTCCACATTTCAAATCATTATACACAAGTTCTGAGCTCTATAAACAGGAATTCTTAAAGTTCCGGAGATGTTAATATTATCAGAATTCTCGTCATTTCAAAGTTTCTACCTGTAATCTCGAGAATTGAACTCGGCTTTAAATGTACTTAGATTCTATTTACTTGTGTTTTAACTGTTTGTTACACGTTCATATTCATTTCCTGGAAAGAAAACAGTATTTTAAGAGTTTTAACGCATTCTCACAGTTTCCTTATAATTATATACTAGAACCTTCAGGATATAAACTGTCTCAGTCAAAAAAAGCCATGGCGACTCAGGATCAACTGTAAACATAAACAGTGTTCTCGTCATATTAAATCATTATACACAAGTACTGAGCTCTATAAACAGGAATTCTTAAAGTTTGAAATGACATTTTAGTGAAAACGCCACTTAAAATAGCCTGAGTTGTTAATATTATCAGAATTGCCGTCATTTCAGAGCTTTCCACCACTAATCTCGGTTATTGAACTCGGCGTTAAATGTAGTTAGATTCTATTTACTTGTGTTTCAACTGTTTGTTACACGTTCATATTCATTTCCTGGAAAGAAAATTGTGTATTTTAAGAGTTTTAACACATTTTGACAGTTTCCTGAGAAGTATGTACTAGAACCTTCAGGATGTAAACTGTTTCAGTCAAAAAACGCCACGGCAACTCAGAATCAACTGTAAACATAAACAGTATCCTCCTCATTTCAAATCATTATACACAAGTTCTGAGCTCTATAAACAGGAATTCTTAAAGTTCCGGAGAGGTTAATATTATCAGAATTCTCGTCATTTCAAAGTTTCTACCTGTAATCTCGGGAATTGAACTCGGCTTTAAATGTAGTTAGATTCTATTTACTTGTTTTTTAACTGTTTGTTACACGTTCATATTCATTTCCTGGAAAGAAAACTGTGTATTTTAAGAGTTTTAACACATTCTCACAGTTTCCTTAGAATTATATACTAGAACCTTGAGGATATAAACTGTCTCAGTCAAAAAAAGCCATGGCGACTCAGGATCAACTGTAAACATAAACAGTGTTCTCGTCATTTCAAATCATTATACACTAGTTCTGAGCTCTATAAACAGGAATTCTTAAAGTTTGAAATGACATTTTAGTGAAAACGCCACTTAAAATAGCCCGAGTTTTTAATATTATCAGAATTGCCGTCATTTCAGAGCTTTCGACCTCTAATCTCGGTAACTGAACTCGGCGTTAAATGTAGTTAGATTCTTTTTACTTGTGTTTCAACTGTTTGTTACACGTTCATATTCATTTCCTGGAAAGAAAATTGTGTATTTTAAGAGTTTTAACACATTTTGACAGTTTCCTGAGAAGTATGTACTAGAACCTTCAGGATATAAACTGTTTCAGTCAAAAAACGCCACGGCAACTCAGAATCAACTGTAAACATAAACAATATTCTCCACATTTCAAATCATTATACACAAGTTCTGAGCTCTATAAACAGGAATTCTTAAAGTTCCGGAGATGTTAATATTATCAGAATTCTCGTCATTTCAATGTTTCTACCTGTAATCTCGAGAATTGAACTCGGCTTTAAATGTACTTAGATTCTATTTACTTGTGTTTTAACTGTTTGTTACACGTTCATATTCATTTCCTGGAAAGAAAACAGTATTTTAAGAGTTTTAACGCATTCTCACAGTTTCCTTATAATTATATACTAGAACCTTCAGGATATAAACTGTCTCAGTCAA
This sequence comes from Myotis daubentonii, assembly GCF_963259705.1. Taxonomy (NCBI): domain Eukaryota; kingdom Metazoa; phylum Chordata; class Mammalia; order Chiroptera; family Vespertilionidae; genus Myotis; species Myotis daubentonii. Next base: position 9,287,506 of record NC_081844.1, read on the forward strand.
AAAAAGCCATGGCGACTCAGGATCAACTGTAAACATAAACAGTGTTCTCGTCATTTCAAATCATTATACACAAGTACTGAGCTCTATAAACAGGAATTCTTAAAGTTTGAAATGACATTTTAGTGAAAACGCCACTTAAAATAGCCTGAGTTGTTAATATTATCAGAATTGCCGTCATTTCAGAGCTTTCCACCACTAATCTCGGTTATTGAACTCGGCGTTAAATGTAGTTAGATTCTATTTACTTGTGTTTCAACTGTTTGTTACACGTTCATATTCATTTCCTGGAAAGAAAATTGTGTATTTTAAGAGTTTTAACACATTTTGACAGTTTCCTGAGAAGTATGTACTAGAACCTTCAGGATATAAACTGTTTCAGTCAAAAAAGGAGACGGCAACTCAGAATCAACTGTAAACATAAACAGTATCCTCCTCATTTCAAATCATTATACACAAGTTCTGAGCTCTATAAACAGGAATTCTTAAAGTTCCGGAGAGGTTAATATTATCAGAATTCTCGTCATTTCAAAGTTTCTACCTGTAATCTCGGGAATTGAACTCGGCTTTAAATGTAGTTAGATTCTATTTACTTGTTTTTTAACTGTTTGTTACACGTTCATATTCATTTCCTGGAAAGAAAACTGTGTATTTTAAGAGTTTTAACACATTCTCACAGTTTCCTTAGAATTATATACTAGAACCTTGAGGATATAAACTGTCTCAGTCAAAAAAAGCCATGGCGACTCAGGATCAACTGTAAACATAAACAGTGTTCTCGTCATTTCAAATCATTATACACTAGTTCTGAGCTCTATAAACAGGAATTCTTAAAGTTTGAAATGACATTTTAGTGAAAACGCCACTTAAAATAGCCCGAGTTTTTAATATTATCAGAATTGCCGTCATTTCAGAGCTTTCAACCTCTAATCTCGGTAACTGAACTCGGCGTTAAATGTAGTTAGATTCTTTTTACTTGTGTTTCAACTGTTTGTTACACGTTCATATTCATTTCCTGGAAAGAAAATTGTGTATTTTAAGAGTTTTAACACATTTTGACAGTTTCCTGAGAAGTATGTACTAGAACCTTCAGGATATAAACTGTTTCAGTCAAAAAAGGCCACGGCAACTCAGAATCAACTGTAAACATAAACAATATTCTCCACATTTCAAATCATTATACACAAGTTCTGAGCTCTATAAACAGGAATTCTTAAAGTTCCGGAGATGTTAATATTATCAGAATTCTCGTCATTTCAAAGTTTCTACCTGTAATCTCGGGAATTGAACTCGGCTTTAAATGTACTTAGATTCTATTTACTTGTGTTTTAACTGTTTGTTACACGTTCATATTCATTTCCTGGAAAGAAAACTGAGTATTTTAAGAGTTTTAACACATTCTCACAGTTTCCTTAGAATTATATACTAGAACCTTCAGGATATAAACTGTCTCAGGCAAAAAAAGCCGTGGCAACTCAGGATCAACTGTAAACATAAACAGGGTTCTCGTCATTTCAAATCATTATACACTAGTTCTGAGCTCTATAAACAGGAATTCTTAAAGTTTGAAATGACATTTTAGTGAAAACGCCACTTAAAATAGCCTGAGTTGTTAATATTATCAGAATTGCCGTCATTTCAGAGCTTTCGACCTGTAATCTCGGTAACTGAACTCGGCCTTAAATGAAGTTAGATTCTATTTACTTGTGTTTCAACTGTTTGTTACACGTTCATATTCATTTCCTGGAAAGAAAATTGTGTATTTTAAGAGTTTTAACACATTTTGACAGTTTCCTGAGAAGTATATACTAGAACCTTCAGGATATAAACTGTTTCAGTCAAAAAACGCCACGGCAACTCAGAATCAACTGTAAACATAAACAATATTCTCCACATTTCAAATCATTATACACAAGTTCTGAGCTCTATAAACAGGAATTCTTAAAGTTCCGGAGATGTTAATATTATCAGAATTCTCGTCATTTCAAAGTTTCTACCTGTAATCTCGAGAATTGAACTCGGCTTTAAATGTACTTAGATTCTATTTACTTGTGTTTTAACTGTTTGTTACACGTTCATATTCATTTCCTGGAAAGAAAACAGTATTTTAAGAGTTTTAACGCATTCTCACAGTTTCCTTATAATTATATACTAGAACCTTCAGGATATAAACTGTCTCAGTCAAAAAAAGCCATGGCGACTCAGGATCAACTGTAAACATAAACAGTGTTCTCGTCATTTTAAATCATTATACACAAGTACTGAGCTCTATAAACAGGAATTCTTAAAGTTTGAAATGACATTTTAGTGAAAACGCCACTTAAAATAGCCTGAGTTGTTAATATTATCAGAATTGCCGTCATTTCAGAGCTTTCCACCACTAATCTCGGTTATTGAACTCGGCGTTAAATGTAGTTAGATTCTATTTACTTGTGTTTCAACTGTTTGTTACACGTTCATATTCATTTCCTGGAAAGAAAATTGTGTATTTTAAGAGTTTTAACACATTTTGACAGTTTCCTGAGAAGTATGTACTAGAACCTTCAGGATATAAACTGTTTCAGTCAAAAAACGCCACGGCAACTCAGAATCAACTGTAAACATAAACAGTATCCTCCTCATTTCAAATCATTATACACAAGTTCTGAGCTCTATAAACAGGAATTCTTAAAGTTCCGGAGAGGTTAATATTATCAGAATTCTCGTCATTTCAAAGTTTCTACCTGTAATCTCGGGAATTGAACTCGGCTTTAAATGTAGTTAGATTCTATTTACTTGTTTTTTTTACTGTTTATTACACGTTCATATTCATTTCCTGGAAAGAAAACTGTGTATTTTAAGAGTTTTAACACATTCTCACAGTTTCCTTAGAATTATATACTAGAACCTTGAGGATATAAACTGTCTCAGTCAAAAAAAGCCATGGCGACTCAGGATCAACTGTAAACATAAACAGTGTTCTCGTCATTTCAAATCATTATACACTAGTTCTGAGCTCTATAAACAGGAATTCTTAAAGTTTGAAATGACATTTTAGTGAAAACGCCACTTAAAATAGCCCGAGTTTTTAATATTATCAGAATTGCCGTCATTTCAGAGCTTTCGACCTGTAATCTCGGTAACTGAACTCGGCCTTAAATGAAGTTAGATTCTATTTACTTGTGTTTCAACTGTTTGTTACACGTTCATATTCATTTCCTGGAAAGAAAATTGTGTATTTTAAGAGTTTTAACACATTTTGACAGTTTCCTGAGAAGTATGTACTAGAACCTTCAGGATATAAACTGTTTCAGTCAAAAAACGCCACGGCAACTCAGAATCAACTGTAAACATAAACAATATTCTCCACATTTCAAATCATTATACACAAGTTCTGAGCTCTATAAACAGGAATTCTTAAAGTTCCGGAGATGTTAATATTATCAGAATTCTCGTCATTTCAAAGTTTCTACCTGTAATCTCGAGAATTGAACTCGGCTTTAAATGTACTTAGATTCTATTTACTTGTGTTTTAACTGTTTGTTACACGTTCATATTCATTTCCTGGAAAGAAAACAGTATTTTAAGAGTTTTAACGCATTCTCACAGTTTCCTTATAATTATATACTAGAACCTTCAGGATATAAACTGTCTCAGTCAAAAAAAGCCATGGCGACTCAGGATCAACTGTAAACATAAACAGTGTTCTCGTCATTTCAAATCATTATACACAAGTACTGAGCTCTATAAACAGGAATTCTTAAAGTTTGAAATGACATTTTAGTGAAAACGCCACTTAAAATAGCCTGAGTTGTTAATATTATCAGAATTGCCGTCATTTCAGAGCTTTCCACCACTAATCTCGGTTATTGAACTCGGCGTTAAATGTAGTTAGATTCTATTTACTTGTGTTTCAACTGTTTGTTACACGTTCATATTCATTTCCTGGAAAGAAAATTGTGTATTTTAAGAGTTTTAACACATTTTGACAGTTTCCTGAGAAGTATGTACTAGAACCTTCAGGATATAAACTGTTTCAGTCAAAAAAGGAGACGGCAACTCAGAATCAACTGTAAACATAAACAGTATCCTCCTCATTTCAAATCATTATACACAAGTTCTGAGCTCTATAAACAGGAATTCTTAAAGTTCCGGAGAGGTTAATATTATCAGAATTCTCGTCATTTCAAAGTTTCTACCTGTAATCTCGGGAATTGAACTCGGCTTTAAATGTATTTAGATTCTATTTACTTGTTTTTTAACTGTTTGTTACACGTTCATATTCATTTCCTGGAAAGAAAACTGTGTATTTTAAGAGTTTTAACACATTCTCACAGTTTCCTTAGAATTATATACTAGAACCTTGAGGATATAAACTGTCTCAGTCAAAAAAAGCCATGGCGACTCAGGATCAACTGTAAACATAAACAGTGTTCTCGTCATTTCAAATCATTATACACTAGTTCTGAGCTCTATAAACAGGAATTCTTAAAGTTTGAAATGACATTTTAGTGAAAACGCCACTTAAAAAAGCCCGAGTTTTTAATATTATCAGAATTGCCGTCATTTCAGAGCTTTCAACCTCTAATCTCGGTAACTGAACTCGGCGTTAAATGTAGTTAGATTCTTTTTACTTGTGTTTCAACTGTTTGTTACACGTTCATATTCATTTCCTGGAAAGAAAATTGTGTATTTTAAGAGTTTTAACACATTTTGACAGTTTCCTGAGAAGTATGTACTAGAACCTTCAGGATATAAACTGTTTCAGTCAAAAAAGGCCACGGCAACTCAGAATCAACTGTAAACATAAACAATATTCTCCACATTTCAAATCATTATACACAAGTTCTGAGCTCTATAAACAGGAATTCTTAAAGTTCCGGAGATGGTAATATTATCAGAATTCTCGTCATTTCAAAGTTTCTACCTGTAATCTCGGGAATTGAACTCGGCTTTAAATGTACTTAGATTCTATTTACTTGTGTTTTAACTGTTTGTTACACGTTCATATTCATTTCCTGGAAAGAAAACTGAGTATTTTAAGAGTTTTAACACATTCTCACAGTTTCCTTAGAATTATATACTAGAACCTTCAGGATATAAACTGTCTCAGGCAAAAAAAGCCGTGGCAACTCAGGATCAACTGTAAACATAAACAGGGTTCTCGTCATTTCAAATCATTATACACTAGTTCTGAGCTCTATAAACAGGAATTCTTAAAGTTTGAAATGACATTTTAGTGAAAACGCCACTTAAAATAGCCTGAGTTGTTAATATTATCAGAATTGCCGTCATTTCAGAGCTTTCGACCTGTAATCTCGGTAACTGAACTCGGCCTTAAATGAAGTTAGATTCTATTTACTTGTGTTTCAACTGTTTGTTACACGTTCATATTCATTTCCTGGAAAGAAAATTGTGTATTTTAAGAGTTTTAACACATTTTGACAGTTTCCTGAGAAGTATATACTAGAACCTTCAGGATATAAACTGTTTCAGTCAAAAAACGCCACGGCAACTCAGAATCAACTGTAAACATAAACAATATTCTCCACATTTCAAATCATTATACACAAGTTCTGAGCTCTATAAACAGGAATTCTTAAAGTTCCGGAGATGTTAATATTATCAGAATTCTCGTCATTTCAAAGTTTCTACCTGTAATCTCGAGAATTGAACTCGGCTTTAAATGTACTTAGATTCTATTTACTTGTGTTTTAACTGTTTGTTACACGTTCATATTCATTTCCTGGAAAGAAAACAGTATTTTAAGAGTTTTAACGCATTCTCACAGTTTCCTTATAATTATATACTAGAACCTTCAGGATATAAACTGTCTCAGTCAAAAAAAGCCATGGCGACTCAGGATCAACTGTAAACATAAACAGTGTTCTCGTCATATTAAATCATTATACACAAGTACTGAGCTCTATAAACAGGAATTCTTAAAGTTTGAAATGACATTTTAGTGAAAACGCCACTTAAAATAGCCTGAGTTGTTAATATTATCAGAATTGCCGTCATTTCAGAGCTTTCCACCACTAATCTCGGGTATTGAACTCGGCGTTAAATGTAGTTAGATTCTATTTACTTGTGTTTCAACTGTTTGTTACACGTTCATATTCATTTCCTGGAAAGAAAATTGTGTATTTTAAGAGTTTTAACACATTTTGACAGTTTCCTGAGAAGTATGTACTAGAACCTTCAGGATGTAAACTGTTTCAGTCAAAAAACGCCACGGCAACTCAGAATCAACTGTAAACATAAACAGTATCCTCCTCATTTCAAATCATTATACACAAGTTCTGAGCTCTATAAACAGGAATTCTTAAAGTTCCGGAGAGGTTAATATTATCAGAATTCTCGTCATTTCAAAGTTTCTACCTGTAATCTCGGGAATTGAACTCGGCTTTAAATGTAGTTAGATTCTATTTACTTGTTTTTTAACTGTTTGTTACACGTTCATATTCATTTCCTGGAAAGAAAACTGTGTATTTTAAGAGTTTTAACACATTCTCACAGTTTCCTTAGAATTATATACTAGAACCTTGAGGATATAAACTGTCTCAGTCAAAAAAAGCCATGGCGACTCAGGATCAACTGTAAACATAAACAGTGTTCTCGTCATTTCAAATCATTATACACTAGTTCTGAGCTCTATAAACAGGAATTCTTAAAGTTTGAAATGACATTTTAGTGAAAACGCCACTTAAAATAGCCCGAGTTTTTAATATTATCAGAATTGCCGTCATTTCAGAGCTTTCGACCTCTAATCTCGGTAACTGAACTCGGCGTTAAATGTAGTTAGATTCTTTTTACTTGTGTTTCAACTGTTTGTTACACGTTCATATTCATTTCCTGGAAAGAAAATTGTGTATTTTAAGAGTTTTAACACATTTTGACAGTTTCCTGAGAAGTATGTACTAGAACCTTCAGGATATAAACTGTTTCAGTCAAAAAACGCCACGGCAACTCAGAATCAACTGTAAACATAAACAATATTCTCCACATTTCAAATCATTATACACAAGTTCTGAGCTCTATAAACAGGAATTCTTAAAGTTCCGGAGATGTTAATATTATCAGAATTCTCGTCATTTCAATGTTTCTACCTGTAATCTCGAGAATTGAACTCGGCTTTAAATGTACTTAGATTCTATTTACTTGTGTTTTAACTGTTTGTTACACGTTCATATTCATTTCCTGGAAAGAAAACAGTATTTTAAGAGTTTTAACGCATTCTCACAGTTTCCTTATAATTATATACTAGAACCTTCAGGATATAAACTGTCTCAGTCAAAAAAAGCCATGGCGACTCAGGATCAACTGTAAACATAAACAGTGTTCTCGTCATTTCAAATCATTATACACAAGTACTGAGCTCTATAAACAGGAATTCTTAAAGTTTGAAATGACATTTTAATGAAAACGCCACTTAAAATAGCCTGAGTTGTTAATATTATCAGAATTGCCGTCATTTCAGAGCTTTCCACCACTAATCTCGGTTATTGAACTCGGCGTTAAATGTAGTTAGATTCTATTTACTTGTGTTTCAACTGTTTGTTACACGTTCATATTCATTTCCTGGAAAGAAAATTGTGTATTTTAAGAGTTTTAACACATTTTGACAGTTTCCTGAGAAGTATGTACTAGAACCTTCAGGATATAAACTGTTTCAGTCAAAAAAGGAGACGGCAACTCAGAATCAACTGTAAACATAAACAGTATCCTCCTCATTTCAAATCATTATACACAAGTTCTGAGCTCTATAAACAGGAATTCTTAAAGTTCCGGAGAGGTTAATATTATCAGAATTCTCGTCATTTCAAAGTTTCTACCTGTAATCTCGGGAATTGAACTCGGCTTTAAATGTAGTTAGATTCTATTTACTTGTTTTTTAACTGTTTGTTACACGTTCATATTCATTTCCTGGAAAGAAAACTGTGTATTTTAAGAGTTTTAACACATTCTCACAGTTTCCTTAGAATTATATACTAGAACCTTGAGGATATAAACTGTCTCAGTCAAAAAAAGCCATGGCGACTCAGGATCAACTGTAAACATAAACAGTGTTCTCGTCATTTCAAATCATTATACACTAGTTCTGAGCTCTATAAACAGGAATTCTTAAAGTTTGAAATGACATTTTAGTGAAAACGCCACTTAAAATAGCCCGAGTTTTTAATATTATCAGAATTGCCGTCATTTCAGAGCTTTCAACCTCTAATCTCGGTAACTGAACTCGGCGTTAAATGTAGTTAGATTCTTTTTACTTGTGTTTCAACTGTTTCTTACACGTTCATATTCATTTCCTGGAAAGAAAATTGTGTATTTTAAGAGTTTTAACACATTTTGACAGTTTCCTGAGAAGTATGTACTAGAACCTTCAGGATATAAACTGTTTCAGTCAAAAAAGGCCACGGCAACTCAGAATCAACTGTAAACATAAACAATATTCTCCACATTTCAAATCATTATACACAAGTTCTGAGCTCTATAAACAGGAATTCTTAAAGTTCCGGAGAGGTTAATATTATCAGAATTCTCGTCATTTCAAAGTTTCTACCTGTAATCTCGGGAATTGAACTCGGCTTTAAATGTACTTAGATTCTATTTACTTGTGTTTTAACTGTTTGTTACACGTTCATATTCATTTCCTGGAAAGAAAACTGAGTATTTTAAGAGTTTTAACACATTCTCACAGTTTCCTTAGAATTATATACTAGAACCTTCAGGATATAAACTGTCTCAGGCAAAAAAAGCCGTGGCAACTCAGGATCAACTGTAAACATAAACAGGGTTCTCGTCATTTCAAATCATTATACACTAGTTCTGAGCTCTATAAACAGGAATTCTTAAAGTTTGAAATGACATTTTAGTGAAAACGCCACTTAAAATAGCCTGAGTTGTTAATATTATCAGAATTGCCGTCATTTCAGAGCTTTCGACCTGTAATCTCGGTAACTGAACTCGGCCTTAAATGAAGTTAGATTCTATTTACTTGTGTTTTAACTGTTTGTTACACGTTCATATTCATTTCCTGGAAAGAAAACAGTATTTTAAGAGTTTTAACGCATTCTCACAGTTTCCTTAGAATTATATACTAGAACCTTCAGGATATAAACTGTCTCAGTCAAAAAAAGCCATGGCGACTCAGGATCAACTGTAAACATAAACAGTGTTCTCGTCATTTCAAATCATTATACACAAGTACTGAGCTCTATAAACAGGAATTCTTAAAGTTTGAAATGACATTTTAGTGAAAACGCCACTTAAAATAGCCTGAGTTGTTAATATTATCAGAATTGCCGTCATTTCAGAGCTTTCGACCTGTAATCTCGGTAACTGAACTCGGCCTTAAATGAAGTTAGATTCTATTTACTTGTGTTTCAACTGTTTGTTACACGTTCATATTCATTTCCTGGAAAGAAAATTGTGTATTTTAAGAGTTTTAACACATTTTGACAGTTTCCTGAGAAGTATGTACTAGAACCTTCAGGATATAAACTGTTTCAGTCAAAAAAGGAGACGGCAACTCAGAATCAACTGTAAACATAAACAGTATCCTCCTCATTTCAAATCATTATACACAAGTTCTGAGCTCTATAAACAGGAATTCTTAAAGTTCCGGAGAGGTTAATATTATCAGAATTCTCGTCATTTCAAAGTTTCTACCTGTAATCTCGGGAATTGAACTCGGCTTTAAATGTAGTTAGATTCTATTTACTTGTTTTTTAACTGTTTGTTACACGTTCATATTCATTTCCTGGAAAGAAAACTGTGTATTTTAAGAGTTTTAACACATTCTCACAGTTTCCTTAGAATTATATACTAGAACCTTGAGGATATAAACTGTCTCAGTCAAAAAAAGCCATGGCGACTCAGGATCAACTGTAAACATAAACAGTGTTCTCGTCATTTCAAATCATTATACACTAGTTCTGAGCTCTATAAACAGGAATTCTTAAAGTTTGAAATGACATTTTAGTGAAAACGCCACTTAAAATAGCCCGAGTTTTTAATATTATCAGAATTGCCGTCATTTCAGAGCTTTCAACCTCTAATCTCGGTAACTGAACTCGGCGTTAAATGTAGTTAGATTCTTTTTACTTGTGTTTCAACTGTTTGTTACACGTTCATATTCATTTCCTGGAAAGAAAATTGTGTATTTTAAGAGTTTTAACACATTTTGACAGTTTCCTGAGAAGTATGTACTAGAACCTTCAGGATATAAACTGTTTCAGTCAAAAAAGGCCACGGCAACTCAGAATCAACTGTAAACATAAACAATATTTCCACATTTCAAATCATTATACACAAGTTCTGAGCTCTATAAACAGGAATTCTTAAAGTTCCGGAGATGTTAATATTATCAGAATTCTCGTCATTTCAAAGTTTCTACCTGTAATCTCGGGAATTGAACTCGGCTTTAAATGTACTTAGATTCTATTTACTTGTGTTTTAACTGTTTGTTACACGTTCATATTCATTTCCTGGAAAGAAAACTGAGTATTTTAAGAGTTTTAACACATTCTCACAGTTTCCTTAGAATTATATACTAGAACCTTCAGGATATAAACTGTCTCAGGCAAAAAAAGCCGTGGCAACTCAGGATCAACTGTAAACATAAACAGTGTTCTCGTCATTTCAAATCATTATACACTAGTTCTGAGCTCTATAAACAGGAATTCTTAAAGTTTGAAATGACATTTTAGTGAAAACGCCACTTAAAATAGCCTGAGTTGTTAATATTATCAGAATTGCCGTCATTTCAGAGCTTTCGACCTGTAATCTCGGTAACTGAACTCGGCCTTAAATGAAGTTAGATTCTATTTACTTGTGTTTCAACTGTTTGTTACACGTTCATATTCATTTCCTGGAAAGAAAATTGTGTATTTTAAGAGTTTTAACACATTTTGACAGTTTCCTGAGAAGTATATACTAGAACCTTCAGGATATAAACTGTTTCAGTCAAAAAACGCCACGGCAACTCAGAATCAACTGTAAACATAAACAATATTCTCCACATTTCAAATCATTATGCACAAGTTCTGAGCTCTATAAACAGGAATTCTTAAAGTTCCGGAGATGTTAATATTATCAGAATTCTCGTCATTTCAAAGTTTCTACCTGTAATCTCGAGAATTGAACTCGGCCTTAAATGTACTTAGATTCTATTTACTTGTGTTTTAACTGTTTGTTACACGTTCATATTCATTTCCTGGAAAGAAAACTGAGTATTTTAAGAGTTTTAACGCATTCTCACAGTTTCCTTAGAATTATATACTAGAACCTTCAGGATATAAACTGTCTCAGTCAAAAAAAGCCGTGGCAACACAGGATCAACTGTAAACATAAACAGTATTCTTCTCATTTTAAATCATTATACACAAGTACTGAGCTCTATAAACAGGAATTCTTAAAGTTTGAAATGACATTTTAGTGAAAACGCCACTTAAAATAGCCTGAGTTGTTAATATTATCAGAATTGCCGTCATTTCAGAGCTTTCCACCACTAATCTCGGTTATTGAACTCGGCGTTAAATGTAGTTAGATTCTATTTACTTGTGTTTCAACTGTTTGTTACACGTTCATATTCATTTCCTGGAAAGAAAATTGTGTATTTTAAGAGTTTTAACACATTTTGACAGTTTCCTGAGAAGTATGTACTAGAACCTTCAGGATATAAACTGTTTCAGTCAAAAAAGGAGACGGCAACTCAGAATCAACTGTAAACATAAACAGTATCCTCCTCATTTCAAATCATTATACACAAGTTCTGAGCTCTATAAACAGGAATTCTTAAAGTTCCGGAGAGGTTAATATTATCAGAATTCTCGTCATTTCAAAGTTTCTACCTGTAATCTCGGGAATTGAACTCGGCTTTAAATGTAGTTAGATTCTATTTACTTGTTTTTTAACTGTTTGTTACACGTTCATATTCATTTCCTGGAAAGAAAACTGTGTATTTTAAGAGTTTTAACACATTCTCACAGTTTCCTTAGAATTATATACTAGAACCTTCAGGATATAAACTGTCTCAGTCAAAAAAAGCCATGGCGACTCAGGATCAACTGTAAACATAAACAGTGTTCTCGTCATTTCAAATCATTATACACTAGTTCTGAGCTCTATAAACAGGAATTCTTAAAGTTTGAAATGACATTTTAGTGAAAACGCCACTTAAAATAGCCCGAGTTTTTAATAATATCAGAATTGCCGTCATTTCAGAGCTTTCAACCTCTAATCTCGGTAACTGAACTCGGCGTTAAATGTAGTTAGATTCTTTTTACTTGTGTTTCAACTGTTTGTTACACGTTCATATTCATTTCCTGGAAAGAAAATTGTGTATTTTAAGAGTTTTAACACATTTTGACAGTTTCCTGAGAAGTATGTACTAGAACCTTCAGGATATAAACTGTTTCAGTCAAAAAAGGGCACGGCAACTCAGAATTAACTGTAAACATAAACAATATTCTCCACATTTCAAATGATTATACACAAGTTCTGAGCTCTATAAACAGGAATTCTTAAAGTTCCGGAGATGTTAATATTATCAGAATTCTCGTCATTTCAAAGTTTCTACCTGTAATCTCGGGAATTGAACTCGGCTTTAAATGTACTTAGATTCTATTTACTTGTGTTTTAACTGTTTGTTCCACGTTCATATTCATTTCCTGGAAAGAAAACTGTGTATTTTAAGAGTTTTAACACATTCTCACAGTTTCCTTAGAATTATATACTAGAACCTTCAGGATATAAACTGTCTCAGTCAAAAAAAGCCATGGCGACTCAGGATCAACTGTAAACATAAACAGTGTTCTCGTCATTTCAAATCATTATACACTAGTTCTGAGCTCTATAAACAGGAATTCTTAAAGTTTGAAATGACATTTTAGTGAAAACGCCACTTAAAATAGCCCGAGTTTTTAATAATATCAGAATTGCCGTCATTTCAGAGCTTTCAACCTCTAATCTCGGTAACTGAACTCGGCGTTAAATGTAGTTAGATTCTTTTTACTTGTGTTTCAACTGTTTGTTACACGTTCATATTCATTTCCTGGAAAGAAAATTGTGTATTTTAAGAGTTTTAACACATTTTGACAGTTTCCTGAGAAGTATGTACTAGAACCTTCAGGATATAAACTGTTTCAGTCAAAAAAGGCCACGGCAACTCAGAATCAACTGTAAACATAAACAATATTCTCCACATTTCAAATCATTATACACAAGTTCTGAGCTCTATAAACAGGAATTCTTAAAGTTCCGGAGAGGTTAATATTATCAGAATTCTCGTCATTTCAAAGTTTCTACCTGTAATCTCGGGAATTGAACTCGGCTTTAAATGTACTTAGATTCTATTTACTTGTGTTTTAACTGTTTGTTACACATTCATATTCATTTCCTGGAAAGAAAACTGAGTATTTTAAGAGTTTTAACACATTCTCACAGTTTCCTTAGAATTATATACTAGAACCTTCAGGATATAAACTGTCTCAGGCAAAAAAATCCGTGGCAACTCAGGATCAACTGTAAACATAAACAGTGTTCTCGTCATTTCAAATCATTATACACTAGTTCTGAGCTCTATAAACAGGAATTCTTAAAGTTTGAAATGACATTTTAGTGAAAACGCCACTTAAAATAGCCTGAGTTGTTAATATTATCAGAATTGCCGTCATTTCAGAGCTTTCGACCTCTAATCTCGGTAACTGAACTCGGCCTTAAATGAAGTTAGATTCTATTTACTTGTGTTTCAACTGTTTGTTACACGTTCATATTCATTTCCTGGAAAGAAAATTGTGTATTTTAAGAGTTTTAACACATTTTGACAGTTTCCTGAGAAGTATATACTAGAACCTTCAGGATATAAACTGTTTCAGTCAAAAAACGCCACGGCAACTCAGAATCAACTGTAAACATAAACAATATTCTCCACATTTCAAATCATTATACACAAGTTCTGAGCTCTATAAACAGGAATTCTTAAAGTTCCGGAGATGTTAATATTATCAGAATTCTCGTCATTTCAAAGTTTCTACCTGTAATCTCGAGAATTGAACTCGGCTTTAAATGTACTTAGATTGTATTTACTTGTGTTTTAACTGTTTGTTACACGTTCATATTCATTTCCTGGAAAGAAAACAGTATTTTAAGAGTTTTAACGCATTCTCACAGTTTCCTTAGAATTATATACTAGAACCTTCAGGATATAAACTGTCTCAGTCAAAAAAAGCCGTGGCAACTCAGGATCAACTGTAAACATAAACAGTATTCTCCTCATTTTAAATCATTATACACAAGTACTGAGCTCTATAAACAGGAATTCTTAAAGTTTGAAATGACATTTTAGTGAAAACGCCACTTAAAATAGCCTGAGTTGTTAATATTATCAGAATTGCCGTCATTTCAGAGCTTTCCACCACTAATCTCGGTTATTGAACTCGGCGTTAAATGTAGTTAGATTCTATTTACTTGTGTTTCAACTGTTTGTTACACGTTCATATTCATTTCCTGGAAAGAAAATTGTGTATTTTAAGAGTTTTAACACATTTTGACAGTTTCCTGCGAAGTATGTACTAGAACCTTCAGGATATAAACTGTTTCAGTCAAAAAAGGAGACGGCAACTCAGAATCAACTGTAAACATAAACAGTATCCTCCTCATTTCAAATCATTATACACAAGTTCTGAGCTCTATAAACAGGAATTCTTAAAGTTCCGGAGAGGTTAATATTATCAGAATTCTCGTCATTTCAAAGTTTCTACCTGTAATCTCGGGAATTGAACTCGGCTTTAAATGTAGTTAGATTCTATTTACTTGTTTTTTAACTGTTTGTTACACGTTCATATTCATTTCCTGGAAAGAAAACTGTGTATTTTAAGAGTTTTTACACATTCTCACAGTTTCCTTAGAATTATATACTAGAACCTTCAGGATATAAACTGTCTCAGTCAAAAAAAGCCATGGCGACTCAGGATCAACTGTAAACATAAACAGTGTTCTCGTCATTTCAAATCATTATACACTAGTTCTGAGCTCTATAAACAGGAATTCTTAAAGTTTGAAATGACATTTTAGTGAAAACGCCACTTAAAATAGCCCGAGTTTTTAATATTATCAGAATTGCCGTCATTTCAGAGCTTTCAACCTCTAATCTCGGTAACTGAACTCGGCGTTAATGGTAGTTAGATTCTTTTTACTTGTGTTTCAACTGTTTGTTACACGTTCATATTCATTTCCTGGAAAGAAAATTGTGTATTTTAAGAGTTTTAACACATTTTGACAGTTTCCTGAGAAGTATGTACTAGAACCTTCAGGATATAAACTGTTTCAGTCAAAAAAGGCCACGGCAACTCAGAATCAACTGTAAACATAAACAATATTCTCCACATTTCAAATCATTATACACAAGTTCTGAGCTCTATAAACAGGAATTCTTAAAGTTCCAGAGATGTTAATATTATCAGAATTCTCGTCATTTCAAAGTTTCTACCTGTAATCTCGGGAATTGAACTCGGCTTTAAATGTACTTAGATTCTATTTACTTGTTTTTTAACTGTTTGTTACACGTTCATATTCATTTCCTGGAAAGAAAACTGTGTATTTTAAGAGTTTTAACACATTCTCACAGTTTCCTTAGAATTATATACTAGAACCTTCAGGATATAAACTGTCTCAGTCAAAAAAAGCCATGGCGACTCAGGATCAACTGTAAACATAAACAGTGTTCTCGTCATTTCAAATCATTATACACTAGTTCTGAGCTCTATAAACAGGAATTCTTAAAGTTTGAAATGACATTTTAGTGAAAACGCCACTTAAAATAGCCCGAGTTTTTAATATCAGAATTGCCGTCATTTCAGAGCTTTCAACCTCTAATCTCGGTAACTGAACTCGGCGTTAATGGTAGTTAGATTCTTTTTACTTGTGTTTCAACTGTTTGTTACACGTTCATATTCATTTCCTGGAAAGAAAATTGTGTATTTTAAGAGTTTTAACACATTTTGACAGTTTCCTGAGAAGTATATACTAGAACCTTCAGGATATAAACTGTTTCAGTCAAAAAACGCCACGGCAACTCAGAATCAACTGTAAACATAAACAATATTCTCCACATTTCAAATCATTATACACAAGTTCTGAGCTCTATAAACAGGAATTCTTAAAGTTCCGGAGATGTTAATATTATCAGAATTCTCGTCATTTCAAAGTTTCTACCTGTAATCTCGAGAATTGAACTCGGCCTTAAATGTACTTAGATTCTATTTACTTGTGTTTTAACTGTTTGTTACACGTTCATATTCATTTCCTGGAAAGAAAACTGAGTATTTTAAGAGTTTTAACGCATTCTCACAGTTTCCTTAGAATTATATACTAGAACCTTCAGGATATAAACTGTCTCAGTCAAAAAAAGCCGTGGCAACAAAGGATCAACTGTAAACATAAACAGTATTCTTCTCATTTTAAATCATTATACACAAGTACTGAGCTCTATAAACAGGAATTCTTAAAGTTTGAAATGACATTTTAGTGAAAACGCCACTTAAAATAGCCTGAGTTGTTAATATTATCAGAATTGCCGTCATTTCAGAGCTTTCCACCACTAATCTCGGTTATTGAACTCGGCGTTAAATGTAGTTAGATTCTATTTACTTGTGTTTCAACTGTTTGTTACACGTTCATATTCATTTCCTGGAAAGAAAATTGTGTATTTTAAGAGTTTTAACACATTTTGACAGTTTCCTGAGAAGTATGTACTAGAACCTTCAGGATATAAACTGTTTCAGTCAAAAAAGGAGACGGCAACTCAGAATCAACTGTAAACATAAACAGTATCCTCCTCATTTCAAATCATTATACACAAGTTCTGAGCTCTATAAACAGGAATTCTTAAAGTTCCGGAGAGGTTAAT
This sequence comes from Myotis daubentonii, assembly GCF_963259705.1. Taxonomy (NCBI): domain Eukaryota; kingdom Metazoa; phylum Chordata; class Mammalia; order Chiroptera; family Vespertilionidae; genus Myotis; species Myotis daubentonii. The sequence goes on from NC_081844.1 coordinate 9,304,394, forward strand.
ATTATCAGAATTCTCGTCATTTCAAAGTTTCTACCTGTAATCTCGAGAATTGAACTCGGCCTTAAATGTACTTAGATTCTATTTACTTGTGTTTTAACTGTTTGTTACACGTTCATATTCATTTCCTGGAAAGAAAACTGAGTATTTTAAGAGTTTTAACGCATTCTCACAGTTTCCTTAGAATTATATACTAGAACCTTCAGGATATAAACTGTCTCAGTCAAAAAAAGCCGTGGCAACACAGGATCAACTGACAACATAAACAGTATTCTTCTCATTTTAAATCATTATACACAAGTACTGAGCTCTATAAACAGGAATTCTTAAAGTTTGAAATGACATTTTAGTGAAAACGCCACTTAAAATAGCCTGAGTTGTTAATATTATCAGAATTGCCGTCATTTCAGAGCTTTCCACCACTAATCTCGGTTATTGAACTCGGCGTTAAATGTAGTTAGATTCTATTTACTTGTGTTTCAACTGTTTGTTACACGTTCATATTCATTTCCTGGAAAGAAAATTGTGTATTTTAAGAGTTTTAACACATTTTGACAGTTTCCTGAGAAGTATGTACTAGAACCTTCAGGATATAAACTGTTTCAGTCAAAAAAGGAGACGGCAACTCAGAATCAACTGTAAACATAAACAGTATCCTCCTCATTTCAAATCATTATACACAAGTTCTGAGCTCTATAAACAGGAATTCTTAAAGTTCCGGAGAGGTTAATATTATCAGAATTCTCGTCATTTCAAAGTTTCTACCTGTAATCTCGGGAATTGAACTCGGCTTTAAATGTAGTTAGATTCTATTTACTTGTTTTTTAACTGTTTGTTACACGTTCATATTCATTTCCTGGAAAGAAAACTGTGTATTTTAAGAGTTTTAACACATTCTCACAGTTTCCTTAGAATTATATACTAGAACCTTCAGGATATAAACTGTCTCAGTCAAAAAAAGCCATGGCGACTCAGGATCAACTGTAAACATAAACAGTGTTCTCGTCATTTCAAATCATTATACACTAGTTCTGAGCTCTATAAACAGGAATTCTTAAAGTTTGAAATGACATTTTAGTGAAAACGCCACTTAAAATAGCCCGAGTTTTTAATAATATCAGAATTGCCGTCATTTCAGAGCTTTCAACCTCTAATCTCGGTAACTGAACTCGGCGTTAAATGTAGTTAGATTCTTTTTACTTGTGTTTCAACTGTTTGTTACACGTTCATATTCATTTCCTGGAAAGAAAATTGTGTATTTTAAGAGTTTTAACACATTTTGACAGTTTCCTGAGAAGTATGTACTAGAACCTTCAGGATATAAACTGTTTCAGTCAAAAAAGGGCACGGCAACTCAGAATTAACTGTAAACATAAACAATATTCTCCACATTTCAAATGATTATACACAAGTTCTGAGCTCTATAAACAGGAATTCTTAAAGTTCCGGAGATGTTAATATTATCAGAATTCTCGTCATTTCAAAGTTTCTACCTGTAATCTCGGGAATTGAACTCGGCTTTAAATGTACTTAGATTCTATTTACTTGTGTTTTAACTGTTTGTTCCACGTTCATATTCATTTCCTGGAAAGAAAACTGTGTATTTTAAGAGTTTTAACACATTCTCACAGTTTCCTTAGAATTATATACTAGAACCTTCAGGATATAAACTGTCTCAGTCAAAAAAAGCCATGGCGACTCAGGATCAACTGTAAACATAAACAGTGTTCTCGTCATTTCAAATCATTATACACTAGTTCTGAGCTCTATAAACAGGAATTCTTAAAGTTTGAAATGACATTTTAGTGAAAACGCACTTAAAATAGCCCGAGTTTTTAATAATATCAGAATTGCCGTCATTTCAGAGCTTTCAACCTCTAATCTCGGTAACTGAACTCGGCGTTAAATGTAGTTAGATTCTTTTTACTTGTGTTTCAACTGTTTGTTACACGTTCATATTCATTTCCTGGAAAGAAAATTGTGTATTTTAAGAGTTTTAACACATTTTGACAGTTTCCTGAGAAGTATGTACTAGAACCTTCAGGATATAAACTGTTTCAGTCAAAAAAGGCCACGGCAACTCAGAATCAACTGTAAACATAAACAATATTCTCCACATTTCAAATCATTATACACAAGTTCTGAGCTCTATAAACAGGAATTCTTAAAGTTCCGGAGATGTTAATATTATCAGAATTCTCGTCATTTCAAAGTTTCTACCTGTAATCTCGGGAATTGAACTCGGCTTTAAATGTACTTAGATTCTATTTACTTGTGTTTTAACTGTTTGTTACACATTCATATTCATTTCCTGGAAAGAAAACTGAGTATTTTAAGAGTTTTAACACATTCTCACAGTTTCCTTAGAATTATATACTAGAACCTTCAGGATATAAACTGTCTCAGGCAAAAAAATCCGTGGCAACTCAGGATCAACTGTAAACATAAACAGTGTTCTCGTCATTTCAAATCATTATACACTAGTTCTGAGCTCTATAAACAGGAATTCTTAAAGTTTGAAATGACATTTTAGTGAAAACGCCACTTAAAATAGCCTGAGTTGTTAATATTATCAGAATTGCCGTCATTTCAGAGCTTTCGACCTCTAATCTCGGTAACTGAACTCGGCCTTAAATGAAGTTAGATTCTATTTACTTGTGTTTCAACTGTTTGTTACACGTTCATATTCATTTCCTGGAAAGAAAATTGTGTATTTTAAGAGTTTTAACACATTTTGACAGTTTCCTGAGAAGTATATACTAGAACCTTCAGGATATAAACTGTTTCAGTCAAAAAACGCCACGGCAACTCAGAATCAACTGTAAACATAAACAATATTCTCCACATTTCAAATCATTATACACAAGTTCTGAGCTCTATAAACAGGAATTCTTAAAGTTCCGGAGATGTTAATATTATCAGAATTCTCGTCATTTCAAAGTTTCTACCTGTAATCTCGAGAATTGAACTCGGCTTTAAATGTACTTAGATTCTATTTACTTGTGTTTTAACTGTTTGTTACACGTTCATATTCATTTCCTGGAAAGAAAACAGTATTTTAAGAGTTTTAACGCATTCTCACAGTTTCCTTAGAATTATATACTAGAACCTTCAGGATATAAACTGTCTCAGTCAAAAAAAGCCGTGGCAACTCAGGATCAACTGTAAACATAAACAGTATTCTCCTCATTTTAAATCATTATACACAAGTACTGAGCTCTATAAACAGGAATTCTTAAAGTTTGAAATGACATTTTAGTGAAAACGCCACTTAAAATAGCCTGAGTTGTTAATATTATCAGAATTGCCGTCATTTCAGAGCTTTCCACCACTAATCTCGGTTATTGAACTCGGCGTTAAATGTAGTTAGATTCTATTTACTTGTGTTTCAACTGTTTGTTACACGTTCATATTCATTTCCTGGAAAGAAAATTGTGTATTTTAAGAGTTTTAACACATTTTGACAGTTTCCTGCGAAGTATGTACTAGAACCTTCAGGATATAAACTGTTTCAGTCAAAAAAGGAGACGGCAACTCAGAATCAACTGTAAACATAAACAGTATCCTCCTCATTTCAAATCATTATACACAAGTTCTGAGCTCTATAAACAGGAATTCTTAAAGTTCCGGAGAGGTTAATATTATCAGAATTCTCGTCATTTCAAAGTTTCTACCTGTAATCTCGGGAATTGAACTCGGCTTTAAATGTAGTTAGATTCTATTTACTTGTTTTTTAACTGTTTGTTACACGTTCATATTCATTTCCTGGAAAGAAAACTGTGTATTTTAAGAGTTTTTACACATTCTCACAGTTTCCTTAGAATTATATACTAGAACCTTCAGGATATAAACTGTCTCAGTCAAAAAAAGCCATGGCGACTCAGGATCAACTGTAAACATAAACAGTGTTCTCGTCATTTCAAATCATTATACACTAGTTCTGAGCTCTATAAACAGGAATTCTTAAAGTTTGAAATGACATTTTAGTGAAAACGCCACTTAAAATAGCCCGAGTTTTTAATATTATCAGAATTGCCGTCATTTCAGAGCTTTCAACCTCTAATCTCGGTAACTGAACTCGGCGTTAATGGTAGTTAGATTCTTTTTACTTGTGTTTCAACTGTTTGTTACACGTTCATATTCATTTCCTGGAAAGAAAATTGTGTATTTTAAGAGTTTTAACACATTTTGACAGTTTCCTGAGAAGTATGTACTAGAACCTTCAGGATATAAACTGTTTCAGTCAAAAAAGGCCACGGCAACTCAGAATCAACTGTAAACATAAACAATATTCTCCACATTTCAAATCATTATACACAAGTTCTGAGCTCTATAAACAGGAATTCTTAAAGTTCCAGAGATGTTAATATTATCAGAATTCTCGTCATTTCAAAGTTTCTACCTGTAATCTCGGGAATTGAACTCGGCTTTAAATGTACTTAGATTCTATTTACTTGTTTTTTAACTGTTTGTTACACGTTCATATTCATTTCCTGGAAAGAAAACTGTGTATTTTAAGAGTTTTAACACATTCTCACAGTTTCCTTAGAATTATATACTAGAACCTTCAGGATATAAACTGTCTCAGTCAAAAAAAGCCATGGCGACTCAGGATCAACTGTAAACATAAACAGTGTTCTCGTCATTTCAAATCATTATACACTAGTTCTGAGCTCTATAAACAGGAATTCTTAAAGTTTGAAATGACATTTTAGTGAAAACGCCACTTAAAATAGCCCGAGTTTTTAATATCAGAATTGCCGTCATTTCAGAGCTTTCAACCTCTAATCTCGGTAACTGAACTCGGCGTTAATGGTAGTTAGATTCTTTTTACTTGTGTTTCAACTGTTTGTTACACGTTCATATTCATTTCCTGGAAAGAAAATTGTGTATTTTAAGAGTTTTAACACATTTTGACAGTTTCCTGAGAAGTATGTACTAGAACCTTCAGGATATAAACTGTTTCAGTCAAAAAAGGCCACGGCAACTCAGAATCAACTGTAAACATAAACAATATTCTCCACATTTCAAATCATTATACACAAGTTCTGAGCTCTATAAACAGGAATTCTTAAAGTTCCGGAGATGTTAATATTATCAGAATTCTCGTCATTTCAAAGTTTCTACCTGTAATCTCGGGAATTGAACTCGGCTTTAAATGTACTTAGATTCTATTTACTTGTGTTTTAACTGTTTGTTACACGTTCATATTCATTTCCTGGAAAGAAAACTGAGTATTTTAAGAGTTTTAACACATTCTCACAGTTTCCTTAGAATTATATACTAGAACCTTCAGGATATAAACTGTCTCAGGCAAAAAAAGCCGTGGCAACTCAGGATCAACTGTAAACATAAACAGTGTTCTCGTCATTTCAAATCATTATACACTAGTTCTGAGCTCTATAAACAGGAATTCTTAAAGTTTGAAATGACATTTTAGTGAAAACGCCACTTAAAATAGCCTGAGTTGTTAATATTATCAGAATTGCCGTCATTTCAGAGCTTTCGACCTGTAATCTCGGTAACTGAACTCGGCCTTAAATGAAGTTAGATTCTATTTACTTGTGTTTCAACTGTTTGTTACACGTTCATATTCATTTCCTGGAAAGAAAATTGTGTATTTTAAGAGTTTTAACACATTTTGACAGTTTCCTGAGAAGTATGTACTAGAACCTTCAGGATATAAACTGTTTCAGTCAAAAAAGGAGACGGCAACTCAGAATCAACTGTAAACATAAACAGTATCCTCCTCATTTCAAATCATTATACACAAGTTCTGAGCTCTATAAACAGGAATTCTTAAAGTTCCGGAGAGGTTAATATTATCAGAATTCTCGTCATTTCAAAGTTTCTACCTGTAATCTCGGGAATTGAATTCGGCTTTAAATGTAGTTAGATTCTATTTACTTGTTTTTTAACTGTTTGTTACACGTTCATATTCATTTCCTGGAAAGAAAACTGTGTATTTTAAGAGTTTTAACACATTCTCACAGTTTCCTTAGAATTATATACTAGAACCTTCAGGATATAAACTGTCTCAGTCAAAAAAAGCAATGGCGACTCAGGATCAACTGTAAACATAAACAGTGTTCTCGTCATTTCAAATCATTATACACTAGTTCTGAGCTCTATAAACAGGAATTCTTAAAGTTTGAAATGACATTTTAGTGAAAACGCCACTTAAAATAGCCCGAGTTTTTAATATTATCAGAATTGCCGTCATTTCAGAGCTTTCAACCTCTAATCTCGGTAACTGAACTCGGCGTTAAATGTAGTTAGATTCTTTTTACTTGTGTTTCAACTGTTTGTTACACGTTCATATTCATTTCCTGGAAAGAAAATTGTGTATTTTAAGAGTTTTAACACATTTTGACAGTTTCCTGAGAAGTATGTACTAGAACCTACAGGATATAAACTGTTTCAGTCAAAAAAGGCCACGGCAACTCAGAATCAACTGTAAACATAAACAATATTCTCCACATTTCAAATCATTATACACAAGTTCTGAGCTCTATAAACAGGAATTCTTAAAGTTCCGGAGATGTTAATATTATCAGAATTCTCGTCATTTCAAAGTTTCTACCTGTAATCTCGGGAATTGAACTCGGCTTTAAATGTACTTAGATTCTATTTGCTTGTGTTTTAACTGTTTGTTACACGTTCATATTCATTTCCTGGAAAGAAAACTGAGTATTTTAAGAGTTTTAACACATTCTCACAGTTTCCTTAGAATTATATACTAGAACCTTCAGGATATAAACTGTCTCAGGCAAAAAAAGCCGTGGCAACTCAGGATCAACTGTAAACATAAACAGTGTTCTTGTCATTTCAAATCATTATACACTAGTTCTGAGCTCTATAAACAGGAATTCTTAAAGTTTGAAATGACATTTTAGTGAAAACGCCACTTAAAATAGCCCGAGTTTTTAATATTATCAGAATTGCCGTCATTTCAGAGCTTTCAACCTCTAATCTCGGTTACTGAACTCGGCGTTAAATAAAGTTAGATTCTTTTTACTTGTGTTTCAACTGTTTGTTACACGTTCATATTCATTTCCTGGAAAGAAAATTGTGTATTTTAAGAGTTTTAACACATTTTGACAGTTTCCTGAGAAGTATGTACTAGAACCTTCAGGATATAAACTGTTTCAGTCAAAAAAGGCCACGGCAACTCAGAATCAACTGTAAACATAAACAGTATTCTCCACATTTCAAATCATTATACACAAGTTCTGAGCTCTATAAACAGGAATTCTTAAAGTTCCGGAGATGTTAATATTATCAGAATTCTCGTCATTTCAAAGTTTCTACCTGTAATCTCGGGAATTGAACTCGGCTTTAAATGTACTTAGATTCTATTTACTTGTGTTTTAACTGTTTGTTACACGTTCATATTCATTTCCTGGAAAGAAAACTGAGTATTTTAAGAGTTTTAACACATTCTCACAGTTTCCTTAGAATTATATACTAGAACCTTCAGGATATAAACTGTCTCAGGCAAAAAAGCCGTGGCAACTCAGGATCAACTGTAAACATAAACAGTGTTCTCGTCATTTCAAATCATTATACACTAGTTCTGAGCTCTATAAACAGGAATTCTTAAAGTTTGAAATGACATTTTAGTGAAAACGCCACTTAAAATAACCTGAGTTGTTAATATTATCAGAATTGCCGTCATTTCAGAGCTTTCGACCTGTAATCTCGGTAACTGAACTCGGCCTTAAATGAAGTTAGATTCTATTTACTTGTGTTTCAACTGTTTGTTACACGTTCATATTCATTTCCTGGAAAGAAAATTGTGTATTTTAAGAGTTTTAACACATTTTGACAGTTTCCTGAGAAGTATATACTAGAACCTTCAGGATATAAACTGTTTCAGTCAAAAAACGCCACGGCAACTCAGAATCAACTGTAAACATAAACAATATTCTCCACATTTCAAATCATTATACACAAGTTCTGAGCTCTATAAACAGGAATTCTTAAAGTTCCGGAGATGTTAATATTATCAGAATTCTCGTCATTTCAAAGTTTCCACCACTAATCTCGGTTATTGAACTCGGCGTTAAATGTAGTTAGATTCTATTTACTTGTGTTTTAACTGTTTGTTACACGTTCATATTCATTTCCTGGAAAGAAAACTGAGTATTTTAAGAGTTTTAACACATTCTCACAGTTTCCTTAGAATTATATACTAGAACCTTCAGGATATAAACTGTCTCAGTCAAAAAAATCAATGGCGACTCAGGATCAACTGTAAACATAAACAGTGTTCTCGTCATTTCAAATCATTATACACTAGTTCTGAGCTCTATAAACAGGAATTCTTAAAGTTTGAAATGACATTTTAGTGAAAACGCCACTTAAAATAGCCCGAGTTTTTAATATTATCAGAATTGCCGTCATTTCAGAGCTTTCAACCTCTAATCTCGGTAACTGAACTCGGCGTTAAATGTAGTTAGATTCTTTTTACTTGTGTTTCAACTGTTTGTTACACGTTCATATTCATTTCCTGGAAAGAAAATTGTGTATTTTAAGAGTTTTAACACATTTTGACAGTTTCCTGAGAAGTATGTACTAGAACCTTCAGGATATAAACTGTTTCAGTCAAAAAAGGCCACGGCAACTCAGAATCAACTGTAAACATAAACAATATTCTCCACATTTGAAATCATTATACACAAGTTCTGAGCTCTATAAACAGGAATTCTTAAAGTTCCGGAGATGTTAATATTATCAGAATTCTCGTCATTTCAAAGTTTCTACCTGTAATCTCGGGAATTGAACTCGGCTTTAAATGTACTTAGATTCTATTTGCTTGTGTTTTAACTGTTTGTTACACGTTCATATTCATTTCCTGGAAAGAAAACTGAGTATTTTAAGAGTTTTAACACATTCTCACAGTTTCCTTAGAATTATATACTAGAACCTTCAGGATATAAACTGTCTCAGGCAAAAAAAGCCGTGGCAACTCAGGATCAACTGTAAACATAAACAGTGTTCTTGTCATTTCAAATCATTATACACTAGTTCTGAGCTCTATAAACAGGAATTCTTAAAGTTTGAAATGACATTTTAGTGAAAACGCCACTTAAAATAGCCCGAGTTTTTAATATTATCAGAATTGCCGTCATTTCAGAGCTTTCGACCTGTAATCTCGGTAACTGAACTCGGCCTTAAATGAAGTTAGATTCTATTTACTTGTGTTTCAACTGTTTGTTACACGTTCATATTCATTTCCTGGAAAGAAAATTGTGTATTTTAAGAGTTTTAACACATTTTGACAGTTTCCTGAGAAGTATGTACTAGAACCTTCAGGATATAAACTGTTTCAGTCAAAAAAGGAGACGGCAACTCAGAATCAACTGTAAACATAAACAGTATCCTCCTCATTTCAAATCATTATACACAAGTTCTGAGCTCTATAAACAGGAATTCTTAAAGTTCCGGAGAGGTTAATATTATCAGAATTCTCGTCATTTCAAAGTTTCTACCTGTAATCTCGGGAATTGAATTCGGCTTTAAATGTAGTTAGATTCTATTTACTTGTTTTTTAACTGTTTGTTACACGTTCATATTCATTTCCTGGAAAGAAAACTGTGTATTTTAAGAGTTTTAACACATTCTCACAGTTTCCTTAGAATTATATACTAGAACCTTCAGGATATAAACTGTCTCAGTCAAAAAAAGCAATGGCGACTCAGGATCAACTGTAAACATAAACAGTGTTCTCGTCATTTCAAATCATTATACACTAGTTCTGAGCTCTATAAACAGGAATTCTTAAAGTTTGAAATGACATTTTAGTGAAAACGCCACTTAAAATAGCCCGAGTTTTTAATATTATCAGAATTGCCGTCATTTCAGAGCTTTCAACCTCTAATCTCGGTAACTGAACTCGGCGTTAAATGTAGTTAGATTCTTTTTACTTGTGTTTCAACTGTTTGTTACACGTTCATATTCATTTCCTGGAAAGAAAATTGTGTATTTTAAGAGTTTTAACACATTTTGACAGTTTCCTGAGAAGTATGTACTAGAACCTACAGGATATAAACTGTTTCAGTCAAAAAAGGCCACGGCAACTCAGAATCAACTGTAAACATAACCAATATTCTCCACATTTCAAATCATTATACACAAGTTCTGAGCTCTATAAACAGGAATTCTTAAAGTTCCGGAGATGTTAATATTATCAGAATTCTCGTCATTTCAAAGTTTCTACCTGTAATCTCGGGAATTGAACTCGGCTTTAAATGTACTTAGATTCTATTTGCTTGTGTTTTAACTGTTTGTTACACGTTCATATTCATTTCCTGGAAAGAAAACTGAGTATTTTAAGAGTTTTAACACATTCTCACAGTTTCCTTAGAATTATATACTAGAACCTTCAGGATATAAACTGTCTCAGGCAAAAAAAGCCGTGGCAACTCAGGATCAACTGTAAACATAAACAGTGTTCTTGTCATTTCAAATCATTATACACTAGTTCTGAGCTCTATAAACAGGAATTCTTAAAGTTTGAAATGACATTTTAGTGAAAACGCCACTTAAAATAGCCCGAGTTTTTAATATTATCAGAATTGCCGTCATTTCAGAGCTTTCAACCTCTAATCTCGGTTACTGAACTCGGCGTTAAATAAAGTTAGATTCTTTTTACTTGTGTTTCAACTGTTTGTTACACGTTCATATTCATTTCCTGGAAAGAAAATTGTGTATTTTAAGAGTTTTAACACATTTTGACAGTTTCCTGAGAAGTATGTACTAGAACCTTCAGGATATAAACTGTTTCAGTCAAAAAAGGCCACGGCAACTCAGAATCAACTGTAAACATAAACAGTATTCTCCACATTTCAAATCATTATACACAAGTTCTGAGCTCTATAAACAGGAATTCTTAAAGTTCCGGAGATGTTAATATTATCAGAATTCTCGTCATTTCAAAGTTTCTACCTGTAATCTCGGGAATTGAACTCGGCTTTAAATGTACTTAGATTCTATTTACTTGTGTTTTAACTGTTTGTTACACGTTCATATTCATTTCCTGGAAAGAAAACTGAGTATTTTAAGAGTTTTAACACATTCTCACAGTTTCCTTAGAATTATATACTAGAACCTTCAGGATATAAACTGTCTCAGGCAAAAATGCCGTGGCAACTCACGATCAACTGTAAACATAAACAGTGTTCTCGTCATTTCAAATCATTATACACTAGTTCTGAGCTCTATAAACAGGAATTCTTAAAGTTTGAAATGACATTTTAGTGAAAACGCCACTTAAAATAACCTGAGTTGTTAATATTATCAGAATTGCCGTCATTTCAGAGCTTTCGACCTGTAATCTCGGTAACTGAACTCGGCCTTAAATGAAGTTAGATTCTATTTACTTGTGTTTCAACTGTTTGTTACACGTTCATATTCATTTCCTGGAAAGAAAATTGTGTATTTTAAGAGTTTTAACACATTTTGACAGTTTCCTGAGAAGTATATACTAGAACCTTCAGGATATAAACTGTTTCAGTCAAAAAACGCCACGGCAACTCAGAATCAACTGTAAACATAAACAATATTCTCCACATTTCAAATCATTATACACAAGTTCTGAGCTCTATAAACAGGAATTCTTAAAGTTCCGGAGATGTTAATATTATCAGAATTCTCGTCATTTCAAAGTTTCCACCACTAATCTCGGTTATTGAACTCGGCGTTAAATGTAGTTAGATTCTATTTACTTGTGTTTTAACTGTTTGTTACACGTTCATATTCATTTCCTGGAAAGAAAACTGAGTATTTTAAGAGTTTTAACACATTCTCACAGTTTCCTTAGAATTATATACTAGAACCTTCAGGATATAAACTGTCTCAGTCAAAAAAATCAACGGCGACTCAGGATCAACTGTAAACATAAACAGTGTTCTCGTCATTTCAAATCATTATACACTAGTTCTGAGCTCTATAAACAGGAATTCTTAAAGTTTGAAATGACATTTTAGTGAAAACGCCACTTAAAATAGCCCGAGTTTTTAATATTATCAGAATTGCCGTCATTTCAGAGCTTTCAACCTCTAATCTCGGTAACTGAACTCGGCGTTAAATGTAGTTAGATTCTTTTTACTTGTGTTTCAACTGTTTGTTACACGTTCATATTCATTTCCTGGAAAGAAAATTGTGTATTTTAAGAGTTTTAACACATTTTGACAGTTTCCTGAGAAGTATGTACTAGAACCTTCAGGATATAAACTGTTTCAGTCAAAAAAGGAGACGGCAACTCAGAATCAACTGTAAACATAAACAATATTCTCCACATTTCAAATCATTATACACAAGTTCTGAGCTCTATAAACAGGAATTCTTAAAGTTCCGGAGATGTTAATATTATCAGAATTCTCGTCATTTCAAAGTTTCTACCTGTAATCTCGGGAATTGAACTCGGCTTTAAATGTACTTAGATTCTATTTGCTTGTGTTTTAACTGTTTGTTACACGTTCATATTCATTTCCTGGAAAGAAAACTGAGTATTTTAAGAGTTTTAACACATTCTCACAGTTTCCTTAGAATTATATACTAGAACCTTCAGGATATAAACTGTCTCAGGCAAAAAAAGCCGTGGCAACTCAGGATCAACTGTAAACATAAACAGTGTTCTTGTCATTTCAAATCATTATACACTAGTTCTGAGCTCTATAAACAGGAATTCTTAAAGTTTGAAATGACATTTTAGTGAAAACGCTACTTAAAATAGCCCGAGTTTTTAATATTATCAGAATTGCCGTCATTTCAGAGCTTTCAACCTCTAATCTCGGTTACTGAACTCGGCGTTAAATGAAGTTAGATTCTTTTTACTTGTGTTTCAACTGTTTGTTACACGTTCATATTCATTTCCTGGAAAGAAAATTGTGTATTTTAAGAGTTTTAACACATTTTGACAGTTTCCTGAGAAGTATGTACTAGAACCTTCAGGATATAAACTGTTTCAGTCAAAAAAGGCCACGGCAACTCAGAATCAACTGTAAACATAAACAATATTCTCCACATTTCAAATCATTATACACAAGTTCTGAGCTCTATAAACAGGAATTCTTAAAGTTCCGGAGATGTTAATATTATCAGAATTCTCGTCATTTCAAAGTTTCTACCTGTAATCTCGGGAATTGAACTCGGCTTTAAATGTACTTAGATTCTATTTACTTGTGTTTTAACTGTTTGTTACACGTTCATATTCATTTCCTGGAAAGAAAACTGAGTATTTTAAGAGTTTTATACATTCTCACAGTTTCCTTAGAATTATATACTAGAACCTTCAGGATATAAACTGTCTCAGTCAAAAAAAGCCGTGGCAACTCAGGATCAACTGTAAACATAAACAGTATTCTCCTCATTTTAAATCATTATACACAAGTACTGAGCTCTATAAACAGGAATTCTTAAAGTTTGAAATGACATTTTAGTGAAAACGCCACTTAAAATAGCCCGAGTTGTTAATATTATCAGAATTGCCGTCATTTCAGAGCTTTCCACCACTAATCTCGGTTATTGAACTCGGCGTTAAATGTAGTTAGATTCTATTTACTTGTGTTTCAACTGTTTCTTACACGTTCATATTCATTTCCTGGAAAGAAAATTGTGTATTTTAAGAGTTTTAACACATTTTGACAGTTTCCTGAGAAGTATGTACTAGAACCTTCAGGATATAAACTGTTTCAGTCAAAAAAGGAGACGGCAACTCAGAATCAACTGTAAACATAAACAGTATCCTCCTCATTTCAAATCATTATACACAAGTTCTGAGCTCTATAAACAGGAATTCTTAAAGTTCCGGAGATGTTAATATTATCAGAATTCTCGTCATTTCAAAGTTTCTACCTGTAATCTCGGGAATTGAACTCGGCTTTAAATGTACTTAGATTCTATTTACTTGTGTTTTAACTGTTTGTTACACGTTCATATTCATTTCCTGGAAAGAAAACTGAGTATTTTAAGAGTTTTAACACATTCTCACAGTTTCCTTAGAATTATATACTAGAACCTTCAGGATATAAACTGTCTCAGGCAAAAAAAGCTGTGGCAACTCAGGATCAACTGTAAACATAAACAGTGTTCTCGTCATTTCAAATCATTATACACTAGTTCTGAGCTCTATAAACAGGAATTCTTAAAGTTTGAAATGACATTTTAGTGAAAACGCCACTTAAAATAGCCTGAGTTGTTAATATTATCAGAATTGCCGTCATTTCAGAGCTTTCGACCTGTAATCTCGGTAACTGAACTCGGCCTTAAATGAAGTTAGATTCTATTTACTTGTGTTTCAACTGTTTGTTACACGTTCATATTCATTTCCTGGAAAGAAAATTGTGTATTTTAAGAGTTTTAACACATTTTGACAGTTTCCTGAGAAGTATGTACTAGAACCTTCAGGATATAAACTGTTTCAGTCAAAAAAGGAGACGGCAACTCAGAATCAACTGTAAACATAAACAGTATCCTCCTCATTTCAAATCATTATACACAAGTTCTGAGCTCTATAAACAGGAATTCTTAAAGTTCCGGAGAGGTTAATATTATCAGAATTCTCGTCATTTCAAAGTTTCTACCTGTAATCTCGGGAATTGAATTCGGCTTTAAATGTAGTTAGATTCTATTTACTTGTTTTTTAACTGTTTGTTACACGTTCATATTCATTTCCTGGAAAGAAAACTGTGTATTTTAAGAGTTTTAACACATTCTCACAGTTTCCTTAGAATTATATACTAGAACCTTCAGGATATAAACTGTCTCAGTCAAAAAAAGCAATGGCGACTCAGGATCAACTGTAAACATAAACAGTGTTCTCGTCATTTCAAATCATTATACACTAGTTCTGAGCTCTATAAACAGGAATTCTTAAAGTTTGAAATGACATTTTAGTGAAAACGCCACTTAAAATAGCCCGAGTTTTTAATATTATCAGAATTGCCGTCATTTCAGAGCTTTCAACCTCTAATCTCGGTTACTGAACTCGGCGTTAAATGAAGTTAGATTCTTTTTACTTGTGTTTCAACTGTTTGTTACACGTTCATATTCATTTCCTGGAAAGAAAATTGTGTATTTTAAGAGTTTTAACACATTTTGACAGTTTCCTGAGAAGTATGTACTAGAACCTTCAGGATATAAACTGTTTCAGTCAAAAAAGGCCACGGCAACTCAGAATCAACTGTAAACATAAACAATATTCTCCACATTTCAAATCATTATACACAAGTTCTGAGCTCTATAAACAGGAATTCTTAAAGTTCCGGAGATGTTAATATTATCAGAATTCTCGTCATTTCAAAGTTTCTACCTGTAATCTCGGGAATTGAACTCGGCTTTAAATGTACTTAGATTCTATTTACTTGTGTTTTAACTGTTTGTTACACGTTCATATTCATTTCCTGGAAAGAAAACTGAGTATTTTAAGAGTTTTATACATTCTCACAGTTTCCTTAGAATTATATACTAGAACCTTCAGGATATAAACTGTCTCAGTCAAAAAAAGCCGTGGCAACTCAGGATCAACTGTAAACATAAACAGTATTCTCCTCATTTTAAATCATTATACACAAGTACTGAGCTCTATAAACAGGAATTCTTAAAGTTTGAAATGACATTTTAGTGAAAACGCCACTTAAAATAGCCTGAGTTGTTAATATTATCAGAATTGCCGTCATTTCAGAGCTTTCCACCACTAATCTCGGTTATTGAACTCGGCGTTAAATGTAGTTAGATTCTATTTACTTGTGTTTCAACTGTTTGTTACACGTTCATATTCATTTCCTGGAAAGAAAATTGTGTATTTTAAGAGTTTTAACACATTTTGACAGTTTCCTGAGAAGTATGTACTAGAACCTTCAGGATATAAACTGTTTCAGTCAAAAAAGGAGACGGCAACTCAGAATCAACTGTAAACATAAACAGTATCCTCCTCATTTCAAATCATTATACACAAGTTCTGAGCTCTATAAACAGGAATTCTTAAAGTTCCGGAGAGGTTAATATTATCAGAATTCTCGTCATTTCAAAGTTTCTACCTGTAATCTCGGGAATTGAATTCGGCTTTAAATGTAGTTAGATTCTATTTACTTGTTTTTTAACTGTTTGTTACACGTTCATATTCATTTCCTGGAAAGAAAACTGTGTATTTTAAGAGTTTTAACACATTCTCACAGTTTCCTTAGAATTATATACTAGAACCTTCAGGATATAAACTGTCTCAGTCAAAAAAAGCCATGGCGACTCAGGATCAACTGTAAACATAAACAGTGTTCTCGTCATTTCAAATCATTATACACTAGTTCTGAGCTCTATAAACAGGAATTCTTAAAGTTTGAAATGACATTTTAGTGAAAACGCCACTTAAAATAGCCCGAGTTTTTAATATTATCAGAATTGCCGTCATTTCAGAGCTTTCAACCTCTAATCTCGGTAACTGAACTCGACGTTAAATGAAGTTAGATTCTTTTTACTTGTGTTTCAACTGTTTGTTACACGTTCATATTCATTTCCTGGAAAGAAAATTGTGTATTTTAAGAGTTTTAACACATTTTGACAGTTTCCTGAGAAGTATGTACTAGAACCTTCAGGATATAAACTGTTTCAGTCAAAAAAGGCCACGGCAACTCAGAATCAACTGTAAACATAAACAATATTCTCCACATTTCAAATCATTATACACAAGTTCTGAGCTCTATAAACAGGAATTCTTAAAGTTCCGGAGATGTTAATATTATCAGAATTCTCGTCATTTCAAAGTTTCTACCTGTAATCTCGGGAATTGAACTCGGCTTTAAATGTACTTAGATTCTATTTACTTGTGTTTTAACTGTTTGTTACACGTTCATATTCATTTCCTGGAAAGAAAACTGAGTATTTTAAGAGTTTTAACACATTCTCACAGTTTCCTTAGAATTATATACTAGAACCTTCAGGATATAAACTGTCTCAGGCAAAAAAAGCCGTGGCAACTCAGGATCAACTGTAAACATAAACAGTGTTCTCGTCATTTCAAATCATTATACACTAGTTCTGAGCTCTATAAACAGGAATTCTTAAAGTTTGAAATGACATTTTAGTGAAAACGCCACTTAAAATAGCCTGAGTTGTTAATATTATCAGAATTGCCGTCATTTCAGAGCTTTCGACCTGTAATCTCGGTAACTGAACTCGGCCTTAAATGAAGTTAGATTCTATTTACTTGTGTTTCAACTGTTTGTTACACGTTCATATTCATTTCCTGGAAAGAAAATTGTGTATTTTAAGAGTTTTAACACATTTTGACAGTTTCCTGAGAAGTATGTACTAGAACCTTCAGGATATAAACTGTTTCAGTCAAAAAAGGAGACGGCAACTCAGAATCAACTGTAAACATAAACAGTATCCTCCTCATTTCAAATCATTATACACAAGTTCTGAGCTCTATAAACAGGAATTCTTAAAGTTCCGGAGAGGTTAATATTATCAGAATTCTCGTCATTTCAAAGTTTCTACCTGTAATCTCGGGAATTGAATTCGGCTTTAAATGTAGTTAGATTCTATTTACTTGTTTTTTAACTGTTTGTTACACGTTCATATTCATTTCCTGGAAAGAAAACTGTGTATTTTAAGAGTTTTAACACATTCTCACAGTTTCCTTAGAATTATATACTAGAACCTTCAGGATATAAACTGTCTCAGTCAAAAAAAGCAATGGCGACTCAGGATCAACTGTAAACATAAACAGTGTTCTCGTCATTTCAAATCATTATACACTAGTTCTGAGCTCTATAAACAGGAATTCTTAAAGTTTGAAATGACATTTTAGTGAAAACGCCACTTAAAATAGCCCGAGTTTTTAATATTATCAGAATTGCCGTCATTTCAGAGCTTTCAACCTCTAATCTCGGTAACTGAACTCGGCGTTAAATGTAGTTAGATTCTTTTTACTTGTGTTTCAACTGTTTGTTACACGTTCATATTCATTTCCTGGAAAGAAAATTGTGTATTTTAAGAGTTTTAACACATTTTGACAGTTTCCTGAGAAGTATGTACTAGAACCTACAGGATATAAACTGTTTCAGTCAAAAAAGGCCACGGCAACTCAGAATCAACTGTAAACATAAACAATATTCTCCACATTTCAAATCATTATACACAAGTTCTGAGCTCTATAAACAGGAATTCTTAAAGTTCCGGAGATGTTAATATTATCAGAATTCTCGTCATTTCAAAGTTTCTACCTGTAATCTCGGGAATTGAACTCGGCTTTAAATGTACTTAGATTCTATTTACTTGTGTTTTAACTGTTTGTTACACGTTCATATTCATTTCCTGGAAAGAAAACTGTGTATTTTAAGAGTTTTAACACATTCTCACAGTTTCCTTAGAATTATATACTAGAACCTTCAGGATATAAACTGTCTCAGTCAAAAAAAGCAATGGCGACTCAGGATCAACTGTAAACATAAACAGTGTTCTCGTCATTTCAAATCATTATACACTAGTTCTGAGCTCTATAAACAGGAATTCTTAAAGTTTGAAATGACATTTTAGTGAAAACGCCACTTAAAATAGCCCGAGTTTTTAATATTATCAGAATTGCCGTCATTTCAGAGCTTTCAACCTCTAATCTCGGTAACTGAACTCGGCGTTAAATGTAGTTAGATTCTTTTTACTTGTGTTTCAACTGTTTGTTACACGTTCATATTCATTTCCTGGAAAGAAAATTGTGTATTTTAAGAGTTTTAACACATTTTGACAGTTTCCTGAGAAGTATGTACTAGAACCTACAGGATATAAACTGTTTCAGTCAAAAAAGGCCACGGCAACTCAGAATCAACTGTAAACATAAACAATATTCTCCACATTTCAAATCATTATACACAAGTTCTGAGCTCTATAAACAGGAATTCTTAAAGTTCCGGAGATGTTAATATTATCAGAATTCTCGTCATTTCAAAGTTTCTACCTGTAATCTCGGGAATTGAACTCGGCTTTAAATGTACTTAGATTCTATTTGCTTGTGTTTTAACTGTTTGTTACACGTTCATATTCATTTCCTGGAAAGAAAACTGAGTATTTTAAGAGTTTTAACACATTCTCACAGTTTCCTTAGAATTATATACTAGAACCTTCAGGATATAAACTGTCTCAGGCAAAAAAAGCCGTGGCAACTCAGGATCAACTGTAAACATAAACAGTGTTCTTGTCATTTCAAATCATTATACACTAGTTCTGAGCTCTATAAACAGGAATTCTTAAAGTTTGAAATGACATTTTAGTGAAAACGCCACTTAAAATAGCCCGAGTTTTTAATATTATCAGAATTGCCATCATTTCAGAGCTTTCAACCTCTAATCTCGGTTACTGAACTCGGCGTTAAATAAAGTTAGATTCTTTTTACTTGTGTTTCAACTGTTTGTTACACGTTCATATTCATTTCCTGGAAAGAAAATTGTGTATTTTAAGAGTTTTAACACATTTTGACAGTTTCCTGAGAAGTATGTACTAGAACCTTCAGGATATAAACTGTTTCAGTCAAAAAAGGCCACGGCAACTCAGAATCAACTGTAAACATAAACAGTATTCTCCACATTTCAAATCATTATACACAAGTTCTGAGCTCTATAAACAGGAATTCTTAAAGTTCCGGAGATGTTAATATTATCAGAATTCTCGTCATTTCAAAGTTTCTACCTGTAATCTCGGGAATTGAACTCGGCTTTAAATGTACTTAGATTCTATTTACTTGTGTTTTAACTGTTTGTTACACGTTCATATTCATTTCCTGGAAAGAAAACTGAGTATTTTAAGAGTTTTAACACATTCTCACAGTTTCCTTAGAATTATATACTAGAACCTTCAGGATATAAACTGTCTCAGGCAAAAAAGCCGTGGCAACTCAGGATCAACTGTAAACATAAACAGTGTTCTCGTCATTTCAAATCATTATACACTAGTTCTGAGCTCTATAAACAGGAATTCTTAAAGTTTGAAATGACATTTTAGTGAAAACGCCACTTAAAATAACCTGAGTTGTTAATATTATCAGAATTGCCGTCATTTCAGAGCTTTCGACCTGTAATCTCGGTAACTGAACTCGGCCTTAAATGAAGTTAGATTCTATTTACTTGTGTTTCAACTGTTTGTTACACGTTCATATTCATTTCCTGGAAAGAAAATTGTGTATTTTAAGAGTTTTAACACATTTTGACAGTTTCCTGAGAAGTATAAACTAGAACCTTCAGGATATAAACTGTTTCAGTCAAAAAACGCCACGGCAACTCAGAATCAACTGTAAACATAAACAATATTCTCCACATTTCAAATCATTATACACAAGTTCTGAGCTCTATAAACAGGAATTCTTAAAGTTCCGGAGATGTTAATATTATCAGAATTCTCGTCATTTCAAAGTTTCCACCACTAATCTCGGTTATTGAACTCGGCGTTAAATGTAGTTAGATTCTATTTACTTGTGTTTTAACTGTTTGTTACACGTTCATATTCATTTCCTGGAAAGAAAACTGAGTATTTTAAGAGTTTTAACACATTCTCACAGTTTCCTTAGAATTATATACTAGAACCTTCAGGATATAAACTGTCTCAGTCAAAAAAATCAATGGCGACTCAGGATCAACTGTAAACATAAACAGTGTTCTCGTCATTTCAAATCATTATACACTAGTTCTGAGCTCTATAAACAGGAATTCTTAAAGTTTGAAATGACATTTTAGTGAAAACGCCATTTAAAATAGCCCGAGTTTTTAATATTATCAGAATTGCCGTCATTTCAGAGCTTTCAACCTCTAATCTCGGTAACTGAACTCGGCGTTAAATGTAGTTAGATTCTTTTTACTTGTGTTTCAACTGTTTGTTACACGTTCATATTCATTTCCTGGAAAGAAAATTGTGTATTTTAAGAGTTTTAACACATTTTGACAGTTTCCTGAGAAGTATGTACTAGAACCTTCAGGATATAAACTGTTTCAGTCAAAAAAGGCCACGGCAACTCAGAATCAACTGTAAACATAAACAATATTCTCCACATTTCAAATCATTATACACAAGTTCTGAGCTCTATAAACAGGAATTCTTAAAGTTCCGGAGATGTTAATATTATCAGAATTCTCGTCATTTCAAAGTTTCTACCTGTAATCTCGGGAATTGAACTCGGCTTTAAATGTACTTAGATTCTATTTGCTTGTGTTTTAACTGTTTGTTACACGTTCATATTCATTTCCTGGAAAGAAAACTGAGTATTTTAAGAGTTTTAACACATTCTCACAGTTTCCTTAGAATTATATACTAGAACCTTCAGGATATAAACTGTCTCAGGCAAAAAAAGCCGTGGCAACTCAGGATCAACTGTAAACATAAACAGTGTTCTTGTCATTTCAAATCATTATACACTAGTTCTGAGCTCTATAAACAGGAATTCTTAAAGTTTGAAATGACATTTTAGTGAAAACGCTACTTAAAATAGCCCGAGTTTTTAATATTATCAGAATTGCCGTCATTTCAGAGCTTTCAACCTCTAATCTCGGTTACTGAACTCGGCGTTAAATGAAGTTAGATTCTTTTTACTTGTGTTTCAACTGTTTGTTACACGTTCATATTCATTTCCTGGAAAGAAAATTGTGTATTTTAAGAGTTTTAACACATTTTGACAGTTTCCTGAGAAGTATGTACTAGAACCTTCAGGATATAAACTGTTTCAGTCAAAAAAGGCCACGGCAACTCAGAATCAACTGTAAACATAAACAATATTCTCCACATTTCAAATCATTATACACAAGTTCTGAGCTCTATAAACAGGAATTCTTAAAGTTCCGGAGATGTTAATATTATCAGAATTCTCGTCATTTCAAAGTTTCTACCTGTAATCTCGGGAATTGAACTCGGCTTTAAATGTACTTAGATTCTATTTACTTGTGTTTTAACTGTTTGTTACACGTTCATATTCATTTCCTGGAAAGAAAACTGAGTATTTTAAGAGTTTTATACATTCTCACAGTTTCCTTAGAATTATATACTAGAACCTTCAGGATATAAACTGTCTCAGTCAAAAAAAGCCGTGGCAACTCAGGATCAACTGTAAACATAAACAGTATTCTCCTCATTTTAAATCATTATACACAAGTACTGAGCTCTATAAACAGGAATTCTTAAAGTTTGAAATGACATTTTAGTGAAAACGCTACTTAAAATAGCCTGAGTTGTTAATATTATCAGAATTGCCGTCATTTCAGAGCTTTCCACAACTAATCTCGGTTATTGAACTCGGCGTTAAATGTAGTTAGATTCTATTTACTTGTGTTTCAACTGTTTGTTACACGTTCATATTCATTTCCTGGAAAGAAAATTGTGTATTTTAAGAGTTTTAACACATTTTGACAGTTTCCTGAGAAGTATGTACTAGAACCTTCAGGATATAAACTGTTTCAGTCAAAAAAGGAGACGGCAACTCAGAATCAACTGTAAACATAAACAGTATCCTCCTCATTTCAAATCATTATACACAAGTTCTGAGCTCTATAAACAGGAATTCTTAAAGTTCCGGAGAGGTTAATATTATCAGAATTCTCGTCATTTCAAAGTTTCTACCTGTAATCTCGGGAATTGAACTCGGCTTTAAATGTACTTAGATTCTATTTACTTGTGTTTTAACTGTTTGTTACACGTTCATATTCATTTCCTGGAAAGAAAACTGAGTATTTTAAGAGTTTTAACACATTCTCACAGTTTCCTTAGAATTATATACTAGAACCTTCAGGATATAAACTGTCTCAGGCAAAAAAAGCCGTGGCAACTCAGGATCAACTGTAAACATAAACAGTGTTCTCGTCATTTCAAATCATTATACACTAGTTCTGAGCTCTATAAACAGGAATTCTTAAAGTTTGAAATGACATTTTAGTGAAAACGCCACTTAAAATAGCCTGAGATGTTAATATTATCAGAATTGCCGTCCTTTCAGAGCTTTCGACCTGTAATCTCGGTAACTGAACTCGGCCTTAAATGAAGTTAGATTCTATTTACTTGTGTTTCAACTGTTTGTTACACGTTCATATTCATTTCCTGGAAAGAAAATTGTGTATTTTAAGAGTTTTAACACATTTTGACAGTTTCCTGAGAAGTATGTACTAGAACCTTCAGGATATAAACTGTTTCAGTCAAAAAAGGAGACGGCAACTCAGAATCAACTGTAAACATAAACAGTATCCTCCTCATTTCAAATCATTATACACAAGTTCTGAGCTCTATAAACAGGAATTCTTAAAGTTCCGGAGAGGTTAATATTATCAGAATTCTCGTCATTTCAAAGTTTCTACCTGTAATCTCGGGAATTGAATTCGGCTTTAAATGTAGTTAGATTCTATTTACTTGTTTTTTAACTGTTTGTTACACGTATATATTCATTTCCTGGAAAGAAAACTGTGTATTTTAAGAGTTTTAACACATTCTCACAGTTTCCTTAGAATTATATACTAGAACCTTCAGGATATAAACTGTCTCAGTCAAAAAAAGCCATGGCGACTCAGGATCAACTGTAAACATAAACAGTGTTCTCGTCATTTCAAATCATTATACACTAGTTCTGAGCTCTATAAACAGGAATTCTTAAAGTTTGAAATGACATTTTAGTGAAAACGCCACTTAAAATAGCCCGAGTTTTTAATATTATCAGAATTGCCGTCATTTCAGAGCTTTCAACCTCTAATCTCGGTAACTGAACTCGGCGTTAAATGTAGTTAGATTCTTTTTACTTGTGTTTCAACTGTTTGTTACACGTTCATATTCATTTCCCGGAAAGAAAATTGTGTATTTTAAGAGTTTTAACACATTTTGACAGTTTCCTGAGAAGTATGTACTAGAACCTACAGGATATAAACTGTTTCAGTCAAAAAAGGCCACGGCAACTCAGAATCAACTGTAAACATAAACAATATTCTCCACATTTCAAATCATTATACACAAGTTCTGAGCTCTATAAACAGGAATTCTTAAAGTTCCGGAGATGTTAATATTATCAGAATTCTCGTCATTTCAAAGTTTCTACCTGTAATCTCGGGAATTGAACTCGGCTTTAAATGTACTTAGATTCTATTTGCTTGTGTTTTAACTGTTTGTTACACGTTCATATTCATTTCCTGGAAAGAAAACTGAGTATTTTAAGAGTTTTAACACATTCTCACAGTTTCCTTAGAATTATATACTAGAACCTTCAGGATATAAACTGTCTCAGGCAAAAAAAGCCGTGGCAACTCAGGATCAACTGTAAACATAAACAGTGTTCTTGTCATTTCAAATCATTATACACTAGTTCTGAGCTCTATAAACAGGAATTCTTAAAGTTTGAAATGACATTTTAGTGAAAACGCCACTTAAAATAGCCCGAGTTTTTAATATTATCAGAATTGCCGTCATTTCAGAGCTTTCAACCTCTAATCTCGGTTACTGAACTCGGCGTTAAATAAAGTTAGATTCTTTTTACTTGTGTTTCAACTGTTTGTTACACGTTCATATTCATTTCCTGGAAAGAAAATTGTGTATTTTAAGAGTTTTAACACATTTTGACAGTTTCCTGAGAAGTATGTACTAGAACCTTCAGGATATAAACTGTTTCAGTCAAAAAAGGCCACGGCAACTCAGAATCAACTGTAAACATAAACAGTATTCTCCACATTTCAAATCATTATACACAAGTTCTGAGCTCTATAAACAGGAATTCTTAAAGTTCCGGAGATGTTAATATTATCAGAATTCTCGTCATTTCAAAGTTTCTACCTGTAATCTCGGGAATTGAACTCGGCTTTAAATGTACTTAGATTCTATTTACTTGTGTTTTAACTGTTTGTTACACGTTCATATTCATTTCCTGGAAAGAAAACTGAGTATTTTAAGAGTTTTAACACATTCTCACAGTTTCCTTAGAATTATATACTAGAACCTTCAGGATATAAACTGTCTCAGGCAAAAAAGCCGTGGCAACTCAGGATCAACTGTAAACATAAACATTGTTCTCGTCATTTCAAATCATTATACACTAGTTCTGAGCTCTATAAACAGGAATTCTTAAAGTTTGAAATGACATTTTAGTGAAAACGCCACTTAAAATAACCTGAGTTGTTAATATTATCAGAATTGCCGTCATTTCAGAGCTTTCGACCTGTAATCTCGGTAACTGAACTCGGCCTTAAATGAAGTTAGATTCTATTTACTTGTGTTTCAACTGTTTGTTACACGTTCATATTCATTTCCTGGAAAGAAAATTGTGTATTTTAAGAGTTTTAACACATTTTGACAGTTTCCTGAGAAGTATATACTAGAACCTTCAGGATATAAACTGTTTCAGTCAAAAAACGCCACGGCAACTCAGAATCAACTGTAAACATAAACAATATTCTCCACATTTCAAATCATTATACACAAGTTCTGAGCTCTATAAACAGGAATTCTTAAAGTTCCGGAGATGTTAATATTATCAGAATTCTCGTCATTTCAAAGTTTCCACCACTAATCTCGGTTATTGAACTCGGGGTTAAATGTAGTTAGATTCTATTTACTTGTGTTTTAACTGTTTGTTACACGTTCATATTCATTTCCTGGAAAGAAAACTGTGTATTTTAAGAGTTTTAACACATTCTCACAGTTTCCTTAGAATTATATACTAGAACCTTCAGGATATAAACTGTCTCAGTCAAAAAAAGCAATGGCGACTCAGGATCAACTGTAAACATAAACAGTGTTCTCGTCATTTCAAATCATTATACACTAGTTCTGAGCTCTATAAACAGGAATTCTTAAAGTTTGAAATGACATTTTAGTGAAAACGCCACTTAAAATAGCCCGAGTTTTTAATATTATCAGAATTGCCGTCATTTCAGAGCTTTCAACCTCTAATCTCGGTAACTGAACTCGGCGTTAAATGTAGTTAGATTCTTTTTACTTGTGTTTCAACTGTTTGTTACACGTTCATATTCATTTCCTGGAAAGAAAATTGTGTATTTTAAGAGTTTTAACACATTTTGACAGTTTCCTGAGAAGTATGTACTAGAACCTACAGGATATAAACTGTTTCAGTCAAAAAAGGCCACGGCAACTCAGAATCAACTGTAAACATAAACAATATTCTCCACATTTCAAATCATTATACACAAGTTCTGAGCTCTATAAACAGGAATTCTTAAAGTTCCGGAGATGTTAATATTATCAGAATTCTCGTCATTTCAAAGTTTCTACCTGTAATCTCGGGAATTGAACTCGGCTTTAAATGTACTTAGATTCTATTTGCTTGTGTTTTAACTGTTTGTTACACGTTCATATTCATTTCCTGGAAAGAAAACTGAGTATTTTAAGAGTTTTAACACATTCTCACAGTTTCCTTAGAATTATATACTAGAACCTTCAGGATATAAACTGTCTCAGGCAAAAAAAGCCGTGGCAACTCAGGATCAACTGTAAACATAAACAGTGTTCTTGTCATTTCAAATCATTATACACTAGTTCTGAGCTCTATAAACAGGAATTCTTAAAGTTTGAAATGACATTTTAGTGAAAACGCCACTTAAAATAGCCCGAGTTTTTAATATTATCAGAATTGCCATCATTTCAGAGCTTTCAACCTCTAATCTCGGTTACTGAACTCGGTGTTAAATAAAGTTAGATTCTTTTTACTTGTGTTTCAACTGTTTGTTACACGTTCATATTCATTTCCTGGAAAGAAAATTGTGTATTTTAAGAGTTTTAACACATTTTGACAGTTTCCTGAGAAGTATGTACTAGAACCTTCAGGATATAAACTGTTTCAGTCAAAAAAGGCCACGGCAACTCAGAATCAACTGTAAACATAAACAGTATTCTCCACATTTCAAATCATTATACACAAGTTCTGAGCTCTATAAACAGGAATTCTTAAAGTTCCGGAGATGTTAATATTATCAGAATTCTCGTCATTTCAAAGTTTCTACCTGTAATCTCGGGAATTGAACTCGGCTTTAAATGTACTTAGATTCTATTTACTTGTGTTTTAACTGTTTGTTACACGTTCATATTCATTTCCTGGAAAGAAAACTGAGTATTTTAAGAGTTTTAACACATTCTCACAGTTTCCTTAGAATTATATACTAGAACCTTCAGGATATAAACTGTCTCAGGCAAAAAAGCCGTGGCAACTCAGGATCAACTGTAAACATAAACAGTGTTCTCGTCATTTCAAATCATTATACACTAGTTCTGAGCTCTATAAACAGGAATTCTTAAAGTTTGAAATGACATTTTAGTGAAAACGCCACTTAAAATAACCTGAGTTGTTAATATTATCAGAATTGCCGTCATTTCAGAGCTTTCGACCTGTAATCTCGGTAACTGAACTCGGCCTTAAATGAAGTTAGATTCTATTTACTTGTGTTTCAACTGTTTGTTACACGTTCATATTCATTTCCTGGAAAGAAAATTGTGTATTTTAAGAGTTTTAACACATTTTGACAGTTTCCTGAGAAGTATAAACTAGAACCTTCAGGATATAAACTGTTTCAGTCAAAAAACGCCACGGCAACTCAGAATCAACTGTAAACATAAACAATATTCTCCACATTTCAAATCATTATACACAAGTTCTGAGCTCTATAAACAGGAATTCTTAAAGTTCCGGAGATGTTAATATTATCAGAATTCTCGTCATTTCAAAGTTTCCACCACTAATCTCGGTTATTGAACTCGGCGTTAAATGTAGTTAGATTCTATTTACTTGTGTTTTAACTGTTTGTTACACGTTCATATTCATTTCCTGGAAAGAAAACTGAGTATTTTAAGAGTTTTAACACATTCTCACAGTTTCCTTAGAATTATATACTAGAACCTTCAGGATATAAACTGTCTCAGTCAAAAAAATCAATGGCGACTCAGGATCAACTGTAAACATAAACAGTGTTCTTGTCATTTCAAATCATTATACACTAGTTCTGAGCTCTATAAACAGGAATTCTTAAAGTTTGAAATGACATTTTAGTGAAAACGCCACTTAAAATAGCCCGAGTTTTTAATATTATCAGAATTGCCGTCATTTCAGAGCTTTCAACCTCTAATCTCGGTTACTGAACTCGGCGTTAAATAAAGTTAGATTCTTTTTACTTGTGTTTCAACTGTTTGTTACACGTTCATATTCATTTCCTGGAAAGAAAATTGTGTATTTTAAGAGTTTTAACACATTTTGACAGTTTCCTGAGAAGTATGTACTAGAACCTTCAGGATATAAACTGTTTCAGTCAAAAAAGGCCACGGCAACTCAGAATCAACTGTAAACATAAACAGTATTCTCCACATTTCAAATCATTATACACAAGTTCTGAGCTCTATAAACAGGAATTCTTAAAGTTCCGGAGATGTTAATATTATCAGAATTCTCGTCATTTCAAAGTTTCTACCTGTAATCTCGGGAATTGAACTCGGCTTTAAATGTACTTAGATTCTATTTACTTGTGTTTTAACTGTTTGTTACACGTTCATATTCATTTCCTGGAAAGAAAACTGAGTATTTTAAGAGTTTTAACACATTCTCACAGTTTCCTTAGAATTATATACTAGAACCTTCAGGATATAAACTGTCTCAGGCAAAAAAGCCGTGGCAACTCAGGATCAACTGTAAACATAAACATTGTTCTCGTCATTTCAAATCATTATACACTAGTTCTGAGCTCTATAAACAGGAATTCTTAAAGTTTGAAATGACATTTTAGTGAAAACGCCACTTAAAATAACCTGAGTTGTTAATATTATCAGAATTGCCGTCATTTCAGAGCTTTCGACCTGTAATCTCGGTAACTGAACTCGGCCTTAAATGAAGTTAGATTCTATTTACTTGTGTTTCAACTGTTTGTTACACGTTCATATTCATTTCCTGGAAAGAAAATTGTGTATTTTAAGAGTTTTAACACATTTTGACAGTTTCCTGAGAAGTATATACTAGAACCTTCAGGATATAAACTGTTTCAGTCAAAAAACGCCACGGCAACTCAGAATCAACTGTAAACATAAACAATATTCTCCACATTTCAAATCATTATACACAAGTTCTGAGCTCTATAAACAGGAATTCTTAAAGTTCCGGAGATGTTAATATTATCAGAATTCTCGTCATTTCAAAGTTTCCACCACTAATCTCGGTTATTGAACTCGGCGTTAAATGTAGTTAGATTCTATTTACTTGTGTTTTAACTGTTTGTTACACGTTCATATTCATTTCCTGGAAAGAAAACTGTGTATTTTAAGAGTTTTAACACATTCTCACAGTTTCCTTAGAATTATATACTAGAACCTTCAGGATATAAACTGTCTCAGTCAAAAAAAGCAATGGCGACTCAGGATCAACTGTAAACATAAACAGTGTTCTCGTCATTTCAAATCATTATACACTAGTTCTGAGCTCTATAAACAGGAATTCTTAAAGTTTGAAATGACATTTTAGTGAAAACGCCACTTAAAATAGCCCGAGTTTTTAATATTATCAGAATTGCCGTCATTTCAGAGCTTTCAACCTCTAATCTCGGTAACTGAACTCGGCGTTAAATGTAGTTAGATTCTTTTTACTTGTGTTTCAACTGTTTGTTACACGTTCATATTCATTTCCTGGAAAGAAAATTGTGTATTTTAAGAGTTTTAACACATTTTGACAGTTTCCTGAGAAGTATGTACTAGAACCTACAGGATATAAACTGTTTCAGTCAAAAAAGGCCACGGCAACTCAGAATCAACTGTAAACATAAACAATATTCTCCACATTTCAAATCATTATACACAAGTTCTGAGCTCTATAAACAGGAATTCTTAAAGTTCCGGAGATGTTAATATTATCAGAATTCTCGTCATTTCAAAGTTTCTACCTGTAATCTCGGGAATTGAACTCGGCTTTAAATGTACTTAGATTCTATTTGCTTGTGTTTTAACTGTTTGTTACACGTTCATATTCATTTCCTGGAAAGAAAACTGAGTATTTTAAGAGTTTTAACACATTCTCACAGTTTCCTTAGAATTATATACTAGAACCTTCAGGATATAAACTGTCTCAGGCAAAAAAAGCCGTGGCAACTCAGGATCAACTGTAAACATAAACAGTGTTCTTGTCATTTCAAATCATTATACACTAGTTCTGAGCTCTATAAACAGGAATTCTTAAAGTTTGAAATGACATTTTAGTGAAAACGCCACTTAAAATAGCCCGAGTTTTTAATATTATCAGAATTGCCATCATTTCAGAGCTTTCAACCTCTAATCTCGGTTACTGAACTCGGCGTTAAATAAAGTTAGATTCTTTTTACTTGTGTTTCAACTGTTTGTTACACGTTCATATTCATTTCCTGGAAAGAAAATTGTGTATTTTAAGAGTTTTAACACATTTTGACAGTTTCCTGAGAAGTATGTACTAGAACCTTCAGGATATAAACTGTTTCAGTCAAAAAAGGCCACGGCAACTCAGAATCAACTGTAAACATAAACAGTATTCTCCACATTTCAAATCATTATACACAAGTTCTGAGCTCTATAAACAGGAATTCTTAAAGTTCCGGAGATGTTAATATTATCAGAATTCTCGTCATTTCAAAGTTTCTACCTGTAATCTCGGGAATTGAACTCGGCTTTAAATGTACTTAGATTCTATTTACTTGTGTTTTAACTGTTTGTTACACGTTCATATTCATTTCCTGGAAAGAAAACTGAGTATTTTAAGAGTTTTAACACATTCTCACAGTTTCCTTAGAATTATATACTAGAACCTTCAGGATATAAACTGTCTCAGGCAAAAAAGCCGTGGCAACTCAGGATCAACTGTAAACATAAACAGTGTTCTCGTCATTTCAAATCATTATACACTAGTTCTGAGCTCTATAAACAGGAATTCTTAAAGTTTGAAATGACATTTTAGTGAAAACGCCACTTAAAATAACCTGAGTTGTTAATATTATCAGAATTGCCGTCATTTCAGAGCTTTCGACCTGTAATCTCGGTAACTGAACTCGGCCTTAAATGAAGTTAGATTCTATTTACTTGTGTTTCAACTGTTTGTTACACGTTCATATTCATTTCCTGGAAAGAAAATTGTGTATTTTAAGAGTTTTAACACATTTTGACAGTTTCCTGAGAAGTATAAACTAGAACCTTCAGGATATAAACTGTTTCAGTCAAAAAACGCCACGGCAACTCAGAATCAACTGTAAACATAAACAATATTCTCCACATTTCAAATCATTATACACAAGTTCTGAGCTCTATAAACAGGAATTCTTAAAGTTCCGGAGATGTTAATATTATCAGAATTCTCGTCATTTCAAAGTTTCCACCACTAATCTCGGTTATTGAACTCGGCGTTAAATGTAGTTAGATTCTATTTACTTGTGTTTTAACTGTTTGTTACACGTTCATATTCATTTCCTGGAAAGAAAACTGAGTATTTTAAGAGTTTTAACACATTCTCACAGTTTCCTTAGAATTATATACTAGAACCTTCAGGATATAAACTGTCTCAGTCAAAAAAATCAATGGCGACTCAGGATCAACTGTAAACATAAACAGTGTTCTCGTCATTTCAAATCATTATACACTAGTTCTGAGCTCTATAAACAGGAATTCTTAAAGTTTGAAATGACATTTTAGTGAAAACGCCATTTAAAATAGCCCGAGTTTTTAATATTATCAGAATTGCCGTCATTTCAGAGCTTTCAACCTCTAATCTCGGTAACTGAACTCGGCGTTAAATGTAGTTAGATTCTTTTTACTTGTGTTTCAACTGTTTGTTACACGTTCATATTCATTTCCTGGAAAGAAAATTGTGTATTTTAAGAGTTTTAACACATTTTGACAGTTTCCTGAGAAGTATGTACTAGAACCTTCAGGATATAAACTGTTTCAGTCAAAAAAGGCCACGGCAACTCAGAATCAACTGTAAACATAAACAATATTCTCCACATTTCAAATCATTATACACAAGTTCTGAGCTCTATAAACAGGAATTCTTAAAGTTCCGGAGATGTTAATATTATCAGAATTCTCGTCATTTCAAAGTTTCTACCTGTAATCTCGGGAATTGAACTCGGCTTTAAATGTACTTAGATTCTATTTGCTTGTGTTTTAACTGTTTGTTACACGTTCATATTCATTTCCTGGAAAGAAAACTGAGTATTTTAAGAGTTTTAACACATTCTCACAGTTTCCTTAGAATTATATACTAGAACCTTCAGGATATAAACTGTCTCAGGCAAAAAAAGCCGTGGCAACTCAGGATCAACTGTAAACATAAACAGTGTTCTTGTCATTTCAAATCATTATACACTAGTTCTGAGCTCTATAAACAGGAATTCTTAAAGTTTGAAATGACATTTTAGTGAAAACGCTACTTAAAATAGCCCGAGTTTTTAATATTATCAGAATTGCCGTCATTTCAGAGCTTTCAACCTCTAATCTCGGTTACTGAACTCGGCGTTAAATGAAGTTAGATTCTTTTTACTTGTGTTTCAACTGTTTGTTACACGTTCATATTCATTTCCTGGAAAGAAAATTGTGTATTTTAAGAGTTTTAACACATTTTGACAGTTTCCTGAGAAGTATGTACTAGAACCTTCAGGATATAAACTGTTTCAGTCAAAAAAGGCCACGGCAACTCAGAATCAACTGTAAACATAAACAATATTCTCCACATTTCAAATCATTATACACAAGTTCTGAGCTCTATAAACAGGAATTCTTAAAGTTCCGGAGATGTTAATATTATCAGAATTCTCGTCATTTCAAAGTTTCTACCTGTAATCTCGGGAATTGAACTCGGCTTTAAATGTACTTAGATTCTATTTACTTGTGTTTTAACTGTTTGTTACACGTTCATATTCATTTCCTGGAAAGAAAACTGAGTATTTTAAGAGTTTTATACATTCTCACAGTTTCCTTAGAATTATATACTAGAACCTTCAGGATATAAACTGTCTCAGTCAAAAAAAGCCGTGGCAACTCAGGATCAACTGTAAACATAAACAGTATTCTCCTCATTTTAAATCATTATACACAAGTACTGAGCTCTATAAACAGGAATTCTTAAAGTTTGAAATGACATTTTAGTGAAAACGCTACTTAAAATAGCCTGAGTTGTTAATATTATCAGAATTGCCGTCATTTCAGAGCTTTCCACAACTAATCTCGGTTATTGAACTCGGCGTTAAATGTAGTTAGATTCTATTTACTTGTGTTTCAACTGTTTGTTACACGTTCATATTCATTTCCTGGAAAGAAAATTGTGTATTTTAAGAGTTTTAACACATTTTGACAGTTTCCTGAGAAGTATGTACTAGAACCTTCAGGATATAAACTGTTTCAGTCAAAAAAGGAGACGGCAACTCAGAATCAACTGTAAACATAAACAGTATCCTCCTCATTTCAAATCATTATACACAAGTTCTGAGCTCTATAAACAGGAATTCTTAAAGTTCCGGAGAGGTTAATATTATCAGAATTCTCGTCATTTCAAAGTTTCTACCTGTAATCTCGGGAATTGAACTCGGCTTTAAATGTACTTAGATTCTATTTACTTGTGTTTTAACTGTTTGTTACACGTTCATATTCATTTCCTGGAAAGAAAACTGAGTATTTTAAGAGTTTTAACACATTCTCACAGTTTCCTTAGAATTATATACTAGAACCTTCAGGATATAAACTGTCTCAGGCAAAAAAAGCCGTGGCAACTCAGGATCAACTGTAAACATAAACAGTGTTCTCGTCATTTCAAATCATTATACACTAGTTCTGAGCTCTATAAACAGGAATTCTTAAAGTTTGAAATGACATTTTAGTGAAAACGCCACTTAAAATAGCCTGAGATGTTAATATTATCAGAATTGCCGTCCTTTCAGAGCTTTCGACCTGTAATCTCGGTAACTGAACTCGGCCTTAAATGAAGTTAGATTCTATTTACTTGTGTTTCAACTGTTTGTTACACGTTCATATTCATTTCCTGGAAAGAAAATTGTGTATTTTAAGAGTTTTAACACATTTTGACAGTTTCCTGAGAAGTATGTACTAGAACCTTCAGGATATAAACTGTTTCAGTCAAAAAAGGAGACGGCAACTCAGAATCAACTGTAAACATAAACAGTATCCTCCTCATTTCAAATCATTATACACAAGTTCTGAGCTCTATAAACAGGAATTCTTAAAGTTCCGGAGAGGTTAATATTATCAGAATTCTCGTCATTTCAAAGTTTCTACCTGTAATCTCGGGAATTGAATTCGGCTTTAAATGTAGTTAGATTCTATTTACTTGTTTTTTAACTGTTTGTTACACGTATATATTCATTTCCTGGAAAGAAAACTGTGTATTTTAAGAGTTTTAACACATTCTCACAGTTTCCTTAGAATTATATACTAGAACCTTCAGGATATAAACTGTCTCAGTCAAAAAAAGCCATGGCGACTCAGGATCAACTGTAAACATAAACAGTGTTCTCGTCATTTCAAATCATTATACACTAGTTCTGAGCTCTATAAACAGGAATTCTTAAAGTTTGAAATGACATTTTAGTGAAAACGCCACTTAAAATAGCCCGAGTTTTTAATATTATCAGAATTGCCGTCATTTCAGAGCTTTCAACCTCTAATCTCGGTAACTGAACTCGGCGTTAAATGTAGTTAGATTCTTTTTACTTGTGTTTCAACTGTTTGTTACACGTTCATATTCATTTCCTGGAAAGAAAATTGTGTATTTTAAGAGTTTTAACACATTTTGACAGTTTCCTGAGAAGTATGTACTAGAACCTACAGGATATAAACTGTTTCAGTCAAAAAAGGCCACGGCAACTCAGAATCAACTGTAAACATAAACAATATTCTCCACATTTCAAATCATTATACACAAGTTCTGAGCTCTATAAACAGGAATTCTTAAAGTTCCGGAGATGTTAATATTATCAGAATTCTCGTCATTTCAAAGTTTCTACCTGTAATCTCGGGAATTGAACTCGGCTTTAAATGTACTTAGATTCTATTTGCTTGTGTTTTAACTGTTTGTTACACGTTCATATTCATTTCCTGGAAAGAAAACTGAGTATTTTAAGAGTTTTAACACATTCTCACAGTTTCCTTAGAATTATATACTAGAACCTTCAGGATATAAACTGTCTCAGGCAAAAAAAGCCGTGGCAACTCAGGATCAACTGTAAACATAAACAGTGTTCTTGTCATTTCAAATCATTATACACTAGTTCTGAGCTCTATAAACAGGAATTCTTAAAGTTTGAAATGACATTTTAGTGAAAACGCCACTTAAAATAGCCCGAGTTTTTAATATTATCAGAATTGCCGTCATTTCAGAGCTTTCAACCTCTAATCTCGGTTACTGAACTCGGCGTTAAATAAAGTTAGATTCTTTTTACTTGTGTTTCAACTGTTTGTTACACGTTCATATTCATTTCCTGGAAAGAAAATTGTGTATTTTAAGAGTTTTAACACATTTTGACAGTTTCCTGAGAAGTATGTACTAGAACCTTCAGGATATAAACTGTTTCAGTCAAAAAAGGCCACGGCAACTCAGAATCAACTGTAAACATAAACAGTATTCTCCACATTTCAAATCATTATACACAAGTTCTGAGCTCTATAAACAGGAATTCTTAAAGTTCCGGAGATGTTAATATTATCAGAATTCTCGTCATTTCAAAGTTTCTACCTGTAATCTCGGGAATTGAACTCGGCTTTAAATGTACTTAGATTCTATTTACTTGTGTTTTAACTGTTTGTTACACGTTCATATTCATTTCCTGGAAAGAAAACTGAGTATTTTAAGAGTTTTAACACATTCTCACAGTTTCCTTAGAATTATATACTAGAACCTTCAGGATATAAACTGTCTCAGGCAAAAAAGCCGTGGCAACTCAGGATCAACTGTAAACATAAACATTGTTCTCGTCATTTCAAATCATTATACACTAGTTCTGAGCTCTATAAACAGGAATTCTTAAAGTTTGAAATGACATTTTAGTGAAAACGCCACTTAAAATAACCTGAGTTGTTAATATTATCAGAATTGCCGTCATTTCAGAGCTTTCGACCTGTAATCTCGGTAACTGAACTCGGCCTTAAATGAAGTTAGATTCTATTTACTTGTGTTTCAACTGTTTGTTACACGTTCATATTCATTTCCTGGAAAGAAAATTGTGTATTTTAAGAGTTTTAACACATTTTGACAGTTTCCTGAGAAGTATATACTAGAACCTTCAGGATATAAACTGTTTCAGTCAAAAAACGCCACGGCAACTCAGAATCAACTGTAAACATAAACAATATTCTCCACATTTCAAATCATTATACACAAGTTCTGAGCTCTATAAACAGGAATTCTTAAAGTTCCGGAGATGTTAATATTATCAGAATTCTCG
Organism: Myotis daubentonii; assembly: GCF_963259705.1. Classification (NCBI taxonomy): domain Eukaryota; kingdom Metazoa; phylum Chordata; class Mammalia; order Chiroptera; family Vespertilionidae; genus Myotis; species Myotis daubentonii. The sequence goes on from NC_081844.1 coordinate 9,340,792, forward strand.
TCATTTCAAAGTTTCCACCACTAATCTCGGTTATTGAACTCGGCGTTAAATGTAGTTAGATTCTATTTACTTGTGTTTTAACTGTTTGTTACACGTTCATATTCATTTCCTGGAAAGAAAACTGAGTATTTTAAGAGTTTTAACACATTCTCACAGTTTCCTTAGAATTATATACTAGAACCTTCAGGATATAAACTGTCTCAGTCAAAAAAATCAATGGCGACTCAGGATCAACTGTAAACATAAACAGTGTTCTCGTCATTTCAAATCATTATACACTAGTTCTGAGCTCTATAAACAGGAATTCTTAAAGTTTGAAATGACATTTTAGTGAAAACGCCACTTAAAATAGCCCGAGTTTTTAATATTATCAGAATTGCCGTCATTTCAGAGCTTTCAACCTCTAATCTCGGTAACTGAACTCGGCGTTAAATGTAGTTAGATTCTTTTTACTTGTGTTTCAACTGTTTGTTACACGTTCATATTCATTTCCTGGAAAGAAAATTGTGTATTTTAAGAGTTTTAACACATTTTGACAGTTTCCTGAGAAGTATGTACTAGAACCTTCAGGATATAAACTGTTTCAGTCAAAAAAGGCCACGGCAACTCAGAATCAACTGTAAACATAAACAATATTCTCCACATTTCAAATCATTATACACAAGTTCTGAGCTCTATAAACAGGAATTCTTAAAGTTCCGGAGATGTTAATATTATCAGAATTCTCGTCATTTCAAAGTTTCTACCTGTAATCTCGGGAATTGAACTCGGCTTTAAATGTACTTAGATTCTATTTGCTTGTGTTTTAACTGTTTGTTACACGTTCATATTCATTTCCTGGAAAGAAAACTGAGTATTTTAAGAGTTTTAACACATTCTCACAGTTTCCTTAGAATTATATACTAGAACCTTCAGGATATAAACTGGCTCAGGCAAAAAAAGCCGTGGCAACTCAGGATCAACTGTAAACATAAACAGTGTTCTTGTCATTTCAAATCATTATACACTAGTTCTGAGCTCTATAAACAGGAATTCTTAAAGTTTGAAATGACATTTCAGTGAAAACGCTACTTAAAATAGCCCGAGTTTTTAATATTATCAGAATTGCCGTCATTTCAGAGCTTTCAACCTCTAATCTCGGTTACTGAACTCGGCGTTAAATGAAGTTAGATTCTTTTTACTTGTGTTTCAACTGTTTGTTACACGTTCATATTCATTTCCTGGAAAGAAAATTGTGTATTTTAAGAGTTTTAACACATTTTGACAGTTTCCTGAGAAGTATGTACTAGAACCTTCAGGATATAAACTGTTTCAGTCAAAAAAGGCCACGGCAACTCAGAATCAACTGTAAACATAAACAATATTCTCCACATTTCAAATCATTATACACAAGTTCTGAGCTCTATAAACAGGAATTCTTAAAGTTCCGGAGATGTTAATATTATCAGAATTCTCGTCATTTCAAAGTTTCTACCTGTAATCTCGGGAATTGAACTCGGCTTTAAATGTACTTAGATTCTATTTACTTGTGTTTTAACTGTTTGTTACACGTTCATATTCATTTCCTGGAAAGAAAACTGAGTATTTTAAGAGTTTTATACATTCTCACAGTTTCCTTAGAATTATATACTAGAACCTTCAGGATATAAACTGTCTCAGTCAAAAAAAGCCGTGGCAACTCAGGATCAACTGTAAACATAAACAGTATTCTCCTCATTTTAAATCATTATACACAAGTACTGAGCTCTATAAACAGGAATTCTTAAAGTTTGAAATGACATTTTAGTGAAAACGCCACTTAAAATAGCCTGAGTTGTTAATATTATCAGAATTGCCGTCATTTCAGAGCTTTCCACCACTAATCTCGGTTATTGAACTCGGCGTTAAATGTAGTTAGATTCTATTTACTTGTGTTTCAACTGTTTGTTACACGTTCATATTCATTTCCTGGAAAGAAAATTGTGTATTTTAAGAGTTTTAACACATTTTGACAGTTTCCTGAGAAGTATGTACTAGAACCTTCAGGATATAAACTGTTTCAGTCAAAAAAGGAGACGGCAACTCAGAATCAACTGTAAACATAAACAGTATCCTCCTCATTTCAAATCATTATACACAAGTTCTGAGCTCTATAAACAGGAATTCTTAAAGTTCCGGAGAGGTTAATATTATCAGAATTCTCGTCATTTCAAAGTTTCTACCTGTAATCTCGGGAATTGAATTCGGCTTTAAATGTAGTTAGATTCTATTTACTTGTTTTTTAACTGTTTGTTACACGTTCATATTCATTTCCTGGAAAGAAAACTGTGTATTTTAAGAGTTTTAACACATTCTCACAGTTTCCTTAGAATTATATACTAGAACCTTCAGGATATAAACTGTCTCAGTCAAAAAAAGCCATGGCGACTCAGGATCAACTGTAAACATAAACAGTGTTCTCGTCATTTCAAATCATTATACACTAGTTCTGAGCTCTATAAACAGGAATTCTTAAAGTTTGAAATGACATTTTAGTGAAAACGCCACTTAAAATAGCCCGAGTTTTTAATATTATCAGAATTGCCGTCATTTCAGAGCTTTCAACCTCTAATCTCGGTAACTGAACTCGACGTTAAATGAAGTTAGATTCTTTTTACTTGTGTTTCAACTGTTTGTTACACGTTCATATTCATTTCCTGGAAAGAAAATTGTGTATTTTAAGAGTTTTAACACATTTTGACAGTTTCCTGAGAAGTATGTACTAGAACCTTCAGGATATAAACTGTTTCAGTCAAAAAAGGCCACGGCAACTCAGAATCAACTGTAAACATAAACAATATTCTCCACATTTCAAATCATTATACACAAGTTCTGAGCTCTATAAACAGGAATTCTTAAAGTTCCGGAGATGTTAATATTATCAGAATTCTCGTCATTTCAAAGTTTCTACCCGTAATCTCGGGAATTGAACTCGGCTTTAAATGTACTTAGATTCTATTTACTTGTGTTTTAACTGTTTGTTACACGTTCATATTCATTTCCTGGAAAGAAAACTGAGTATTTTAAGAGTTTTAACACATTCTCACAGTTTCCTTAGAATTATATACTAGAACCTTCAGGATATAAACTGTCTCAGGCAAAAAAAGCCGTGGCAACTCAGGATCAACTGTAAACATAAACAGTGTTCTCGTCATTTCAAATCATTATACACTAGTTCTGAGCTCTATAAACAGGAATTCTTAAAGTTTGAAATGACATTTTAGTGAAAACGCCACTTAAAATAGCCTGAGTTGTTAATATTATCAGAATTGCCGTCATTTCAGAGCTTTCGACCTGTAATCTCGGTAACTGAACTCGGCCTTAAATGAAGTTAGATTCTATTTACTTGTGTTTCAACTGTTTGTTACACGTTCATATTCATTTCCTGGAAAGAAAATTGTGTATTTTAAGAGTTTTAACACATTTTGACAGTTTCCTGAGAAGTATATACTAGAACCTACAGGATATAAACTGTTTCAGTCAAAAAACGCCACGGCAACTCAGAATCAACTGTAAACATAAACAATATTCTCCACATTTCAAATCATTATACACAAGTTCTGAGCTGTATAAACAGGAATTCTTAAAGTTCCGGAGATGTTAATATTATCAGAATTCTCGTCATTTCAAAGTTTCTACCTGTAATCTCGAGAACTGAACTCGGCTTTAAATGTACTTAGATTCTATTTACTTGTGTTTTAACTGTTTGTTACACATTCATATTCATTTCCTGGAAAGAAAACTGAGTATTTTAAGAGTTTTAACACATTCTCACAGTTTCCTTAGAATTATATACTAGAACCTTCAGGATATAAACTGTCTCAGGCAAAAAAAGCCGTGGCAACTCAGGATCAACTGTAAACATAAAGAGTGTTCTCGTCATTTCAAATCATTATACACTAGTTCTGAGCTCTATAAACAGGAATTCTTAAAGTTTGAAATGACATTTTAGTGAAAACGCCACTTAAAATAGCCTGAGTTGTTAATATTATCAGAATTGCCGTCATTTCAGAGCTTTCGACCTGTAATCTCGGTAACTGAACTCGGCCTTAAATGAAGTTAGATTCTATTTACTTGTGTTTCAACTGTTTGTTACACGTTCATATTCATTTCCTGGAAAGAAAATTGTGTATTTTAAGAGTTTTAACACATTTTGACAGTTTCCTGAGAAGTATATACTAGAACCTTCAGGATATAAACTGTTTCAGTCAAAAAACGCCACGGCAACTCAGAATCAACTGTAAACATAAACAATATTCTCCACATTTCAAATCATTATACACAAGTTCTGAGCTGTATAAACAGGAATTCTTAAAGTTCCGGAGATGTTAATATTATCAGAATTCTCGTCATTTCAAAGTTTCTACCTGTAATCTCGAGAATTGAACTCGGCTATAAATGTACTTAGATTCTATTTACTTGTGTTTTAACTGTTTGTTACACGTTCATATTCATTTCCTGGAAAGAAAACTGAGTATTTTAAGAGTTTTAACACATTCTCACAGTTTCCTTAGAATTATATACTAGAACCTTCAGGATATAAACTGTCTCAGTCAAAAAAAGCCGTGGCAACTCAGGATCAACTGTAAACATAAACAGTATTCTCCTCATTTTAAATCATTATACACAAGTACTGAGCTCTATAAACAGGAATTCTTAAAGTTTGAAATGACACTTTAGTGAAAACGCCACTTAAAATAGCCTGAGTTGTTAATATTATCAGAATTGCCGTCATTTCAGAACTTTCCACCACTAATCTCGGTTATTGAACTCGGCGTTAAATGTAGTTAGATTCTATTTACTTGTGTTTCAACTGTTTGTTACACGTTCATATTCATTTCCTGGAAAGAAAATTGTGTATTTTAAGAGTTTTAACACATTTTGACAGTTTCCTGAGAAGTATGTACTAGAACCTTCAGGATATAAACTGTTTCAGTCAAAAAAGGAGACGGCAACTCAGAATCAACTGTAAACATAAACAGTATCCTCCTCATTTCAAATCATTATACACAAGTTCTGAGCTCTATAAACAGGAATTCTTAAAGTTCCGGAGAGGTTAATATTATCAGAATTCTCGTCATTTCAAAGTTTCTACCTGTAATCTCGGGAATTGAATTCGGCTTTAAATGTAGTTAGATTCTATTTACTTGTTTTTTAACTGTTTGTTACACGTTCATATTCATTTCCTGGAAAGAAAACTGTGTATTTTAAGAGTTTTAACACATTCTCACAGTTTCCTTAGAATTATATACTAGAACCTTCAGGATATAAACTGTCTCAGTCAAAAAAAGCCATGGCGACTCAGGATCAACTGTAAACATAAACAGTGTTCTCGTCATTTCAAATCATTATACACTAGTTCTGAGCTCTATAAACAGGAATTCTTAAAGTTTGAAATGACATTTTAGTGAAAACGCCACTTAAAATAGCCCGAGTTTTTAATATTATCAGAATTGCCGTCATTTCAGAGCTTTCAACCTCTAATCTCGGTAACTGAACTCGACGTTAAATGAAGTTAGATTCTTTTTACTTGTGTTTCAACTGTTTGTTACACGTTCATATTCATTTCCTGGAAAGAAAATTGTGTATTTTAAGAGTTTTAACACATTTTGACAGTTTCCTGAGAAGTATGTACTAGAACCTTCAGGATATAAACTGTTTCAGTCAAAAAAGGCCACGGCAACTCAGAATCAACTGTAAACATAAACAATATTCTCCACATTTCAAATCATTATACACAAGTTCTGAGCTCTATAAACAGGAATTCTTAAAGTTCCGGAGATGTTAATATTATCAGAATTCTCGTCATTTCAAAGTTTCTACCTGTAATCTCGGGAATTGAACTCGGCTTTAAATGTACTTAGATTCTATTTACTTGTGTTTTAACTGTTTGTTACACGTTCATATTCATTTCCTGGAAAGAAAACTGAGTATTTTAAGAGTTTTAACACATTCTCACAGTTTCCTTAGAATTATATACTAGAACCTTCAGGATATAAACTGTCTCAGGCAAAAAAAGCCGTGGCAACTCAGGATCAACTGTAAACATAAACAGTGTTCTCGTCATTTCAAATCATTATACACTAGTTCTGAGCTCTATAAACAGGAATTCTTAAAGTTTGAAATGACATTTTAGTGAAAACGCTACTTAAAATAGCCCGAGTTGTTAATATTATCAGAATTGCCGTCATTTCAGAGCTTTCGACCTGTAATCTCGGTAACTGAACTCGGCCTTAAATGAAGTTAGATTCTATTTACTTGTGTTTCAACTGTTTGTTACACGTTCATATTCATTTCCTGGAAAGAAAATTGTGTATTTTAAGAGTTTTAACACATTTTGACAGTTTCCTGAGAAGTATATACTAGAACCTTCAGGATATAAACTGTTTCAGTCAAAAAAAGCCACGGCAACTCAGAATCAACTGTAAACCTAAACAATATTCTCCACATTTCAAATCATTATACACAAGTTCTGAGCTGTATAAACAGGAATTCTTAAAGTTCCGGAGATGTTAATATTATCAGAATTCTCGTCATTTCAAAGTTTCTACCTGTAATCTCGAGAATTGAACTCGGCTTTAAATGTACTTAGATTCTATTTACTTGTGTTTTAACTGTTTGTTACACATTCATATTCATTTCCTGGAAAGAAAACTGAGTATTTTAAGAGTTTTAACACATTCTCACAGTTTCCTTAGAATTATATACTAGAACCTTCAGGATATAAACTGTCTCAGTCAAAAAAAGCCATGGCGACTCACGATCAACTGTAAACATAAACAGTATTCTCCTCATTTTAAATAATTATACACAAGTACTGAGCTCTATAAACAGGAATTCTTAAAGTTTGAAATGACATTTTAGTGAAAACGCCACTTAAAATAGCCTGAGTTGTTAATATTATCAGAATTGCGGTCATTTCAGAGCTTTCCACCACTAATCTCGGTTATTGAACTCGGCGTTAAGTGTAGTTAGATTCTATTTACTTGTGTTTCAACTGTTTGTTACACGTTCATATTCATTTCCTGGAAAGAAAATTGTGTATTTTAAGAGTTTTAACACATTTTGACAGTTTCCTGAGAAGTATGTACTAGAACCTTCAGGATATAAACTGTTTCAGTCAAAAAAGGAGACGGCAACTCAGAATCAACTGTAAACATAAACAGTATCCTCCTCATTTCAAATCATTATACACAAGTTCTGAGCTCTATAAACAGGAATTCTTAAAGTTCCCGAGAGGTTAATATTATCAGAATTCTCGTCATTTCAAAGTTTCTACCTGTAATCTCAGGAATTGAATTCGGCTTTAAATGTAGTTAGATTCTATTTACTTGTTTTTTAAATGTTTGTTACACGTTCATATTCATTTCCTGGAAAGAAAACTGTGTATTTTAAGAGTTTTAACACATTCTCACAGTTTCCTTAGAATTATATACTAGAACCTTCAGGATATAAACTGTCTCAGTCAAAAAAAGCCATGGCGACTCAGGATCAACTGTAAACATAAACAGTGTTCTCGTCATTTCAAATCATTATACACTAGTTCTGAGCTCTATAAACAGGAATTCTTAAAGTTTGAAATGACATTTTAGTGAAAACGCCACTTAAAATACCCCGAGTTTTTAATATTATCAGAATTGCCGTCATTTCAGAGCTTTCAACCTCTATTCTCGGTAACTGAACTCGGCGTTAAATGAAGTTAGATTCTTTTTACTTGTGTTTCAACTGTTTGTTACACGTTCATATTCATTTCCTGGAAAGAAAATTGTGTATTTTAAGAGTTTTAACACATTTTGACAGTTTCCTGAGAAGTATGTGCTAGAACCTTCAGGATATAAACTGTTTCAGTCAAAAAAGGCCACGGCAACTCAGAATCAACTGTAAACATAAACAATATTCTCCACATATCAAATCATTATACACAAGTTCTGAGCTCTATAAACAGGAATTCTTAAAGTTCCGGAGATGTTAATATTATCAGAATTCTCGTAATTTCAAAGTTTCTACCTGTAATCTCGGGAATTGAACTCGGCTTTAAATGTACTTAGATTCTATTTACTTGTGTTTTAACTGTTTGTTACACGTTCATATTCATTTCCTGGAAAGAAAACTGAGTATTTTAAGAGTTTTAACACATTCTCACAGTTTCCTTAGAATTATATACTAGAACCTTCAGGATATAAACTGTCTCAGGCAAAAAAAGCCGTGGCAACTCAGGATCAACTGTAAACATAAACAGTGTTCTCGTCATTTCAAATCATTATACACTAGTTCTGAGCTCTATAAACAGGAATTCTTAAAGTTTGAAATGACATTTTAGTGAAAACGCCACTTAAAATAGCCCGAGTTTTTAATATTATCAGAATTGCCGTCATTTCAGAGCTTTCAACCTCTAATCTCGGTAACTGAACTCGACGTTAAATGAAGTTAGATTCTTTTTACTTGTGTTTCAACTGTTTGTTACACGTTCATATTCATTTCCTGGAAAGAAAATTGTGTATTTTAAGAGTTTTAACACATTTTGACAGTTTCCTGAGAAGTATGTACTAGAACCTTCAGGATATAAACTGTTTCAGTCAAAAAAGGCCACGGCAACTCAGAATCAACTGTAAACATAAACAATATTCTCCACATTTCAAATCATTATACACAAGTTCTGAGCTCTATAAACAGGAATTCTTAAAGTTCCGGAGATGTTAATATTATCAGAATTCTCGTCATTTCAAAGTTTCTACCTGTAATCTCGGGAATTGAACTCGGCTTTAAATGTACTTAGATTCTATTTACTTGTGTTTTAACTGTTTGTTACACGTTCATATTCATTTCCTGGAAAGAAAACTGAGTATTTTAAGAGTTTTAACACATTCTCACAGTTTCCTTAGAATTATATACTAGAACCTTCAGGATATAAACTGTCTCAGGCAAAAAAAGCCGTGGCAACTCAGGATCAACTGTAAACATAAACAGTGTTCTCGTCATTTCAAATCATTATACACTAGTTCTGAGCTCTATAAACAGGAATTCTTAAAGTTTGAAATGACATTTTAGTGAAAACGCTACTTAAAATAGCCCGAGTTGTTAATATTATCAGAATTGCCGTCATTTCAGAGCTTTCGACCTGTAATCTCGGTAACTGAACTCGGCCTTAAATGAAGTTAGATTCTATTTACTTGTGTTTCAACTGTTTGTTACACGTTCATATTCATTTCCTGGAAAGAAAATTGTGTATTTTAAGAGTTTTAACACATTTTGACAGTTTCCTGAGAAGTATATACTAGAACCTTCAGGATATAAACTGTTTCAGTCAAAAAAAGCCACGGCAACTCAGAATCAACTGTAAACCTAAACAATATTCTCCACATTTCAAATCATTATACACAAGTTCTGAGCTGTATAAACAGGAATTCTTAAAGTTCCGGAGATGTTAATATTATCAGAATTCTCGTCATTTCAAAGTTTCTACCTGTAATCTCGAGAATTGAACTCGGCTTTAAATGTACTTAGATTCTATTTACTTGTGTTTTAACTGTTTGTTACACATTCATATTCATTTCCTGGAAAGAAAACTGAGTATTTTAAGAGTTTTAACACATTCTCACAGTTTCCTTAGAATTATATACTAGAACCTTCAGGATATAAACTGTCTCAGTCAAAAAAAGCCATGGCGACTCAGGATCAACTGTAAACATAAACAGTATTCTCCTCATTTTAAATAATTATACACAAGTACTGAGCTCTATAAACAGGAATTCTTAAAGTTTGAAATGACATTTTAGTGAAAACGCCACTTAAAATAGCCTGAGTTGTTAATATTATCAGAATTGCGGTCATTTCAGAGCTTTCCACCACTAATCTCGGTTATTGAACTCGGCGTTAAGTGTAGTTAGATTCTATTTACTTGTGTTTCAACTGTTTGTTACACGTTCATATTCATTTCCTGGAAAGAAAATTGTGTATTTTAAGAGTTTTAACACATTTTGACAGTTTCCTGAGAAGTATGTACTAGAACCTTCAGGATATAAACTGTTTCAGTCAAAAAAGGAGACGGCAACTCAGAATCAACTGTAAACATAAACAGTATCCTCCTCATTTCAAATCATTATACACAAGTTCTGAGCTCTATAAACAGGAATTCTTAAAGTTCCCGAGAGGTTAATATTATCAGAATTCTCGTCATTTCAAAGTTTCTACCTGTAATCTCAGGAATTGAATTCGGCTTTAAATGTAGTTAGATTCTATTTACTTGTTTTTTAAATGTTTGTTACACGTTCATATTCATTTCCTGGAAAGAAAACTGTGTATTTTAAGAGTTTTAACACATTCTCACAGTTTCCTTAGAATTATATACTAGAACCTTCAGGATATAAACTGTCTCAGTCAAAAAAAGCCATGGCGACTCAGGATCAACTGTAAACATAAACAGTGTTCTCGTCATTTCAAATCATTATACACTAGTTCTGAGCTCTATAAACAGGAATTCTTAAAGTTTGAAATGACATTTTAGTGAAAACGCCACTTAAAATACCCCGAGTTTTTAATATTATCAGAATTGCCGTCATTTCAGAGCTTTCAACCTCTATTCTCGGTAACTGAACTCGGCGTTAAATGAAGTTAGATTCTTTTTACTTGTGTTTCAACTGTTTGTTACACGTTCATATTCATTTCCTGGAAAGAAAATTGTGTATTTTAAGAGTTTTAACACATTTTGACAGTTTCCTGAGAAGTATGTGCTAGAACCTTCAGGATATAAACTGTTTCAGTCAAAAAAGGCCACGGCAACTCAGAATCAACTGTAAACATAAACAATATTCTCCACATTTCAAATCATTATACACAAGTTCTGAGCTCTATAAACAGGAATTCTTAAAGTTCCGGAGATGTTAATATTATCAGAATTCTCGTAATTTCAAAGTTTCTACCTGTAATCTCGGGAATTGAACTCGGCTTTAAATGTACTTAGATTCTATTTACTTGTGTTTTAACTGTTTGTTACACGTTCATATTCATTTCCTGGAAAGAAAACTGAGTATTTTAAGAGTTTTAACACATTCTCACAGTTTCCTTAGAATTATATACTAGAACCTTCAGGATATAAACTGTCTCAGGCAAAAAAAGCCGTGGCAACTCAGGATCAACTGTAAACATAAACAGTGTTCTCGTCATTTCAAATCATTATACACTAGTTCTGAGCTCTATAAACAGGAATTCTTAAAGTTTGAAATGACATTTTAGTGAAAACGCCACTTAAAATACCCCGAGTTTTTAATATTATCAGAATTGCCGTCATTTCAGAGCTTTCAACCTCTATTCTCGGTAACTGAACTCGGCGTTAAATGAAGTTAGATTCTTTTTACTTGTGTTTCAACTGTTTGTTACACGTTCATATTCATTTCCTGGAAAGAAAATTGTGTATTTTAAGAGTTTTAACACATTTTGACAGTTTCCTGAGAAGTATGTACTAGAACCTTCAGGATATAAACTGTTTCAGTCAAAAAAGGCCACGGCAACTCAGAATCAACTGTAAACATAAACAATATTCTCCACATTTCAAATCATTATACACAAGTTCTGAGCTCTATAAACAGGAATTCTTAAAGTTCCGGAGATGTTAATATTATCAGAATTCTCGTCATTTCAAAGTTTCTACCTGTAATCTCGGGAATTGAACTCGGCTTTAAATGTACTTAGATTCTATTTACTTGTGTTTTAACTGTTTGTTACACGTTCATATTCATTTCCTGGAAAGAAAACTGAGTATTTTAAGAGTTTTAACACATTCTCACAGTTTCCTTAGAATTATATACTAGAACCTTCAGGATATAAACTGTCTCAGGCAAAAAAAGCCGTGGCAACTCAGGATCAACTGTAAACATAAACAGTGTTCTCGTCATTTAAAATCATTATACACTAGTTCTGAGCTCTATAAACAGGAATTCTTAAAGTTTGAAATGACATTTTAGTGAAAACGCCACTTAAAATAGCCTGAGTTGTTAATATTATCAGAATTGCCGTCATTTCAGAGCTTTCGACCTGTAATCTCGGTAACTGAACTCGGCCTTAAATGAAGTTAGATTCTATTTACTTGTGTTTCAACTGTTTGTTACACGTTCATATTCATTTCCTGGAAAGAAAATTGTGTATTTTAAGAGTTTTAACACATTTTGACAGTTTCCTGAGAAGTATATACTAGAACCTTCAGGATATAAACTGTTTCAGTCAAAAAACGCCACGGCAACTCAGAATCAACTGTAAACATAAACAATATTCTCCACATTTCAAATCATTATACACAAGTTCTGAGCTGTATAAACAGGAATTCTTAAAGTTCCGGAGATGTTAATATTATCAGAATTCTCGTCATTTCAAAGTTTCTACCTGTAATCTCGAGAATTGAACTCGGCTTTAAATGTACTTAGATTCTATTTACTTGTGTTTTAACTGTTTGTTACACGTTCATATTCATTTCTTGGAAAGAAAACTGAGTATTTTAAGAGTTTTAACACATTCTCACAGTTTCCTTAGAATTATATACTAGAACCTTCAGGATATAAACTGTCTCAGTCAAAAAAAGCCGTGGCAACTCAGGATCAACTGTAAACATAAACAGTATTCTCCTCATTTTAAATAATTATACACAAGTACTGAGCTCTATAAACAGGAATTCTTAAAGTTTGAAATGACATTTTAGTGAAAACGCCACTTAAAATAGCCTGAGTTGTTAATATTATCAGAATTGCGGTCATTTCAGAGCTTTCCACCACTAATCTCGGTTATTGAACTCGGCGTTAAATGTAGTTAGATTCTATTTACTTGTGTTTCAACTGTTTGTTACACGTTCATATTCATTTCCTGGAAAGAAAATTGTGTATTTTAAGAGTTTTAACACATTTTGACAGTTTCCTGAGAAGTATGTACTAGAACCTTCAGGATATAAACTGTTTCAGTCAAAAAAGGAGACGGCAACTCAGAATCAACTGTAAACATAAACAGTATCCTCCTCATTTCAAATCATTATACACAAGTTCTGAGCTCTATAAACAGGAATTCTTAAAGTTCCCGAGAGGTTAATATTATCAGAATTCTCGTCATTTCAAAGTTTCTACCTGTAATCTCGGGAATTGAATTCGGCTTTAAATGTAGTTAGATTCTATTTACTTGTTTTTTAACTGTTTGTTACACGTTCATATTCATTTCCTGGAAAGAAAACTGTGTATTTTAAGAGTTTTAACACATTCTCACAGTTTCCTTAGAATTATATACTAGAACCTTCAGGATATAAACTGTCTCAGTCAAAAAAAGCCATGGCGACTCAGGATCAACTGTAAACATAAACAGTGTTCTCGTCATTTCAAATCATTATACACTAGTTCTGAGCTCTATAAACAGGAATTCTTAAAGTTTGAAATGACATTTTAGTGAAAACGCCACTTAAAATAGCCCGAGTTTTTAATATTATCAGAATTGCCGTCATTTCAGAGCTTTCAACCTCTAATCTCGGTAACTGAACTCGGCGTTAAATGAAGTTAGATTCTTTTTACTTGTGTTTCAACTGTTTGTTACACGTTCATATTCATTTCCTGGAAAGAAAATTGTGTATTTTAAGAGTTTTAACACATTTTGACAGTTTCCTGAGAAGTATGTACTAGAACCTTCAGGATATAAACTGTTTCAGTCAAAAAAGGCCACGGCAACTCAGAATCAACTGTAAACATAAACAATATTCTCCACATTTCAAATCATTATACACAAGTTCTGAGCTCTATAAACAGGAATTCTTAAAGTTCCGGAGATGTTAATATTATCAGAATTCTCATCATTTCAAAGTTTCTACCTGTAATCTCGGGAATTGAACTCGGCTTTAAATGTACTTAGATTCTATTTACTTGTGTTTTAACTGTTTGTTACACGTTCATATTCATTTCCTGGAAAGAAAACTGAGTATTTTAAGAGTTTTAACACATTCTCACAGTTTCCTTAGAATTATATACTAGAACCTTCAGGATATAAACTGTCTCAGGCAAAAAAAGCCGTGGCAACTCAGGATCAACTGTAAACATAAACAGTGTTCTCGTCATTTCAAATCATTATACACTAGTTCTGAGCTCTATAAACAGGAATTCTTAAAGTTTGAAATGACATTTTAGTGAAAACGCCACTTAAAATAGCCCGAGTTTTTAATATTATCAGAATTGCCGTCATTTCAGAGCTTTCAACCTCTAATCTCGGTAACTGAACTCGGCGTTAAATGAAGTTAGATTCTTTTTACTTGTGTTTCAACTGTTTGTTACACGTTCATATTCATTTCCTGGAAAGAAAATTGTGTATTTTAAGAGTTTTAACACATTTTGACAGTTTCCTGAGAAGTATGTACTAGAACCTTCAGGATATAAACTGTTTCAGTCAAAAAAGGCCACGGCAACTCAGAATCAACTGTAAACATAAACAATATTCTCCACATTTCAAATCATTATACACAAGTTCTGAGCTCTATAAACAGGAATTCTTAAAGTTCCGGAGATGTTAATATTATCAGAATTCTCGTCATTTCAAAGTTTCTACCTGTAATCTCGGGAATTGAACTCGGCTTTAAATGTACTTAGATTCTATTTACTTGTGTTTTAACTGTTTGTTACACGTTCATATTCATTTCCTGGAAAGAAAACTGAGTATTTTAAGAGTTTTAACACATTCTCACAGTTTCCTTAGAATTATATACTAGAACATTCAGGATATAAACTGTCTCAGGCAAAAAAAGCCGTGGCAACTCAGGATCAACTGTAAACATAAACAGTGTTCTCGTCATTTCAAATCATTATACACTAGTTCTGAGCTCTATAAACAGGAATTCTTAAAGTTTGAAATTACATTTTAGTGAAAACGCCACTTAAAATAGCCTGAGTTGTTAATATTATCAGAATTGCTGTCATTTTAGAGCTTTCGACCTGTAATCTCGGTAACTGAACTCGGCCTTAAATGAAGTTAGATTCTATTTACTTGTGTTTCAACTGTTTGTTACACGTTCATATTCATTTCCTGGAAAGAAAATTGTGTATTTTAAGAGTTTTAACACATTTTGACAGTTTCCTGAGAAGTATATACTAGAACCTTCAGGATATAAACTGTTTCAGTCAAAAAACGCCACGGCAACTCAGAATCAACTGTAAACATAAACAATATTCTCCACATTTCAAATCATTATACACAAGTTCTGAGCTCTATAAACAGGAATTCTTAAAGTTCCGGAGATGTTAATATTATCAGAATTCTCGTCATTTCAAAGTTTCTACCTGTAATCTCGAGAATTGAACTCGGCTTTAAATGTACTTAGATTCTATTTACTTGTGTTTTAACTGTTTGTTACACGTTCATATTCATTTCCTGGAAGGAAAACTGAGTATTTTAAGAGTTTTAACACATTCTCACAGTTTCCTTAGAATTATATACTAGAACCTTCAGGATATAAACTGTCTCAGTCAAAAAAAGCCGTGGCAACTCAGGATCAACTGTAAACATAAACAGTATTGTCCTCATTTTAAATAATTATACACAAGTACTGAGCTCTATAAACAGGAATTCTTAAAGTTTGAAATGACATTTTAGTGAAAACGCCACTTAAAATAGCCTGAGTTGTTAATATTATCAGTATTGCGGTCATTTCAGAGCTTTCCACCACTAATCTCGGTTATTGAACTCGGCGTTAAATGTAGTTAGATTCTATTTACTTGTGTTTCAACTGTTTGTTACACGTTCATATTCATTTCCTGGAAAGAAAATTGTGTATTTTAAGAGTTTTAACACATTTTGACAGTTTCCTGAGAAGTATGTACTAGAACCTTCAGGATATAAACTGTTTCAGTCAAAAAAGGAGACGGCAACTCAGAATCAACTGTAAACATAAACAGTATCCTCCTCATTTCAAATCATTATACACAAGTTCTGAGCTCTATAAACAGGAATTCTTAAAGTTCCGGAGAGGTTAATATTATCAGAATTCTCGTCATTTCAAAGTTATTACCTGTAATCTCGGGAATTGAATTCGGCTTTAAATGTAGTTAGATTCTATTTACTTGTTTTTTAACTGTTTGTTACACGTTCATATTCATTTCCTGGAAAGAAAACTGTGTATTTTAAGAGTTTTAACACATTCTCACAGTTTCCTTAGAATTATATACTAGAACCTTCAGGATATAAACTGTCTCAGGCAAAAAAAGCCGTGGCAACTCAGGATCAACTGTAAACATAAACAGTGTTCTCGTCATTTCAAATCATTATACACTAGTTCTGAGCTCTATAAACAGGAATTCTTAAAGTTTGAAATGACATTTTAGTGAAAACGCCACTTAAAATAGCCTGAGTTGTTAATATTATCAGAATTGCCGTCATTTCAGAGCTTTCGACCTGTAATCTCGGTAACTGAACTCGGCCTTAAATGAAGTTAGATTCTATTTACTTGTGTTTCAACTGTTTGTTACACGTTCATATTCATTTCCTGGAAAGAAAATTGTGTATTTTAAGAGTTTTAACACATTTTGACAGTTTCCTGAGAAGTATGTACTAGAACCTTCAGGATATAAACTGTTTCAGTCAAAAAAGGCCACGGCAACTCAGAATCAACTGTAAACATAAACAATATTCTCCACATTTCAAATCATTATACACAAGTTCTGAGCTGTATAAACAGGAATTCTTAAAGTTCCGGAGATGTTAATATTATCAGAATTCTCGTCATTTCAAAGTTTCTACCTGTAATCTCGAGAATTGACCTCGGCTTTAAATGTAGTTAGATTCTATTTACTTGTTTTTTAACTGTTTGTTACACGTTCATATTCATTTCCTGGAAAGAAAACTGTGTATTTTAAGAGTTTTAACACATTCTCACAGTTTCCTTAGAATTATATACTAGAACCTTCAGGATATAAACTGTCTCAGTCAAAAAAAGCCATGGCGACTCAGGATCAACTGTAAACATAAACAGTGTTCTCGTCATTTCAAATCATTATACACTAGTTCTGAGCTCTATAAACAGGAATTCTTAAAGTTTGAAATGACATTTTAGTGAAAACGCCACTTAAAATAGCCCGAGTTTTTAATATTATCAGAATTGCCGTCATTTCAGAGCTTTCAACCTCTAATCTCGGTAACTGAACTCGGCGTTAAATGAAGTTAGATTCTTTTTACTTGTGTTTCAACTGTTTGTTACACGTTCATATTCATTTCCTGGAAAGAAAATTGTGTATTTTAAGAGTTTTAACACATTTTGACAGTTTCCTGAGAAGTATGTACTAGAACCTTCAGGATATAAACTGTTTCAGTCAAAAAAGGCCACGGCAACTCAGAATCAACTGTAAACATAAACAATATTCTCCACATTTCAAATGATTATACACAAGTTCTGAGCTCTATAAACAGGAATTCTTAAAGTTCCGGAGATGTTAATATTATCAGAATTCTCGTCATTTCAAAGTTTCTACCTGTAATCTCGGGAATTGAACTCGGCTTTAAATGTACTTAGATTCTATTTACTTGTGTTTTAACTGTTTGTTACACGTTCATATTCATTTCCTGGAAAGAAAACTGAGTATTTTAAGAGTTTTAACACATTCTCACAGTTTCCTTAGAATTATATACTAGAACCTTCAGGATATAAACTGTCTCAGGCAAAAAAAGCCGTGGCAACTCAGGATCAACTGTAAACATAAACAGTGTTCTCGTCATTTCAAATCATTATACACTAGTTCTGAGCTCTATAAACAGGAATTCTTAAAGTTTGAAATGACATTTTAGTGAAAACGCCACTTAAAATAGCCTGAGTTGTTAATATTATCAGAATTGCCGTCATTTCAGAGCTTTCGACCTGTAATCTCGGTAACTGAACTCGGCCTTAAATGAAGTTAGATTCTATTTACTTGTGTTTCAACTGTTTGTTACACGTTCATATTCATTTCCTGGAAAGAAAATTGTGTATTTTAAGAGTTTTAACACATTTTGACAGTTTCCTGAGAAGTATATACTAGAACCTTCAGGATATAAACTGTTTCAGTCAAAAAACGCCACGGCAACTCAGAATCAACTGTAAACATAAACAATAATCTCCACATTTCAAATCATTATACACAAGTTCTGAGCTCTATAAACAGGAATTCTTAAAGTTCCGGAGATGTTAATATTATCAGAATTCTCGTCAATTCAAAGTTTCTACCTGTAATCTCGAGAATTGAACTCGGCTTTAAATGTACTTAGATTCTATTTACTTGTGTTTTAACTGTTTGTTACACGTTCATATTCATTTCCTGGAAAGAATACTGTGTATTTTAAGAGTTTTAACACATTCTCACAATTTCCTTAGAATTATATACTAGAACCTTGAGGATATAAACTGTCTCAGTCAAAAAAAGCCAGGGCGACTCAGGATCAACTGTAAACATAAACAGTGTTCTCGTCATTTCAAATCATTATACACTAGTTCTTAGCTCTATAAACAGGAATTCTTAAAGTTTGAAATGACATTTTAGTGAAAACGCCACTTAAAATAGCCTGAGTTGTTAATATTATCAGAATTGCCGTCATTTCAGACCTTTCGACCTGTAATCTCGATAACTGAACTCGGCCTTAAATGTAGTTAGATTCTATTTACTTGTGTTTCAACTGTTTGTTACACGTTCATATTCATTTCCTGGAAAGAAAATTGTGTATTTTAAGAGTTTTAACACATTTTGACAGTTTCCTGAGAAGTATATACTAGAACCTTCAGGATATAAACTGTTTCAGTCACAAAACACCACAGCAACTCAGGTTCACGTGTAAACATAAACAGTATTCTCCTCATTTCAAATCATTATACACAAGTTCTGAGCTCTATAAACAGGAATTCTTAAAGTTCCGGAGAGGTTAATATTATCAGAATTCTCGTCATTTCAAAGTTTCTACCTGTAATCTCGGGAATTGAACTCGGCTTTAAATGTAGTTAGATTCTATTTACTTGTGTTTTAACTGTTTGTTACACGTTCATATTCATTTCCTGGAAAGAAAACTGTGTATTTTAAGAGTTTTAACACATTCTCACAGTTTCCTTAGAATTATATACTAGAACCTTGGGGATATAAACTGTCTCAGTCAAAAAAAGCCGTGGCAACTCAGGATCAACTGTAAACATAAACAGTATTCTCCTCATTTTAAATCATTATACACAAGTACTGAGCTCTATAAACAGGAATTCTTAAAGTTTGAAATGACATTTTAGTGAAAACGCCACTTAAAATAGCCTGAGTTGTTAATATTATCAGAATTGCGGTCATTTCAGAGCTTTCCACCACTAATCTCGGTTATTGAACTCGGCGTTAAATGTAGTTAGATTCTATTTACTTGTGTTTCAACTGTTTGTTACACGTTCATATTCATTTCCTGGAAAGAAAATTGTGTATTTTAAGAGTTTTAACACATTTTGACAGTTTCCTGAGAAGTATGTACTAGAACCTTCAGGATATAAACTGTTTCAGTCAAAAAAGGAGACGGCAACTCAGAATCAACTGTAAACATAAACAGTATCCTCCTCATTTCAAATCATTATACACAAGTTCTGAGCTCTATAAACAGGAATTCTTAAAGTTCCGGAGAGGTTAATATTATCAGAATTCTCGTCATTTCAAAGTTTCTACCTGTAATCTCGGGAATTGAATTCGGCTTTAAATGTAGTTAGATTCTATTTACTTGTTTTTTAACTGTTTGTTACACGTTCATATTCATTTCCTGGAAAGAAAACTGTGTATTTTAAGAGTTTTAACACATTCTCACAGTTTCCTTAGAATTATATACTAGAACCTTCAGGATATAAACTGTCTCAGTCAAAAAAAGCCATGGCGACTCAGGATCAACTGTAAACATAAACAGTGTTCTCGTCATTTCAAATCATTATACACTAGTTCTGAGCTCTATAAACAGGAATTCTTAAAGTTTGAAATGATATTTTAGTGAAAACGCCACTTAAAATAGCCCGAGTTTTTAATATTATCAGAATTGCCGTCATTTCAGAGCTTTCAACCTCTAATCTCGGTAACTGAACTCGGCGTTAAATGAAGTTAGATTCTTTTTACTTGTGTTTCAACTGTTTGTTACACGTTCATAAACATTTCCTGGAAAGAAAATTGTGTATTTTAAGAGTTTTAACACATTTTGACAGTTTCCTGAGAAGTATGTACTAGAACCTTCAGGATATAAACTGTTTCAGTCAAAAAAGGCCACGGCAACTCAGAATCAACTGTAAACATAAACAGTATCCTCCTCATTTCAAATCATTATACACAAGTTCTGAGCTCTATAAACAGGAATTCTTAAAGTTCCGGAGAGGTTAATATTATCAGAATTCTCGTCATTTCAAAGTTGCTACCTGTAATCTCGGGAATTGAACTCGGCTTTAAATGTAGTTAGATTCTATTTACTTGTTTTTTAACTATTTGTTACACGTTCATATTCATTTCCTGGAAAGAATACTGTGTATTTTAAGAGTTTTAACACATTCTCACAGTTTCCTTAGAATTATATACTAGAACCTTGAGGATATAAACTGTCTCAGTCAAAAAAAGCCAGGGCGACTCAGGATCAACTGTAAACATAAACAGTGTTCTCGTCATTTCAAATCATTATACACTAGTTCTGAGCTCTATAAACAGGAATTCTTAAAGTTTGAAATGACATTTTAGTGAAAACGCCACTTAAAATAGCCTGAGTTGTTAATATTATCAGAATTGCCGTCATTTCAGAGCTTTCGACCTGTAATCTCGGTAACTGAACTCGGCCTTAAATGAAGTTAGATTCTATTTACTTGTGTTTCAACTGTTTGTTACACGTTCATATTCATTTCCTGGAAAGAAAATTGTGTATTTTAAGAGTTTTAACACATTTTGACAGTTTCCTGAGAAGTATATACTAGAACCTTCAGGATATAAACTGTTTCAGTCAAAAAACGCCACGGCAACTCAGAATCAACTGTAAACATAAACAATATTCTCCACATTTCAAATCATTATACACAAGTTCTGAGCTCTATAAACAGGAATTCTTAAAGTTCCGGAGATGTTAATATTATCAGAATTCTCGTCATTTCAAAGTTTCTACCTGTAATCTCGAGAATTGAACTCGGCTTTAAATGTACTTAGATTCTATTTACTTGTGTTTTAACTGTTTGTTACACGTTCATATTCATTTCCTGGAAAGAAAACTGTGTATTTTAAGAGTTTTAACACATTCTCACAGTTTCCTTAGAATTATATACTAGAACCTTCAGGATATAAACTGTCTCAGTCAAAAAAAGCCGTGGCAACTCAGGATCAACTGTAAACATAAACAGTATTCTCCTCATTTTAAATCATTATACACAAGTACTGAGCTCTATAAAAAGGAATTCTTAAAGTTTGAAATGACATTTTAGTGAAAACGCCACTTAAAATAGCCTGAGTTGTTAATATTATCAGAATTGCCGTCATTTCAGACCTTTCGACCTGTAATCTCGATAACTGAACTCGGCCTTAAATGTAGTTAGATTCTATTTACTTGTGTTTCAACTGTTTGTTACACGTTCATATTCATTTCCTGGAAAGAAAATTGTGTATTTTAAGAGTTTTAACACATTTTGACAGTTTCCTGAGAAGTATATACTAGAACCTTCAGGATATAAACTGTTTCAGTCACAAAACGCCACGGCAACTCAGGTTCACGTGTAAACATAAACAGTATTCTCCTCATTTCAAATCATTATACACAAGTTCTGAGCTCTATAAACAGGAATTCTTAAAGTTCCGGAGAGGTTAATATTATCAGAATTCTCGTCATTTCAAAGTTTCTACCTGTAATCTCGGGAATTGAACTCGGCTTTAAATGTAGTTAGATTCTATTTACTTGTGTTTTAACTGTTTGTTACACGTTCATATTCATTTCCTGGAAAGAAAACTGTGTATTTTAAGAGTTTTAACACATTCTCACAGTTTCCTTAGAATTATATACTAGAACCTTGGGGATATAAACTGTCTCAGTCAAAAAAAGCCAGGGCGACTCAGGATCAACTGTAAACATAAACAGTGTTCTCGTCATTTCAAATCATTATACACTAGTTCTTAGCTCTATAAACAGGAATTCTTAAAGTTTGAAATGACATTTTAGTGAAAACGCCACATAAAATAGCCTGAGTTGTTAATATTATCAGAATTGCCGTCATTTCAGACCTTTCGACCTGTAATCTCAATAACTGAACTCGGCCTTAAATGTAGTTAGATTCTATTTACTTGTGTTTCAACTGTTTGTTACACGTTCATATTCATTTCCTGGAAAGAAAATTGTGTATTTTAAGAGTTTTAACACATTTTGACAGTTTCCTGAGAAGTATATACTAGAACCTTCAGGATATAAACTGTTTCAGTCACAAAACTCCACGGCAACTCAGGTTCACGTGTAAACATAAACAGTATTCTCCTCATTTCAAATCATTATACACAAGTTCTGAGCTCTATAAACAGGAATTCTTAAAGTTCCGGAGAGGTTAATATTATCAGAATTCTCGTCATTTCAAAGTTTCTACCTGTAATCTCGGGAATTGAACTCGGCTTTAAATGTAGTTAGATTCTATTTACTTGTGTTTTAACTGTTTGTTACACGTTCATATTCATTTCCTGGAAAGAAAACTGTGTATTTTAAGAGTTTTAACACATTCTCACAGTTTCCTTAGAATTATATACTAGAACCTTGGGGATATAAACTGTCTCAGTCAAAAAAAGCCGTGGCAACTCAGGATCAACTGTAAACATAAACAGTATTCTCCTCATTTTAAATCATTATACACAAGTACTGAGCTCTATAAACAGGAATTCTTAAAGTTTGAAATGACATTTTAGTGAAAACGCCACTTAAAACAGCCTGAGTTGTTAATATTATCAGAATTGCCGTCATTTCAGAGCTTTCCACCACTAATCTCGGTTATTGAACTCGGCGTTAAATGTAGTTAGATTCTATTTACTTGTGTTTCAACTGTTTGTTACACGTTCATATTCATTTCCTGGAAAGAAAATTGTGTATTTTAAGAGTTTTAACACATTTTGACAGTTTCCTGAGAAGTATGTACTAGAACCTTCAGGATATAAACTGTTTCAGTCAAAAAAGGAGACGGCAACTCAGAATCAACTGTAAACATAAACAGTATCCTCCTCATTTCAAATCATTATACACAAGTTCTGAGCTCTATAAACAGGAATTCTTAAAGTTCCGGAGAGGTTAATATTATCAGAATTCTCGTCATTTCAAAGTTTCTACCTGTAATCTCGGGAATTGAATTCGGCTTTAAATGTAGTTAGATTCTATTTACTTGTTTTTTAACTGTTTGTTACACGTTCATATTCATTTCCTGGAAAGAAAACTGTGTATTTTAAGATTGTTAACACATTCTCACAGTTTCCTTAGAATTATATACTAGAACCTTCAGGATATAAACTGTCTCAGTCAAAAAAAGCCATGGCGACTCAGGATCAACTGTAAACATAAACAGTGTTCTCGTCATTTCAAATCATTATACACTAGTTCTGAGCTCTATAAACAGGAATTCTTAAAGTTTGAAATGACATTTTAGTGAAAACGCCACTTAAAATAGCCTGAGTTGTTAATATTATCAGAATTGCCGTCATTTCAGAGCTTTCGACCTGTAATCTCGATAACTGAACTCGGCCTTAAATGTAGTTAGATTCTATTTACTTGTGTTTCAACTGTTTGTTACACGTTCATATTCATTTCCTGGAAAGAAAATTGTGTATTTTAAGAGTTTTAACACATTTTGACAGTTTCCTGAGAAGTATATACTAGAACCTTCAGGATATAAACTGTTTCAGTCACAAAACGCCACGGCAACTCAGGTTCACGTGTAAACATAAACAGTATTCTCCTCATTTCAAATCATTATACACAAGTTCTGAGCTCTATAAACAGGAATTCTTAAAGTTCCGGAGAGGTTAATATTATCAGAATTCTCGTCATTTCAAAGTTTCTACCTGTAATCTCGGGAATTGAACTCGGCTTTAAATGTAGTTAGATTCTATTTACTTGTGTTTTAACTGTTTGTTACACGTTCATATTCATTTCCTGGAAAGAAAACTGTGTATTTTAAGAGTTTTAACACATTCTCACAGTTTCCTTAGAATTATATACTAGAACCTTGGGGATATAAACTGTCTCAGTCAAAAAAAGCCGTGGCAACTCAGGATCAACTGTAAACATAAACAGTATTCTCCTCATTTCAAATCATTATACACAAGTACTGAGCTCTATAAACAGGAATTCTTAAAGTTTGAAATGACATTTTAGTGAAAACGCCACTTAAAATAGCCTGAGTTTTTAATATTATCAGAATTGCCGTCATTTCAGAGCTTTCCACCACTAATCTCGGTTATTGAACTCGGCGTTAAATGTAGTTAGATTCTATTTACTTGTGTTTCAACTGTTTGTTACACGTTCATATTCATTTCCTGGAAAGAAAATTGTGTATTTTAAGAGTTTTAACACATTTTGACAGTTTCCTGAGTAGTATATACTAGAACCTTCAGGATATAAACTGTTTCAGTCAAAAAACGCCACAGCAACTCAGAATCAACTGTAAACATAAACAGTATTCTCCACATTTCAAATCATTATACACAAGTTCTGAGCTCTATAAACAGGAATTCTTAAAGTTCCGGAGAGGTTAATATTATCAGAATTCTCGTCATTTCAAAGTTTCTACCTGTAATCTCGGGAATTGAACTCGGCTTTAAATTTAGTTAGATTCTATTTACTTGTGTTTTAACTGTTTGTTACACGTTCATATTCATTTCCTGGAAAGAAAACTGTGTATTTTAAGAGTTTTAACACATTCTCACAGTTTCCTTAGAATTATATACTAGAACCTTGGGGATATAAACTGTCTCAGTCAAAAAAAGCCGTGGCAACTCAGGATCAACTGTAAACATAAACAGTATTCTCCTCATTTCAAATCATTATACACAAGTACTGAGCTCTATAAACAGGAATTCTTAAAGTTTGAAATGACATTGTAGTTAAAACGCCACTTAAAAGAGCCTGAGTTGTTAATATTATCAGAATTGCCGTCATTTCAGAGCTTTCCACCTCTCATCTCGGTAACTGAACTGGGCCTTAAATGTAGTTAGATTCTATTTACTTGTGTTTCAACTGTTTGTTACACGTTCATATTCATTTACTGGAAAGAGAATTGTGTATTTTAAGAGTTTTAACACATTTTGACAGTTTCCTGAGAAGTATATACTAGAACTTTCAGGATATAAACTGTTTCAGTCAAAAAACGCCATGGCAACTCAGGTTCACGTGTAAACATAAACAGTATTCGCCACATTTCAAATCATTATACACAAGATCTGAGCTCTATAAACAGGAATTCTTAAAGTTCCGGAGAGGTTAATATTATCAGAATTCTCGTCATTTCAAAGTTGCTACCTGTAATCTCGGGAATTGAATTCGGCTTTAAATGTAGTTAGATTCTATTTACTTGTGTTTTAACTGTTTGTTACACGTTCATATTTATTTCCTGGAAAGAAAACTGTGTATTTTAAGAGTTTTAACACATTCTCACAGTTTCCTTAGAATTATATACTAGAACCTTCAGGATATAAACTGTCTCAGTGAAAAAAAGCCATGGCGACTCAGGATCAACTGTAAACATAAACAGTGTTCTCGTCATTTCAAAACATTATACACTAGTTCTGAGCTCTATAAACAGGAATTCTTAAAGTTTGAAATGACATTTTAGTGAAAACGCCACTTAAAATAGCCCGAGTTTTTAATATTATCAGAATTGCGGTCATTTCAGAGCTTTCAACCTCTAATCTCAGTAACTGAACTCGGCGTTAAATGTAGTTAGATTCTATTTACTTGTGTTTCAACTGTTTGTTACACGTTCATATTCATTTCCTGGAAAGAAAATTGTGTATTTTAAGAGTTTTAACACATTTTGACAGTTTCCTGAGAAGTATATACTAGAACCTTCAGGATATAAACTGTTTCAGTCACAAAACGCCACGGCAACTCAGAATCAACTGTAAACATAAACAGTATTCTCCTCATTTCAAATCATTATACACAAGTTCTGAGCTCTATAAACAGGAATTCTTAAAGTTCCGGAGAGGTTAATATTATCAGAATTCTCGTCATTTCAAAGTTTCTACCTGTAATCTCGGGAATTGAACTCGGCTTTAAATGTAGTTAGATTCTATTTACTTGTGTTTTAACTGTTTGTTACACGTTCATATTCATTTCCTGGAAAGAAAACTGTGTATTTTAAGAGTTTTAACACATTCTCACAGTTTCCTTAGAATTATATACTAGAACCTTGGGGATATAAACTGTCTCAGTCAAAAAAAGCCGTGGCAACTCAGGATCAACTGTAAACATAAACAGTATTCTCCTCATTTCAAATCATTATACACAAGTACTGAGCTCTATAAACAGGAATTCTTAAAGTTTGAAATGACATTTTAGTGAAAACGCCACTTAAAATAGCCTGAGTTGTTAATATTATCAGAATTGCCGTCATTTCAGAGCTTTCCACCACTAATCTCGGTTATTGAACTCGGCGTTAAATGTAGTTAGATTCTATTTACTTGTGTTTCAACTGTTTGTTACACGTTCATATTCATTTCCTGGAAAGAGAATTGTGTATTTTAAGAGTTTTAACACATTTTGACAGTTTCCTGAGAAGTATATTCTAGAACCTTCAGGATATAAACTGTTTCAGTCAAAAAACGCCACAGCAACTCAGAATCTACTGTAAACATAAACAGTATTCTCCACATTTCAAATCATTATACACAAGTTCTGAGCTCTATAAACAGGAATTCTTAAAGTTCCGGAGAGGTTAATATTATCAGAATTCTCGTCATTTCAAAGTTTCTACCTGTAATCTCGGGAATTGAACTCGGCTTTAAATGTAGTTAGATTCTATTTACTTGTGTTTTAACTGTTTGTTACACGTTCATATTCATTTCCTGGAAAGAAAACTGTGTATTTTAAGAGTTTTAACACATTCTCACAGTTTCCTTAGAATTATATACTAGAACCTTGGGGATATAAACTGTCTCAGTCAAAAAAAGCCGTGGCAACTCAGGATCAACTGTAAACATAAACAGTATTCTCCTCATTTCAAATCATTATACACAAGTACTGAGCTCTATAAACAGGAATTCTTAAAGTTTGAAATGACATTTTAGTGAAAACGCCACTTAAAATAGCCTGAGTTGTTAATATTATCAGAATTGCCGTCATTTCAGAGCTTTCCACCACTAATCTCGGTTATTGAACTCGGCGTTAAATGTAGTTAGATTCTATTTACTTGTGTTTCAACTGTTTGTTACACGTTCATATTCATTTCCTGGAAAGAGAATTGTGTATTTTAAGAGTTTTAACACATTTTGACAGTTTCCTGAGAAGTATATTCTAGAACCTTCAGGATATAAACTGTTTCAGTCAAAAAACGCCACAGCAACTCAGAATCTACTGTAAACATAAACAGTATTCTCCACATTTCAAATCATTATACACAAGTTCTGAGCTCTATAAACAGGAATTCTTAAAGTTCCGGAGATGTTAATATTATCAGAATTCTCGTCATTTCAAAGTTTCTACCTGTAATCTCGGGAATTGAACTCGGCTTTAAATGTAGTTAGATTCTATTTACTTGTGTTTTAACTGTTTGTTACACGTTCATATTCATTTCCTGGAAAGAAAACTGTGTATTTTAAGAGTTTTAACACATTCTCACAGTTTCCTTAGAATTATATACTAGAACCTTGGGGATATAAACTGTCTCAGTCAAAAAAAGCCGTGGCAACTCAGGATCAACTGTAAACATAAACAGTATTCTCCTCATTTCAAATCATTATACACAAGTACTGAGCTCTATAAACAGGAATTCTTAAAGTTTGAAATGACATTTTAGTGAAAACGCCACTTAAAATAGCACGTGTTGTTAATATTATCAGAATTGCCGTCATTTCAGAGCTTTCCACCGCTAATCTCGGTTATTGAACTCGGCGTTAAATGTAGTTAGATTCTATTTACTTGTGTTTCAACTGTTTGTTACACGTTCATATTCATTTCCTGGAAAGAAAATTGTGTATTTTAAGAGTTTTAACACATTTTGACAGTTTCCTGAGAAGTATATTCTAGAACCTTCAGGATATAAACTGTTTCAATCAAAAAACGCCACAGCAACTCAGAATCAACTGTAAACATAAACAGTATTCTCCACATTTAAAATCATTATACACAAGTTCTGAGCTCTATAAACAGGAATTCTTAAAGATCCGGAGATGTTAATATTATCATAATTCTCGTCATTTCAAAGTTTCTACCTGTAATCTCGGGAATTGAACTCGGCTTTAAATGTAGTTAGATTCTATTTACTTGTGTTTTAACTGTTTGTTACACGTTCATATTCATTTCCTGGAAAGAAAACTGTGTATTTTAAGAGTTTTAACACATTCTCACAGTTTCCTTAGAATTATATACTAGAACCTTGGGGATATAAACTGTCTCAGTCAAAAAAAGCCGTGGCAACTCAGGATCAACTGTAAACATAAACAGTATTCTCCTCATTTCAAATCATTATACACAAGTACTGAGCTCTATAAACAGGAATTCTTAAAGTTTGAAATGACATTGTAGTTAAAACGCCACTTAAAATAGCCTGAGTTGTTAATATTATCAGAATTGCCGTCATTTCAGAGCTTTCCACCTCTCATCTCGGTAACTGAACTGGGCCTTAAATGTAGTTAGATCTATTTACTTGTGTTTCAACTGTTTGTTACACGTTCATATTCATTTCCTGGAAAGAGAATTGTGTATTTTAAGAGTTTTAACACATTTTGACAGTTTCCTGAGAAGTATATACTAGAACTTTCAGGATATAAACTGTTTCAGTCAAAAAACGCCACGGCAACTCAGGTTCACGTGTAAACATAAACAGTATTCTCCACATTTCAAGTCATTATACACAAGTTCTGAGCTCTATAAACAGGAATTCTTAAAGTTCCGGAGAGGTTAATATTATCAGAATTCTCGTCATTTCAAAGTTTCTACCTGTAATCTCGGGAATTGAACTCGCCTTTAAATGTAGTTAGATTCTATTTACTTGTGTTTTAACTGTTTGTTACACGTTCATATTCATTTCCTGGAAAGAAAACTGTGTATTTTAAGAGTTTTAACACATTCTCACAGTTTCCTTAGAATTATATACTAGAACCTTGGGGATATAAACTGTCTCAGTCAAAAAAAGCCGTGGCAACTCAGGATCAACTGTAAACATAAACAGTATTCTCCTCATTTCAAATCATTATACACAAGTACTGAGCTCTATAAACAGGAATTCTTAAAGTTTGAAATGACATTGTAGTTAAAACGCCACTTAAAATAGCCCGAGTTGTTAATATTATCAGAATTGCCGTCATTTCAGAGCTTTCCACCACTAATCTCGGTTATTGAACTCGGCGTTAAATGTAGTTAGATTCTATTTACTTGTGTTTCAACTGTTTGTTACACGTTCATATTCATTTCCTGGAAAGAAAATTGTGTATTTTAAGAGTTTTAACACATTTTGACAGTTTCCTGAGAAGTATATACTAGAACCTTCAGGATATAAACTGTTTCAGGCAAAAAACCCCACAGCAACTCAGAATCAACTGTAAACATAAACAGTATTCTCCACATTTCAAATCATTATACACAAGTTCTGAGCTCTATAAACAGGAATTCTTAAAGTTCCGGAGATGTTAATATTATCAGAATTCTCGTCATTTCAAAGTTTCTACCTGTAATCTCGGGAATTGAACTCGGCTTTAAATGTAGTTAGATTCTATTTACTTGTGTTTTAACTGTTTGTTACACGTTCATATTCATTTCCTGGAAAGAAAACTGTGTATTTTAAGAGTTTTAACACATTCTCACAGTTTCCTTAGAATTATATACTAGAACCTTGGGGATATAAACTGTCTCAGTCAAAAAAAGCCGTGGCAACTCAGGATCAACTGTAAACATAAACAGTATTCTCCTCATTTCAAATCATTATACACAAGTACTGAGCTCTATAAACAGGAATTCTTAAAGTTTGAAATGACATTTTAGTGAAAACGCCACTTAAAATAGCACGTGTTGTTAATATTATCAGAATTGCCCTCATTTCAGAGCTTTCCACCGCTAATCTCGGTTATTGAACTCGGCGTTAAATGTAGTTAGATTCTATTTACTTGTGTTTCAACTGTTTGTTACACGTTCATATTCATTTCCTGGAAAGAAAATTGTGTATTTTAAGAGTTTTAACACATTTTGACAGTTTCCTGAGAAGTATATTCTAGAACCTTCAGGATATAAACTGTTTCAATCAAAAAACGCCACAGCAACTCAGAATCAACTGTAAACATAAACAGTATTCTCCACATTTCAAATCATTATACACAAGTTCTGAGCTCTATAAACAGGAATTCTTAAAGATCCGGAGATGTTAATATTATCAGAATTCTCGTCATTTCAAAGTTTCTACCTGTAATCTCGGGAATTGAACTCGGCTTTAAATGTAGTTAGATTCTATTTACTTGTGTTTTAACTGTTTGTTACACGTTCATATTCATTTCCTGGAAAGAAAACTGTGTATTTTAAGAGTTTTAACACATTCTCACAGTTTCCTTAGAATTATATACTAGAACCTTGGGGATATAAACTGTCTCAGTCAAAAAAAGCCGTGGCAACTCAGGATCAACTGTAAACATAAACAGTATTCTCCTCATTTCAAATCATTATACACAAGTACTGAGCTCTATAAACAGGAATTCTTAAAGTTTGAAATGACATTGTAGTTAAAACGCCACTTAAAATAGCCTGAGTTGTTAATATTATCAGAATTGCCGTCATTTCAGAGCTTTCCACCTCTCATCTCGGTAACTGAACTGGGCCTTAAATGTAGTTAGATCTATTTACTTGTGTTTCAACTGTTTGTTACACGTTCATATTCATTTCCTGGAAAGAGAATTGTGTATTTTAAGAGTTTTAACACATTTTGACAGTTTCCTGAGAAGTATATACTAGAACTTTCAGGATATAAACTGTTTCAGTCAAAAAACGCCACGGCAACTCAGGTTCACGTGTAAACATAAACAGTATTCTCCACATTTCAAGTCATTATACACAAGTTCTGAGCTCTATAAACAGGAATTCTTAAAGTTCCGGAGAGGTTAATATTATCAGAATTCTCGTCATTTCAAAGTTTCTACCTGTAATCTCGGGAATTGAACTCGCCTTTAAATGTAGTTAGATTCTATTTACTTGTGTTTTAACTGTTTGTTACACGTTCATATTCATTTCCTGGAAAGAAAACTGTGTATTTTAAGAGTTTTAACACATTCTCACAGTTTCCTTAGAATTATATACTAGAACCTTGGGGATATAAACTGTCTCAGTCAAAAAAAGCCGTGGCAACTCAGGATCAACTGTAAACATAAACAGTATTCTCCTCATTTCAAATCATTATACACAAGTACTGAGCTCTATAAACAGGAATTCTTAAAGTTTGAAATGACATTGTAGTTAAAACGCCACTTAAAATAGCCCGAGTTGTTAATATTATCAGAATTGCCGTCATTTCAGAGCTTTCCACCACTAATCTCGGTTATTGAACTCGGCGTTAAATGTAGTTAGATTCTATTTACTTGTGTTTCAACTGTTTGTTACACGTTCATATTCATTTCCTGGAAAGAAAATTGTGTATTTTAAGAGTTTTAACACATTTTGACAGTTTCCTGAGAAGTATATACTAGAACCTTCAGGATATAAACTGTTTCAGGCAAAAAACCCCACAGCAACTCAGAATCAACTGTAAACATAAACAGTATTCTCCACATTTCAAATCATTATACACAAGTTCTGAGCTCTATAAACAGGAATTCTTAAAGTTCCGGAGATGTTAATATTATCAGAATTCTCGTCATTTCAAAGTTTCTACCTGTAATCTCGGGAATTGAACTCGGCTTTAAATGTAGTTAGATTCTATTTACTTGTGTTTTAACTGTTTGTTACACGTTCATATTCATTTCCTGGAAAGAAAACTGTGTATTTTAAGAGTTTTAACACATTCTCACAGTTTCCTTAGAATTATATACTAG
Organism: Myotis daubentonii; assembly: GCF_963259705.1. Taxonomy (NCBI): domain Eukaryota; kingdom Metazoa; phylum Chordata; class Mammalia; order Chiroptera; family Vespertilionidae; genus Myotis; species Myotis daubentonii. The sequence goes on from NC_081844.1 coordinate 9,372,999, forward strand.
AACCTTGGGGATATAAACTGTCTCAGTCAAAAAAAGCCGTGGCAACTCAGGATCAACTGTAAACATAAACAGTATTCTCCTCATTTCAAATCATTATACACTAGTTCTTAGCTCTATAAACAGGAATTCTTAAAGTTTGAAATGACATTTTAGTGAAAACGCCACTTAAAATAGCCCGAGTTTTTAATATTATCAGAATTGCCGTCATTTCAGAGCTTACAACCTCTAATCTCGGTAACTGAACTCGGCGTTAAATGTAGTTAGATTCTATTTACTTGTGTTTCAACTGTTTGTTACACGTTCATATTCATTTCCTGGAATGAAAATTGTGTATTTTAAGAGTTTTAACACATTTTGACAGTTTCCTGAGAAGTATATACTAGAACCTTCAGGATATAAACTGTTTCAGTCACAAAACGCCACGGCAACTCAGAATCAACTGTAAACATAAACAGTATTCTCCTCATTTCAAATCATTATACACAAGTTCTGAGCTCTATAAACAGGAATTCTTAAAGTTCCGGAGAGGTTAATATTATCAGAATTCTCGTCATTTCAAAGTTTCTACCTGTAATCTCGGGAATTGAACTCGGCTTTAAATGTAGTTAGATTCTATTTACTTGTGTTTTAACTGTTTGTTACACGTTCATATTCATTTCCTGGAAAGAAAACTGTGTATTTTAAGAGTTTTAACACATTCTCACAGTTTCCTTAGAATTATATACTAGAACCTTGGGGATATAAACTGTCTCAGTCAAAAAAAGCCGTGGCAACTCAGGATCAACTGTAAACATAAACAGTATTCTCCTCATTTCAAATCATTATACACAAGTACTGAGCTCTATAAACAGGAATTCTTAAAGTTTGAAATGACATTCTAGTGAAAACGCCACTTAAAATAGCACGTGTTGTTAATATTATCAGAATTGCCGTCATTTCAGAGCTTTCCACCGCTAATCTCGGTTATTGAACTCGGCGTTAAATGTAGTTAGATTCTATTTACTTGTGTTTCAACTGTTTGTTACACGTTCATATTCATTTCCTGGAAAGAAAATTGTGTATTTTAAGAGTTTTAACACATTTTGACAGTTTCCTGAGAAGTATATTCTAGAACCTTCAGGATATAAACTGTTTCAATCAAAAAACGCCACAGCAACTCAGAATCAACTGTAAACATAAACAGTATTCTCCACATTTCAAGTCATTATACACAAGTTCTGAGCTCTATAAACAGGAATTCTTAAAGATCCGGAGATGTTAATATTATCAGAATTCTCGTCATTTCAAAGTTTCTACGTGTAATCTCGGGAATTGAACTCGGCTTTAAATGTAGTTAGATTCTATTTACTTGTGTTTTAACTGTTTGTTACACGTTCATATTCATTTCCTGGAAAGAAAACTGTGTATTTTAAGAGTTTTAACACATTCTCACAGTTTCCTTAGAATTATATACTAGAACCTTGGGGATATAAACTGTCTCAGTCAAAAAAAGCCGTGGCAACTCAGGATCAACTGTAAACATAAACAGTATTCTCCTCATTTCAAATCATTATACACAAGTACTGAGCTCTATAAACAGGAATTCTTAAAGTTTGAAATGACATTGTAGTTAAAACGCCACTTAAAATAGCCTGAGTTGTTAATATTATCAGAATTGCCGTCATTTCATAGCTTTCCACCTCTCATCTCGGTAACTGAACTGGGCCTTAAATGTAGTTAGATCTATTTACTTGTGTTTCAACTGTTTGTTACACGTTCATATTCATTTCCTGGAAAGAGAATTGTGTATTTTAAGAGTTTTAACACATTTTGACAGTTTCCTGAGAAGTATATACTAGAACTTTCAGGATATAAACTGTTTCAGTCAAAAAACGCCACGGCAACTCAGGTTCACGTGTAAACATAAACAGTATTCTCCACATTTCAAGTCATTATACACAAGTTCTGAGCTCTATAAACAGGAATTCTTAAAGTTCCGGAGAGGTTAATATTATCAGAATTCTCGTCATTTCAAAGTTTCTACCTGTAATCTCGGGAATTGAACTCGCCTTTAAATGTAGTTAGATTCTATTTACTTGTGTTTTAACTGTTTGTTACACGTTCATATTCATTTCCTGGAAAGAAAACTGTGTATTTTAAGAGTTTTAACACATTCTCACAGTTTCCTTAGAATTATATACTAGAACCTTGGGGATATAAACTGTCTCAGTCAAAAAAAGCCGTGGCAACTCAGGATCAACTGTAAACATAAACAGTATTCTCCTCATTTCAAATCATTATACACAAGTACTGAGCTCTATAAACAGGAATTCTTAAAGTTTGAAATGACATTTTAGTGAAAACGCCACTTAAAATAGCCCGAGTTGTTAATATTATCAGAATTGCCGTCATTTCAGAGCTTTCCACCACTAATCTCGGTTATTGAACTCGGCGTTAAATGTAGTTAGATTCTATTTACTTGTGTTTCAACTGTTTGTTACACGTTCATATTCATTTCCTGGAAAGAAAATTGTGTATTTTAAGAGTTTTAACACATTTTGACAGTTTCCTGAGAAGTATATACTAGAACCTTCAGGATATAAACTGTTTCAGGCAAAAAACCCCACAGCAACTCAGAATCAACTGTAAACATAAACAGTATTCTCCACATTTCAAATCATTATACACAAGTTCTGAGCTCTATAAACAGGAATTCTTAAAGTTCCGGAGATGTTAATATTATCAGAATTCTCGTCATTTCAAAGTTTCTACCTGTAATCTCGGGAATTGAACTCGGCTTTAAATGTAGTTAGATTCTATTTACTTGTGTTTTAACTGTTTGTTACACGTTCATATTCATTTCCTGGAAAGAAAACTGTGTATTTTAAGAGTTTTAACACATTCTCACAGTTTCCTTAGAATTATATACTAGAACCTTGGGGATATAAACTGTCTCAGTCAAAAAAAGCCGTGGCAACTCAGGATCAACTGTAAACATAAACAGTATTCTCCTCATTTCAAATCATTATACACTAGTTCTTAGCTCTATAAACAGGAATTCTTAAAGTTTGAAATGACATTTTAGTGAAAACGCCACTTAAAATAGCCCGAGTTTTTAATATTATCAGAATTGCCGTCATTTCAGAGCTTACAACCTCTAATCTCGGTAACTGAACTCGGCGTTAAATGTAGTTAGATTCTATTTACTTGTGTTTCAACTGTTTGTTACACGTTCATATTCATTTCCTGGAATGAAAATTGTGTATTTTAAGAGTTTTAAAACATTTTGACAGTTTCCTGAGAAGTATATACTAGAACCTTCAGGATATAAACTGTTTCAGTCACAAAACGCCACGGCAACTCAGAATCAACTGTAAACATAAACAGTATTCTCCTCATTTCAAATCATTATACACAAGTTCTGAGCTCTATAAACAGGAATTCTTAAAGTTCCGGAGAGGTTAATATTATCAGAATTCTCGTCATTTCAAAGTTTCTACCTGTAATCTCGGGAATTGAACTCGGCTTTAAATGTAGTTAGATTCTATTTACTTGTGTTTTAACTGTTTGTTACACGTTCATATTCATTTCCTGGAAAGAAAACTGTGTATTTTAAGAGTTTTAACACATTCTCACAGTTTCCTTAGAATTATATACTAGAACCTTGGGGATATAAACTGTCTCAGTCAAAAAAAGCCGTGGCAACTCAGGATCAACTGTAAACATAAACAGTATTCTCCTCATTTCAAATCATTATACACAAGTACTGAGCTCTATAAACAGGAATTCTTAAAGTTTGAAATGACATTTTTGTGAAAACGCCACTTAAAATAGCCTGAGTTGTTAATATTATCAGAATTGCCGTCATTTCAGAGCTTTCCACCACTAATCTCGGTTATTGAACTCGGCGTTAAATGTAGTTAGATTCTATTTACTTGTGTTTCAACTGTTTGTTACACGTTCATATTCATTTCCTGGAAAGAGAATTGTGTATTTTAAGAGTTTTAACACATTTTGACAGTTTCCTGAGAAGTATATTCTAGAACCTTCAGGATATAAACTGTTTCAGTCAAAAAACGCCACAGCAACTCAGAATCAACTGTAAACATAAACAGTATTCTCCACATTTCAAATCATTATACACAAGTTCTGAGCTCTATAAACAGGAATTCTTAAAGTTCCGGAGATGTTAATATTATCAGAATTCTCGTCATTTCAAAGTTTCTACCTGTAATCTCGGGAATTGAACTCGGCTTTAAATGTAGTTAGATTCTATTTACTTGTGTTTTAACTGTTTGTTACACGTTCATATTCATTTCCTGGAAAGAAAACTGTGTATTTTAAGAGTTTTAACACATTCTCACAGTTTCCTTAGAATTATATACTAGAACCTTGGGGATATAAACTGTCTCAGTCAAAAAAAGCCGTGGCAACTCAGGATCAACTGTAAACATAAACAGTATTCTCCTCATTTCAAATCATTATACACAAGTACTGAGCTCTATAAACAGGAATTCTTAAAGTTTGAAATGACATTGTAGTTAAAACGCCACTTAAAATAGCCTGAGTTGTTAATATTATCAGAATTGCCGTCATTTCAGAGCTTTCCACCTCTCATCTCGGTAACTGAACTGGGCCTTAAATGTAGTTAGATCTATTTACTTGTGTTTCAACTGTTTGTTACACGTTCATATTCATTTCCTGGAAAGAGAATTGTGTATTTTAAGAGTTTTAACACATTTTGACAGTTTCCTGAGAAGTATATACTAGAACTTTCAGGATATAAACTGTTTCAGTCAAAAAACGCCACGGCAACTCAGGTTCACGTGTAAACATAAACAGTATTCTCCACATTTCAAGTCATTATACACAAGTTCTGAGCTCTATAAACAGGAATTCTTAAAGTTCCGTAGAGGTTAATATTATCAGAATTCTCGTCATTTCAAAGTTTCTACCTGTAATCTCGGGAATTGAACTCGGCTTTAAATGTAGTTAGATTCTATTTACTTGTTTTTTAACTGTTTGTTACACGTTCATATTCATTTCCTGGAAAGAAAACTGTGTATTTTAAGAGTTTTAACACATTCTCACAGTTTCCTTAGAATTATATACTAGAACCTTGGGGATATAAACTGTCTCAGTCAAAAAAAGCCGTGGCAACTCAGGATCAACTGTAAACATAAACAGTATTCTCCTCATTTCAAATCATTATACACAAGTACTGAGCTCTATAAACAGGAATTCTTAAAGTTTGAAATGACATTTTAGTGAAAACGCCACTTAAAATAGCCCGTGTTGTTAATATTATCAGAATTGCCGTCATTTCAGAGCTTTCCACCGCTAATCTCGGTTATTGAACTCGGCGTTAAATGTAGTTAGATTCTATTTACTTGTGTTTCAACTGTTTGTTACACGTTCATATTCATTTCCTGGAAAGAGAATTGTGTATTTTAAGAGTTTTAACACATTTTGACAGTTTCCTGAGAAGTATATTCTAGAACCTTCAGGATATAAACTGTTTCAATCAAAAAACGCCACAGCAACTCAGAATCAACTGTAAACATAAACAGTATTCTCCACATTTCAAATCATTATACACAAGTTCTGACCTCTATAAACAGGAATTCTTAAAGATCCGGAGATGTTAATATTATCAGAATTCTCGTCATTTCAAAGTTTCTACCTGTAATCTCGGGAATTGAACTCGGCTTTAAATGTAGTTAGATTCTATTTACTTGTGTTTTAACTGTTTGTTACACGTTCATATTCATTTCCTGGAAAGAAAACTGTGTATTTTAAGAGTTTTAACACATTCTCACAGTTTCCTTAGAATTATATACTAGAACCTTGGGGATATAAACTGTCTCAGTCAAAAAAAGCCGTGGCAACTCAGGATCAACTGTAAACATAAACAGTATTCTCCTCATTTCAAATCATTATACACAAGTACTGAGCTCTATAAACAGGAATTCTTAAAGTTTGAAATGACATTGTAGTTAAAACGCCACTTAAAATAGCCTGAGTTGTTAATATTATCAGAATTGCCGTCATTTCAGAGCTTTCCACCTCTCATCTCGGTAACTGAACTGGGCCTTAAATGTAGTTAGATCTATTTACTTGTGTTTCAACTGTTTGTTACACGTTCATATTCATTTCCTGGAAAGAGAATTGTGTATTTTAAGAGTTTTAACACATTTTGACAGTTTCCTGAGAAGCATATACTAGAACTTTCAGGATATAAACTGTTTCAGTCAAAAAACGCCACGGCAACTCAGGTTCACGTGTAAACATAAACAGTATTCTCCACATTTCAAGTCATTATACACAAGTTCTGAGCTCTATAAACAGGAATTCTTAAAGTTCCGGAGAGGTTAATATTATCAGAATTCTCGTCATTTCAAAGTTTCTACCTGTAATCTCGGGAATTGAACTCGCCTTTAAATGTAGTTAGATTCTATTTACTTGTGTTTTAACTGTTTGTTACACGTTCATATTCATTTCCTGGAAAGAAAACTGTGTATTTTAAGAGTTTTAACACATTCTCACAGTTTCCTTAGAATTATATACTAGAACCTTGGGGATATAAACTGTCTCAGTAAAAAAAAGCCGTGGCAACTCAGGATCAACTGTAAACATAAACAGTATTCTCCTCATTTCAAATCATTATACACAAGTACTGAGCTCTATAAACAGGAATTCTTAAAGTTTGAAATGACATTGTAGTTAAAACGCCACTTAAAATAGCCTGAGTTGTTAATATTATCAGAATTGCCGTCATTTCAGAGCTTTCCACCTCTCATCTCGGTAACAGAACTGGGCCTTAAATGTAGTTAGATTCTATTTACTTGTGTTTCAACTGTTTGTTACACGTTCATATTCATTTCCTGGAAAGAGAATTGTGTATTTTAAGAGTTTTAACACATTTTGACAGTTTCCTGAGAAGTATATACTAGAACCTTCAGGATATAAACTGTTTCAGTCACAAAACGCCACGGCAACTCAGAATCAACTGTAAACATAAACAGTATTCTCCTCATTTCAAATCATTATACACAAGTTCTGAGCTCTATAAACAGGAATTCTTAAAGTTCCGGAGAGGTTAATATTATCAGAATTCTCGTCATTTCAAAGTTTCTACCTGTAATCTCGGGAATTGAACTCGGCTTTAAATGTAGTTAGATTCTATTTACTTGTGTTTTAACTGTTTGTTACACGTTCATATTCATTTCCTGGAAAGAAAACTGTGTATTTTAAGAGTTTTAACACATTCTCACAGTTTCCTTAGAATTATATACTAGAACCTTGGGGATATAAACTGTCTCAGTCAAAAAAAGCCGTGGCAACTCAGGATCAACTGTAAACATAAACAGTATTCTCCTCATTTCAAATCATTATACACAAGTACTGAGCTCTATAAACAGGAATTCTTAAAGTTTGAAATGACATTGTAGTTAAAACGCCACTTAAAATAGCCTGAGTTGTTAATATTATCAGAATTGCCGTCATTTCAGAGCTTTCCACCTCTCATCTCGGTAACAGAACTGGGCCTTAAATGTAGTTAGATTCTATTTACTTGTGTTTCAACTGTTTGTTACACGTTCATATTCATTTCCTGGAAAGAGAATTGTGTATTTTAAGAGTTTTAACACATTTTGACAGTTTCCTGAGAAGTATATACTAGAACCTTCAGGATATAAACTGTTTCAGTCACAAAACTCCACTGCAACTCAGAATCAACTGTAAACATAAACAGTATTCTCCTCATTTCAAATCATTATACACAAGTTCTGAGCTCTATAAACAGGAATTCTTAAAGTTCCGGAGAGGTTAATATTATCAGAATTCTCGTCATTTCAAAGTTTCTACCTGTAATCTCGGGAATTGAACTCGGCTTTAAATAGTTAGATTCTATTTACTTGTGTTTTAACTGTTTGTTACACGTTCATATTCATTTCCTGGAAAGAAAACTGTGTATTTTAAGAGTTTTAACACATTCTCACAGTTTCCTTAGAATTATATACTAGAACCTTGGGGATATAAACTGTCTCAGTCAAAAAAAGCCATGGCAACTCAGGATCAACTGTAAACATAAACAGTATTCTCCTCATTTCAAATCATTATACACTAGTTCTTAGCTCTATAAACAGGAATTCTTAAAGTTTGAAATGACATTTTAGTGAAAACGCCACTTAAAATAGCCCGAGTTTTTAATATTATCAGAATTGCCGTCATTTCAGAGCTTACAACCTCTAATCTCGGTAACTGAACTCGGCGTTAAATGTAGTTAGATTCTATTTACTTGTGTTTCAACTGTTTGTTACACGTTCATATTCATTTCCTGGAATGAAAATTGTGTATTTTAAGAGTTTTAACACATTTTGACAGTTTCCTGAGAAGTATATACTAGAACCTTCAGGATATAAACTGTTTCAGTCAAAAAACGCCACGGCAACTCAGGTTCACGTGTAAACATAAACAGTATTCTCCACATTTCAAGTCATTATACACAAGTTCTGAGCTCTATAAACAGGAATTCTTAAAGTTCCGTAGAGGTTAATATTATCAGAATTCTCGTCATTTCAAAGTTTCTACCTGTAATCTCGGGAATTGAACTCGGCTTTAAATGTACTTAGATTCTATTTACTTGTTTTTTAACTGTTTGTTACACGTTCATATTCATTTCCTGGAAAGAAAACTGTGTATTTTAAGAGTTTTAACACATTCTCACAGTTTCCTTAGAATTATATACTAGAACCTTGGGGATATAAACTGTCTCAGTCAAAAAAAGCCGTGGCAACTCAGGATCAACTGTAAACATAAACAGTATTCTCCTCATTTCAAATCATTATACACAAGTTCTGAGCTCTATAAACAGGAATTCTTAAAGTTCCGGAGATGTTAATATTATCAGAATTCTCGTCATTTCAAAGTTTCTACCTGTAATCTCGGGAATTGAACTCGGCTTTAAATGTAGTTAGATTCTATTTACTTGTGTTTTAACTGTTTGTTACACGTTCATATTCATTTCCTGGAAAGAAAACTGTGTATTTTAAGAGTTTTAACACATTCTCACAGTTTCCTTAGAATTATATACTAGAACCTTGGGGATATAAACTGTCTCAGTAAAAAAAAGCCGTGGCAACTCAGGATCAACTGTAAACATAAACAGTATTCTCCTCATTTCAAATCATTATACACAAGTACTGAGCTCTATAAACAGGAATTCTTAAAGTTTGAAATGACATTGTAGTTAAAACGCCACTTAAAATAGCCTGAGTTGTTAATATTATCAGAATTGCCGTCATTTCAGAGCTTTCCACCTCTCATCTCGGTAACAGAACTGGGCCTTAAATGTAGTTAGATTCTATTTACTTGTGTTTCAACTGTTTGTTACACGTTCATATTCATTTCCTGGAAAGAGAATTGTGTATTTTAAGAGTTTTAACACATTTTGACAGTTTCCTGAGAAGTATATACTAGAACCTTCAGGATATAAACTGTTTCAGTCACAAAACGCCACGGCAACTCAGAATCAACTGTAAACATAAACAGTATTCTCCTCATTTCAAATCATTATACACAAGTTCTGAGCTCTATAAACAGGAATTCTTAAAGTTCCGGAGAGGTTAATATTATCAGAATTCTCGTCATTTCAAAGTTTCTACCTGTAATCTCGGGAATTGAACTCGGCTTTAAATGTAGTTAGATTCTATTTACTTGTGTTTTAACTGTTTGTTACACGTTCATATTCATTTCCTGGAAAGAAAACTGTGTATTTTAAGAGTTTTAACACATTCTCACAGTTTCCTTAGAATTATATACTAGAACCTTGGGGATATAAACTGTCTCAGTCAAAAAAAGCCGTGGCAACTCAGGATCAACTGTAAACATAAACAGTATTCTCCTCATTTCAAATCATTATACACAAGTACTGAGCTCTATAAACAGGAATTCTTAAAGTTTGAAATGACATTGTAGTTAAAACGCCACTTAAAATAGCCTGAGTTGTTAATATTATCAGAATTGCCGTCATTTCAGAGCTTTCCACCTCTCATCTCGGTAACAGAACTGGGCCTTAAATGTAGTTAGATTCTATTTACTTGTGTTTCAACTGTTTGTTACACGTTCATATTCATTTCCTGGAAAGAGAATTGTGTATTTTAAGAGTTTTAACACATTTTGACAGTTTCCTGAGAAGTATATACTAGAACCTTCAGGATATAAACTGTTTCAGTCACAAAACTCCACTGCAACTCAGAATCAACTGTAAACATAAACAGTATTCTCCTCATTTCAAATCATTATACACAAGTTCTGAGCTCTATAAACAGGAATTCTTAAAGTTCCGGAGAGGTTAATATTATCAGAATTCTCGTCATTTCAAAGTTTCTACCTGTAATCTCGGGAATTGAACTCGGCTTTAAATAGTTAGATTCTATTTACTTGTGTTTTAACTGTTTGTTACACGTTCATATTCATTTCCTGGAAAGAAAACTGTGTATTTTAAGAGTTTTAACACATTCTCACAGTTTCCTTAGAATTATATACTAGAACCTTGGGGATATAAACTGTCTCAGTCAAAAAAAGCCATGGCAACTCAGGATCAACTGTAAACATAAACAGTATTCTCCTCATTTCAAATCATTATACACTAGTTCTTAGCTCTATAAACAGGAATTCTTAAAGTTTGAAATGACATTTTAGTGAAAACGCCACTTAAAATAGCCCGAGTTTTTAATATTATCAGAATTGCCGTCATTTCAGAGCTTACAACCTCTAATCTCGGTAACTGAACTCGGCGTTAAATGTAGTTAGATTCTATTTACTTGTGTTTCAACTGTTTGTTACACGTTCATATTCATTTCCTGGAATGAAAATTGTGTATTTTAAGAGTTTTAACACATTTTGACAGTTTCCTGAGAAGTATATACTAGAACCTTCAGGATATAAACTGTTTCAGTCAAAAAACGCCACGGCAACTCAGGTTCACGTGTAAACATAAACAGTATTCTCCACATTTCAAGTCATTATACACAAGTTCTGAGCTCTATAAACAGGAATTCTTAAAGTTCCGTAGAGGTTAATATTATCAGAATTCTCGTCATTTCAAAGTTTCTACCTGTAATCTCGGGAATTGAACTCGGCTTTAAATGTACTTAGATTCTATTTACTTGTTTTTTAACTGTTTGTTACACGTTCATATTCATTTCCTGGAAAGAAAACTGTGTATTTTAAGAGTTTTAACACATTCTCACAGTTTCCTTAGAATTATATACTAGAACCTTGGGGATATAAACTGTCTCAGTCAAAAAAAGCCGTGGCAACTCAGGATCAACTGTAAACATAAACAGTATTCTCCTCATTTCAAATCATTATACACAAGTTCTGAGCTCTATAAACAGGAATTCTTAAAGTTCCGGAGATGTTAATATTATCAGAATTCTCGTCATTTCAAAGTTTCTACCTGTAATCTCGGGAATTGAACTCGGCTTTAAATGTAGTTAGATTCTATTTACTTGTGTTTTAACTGTTTGTTACACGTTCATATTCATTTCCTGGAAAGAAAACTGTGTATTTTAAGAGTTTTAACACATTCTCACAGTTTCCTTCGAATTATATACTAGAACCTTGGGGATATAAACTGTCTCAGTCAAAAAAAGCCGTGGCAACTCAGGATCAACTGTAAACATAAACAGTATTCTCCTCATTTCAAATCATTATACACAAGTACTGAGCTCTATAAACAGGAATTCTTAAAGTTTGAAATGACATTGTAGTTAAAACGCCACTTAAAATAGCCTGAGTTGTTAATATTATCAGAATTGCCGTCATTTCAGAGCTTTCCACCTCTCATCTCGGTAACTTAACTGGGCCTTAAATGTAGTTAGATCTATTTACTTGTGTTTCAACTGTTTGTTACACGTTCACATTCATTTCCTGGAAAGAGAATTGTGTATTTTAAGAGTTTTAACACATTTTGACAGTTTCCTGAGAAGTATATACTAGAACTTTCAGGATATAAACTGTTTCAGTCAAAAAACGCCACGGCAACTCAGGTTCACGTGTAAACATAAACAGTATTCTCCACATTTCAAGTAATTATACACAAGTTCTGAGCTCTATAAACAGGAATTCTTAAAGTTCCGTAGAGGTTAATATTATCAGAATTCTCGTCATTTCAAAGTTTCTACCTGTAATCTCGGGAATTGAACTCGGCTTTAAATGTAGTTAGATTCTATTTACTTGTTTTTTAACTGTTTGTTACACGTTCATATTCATTTCCTGGAAAGAAAACTGTGTATTTTAAGAGTTTTAACACATTCTCACAGTTTCCTTAGAATTATATACTAGAACCTTGGGGATATAAACTGTCTCAGTCAAAAAAAGCCGTGGCAACTCAGGATCAACTGTAAACATAAACAGTATTCTCCTCATTTCAAATCATTATACACAAGTACTGAGCTCTATAAACAGGAATTCTTAAAGTTTGAAATGACATTTTAGTGAAAACGCCACTTAAAATAGCCCGAGTTGTTAATATTATCAGAATTGCCGTCATTTCAGAGCTTTCCACCACTAATCTCGGTTATTGAACTCGGCGTTAAATGTAGTTAGATTCTATTTACTTGTGTTTCAACTGTTTGTTACACGTTCATATTCATTTCCTGGAAAGAAAATTGTGTATTTTAAGAGTTTTAACACATTTTGACAGTTTCCTGAGAAGTATATTCTAGAACCTTCAGGATATAAACTGTTTCAATCAAAAAACGCCACAGCAACTCAGAATCAACTGTAAACATAAACAGTATTCTCCACATTTCAAATCATTATACACAAGTTCTGAGCTCTATAAACAGGAATTCTTAAAGTTCCGGAGATGTTAATATTATCAGAATTCTCGTCATTTCAAAGTTTCTACCTGTAATCTCGGGAATTGAACTCGGCTTTAAATGTAGTTAGATTCTATTTACTTTTGTTTTAACTGTTTGTTACACGTTCATATTCATTTCCTGGAAAGAAAACTGTGTATTTTAAGAGTTTTAACACATTCTCACAGTTTCCTTAGAATTATATACTAGAACCTTGGGGATATAAACTGTCTCAGTCAAAAAAAGCCGTGGCAACTCAGGATCAACTGTAAACATAAACAGTATTCTCCTCATTTCAAATCATTATACACAAGTACTGAGCTCTATAAACAGGAATTCTTAAAGTTTGAAATGACATTGTAGTAAAACGCCACTTAAAATAGCCTGAGTTGTTAATATTATCAGAATTGCCGTCATTTCAGAGCTTTCCACCTCTCATCTCGGTAACTGAACTGGGCCTTAAATGTAGTTAGATCTATTTACTTGTGTTTCAACTGTTTGTTACACGTTCATATTCATTTCCTGGAAAGAGAATTGTGTATTTTAAGAGTTTTAACACATTTTGACAGTTTCCTGAGAAGTATATACTAGAACTTTCAGGATATAAACTGTTTCAGTCAAAAAACGCCACGGCAACTCAGGTTCACGTGTAAACATAAACAGTATTCTCCACATTTCAAGTCATTATACACAAGTTCTGAGCTCTATAAACAGGAATTCTTAAAGTTCCGTAGAGGTTAATATTATCAGAATTCTCGTCATTTCAAAGTTTCTACCTGTAATCTCGGGAATTGAACTCGGCTTTAAATGTAGTTAGATTCTATTTACTTGTGTTTTAACTGTTTGTTACACGTTCATATTCATTTCCTGGAAAGAAAACTGTGTATTTTAAGAGTTTTAACACATTCTCACAGTTTCCTTAGAATTATATACTAGAACCTTGGGGATATAAACTGTCTCAGTCAAAAAAAGCCGTGGCAACTCAGGATCAACTGTAAACATAAACAGTATTCTCCTCATTTTAAATCATTATACACAAGTACTGAGCTCTATAAACAGGAATTCTTAAAGTTTGAAATGACATTTTAGTGAAAACGCCACTTAAAATAGCCTGAGTTGTTAATATTATCAGAATTGCGGTCATTTCAGAGCTTTCCACCACTAATCTCGGTTATTGAACTCGGCGTTAAATGTAGTTAGATTCTATTTACTTGTGTTTCAACTGTTTGTTACACGTTCATATTCATTTCCTGGAAAGAAAATTGTGTATTTTAAGAGTTTTAACACATTTTGACAGTTTCCTGAGAAGTATATACTAGAACTTTCAGGATATAAACTGTTTCAGTCAAAAAACGCCACGGCAACTCAGGTTCACGTGTAAACATAAACAGTATTCTCCACATTTCAAGTCATTATACACAAGTTCTGAGCTCTATAAACAGGAATTCTTAAAGTTCCGTAGAGGTTAATATTATCAGAATTCTCGTCATTTCAAAGTTTCTACCTGTAATCTCGGGAATTGAACTCGGCTTTAAATGTACTTAGATTCTATTTACTTGTTTTTTAACTGTTTGTTACACGTTCATATTCATTTCCTGGAAAGAAAACTGTGTATTTTAAGAGTTTTAACACATTCTCACAGTTTCCTTAGAATTATATACTAGAACCTTGGGGATATAAACTGTCTCAGTCAAAAAAAGCCGTGGCAACTCAGGATCAACTGTAAACATAAACAGTATTCTCCTCATTTCAAATCATTATACACAAGTTCTGAGCTCTATAAACAGGAATTCTTAAAGTTCCGGAGATGTTAATATTATCAGAATTCTCGTCATTTCAAAGTTTCTACCTGTAATCTCGGGAATTGAACTCGGCTTTAAATGTAGTTAGATTCTATTTACTTGTGTTTTAACTGTTTGTTACACGTTCATATTCATTTCCTGGAAAGAAAACTGTGTATTTTAAGAGTTTTAACACATTCTCACAGTTTCCTTCGAATTATATACTAGAACCTTGGGGATATAAACTGTCTCAGTCAAAAAAAGCCGTGGCAACTCAGGATCAACTGTAAACATAAACAGTATTCTCCTCATTTCAAATCATTATACACAAGTACTGAGCTCTATAAACAGGAATTCTTAAAGTTTGAAATGACATTGTAGTTAAAACGCCACTTAAAATAGCCTGAGTTGTTAATATTATCAGAATTGCCGTCATTTCAGAGCTTTCCACCTCTCATCTCGGTAACTGAACTGGGCCTTAAATGTAGTTAGATCTATTTACTTGTGTTTCAACTGTTTGTTACACGTTCATATTCATTTCCTGGAAAGAGAATTGTGTATTTTAAGAGTTTTAACACATTTTGACAGTTTCCTGAGAAGTATATACTAGAACTTTCAGGATATAAACTGTTTCAGTCAAAAAACGCCACGGCAACTCAGGTTCACGTGTAAACATAAACAGTATTCTCCACATTTCAAGTAATTATACACAAGTTCTGAGCTCTATAAACAGGAATTCTTAAAGTTCCGTAGAGGTTAATATTATCAGAATTCTCGTCATTTCAAAGTTTCTACCTGTAATCTCGGGAATTGAACTCGGCTTTAAATGTAGTTAGATTCTATTTACTTGTTTTTTAACTGTTTGTTACACGTTCATATTCATTTCCTGGAAAGAAAACTGTGTATTTTAAGAGTTTTAACACATTCTCACAGTTTCCTTAGAATTATATACTAGAACCTTGGGGATATAAACTGTCTCAGTCAAAAAAAGCCGTGGCAACTCAGGATCAACTGTAAACATAAACAGTATTCTCCTCATTTCAAATCATTATACACAAGTACTGAGCTCTATAAACAGGAATTCTTAAAGTTTGAAATGACATTTTAGTGAAAACGCCACTTAAAATAGCCCGAGTTGTTAATATTATCAGAATTGCCGTCATTTCAGAGCTTTCCACCACTAATCTCGGTTATTGAACTCGGCGTTAAATGTAGTTAGATTCTATTTACTTGTGTTTCAACTGTTTGTTACACGTTCATATTCATTTCCTGGAAAGAAAATTGTGTATTTTAAGAGTTTTAACACATTTTGACAGTTTCCTGAGAAGTATATTCTAGAACCTTCAGGATATAAACTGTTTCAATCAAAAAACGCCACAGCAACTCAGAATCAACTGTAAACATAAACAGTATTCTCCACATTTCAAATCATTATACACAAGTTCTGAGCTCTATAAACAGGAATTCTTAAAGATCCGGAGATGTTAATATTATCAGAATTCTCGTCATTTCAAAGGTTCTACCTGTAATCTCGGGAATTGAACTCGGCTTTAAATGTAGTTAGATTCTATTTTCTTTTGTTTTAACTGTTTGTTACACGTTCATATTCATTTCCTGGAAAGAAAACTGTGTATTTTAAGAGTTTTAACACATTCTCACAGTTTCCTTAGAATTATATACTAGAACCTTGGGGATATAAACTGTCTCAGTCAAAAAAAGCCGTGGCAACTCAGGATCAACTGTAAACATAAACAGTATTCTCCTCATTTCAAATCATTATACACAAGTACTGAGCTCTATAAACAGGAATTCTTAAAGTTTGAAATGACATTGTAGTAAAACGCCACTTAAAATAGCCTGAGTTGTTAATATTATCAGAATTGCCGTCATTTCAGAGCTTTCCACCTCTCATCTCGGTAACTGAACTGGGCCTTAAATGTAGTTAGATCTATTTACTTGTGTTTCAACTGTTTGTTACACGTTCATATTCATTTCCTGGAAAGAGAATTGTGTATTTTAAGAGTTTTAACACATTTTGACAGTTTCCTGAGAAGTATATACTAGAACTTTCAGGATATAAACTGTTTCAGTCAAAAAACGCCACGGCAACTCAGGTTCACGTGTAAACATAAACAGTATTCTCCACATTTCAAGTCATTATACACAAGTTCTGAGCTCTATAAACAGGAATTCTTAAAGTTCCGTAGAGGTTAATATTATCAGAATTCTCGTCATTTCAAAGTTTCTACCTGTAATCTCGGGAATTGAACTCGGCTTTAAATGTAGTTAGATTCTATTTACTTGTGTTTTAACTGTTTGTTACACGTTCATATTCATTTCCTGGAAAGAAAACTGTGTATTTTAAGAGTTTTAACACATTCTCACAGTTTCCTTAGAATTATATACTAGAACCTTGGGGATATAAACTGTCTCAGTCAAAAAAAGCCGTGGCAACTCAGGATCAACTGTAAACATAAACAGTATTCTCCTCATTTCAAATCATTATACACAAGTACTGAGCTCTATAAACAGGAATTCTTAAAGTTTGAAATGACATTTTAGTGAAAACGCCACTTAAAATAGCCCGAGTTGTTAATATTATCAGAATTGCCGTCATTTCAGAGCTTTCCACCACTAATCTCGGTTATTGAACTCGGCGTTAAATGTAGTTAGATTCTATTTACTTGTGTTTCAACTGTTTGTTACACGTTCATATTCATTTCCTGGAAAGAAAATTGTGTATTTTAAGAGTTTTAACACATTTTGACAGTTTCCTGAGAAGTATATACTAGAACCTTCAGGATATAAACTGTTTCAGGCAAAAAACCCCACAGCAACTCAGAATCAACTGTAAACATAAACAGTATTCTCCACATTTCAAATCATTATACACAAGTTCTGAGCTCTATAAACAGGAATTCTTAAAGTTCCGTAGAGGTTAATATTATCAGAATTCTCGTCATTTCAAAGTTTCTACCTGTAATCTCGGGAATTGAACTCGGCTTTAAATGTAGTTAGATTCTATTTACTTGTGTTTTAACTGTTTGTTACACGTTCATATTCATTTCCTGGAAAGAAAACTGTGTATTTTAAGAGTTTTAACACATTCTCACAGTTTCCTTAGAATTATATACTAGAACCTTGGGGATATAAACTGTCTCAGTCAAAAAAAGCCGTGGCAACTCAGGATCAACTGTAAACATAAACAGTATTCTCCTCATTTCAAATCATTATACACAAGTACTGAGCTCTATAAACAGGAATTCTTAAAGTTTGAAATGACATTTTAGTGAAAACGCCACTTAAAATAGCCCGAGTTGTTAATATTATCAGAATTGCCGTCATTTCAGAGCTTTCCACCACTAATCTCGGTTATTGAACTCGGCGTTAAATGTAGTTAGATTCTATTTACTTGTGTTTCAACTGTTTGTTATACGTTCATATTCATTTCCTGGAAAGAAAATTGTGTATTTTAAGAGTTTTAACACATTTTGACAGTTTCCTGAGAAGTATATACTAGAACCTTCAGGATATAAACTGTTTCAGGCAAAAAACCCCACAGCAACTCAGAATCAACTGTAAACATAAACAGTATTCTCCACATTTCAAATCATTATACACAAGTTCTGAGCTCTATAAACAGGAATTCTTAAAGTTCCGGAGATGTTAATATTATCAGAATTCTCGTCATTTTAAAGTTTCTACCTGTAATCTCGGGAATTGAACTCGGCTTTAAATGTAGTTAGATTCTATTTACTTGTGTTTTAACTGTTTGTTACACGTTCATATTCATTTCCTGGAAAGAAAACTGTGTATTTTAAGAGTTTTAACACATTCTCACAGTTTCCTTAGAATTATATACTAGAACCTTGGGGATATAAACTGTCTCAGTCAAAAAAAGCCGTGGCAACTCAGGATCAACTGTAAACATAAACAGTATTCTCCTCATTTCAAATCATTATACACAAGTACTGAGCTCTATAAACAGGAATTCTTAAAGTTTGAAATGACATTGTAGTTAAAACGCCACTTAAAATAGCCTGAGTTGTTAATATTATCAGAATTGCCGTCATTTCAGAGCTTTCCACCTCTCATCTCGGTAACAGAACTGGGCCTTAAATGTAGTTAGATTCTATTTACTTGTGTTTCAACTGTTTGTTACACGTTCATATTCATTTCCTGGAAAGAGAATTGTGTATTTTAAGAGTTTTAACACATTTTGACAGTTTCCTGAGAAGTATATACTAGAACCTTCAGGATATAAACTGTTTCAGTCACAAAACGCCACGGCAACTCAGAATCAACTGTAAACATAAACAGTATTCTCCTCATTTCAAATCATTATACACAAGTTCTGAGCTCTATAAACAGGAATTCTTAAAGTTCCGTAGAGGTTAATATTATCAGAATTCTCGTCATTTCAAAGTTTCTACCTGTAATCTCGGGAATTGAACTCGGCTTTAAATGTAGTTAGATTCTATTTACTTGTTTTTTAACTGTTTGTTACACGTTCATATTCATTTCCTGGAAAGAAAACTGTGTATTTTAAGAGTTTTAACACATTCTCACAGTTTCCTTAGAATTATATACTAGAACCTTGGGGATATAAACTGTCTCAGTCAAAAAAAGCCGTGGCAACTCAGGATCAACTGTAAACATAAACAGTATTCTCCTCATTTCAAATCATTATACACAAGTACTGAGCTCTATAAACAGGAATTCTTAAAGTTTGAAATGACATTTTAGTGAAAACGCCACTTAAAATAGCCCGAGTTGTTAATATTATCAGAATTGCCGTCATTTCAGAGCTTTCCACCACTAATCTCGGTTATTGAACTCGGCGTTAAATGTAGTTAGATTCTATTTACTTGTGTTTCAACTGTTTGTTACACGTTCATATTCATTTCCTGGAAAGAAAATTGTGTATTTTAAGAGTTTTAACACATTTTGACAGTTTCCTGAGAAGTATATTCTAGAACCTTCAGGATATAAACTGTTTCAATCAAAAAACGCCACAGCAACTCAGAATCAACTGTAAACATAAACAGTATTCTCCACATTTCAAATCATTATACACAAGTTCTGAGCTCTATAAACAGGAATTCTTAAAGATCCGGAGATGTTAATATTATCAGAATTCTCGTCATTTCAAAGTTTCTACCTGTAATCTCGGGAATTGAACTCGGCTTTAAATGTAGTTAGATTCTATTTTCTTTTGTTTTAACTGTTTGTTACACGTTCATATTCATTTCCTGGAAAGAAAACTGTGTATTTTAAGAGTTTTAACACATTCTCACAGTTTCCTTAGAATTATATACTAGAACCTTGGGGATATAAACTGTCTCAGTCAAAAAAAGCCTTGGCAACTCAGGATCAACTGTAAACATAAACAGTATTCTCCTCATTTCAAATCATTATACACAAGTACTGAGCTCTATAAACAGGAATTCTTAAAGTTTGAAATGACATTGTAGTAAAACGCCACTTAAAATAGCCTGAGTTGTTAATATTATCAGAATTGCCGTCATTTCAGAGCTTTCCACCTCTCATCTCGGTAACTGAACTGGGCCTTAAATGTAGTTAGATCTATTTACTTGTGTTTCAACTGTTTGTTACACGTTCATATTCATTTCCTGGAAAGAGAATTGTGTATTTTAAGAGTTTTAACACATTTTGACAGTTTCCTGAGAAGTATATACTAGAACTTTCAGGATATAAACTGTTTCAGTCAAAAAACGCCACGGCAACTCAGGTTCACGTGTAAACATAAACAGTATTCTCCACATTTCAAGTCATTATACACAAGTTCTGAGCTCTATAAACAGGAATTCTTAAAGTTCCGTAGAGGTTAATATTATCAGAATTCTCGTCATTTCAAAGTTTCTACCTGTAATCTCGGGAATTGAACTCGGCTTTAAATGTAGTTAGATTCTATTTACTTGTTTTTTAACTGTTTGTTACACGTTCATATTCATTTCCTGGAAAGAAAACTGTGTATTTTAAGAGTTTTAACACATTCTCACAGTTTCCTTAGAATTATATACTAGAACCTTGGGGATATAAACTGTCTCAGTCAAAAAAAGCCGTGGCAACTCAGGATCAACTGTAAACATAAACAGTATTCTCCTCATTTCAAATCATTATACACAAGTACTGAGCTCTATAAACAGGAATTCTTAAAGTTTGAAATGACATTTTAGTGAAAACGCCACTTAAAATAGCCCGAGTTGTTAATATTATCAGAATTGCCGTCATTTCAGAGCTTTCCACCACTAATCTCGGTTATTGAACTCGGCGTTAAATGTAGTTAGATTCTATTTACTTGTGTTTCAACTGTTTGTTACACGTTCATATTCATTTCCTGGAAAGAAAATTGTGTATTTTAAGAGTTTTAACACATTTTGACAGTTTCCTGAGAAGTATATACTAGAATCTTCAGGATATAAACTGTTTCAGGCAAAAAACCCCACAGCAACTCAGAATCAACTGTAAACATAAACAGTATTCTCCACATTTCAAATCATTATACACAAGTTCTGAGCTCTATAAACAGGAATTCTTAAAGTTCCGTAGAGGTTAATATTATCAGAATTCTCGTCATTTCAAAGTTTCTACCTGTAATCTCGGGAATTGAACTCGGCTTTAAATGTAGTTAGATTCTATTTACTTGTGTTTTAACTGTTTGTTACACGTTCATATTCATTTCCTGGAAAGAAAACTGTGTATTTTAAGAGTTTTAACACATTCTCACAGTTTCCTTAGAATTATATACTAGAACCTTGGGGATATAAACTGTCTCAGTCAAAAAAAGCCGTGGCAACTCAGGATCAACTGTAAACATAAACAGTATTCTCCTCATTTCAAATCATTATACACAAGTACTGAGCTCTATAAACAGGAATTCTTAAAGTTTGAAATGACATTTTAGTGAAAACGCCACTTAAAATAGCCCGAGTTGTTAATATTATCAGAATTGCCGTCATTTCAGAGCTTTCCACCACTAATCTCGGTTATTGAACTCGGCGTTAAATGTAGTTAGATTCTATTTACTTGTGTTTCAACTGTTTGTTATACGTTCATATTCATTTCCTGGAAAGAAAATTGTGTATTTTAAGAGTTTTAACACATTTTGACAGTTTCCTGAGAAGTATATACTAGAACCTTCAGGATATAAACTGTTTCAGGCAAAAAACCCCACAGCAACTCAGAATCAACTGTAAACATAAACAGTATTCTCCACATTTCAAATCATTATACACAAGTTCTGAGCTCTATAAACAGGAATTCTTAAAGTTCCGGAGATGTTAATATTATCAGAATTCTCGTCATTTTAAAGTTTCTACCTGTAATCTCGGGAATTGAACTCGGCTTTAAATGTAGTTAGATTCTATTTATTTGTGTTTTAACTGTTTGTTACACGTTCATATTCATTTCCTGGAAAGAAAACTGTGTATTTTAAGAGTTTTAACACATTCTCACAGTTTCCTTAGAATTATATACTAGAACCTTGGGGATATAAACTGTCTCAGTCAAAAAAAGCCGTGGCAACTCAGGATCAACTGTAAACATAAACAGTATTCTCCTCATTTCAAATCATTATACACAAGTACTGAGCTCTATAAACAGGAATTCTTAAAGTTTGAAATGACATTTTAGTGAAAACGCCACTTAAAATAGCCCGAGTTGTTAATATTATCAGAATTGCCGTCATTTCAGAGCTTTCCACCACTAATCTCGGTTATTGAACTCGGCGTTAAATGTAGTTAGATTCTATTTACTTGTGTTTCAACTGTTTGTTACACGTTCATATTCATTTCCTGGAAAGAGAATTGTGTATTTTAAGAGTTTTAACACATTTTGACAGTTTCCTGAGAAGTATATACTAGAACCTTCAGGATATAAACTGTTTCAGTCACAAAACGCCACGGCAACTCAGAATCAACTGTAAACATAAACAGTATTCTCCTCATTTCAAATCATTATACACAAGTTCTGAGCTCTATAAACAGGAATTCTTAAAGTTCCGGAGAGGTTAATATTATCAGAATTCTCGTCATTTCAAAGTTTCTACCTGTAATCTCGGGAATTGAACTCGGCTTTAAATGTAGTTAGATTCTATTTACTTGTGTTTTAACTGTTTGTTACACGTTCATATTCATTTCCTGGAAAGAAAACTGTGTATTTTAAGAGTTTTAACACATTCTCACAGTTTCCTTAGAATTATATACTAGAACCTTGGGGATATAAACTGTCTCAGTCAAAAAAAGCCGTGGCAACTCAGGATCAACTGTAAACATAAACAGTATTCTCCTCATTTCAAATCATTATACACAAGTACTGAGCTCTATAAACAGGAATTCTTAAAGTTTGAAATGACATTTTAGTGAAAACGCCACTTAAAATAGCCCGAGTTGTTAATATTATCAGAATTGCCGTCATTTCAGAGCTTTCCACCACTAATCTCGGTTATTGAACTCGGCGTTAAATGTAGTTAGATTCTATTTACTTGTGTTTCAACTGTTTGTTATACGTTCATATTCATTTCCTGGAAAGAAAATTGTGTATTTTAAGAGTTTTAACACATTTTGACAGTTTCCTGAGAAGTATATACTAGAACCTTCAGGATATAAACTGTTTCAGGCAAAAAACCCCACAGCAACTCAGAATCAACTGTAAACATAAACAGTATTCTCCACATTTCAAATCATTATACACAAGTTCTGAGCTCTATAAACAGGAATTCTTAAAGTTCCGGAGATGTTAATATTATCAGAATTCTCGTCATTTTAAAGTTTCTACCTGTAATCTCGGGAATTGAACTCGGCTTTAAATGTAGTTAGATTCTATTTACTTGTGTTTTAACTGTTTGTTACACGTTCATATTCATTTCCTGGAAAGAAAACTGTGTATTTTAAGAGTTTTAACACATTCTCACAGTTTCCTTAGAATTATATACTAGAACCTTGGGGATATAAACTGTCTCAGTCAAAAAAAGCCGTGGCAACTCAGGATCAACTGTAAACATAAACAGTATTCTCCTCATTTCAAATCATTATACACAAGTACTGAGCTCTATAAACGGGAATTCTTAAAGTTTGAAATGACATTGTAGTTAAAACGCCACTTAAAATAGCCTGAGTTGTTAATATTATCAGAATTGCCGTCATTTCAGAGCTTTCCACCTCTCATCTCGGTAACAGAACTGGGCCTTAAATGTAGTTAGATTCTATTTACTTGTGTTTCAACTGTTTGTTACACGTTCATATTCATTTCCTGGAAAGAGAATTGTGTATTTTAAGAGTTTTAACACATTTTGACAGTTTCCTGAGAAGTATATACTAGAACCTTCAGGATATAAACTGTTTCAGTCACAAAACGCCACGGCAACTCAGAATCAACTGTAAACATAAACAGTATTCTCCTCATTTCAAATCATTATACACAAGTTCTGAGCTCTATAAACAGGAATTCTTAAAGTTCCGGAGAGGTTAATATTATCAGAATTCTCGTCATTTCAAAGTTTCTACCTGTAATCTCGGGAATTGAACTCGGCTTTAAATGTAGTTAGATTCTATTTACTTGTGTTTTAACTGTTTGTTACACGTTCATATTCATTTCCTGGAAAGAAAACTGTGTATTTTAAGAGTTTTAACACATTCTCACAGTTTCCTTAGAATTATATACTAGAACCTTGGGGATATAAACTGTCTCAGTCAAAAAAAGCCGTGGCAACTCAGGATCAACTGTAAACATAAACAGTATTCTCCTCATTTCAAATCATTATACACAAGTACTGAGCTCTATAAACAGGAATTCTTAAAGTTTGAAATGACATTTTAGTGAAAACGCCACTTAAAATAGCCTGAGTTGTTAATATTATCAGAATTGCCGTCATTTCAGAGCTTTCCACCACTAATCTCGGTTATTGAACTCGGCGTTAAATGTAGTTAGATTCTATTTACTTGTGTTTCAACTGTTTGTTACACGTTCATATTCATTTCCTGGAAAGAAAATTGTGTATTTTAAGAGTTTTAACACATTTTGACAGTTTCCTGAGAAGTATATTCTAGAACCTTCAGGATATAAACTGTTTCAGTCAAAAAACGCCACAGCAACTCAGAATCAACTGTAAACATGAACAGTATTCTCCACATATCAAATCATTATACACAATTTCTGAGCTCTATAAACAGGAATTCTTAAAGTTCCGGAGATGTTAATATTATCAGAATTCTCGTCATTTCAAAGTTTCTACCTGTAATCTCGGGAATTGAACTCGGCTTTAAATGTAGTTAGATTCTATTTACTTGTTTTTTAACTGTTTGTTACACGTTCATATTCATTTCCTGGAAAGAAAACTGTGTATTTTAAGAGTT
Source organism: Myotis daubentonii (assembly GCF_963259705.1). Lineage (NCBI taxonomy): Eukaryota > Metazoa > Chordata > Mammalia > Chiroptera > Vespertilionidae > Myotis > Myotis daubentonii. The sequence continues at coordinate 9,398,004 of NC_081844.1, forward strand.
TTAACACATTCTCACAGTTTCCTTAGAATTATATACTAGAACCTTGGGGATATAAACTGTCTCAGTCAAAAAAAGCCGTGGCAACTCAGGATCAACTGTAAACATAAACAGTATTCTCCTCATTTCAAATCATTATACACAAGTACTGAGCTCTATAAACAGGAATTCTTAAAGTTTGAAATGACATTTTAGTGAAAACGCCACTTAAAATAGCCCGAGTTGTTAATATTATCAGAATTGCCGTCATTTCAGAGCTTTCCACCACTAATCTCGGTTATTGAACTCGGCGTTAAATGTAGTTAGATTCTATTTACTTGTGTTTCAACTGTTTGTTACACGTTCATATTCATTTCCTGGAAAGAGAATTGTGTATTTTAAGAGTTTTAACACATTTTGACAGTTTCCTGAGAAGTATATACTAGAACTTTCAGGATATAAACTGTTTCAGTCAAAAAACGCCACGGCAACTCAGGTTCACGTGTAAACATAAACAGTATTCTCCACATTTCAAGTCATTATACACAAGTTCTGAGCTCTATAAACAGGAATTCTTAAAGTTCCGTAGAGGTTAATATTATCAGAATTCTCGTCATTTCAAAGTTTCTACCTGTAATCTCGGGAATTGAACTCGGCTTTAAATGTAGTTAGATTCTATTTACTTGTGTTTTAACTGTTTGTTACACGTTCATATTCATTTCCTGGAAAGAAAACTGTGTATTTTAAGAGTTTTAACACATTCTCACAGTTTCCTTAGAATTATATACTAGAACCTTGGGGATATAAACTGTCTCAGTCAAAAAAAGCCGTGGCAACTCAGGATCAACTGTAAACATAAACAGTATTCTCCTCATTTCAAATCATTATACACAAGTACTGAGCTCTATAAACAGGAATTCTTAAAGTTTGAAATGACATTTTAGTGAAAACGCCACTTAAAATAGCCCGAGTTGTTAATATTATCAGAATTGCCGTCATTTCAGAGCTTTCCACCACTAATCTCGGTTATTGAACTCGGCGTTAAATGTAGTTAGATTCTATATACTTGTGTTTCAACTGTTTGTTACACGTTCATATTCATTTCCTGGAAAGAAAATTGTGTATTTTAAGAGTTTTAACACATTTTGACAGTTTCCTGAGAAGTATATACTAGAACCTTCAGGATATAAACTGTTTCAGGCAAAAAACGCCACAGCAACTCAGAATCAACTGTAAACATAAACAGTATTCTCCACATTTCAAATCATTATACACAAGTTCTGAGCTCTATAAACAGGAATTCTTAAAGTTCCGGAGATGTTAATATTATCAGAATTCTCGTCATTTCAAAGTTTCTACCTGTAATCTCGGGAATTGAACTCGGCTTTAAATGTAGTTAGATTCTATTTACTTGTGTTTTAACTGTTTGTTACACGTTCATATTCATTTCCTGGAAAGAAAACTGTGTATTTTAAGAGTTTTAACACATTCTCACAGTTTCCTTAGAATTATATACTAGAACCTTGGGGATATAAACTGTCTCAGTCAAAAAAAGCCGTGGCAACTCAGGATCAACTGTAAACATAAACAGTATTCTCCTCATTTCAAATCATTATACACAAGTACTGAGCTCTATAAACAGGAATTCTTAAAGTTTGAAATGACATTGTAGTTAAAACGCCACTTAAAATAGCCTGAGTTGTTAATATTATCAGAATTGCCGTCATTTCAGAGCTTTCCACCTCTCATCTCGGTAACAGAACTGGGCCTTAAATGTAGTTAGATTCTATTTACTTGTGTTTCAACTGTTTGTTACACGTTCATATTCATTTCCTGGAAAGAGAATTGTGTATTTTAAGAGTTTTAACACATTTTGACAGTTTCCTGAGAAGTATATACTAGAACCTTCAGGATATAAACTGTTTCAGTCACAAAACGCCACGGCAACTCAGAATCAACTGTAAACATAAACAGTATTCTCCTCATTTCAAATCATTATACACAAGTTCTGAGCTCTATAAACAGGAATTCTTAAAGTTCCGGAGAGGTTAATATTATCAGAATTCTCGTCATTTCAAAGTTTCTACCTGTAATCTCGGGAATTGAACTCGGCTTTAAATGTAGTTAGATTCTATTTACTTGTGTTTTAACTGTTTGTTACACGTTCATATTCATTTCCTGGAAAGAAAACTGTGTATTTTAAGAGTTTTAACACATTCTCACAGTTTCCTTAGAATTATATACTAGAACCTTGGGGATATAAACTGTCTCAGTCAAAAAAAGCCGTGGCAACTCAGGATCAACTGTAAACATAAACAGTATTCTCCTCATTTCAAATCATTATACACAAGTACTGAGCTCTATAAACAGGAATTCTTAAAGTTTGAAATGACATTTTAGTGAAAACGCCACTTAAAATAGCCTGAGTTGTTAATATTATCAGAATTGCCGTCATTTCAGAGCTTTCCACCACTAATCTCGGTTATTGAACTCGGCGTTAAATGTAGTTAGATTCTATTTACTTGTGTTTCAACTGTTTGTTACACGTTCATATTCATTTCCTGGAAAGAAAATTGTGTATTTTAAGAGTTTTAACACATTTTGACAGTTTCCTGAGAAGTATATTCTAGAACCTTCAGGATATAAACTGTTTCAGTCAAAAAACGCCACAGCAACTCAGAATCAACTGTAAACATGAACAGTATTCTCCACATATCAAATCATTATACACAATTTCTGAGCTCTATAAACAGGAATTCTTAAAGTTCCGGAGATGTTAATATTATCAGAATTCTCGTCATTTCAAAGTTTCTACCTGTAATCTCGGGAATTGAACTCGGCTTTAAATGTAGTTAGATTCTATTTACTTGTTTTTTAACTGTTTGTTACACGTTCATATTCATTTCCTGGAAAGAAAACTGTGTATTTTAAGAGTTTTAACACATTCTCACAGTTTCCTTAGAATTATATACTAGAACCTTGGGGATATAAACTGTCTCAGTCAAAAAAAGCCGTGGCAACTCAGGATCAACTGTAAACATAAACAGTATTCTCCTCATTTCAAATCATTATACACAAGTACTGAGCTCTATAAACAGGAATTCTTAAAGTTTGAAATGACATTTTAGTGAAAACGCCACTTAAAATAGCCCGAGTTGTTAATATTATCAGAATTGCCGTCATTTCAGAGCTTTCCACCACTAATCTCGGTTATTGAACTCGGCGTTAAATGTAGTTAGATTCTATTTACTTGTGTTTCAACTGTTTGTTACACGTTCATATTCATTTCCTGGAAAGAAAATTGTGTATTTTAAGAGTTTTAACACATTTTGACAGTTTCCTGAGAAGTATATTCTAGAACCTTCAGGATATAAACTGTTTCAGTCAAAAAACGCCACAGCAACTCAGAATCAACTGTAAACATAAACAGTATTCTCCACATTTCAAATCATTATACACAAGTTCTGAGCTCTATAAACAGGAATTCTTAAAGTTCCGGAGATGTTAATATTATCAGAATTCTCGTCATTTCAAAGTTTCTACCTGTAATCTCGGGAATTGAACTCGGCTTTAAATGTAGTTAGATTCTATTTACTTGTGTTTTAACTGTTTGTTACACGTTCATATTCATTTCCTGGAAAGAAAACTGTGTATTTTAAGAGTTTTAACACATTCTCACAGTTTCCTTAGAATTATATACTAGAACCTTGGGGATATAAACTGTCTCAGTCAAAAAAAGCCGTGGCAACTCAGGATCAACTGTAAACATAAACAGTATTCTCCTCATTTCAAATCATTATACACAAGTACTGAGCTCTATAAACAGGAATTCTTAAAGTTTGAAATGACATTGTAGTTAAAACGCCACTTAAAATAGCCTGAGTTGTTAATATTATCAGAATTGCCGTCATTTCAGAGCTTTCCACCTCTCATCTCGGTAACTGAACTGGGCCTTAAATGTAGTTAGATCTATTTACTTGTGTTTCAACTGTTTGTTACACGTTCATATTCATTTCCTGGAAAGAGAATTGTGTATTTTAAGAGTTTTAACACATTTTGACAGTTTCCTGAGAAGTATATACTAGAACTTTCAGGATATAAACTGTTTCAGTCAAAAAACGCCACGGCAACTCAGGTTCACGTGTAAACATAAACAGTATTCTCCACATTTCAAGTCATTATACACAAGTTCTGAGCTCTATAAACAGGAATTCTTAAAGTTCCGTAGAGGTTAATATTATCAGAATTCTCGTCATTTCAAAGTTTCTACCTGTAATCTCGGGAATTGAACTCGGCTTTAAATGTAGTTAGATTCTATTTACTTGTGTTTTAACTGTTTGTTACACGTTCATATTCATTTCCTGGAAAGAAAACTGTGTATTTTAAGAGTTTTAACACATTCTCACAGTTTCCTTAGAATTATATACTAGAACCTTGGGGATATAAACTGTCTCAGTCAAAAAAAGCCGTGGCAACTCAGGATCAACTGTAAACATAAACAGTATTCTCCTCATTTCAAATCATTATACACAAGTACTGAGCTCTATAAACAGGAATTCTTAAAGTTTGAAATGACATTTTAGTGAAAACGCCACTTAAAATAGCCCGAGTTGTTAATATTATCAGAATTGCCGTCATTTCAGAGCTTTCCACCACTAATCTCGGTTATTGAACTCGGCGTTAAATGTAGTTAGATTCTATTTACTTGTGTTTCAACTGTTTGTTACACGTTCATATTCATTTCCTGGAAAGAAAATTGTGTATTTTAAGAGTTTTAACACATTTTGACAGTTTCCTGAGAAGTATATACTAGAACCTTCAGGATATAAACTGTTTCAGGCAAAAAACGCCACAGCAACTCAGAATCAACTGTAAACATAAACAGTATTCTCCACATTTCAAATCATTATACACAAGTTCTGAGCTCTATAAACAGGAATTCTTAAAGTTCCGGAGATGTTAATATTATCAGAATTCTCGTCATTTCAAAGTTTCTACCTGTAATCTCGGGAATTGAACTCGGCTTTAAATGTAGTTAGATTCTATTTACTTGTGTTTTAACTGTTTGTTACACGTTCATATTCATTTCCTGGAAAGAAAACTGTGTATTTTAAGAGTTTTAACACATTCTCACAGTTTCCTTAGAATTATATACTAGAACCTTGGGGATATAAACTGTCTCAGTCAAAAAAAGCCGTGGCAACTCAGGATCAACTGTAAACATAAACAGTATTCTCCTCATTTCAAATCATTATACACAAGTACTGAGCTCTATAAACAGGAATTCTTAAAGTTTGAAATGACATTTTAGTGAAAACGCCACTTAAAATAGCCTGAGTTGTTAATATTATCAGAATTGCCGTCATTTCAGAGCTTTCCACCACTAATCTCGGTTATTGAACTCGGCGTTAAATGTAGTTAGATTCTATTTACTTGTGTTTCAACTGTTTGTTACACGTTCATATTCATTTCCTGGAAAGAAAATTGTGTATTTTAAGAGTTTTAACACATTTTGACAGTTTCCTGAGAAGTATATTCTAGAACCTTCAGGATATAAACTGTTTCAGTCAAAAAACGCCACAGCAACTCAGAATCAACTGTAAACATGAAAAGTATTCTCCACATATCAAATCATTATACACAATTTCTGAGCTCTATAAACAGGAATTCTTAAAGTTCCGGAGATGTTAATATTATCAGAATTCTCGTCATTTCAAAGTTTCTACCTGTAATCTCGGGAATTGAACTCGCCTTTAAATGTAGTTAGATTCTATTTACTTGTGTTTTAACTGTTTGTTACACGTTCATATTCATTTCCTGGAAAGAAAACTGTGTATTTTAAGAGTTTTAACACATTCTCACAGTTTCCTTAGAATTATATACTAGAACCTTCAGGATATAAACTGTCTCAGTCAAAAAAAGCCATGGCGACTCAGGATCAACTGTAAACATAAACAGTGTTCTCGTCATTTCAAATCATTATACACTAGTTCTGAGCTCTATAAACAGGAATTCTTAAAGTTTGAAATGACATTTTAGTGAAAACGCCACTTAAAATAGCCCGAGTTTTTAATATTATCAGAATTGCCGTCATTTCAGAGCTTTCGACCTGTAATCTCGGTAACTGAACTCGGCCTTAAATGAAGTTAGATTCTATTTACTTGTGTTTCAACTGTTTGTTACACGTTCATATTCATTTCCTGGAAAGAAAATTGTGTATTTTAAGAGTTTTAACACATTTTGACAGTTTCCTGAGAAGTATGTACTAGAACCTTCAGGATATAAACTGTTTCAGTCGAAAAAGGCCACGGCAACTCAGAATCAACTGTAAACATAAACAGTATCCTCCTCATTTCAAATCATTATACACAAGTTCTGAGTCTATAAACACGAATTCTTAAAGTTCCGGAGAGGTTAGTATTATCAGAATTCTCGTCATTTCAAAGTTGCTACCTGTAATCTCGGGAATTGAACTCGGCTTTAAATGTAGTTAGATTCTATTTATTTGTTTTTTAACTGTTTGTTACACGTTCATATTCATTTCCTGGAAAGAATACTGTGTATTTTAAGAGTTTTAACACATTCTCACAGTTTCCTTAGAATTATATACTAGAACCTTGAGGATATAAACTGTCTCAGTCAAAAAAAGCCAGGGCGACTCAGGATCAACTGTAAACATACACAGTGTTCTCGTCATTTCAAATCATTATACACTAGTTCTTAGCTCCATAAAAAGGAATTCTTAAAGTTTGAAATGACATTTTAGTGAAAACGCCACTTAAAATAGCCTGAGTTGTTAATATTATCAGAATTGCCGTCATTTCAGAGCTTTCGACCTGTAATCTCGGTAACTGAACTCGGCCTTAAATGAAGTTAGATTCTATTTACTTGTGTTTCAACTGTTTGTTACACGTTCATATTCATTTCCTGGAAAGAAAATTGTGTATTTTAAGAGTTTTAACACATTTTGACAGTTTCCTGAGAAGTATATACTAGAACCTTCAGGATATAAACTGTTTCAGTCACAAAAAGCCACGGCAACTCAGAATCAACTGTAAACATAAACAGTATTCTCCTCATTTCAAATCATTATACACAAGTTCTGAGCTCTATAAACAGGAATTCTTAAAGTTCCGGAGAGGTTAATATTATCAGAATTCTCGTCATTTCAAAGTTTCTACCTGTAATCTCGGGAATTGAACTCGGCTTTAAATGTAGTTAGATTCTATTTACTTGTGTTTTAACTGTTTGTTACACGTTCATATTCATTTCCTGGAAAGAAAACTGTGTATTTTAAGAGTTTTAACACATTCTCACAGTTTCCTTAGAATTATATACTAGAACCTTGGGGATATAAACTGTCTCAGTCAAAAAAAGCCGTGGAAACTCATGATCAACTGTAAACATAAACAGTATTCTCCTCATTTCAAATCATTATACACAAGTACTGAGCTCTATAAACAGGAATTCTTAAAGTTTGAAATGACATTGTAGTTAAAACGCCACTTAAAATAGCCTGAGTTGTTAATATTATCAGAATTGCCGTCATTTCAGAGCTTTCCACCTCTCATCTCGGTAACTGAACTGGGCCTTAAATGTAGTTAGATCTATTTACTTGTGTTTCAACTGTTTGTTACACGTTCATATTCATTTCCTGGAAAGAGAATTGTGTATTTTAAGAGTTTTAACACATTTTGACAGTTTCCTGAGAAGTATGTACTAGAACCTTCAGGATATAAACTGTTTCAGTCAAAAAAGGCCACGGCAACTCAGAATCAACTGTAAACATAAACAGTATCCTCCTCATTTCAAATCATTATACACAAGTTCTGAGCTCTATAACCAGGAATTCTTAAAGTTCCGGAGAGGTTAATATTATCAGAATTCTCGTCATTTCAAAGTTTCTACCTGTAATCTCGGGAATTGAAATCGGCTTTAAATGTAGTTAGATTCTATTTACTTGTTTTTTAACTGTTTGTTACACGTTCATATTCATTTCCTGGAAAGAAAACTGTGTATTTTAAGAGTTTTAACACATTCTCACAGTTTCCTTAGAATTATATACTAGAACCTTGAGGATATAAACTGTCTCAGTCAAAAAAAGCCATGGCGACTCAGGATCAACTGTAAACATAAACAGTGTTCTCGTCATTTCAAATCATTATACACTAGTTCTTAGCTCTATAAACAGGAATTCTTAAAGTTTGAAATGACATTTTAGTGAAAACGCCACTTAAAATAGCCCGAGTTTTTAATATTATCAGAATTGCCGTCATTTCAGAGCTTTCAACCTCTAATCTCGGTAACTGAACTCGGCGTTAAATGTAGTTAGATTCTATTTACTTGTGTTTCAACTGTTTGTTACACGTTCATATTCATTTCCTGGAAAGAAAATTGTGTATTTTAAGAGTTTTAACACATTTTGACAGTTTCCTGAGAAGTATGTACTAGAACCTTCAGGATATAAACTGTTTCAGTCAAAAAAGGCCACGGCAACTCAGAATCAACTGTAAACATAAACAATATTCTCCACATTTCAAATCATTATACACAAGTTCTGAGCTCTATAAACAGGAATTCTTAAAGTTCCGGAGATGTTAATATTATCAGAATTCTCGTCATTTCAAAGTTTCTACCTGTAATCTCGGGAATTGAACTCGGCTTTAAATGTACTTAGATTCTATTTACTTGTGTTTTAACTGTTTGTTACACGTTCATATTCATTTCCTGGAAAGAAAACTGAGTATTTTAAGAGTTTTAACACATTCTCACAGTTTCCTTAGAATTATATACTAGAACCTTCAGGATATAAACTGTCTCAGTCAAAAAAAGCCGTGGCAACTCAGGATCAACTGTAAACATAAACAGTATTCTCCTCATTTTAAATCATTATACACAAGTACTGAGCTCTATAAACAGGAATTCTTAAAGTTTGAAATGACATTTTAGTGAAAACGCCACTTAAAATAGCCTGAGTTGTTAATATTATCAGAATTGCCATCATTTCAGAGCTTTCCACCACTAATCTCGGTTATTGAACTCGGCGTTAAATGTAGTTAGATTCTATTTACTTGTGTTTCAAATGTTTGTTACACGTTCATATTCATTTCCTGGAAAGAAAATTGTGTATTTTAAGAGTTTTAACACATTTTGACAGTTTCCTGAGAAGTATGTACTAGAACCTTCAGGATATAAACTGTTTCAGTCAAAAAAGGCCACGGCAACTCAGAATCAACTGTAAACATAAACAGTATCCTCCTCATTTCAAATCATTATACACAAGTTCTGAGCTCTATAAACAGGAATTCTTAAAGTTCCGGAGAGGTTAATATTATCAGAATTCTCGTCATTTCAAAGTTTCTACCTGTAATCTCGGGAATTGAACTCGGCTTTAAATGTAGTTAGATTCTATTTACTTGTTTTTTAACTGTTTGTTACACGTTCATATTCATTTCTTGGAAAGAAAACTGTGTATTTTAAGAGTTTTAACACATTCTCACAGTTTCCTTAGAATTATATACTAGAACCTTGAGGATATAAACTGTCTCAGTCAAAAAAAGCCATGGCGACTCAGGATCAACTGTAAACATAAACAGTGTTCTCGTCATTTCAAATCATTATACACTAGTTCTTAGCTCTATAAACAGGAATTCTTAAAGTTTGAAATGACATTTTATTGAAAACGTCACTTAAAATAGCCCGAGTTTTTAATATTATCAGAATTGCCGTCATTTCAGAGCTTTCAACCTCTAATCTCGGTAACTGAACTCGGCGTTAAATTTAGTTAGATTCTATTTACTTGTGTTTCAACTGTTTGTTACACGTTCATATTCATTTCCTGGAAAGAAAATTGTGTATTTTAAGAGTTTTAACACATTTTGACAGTTTCCTGAGAAGTATGTACTAGAACCTTCAGGATATAAACTGTTTCAGTCAAAAAAGGCCACGGCAACTCAGAATCAACTGTAAACATAAACAGTATCCTCCTCATTTCAAATCATTATACACAAGTTCTGAGCTCTATAAACAGGAATTCTTAAAGTTCCGGAGAGGTTAATATTATCAGAATTCTCGTCATTTCAAAGTTTCTACCTGTAATCTCGGGAATTGAACTCGGCTTTAAATGTAGTTAGATTCTATTTACTTGTTTTTTAACTGTTTGTTACACGTTCATATTCATTTCCTGGAAAGAATACTGTGTATTTTAAGAGTTTTAACACATTCTCACAGTTTCCTTAGAATTATATACTAGAACCTTGAGGATATAAACTGTCTCAGTCAAAAAAAGCCAGGGCGACTCAGGATCAACTGTAAACATAAACAGTGTTCTCGTCATTTCAAATCATTATACACTAGTTCTTAGCTCTATAAATAGGAATTCTTAAAGTTTGAAATGACATTTTAGTGAAAACGCCACTTAAAATAGCCTGAGTTGTTAATATTATCAGAATTGCCGTCATTTCAGAGCTTTCGACCTGTAATCTCGGTAACTGAACTCGGCCTTAAATGTAGTTAGATTCTATTTACTTGTGTTTCAACTGTTTGTTACACGTTCATATTCATTTCCTGGAAAGAAAATTGTGTATTTTAAGAGTTTTAACACATTTTGACAGTTTCCTGAGAAGTATATACTAGAACCTTCAGGATATAAACTGTTTCAGTCAAAAAACGCCACGGCAACTCAGAATCAACTGTAAACATAAACAGTATTCTCCACATTTCAAGTCATTATACACAAGTTCTGAGCTCTATAAACAGGAATTCTTAAAGTTCCGGAGATGTTAATATTATCAGAATTCTCGTCATTTCAAAGTTTCTACCTGTAATCTCGGGAATTGAACTCGGCTTTAAATGTACTTAGATTCTATTTACTTGTGTTTTAACTGTTTGTTACACGTTCATATTCATTTCCTGTAAAGAAAACTGAGTATTTTAAGAGTTTTAACACATTCTCACAGTTTCCTTAGAATTATATACTAGAACCTTCAGGATATAAACTGTCTCAGTCAAAAAAAGCCGTGGCAACTCAGGATCAACTGTAAACATAAACAGTATTCTCCTCATTTTAAATCATTATACACAAGTACTGAGCTCTATAAACAGGAATTCTTAAAGTTTGAAATGACATTTTAGTGAAAACGCCACTTAAAATAGCCTGAGTTGTTAATATTATCAGAATTGCCGTCATTTCAGAGCTTTCCACCACTAATCTCGGTAACTGAACTCGGCGTTAAATGTAGTTAGATTCTATTTACTTGTGTTTCAACTGTTTGTTACACGTTCATATTCATTTCCTGGAAAGAAAATTGTGTATTTTAAGAGTTTTAACACATTTTGACAGTTTCCTGAGAAGTATGTACTAGAACCTTCAGGATATAAACTGTTTCAGTCAAAAAAGGCCACGGCAACTCAGAATCAACTGTAAACATAAACAGTATCCTCCTCATTTCAAATCATTATACACAAGTTCTGAGCTCTATAAACAGGAATTCTTAAAGTTCCGGAGAGGTTAATATTATCAGAATTCTCGTCATTACAAAGTTGCTACCTGTAATCTCGGGAATTGAACTCGGCTTTAAATGTAGTTAGATTCTATTTACTTGTTTTTTAACTGTTTGTTACACGTTCATATTCATTTCCTGGAAAGAATACTGTGTATTTTAAGAGTTTTAACACATTCTCACAGTTTCCTTAGAGTTATATACTAGAACCTTGAGGATATAAACTGTCTCAGTCAAAAAAAGCCATGGCGACTCAGGATCAACTGTAAACATACACAGTGTTCTCGTCATTTCAAATCATTATACACTAGTTCTTAGCTCTATAAATAGGAATTCTTAAAGTTTGAAATGACATTTTAGTGAAAACGCCACTTAAAATAGCCTGAGTTGTTAATATTATCAGAATTGCCGTCATTTCAGAGCTTTCGACCTGTAATCTCGGTAACTGAACTCGGCCTTAAATGAAGTTAGATTCTATTTACTTGTGTTTCAACTGTTTGTTACACGTTCATATTCATTTCCTGGAAAGAAAATTGTGTATTTTAAGAGTTTTAACACATTTTGACAGTTTCCTGAGAAGTATGTACTAGAACCTTCAGGATATAAACTGTTTCAGTCAAAAAAGGCCACGACAACTCAGAATCAACTGTAAACATAAACAGTATCCTCCTCATTTCAAATCATTATACACAAGTTCTGAGCTCTATAAACAGGAATTCTTAAAGTTCCGGAGAGGTTAATATTATCAGAATTCTCGTCATTTCAAAGTTTCTACCTGTAATCTCGGGAATTGAACTCGGCTTTAAATGTACTTAGATTCTATTTACTTGTGTTTTAACTGTTTGTTACACGTTCATATTCATTTCCTGGAAAGAAAACTGAGTATTTTAAGAGTTTTAACACATTCTCACAGTTTCCTTAGAATTATATACTAGAACCTTCAGGATATAAACTGTCTCAGTCAAAAAAAGCCGTGGCAACTCAGGATCAACTGTAAACATAAACAGTATTCTCCTCATTTTAAATCATTATACACAAGTACTGAGCTCTATAAACAGGAATTCTTAAAGTTTGAAATGACATTTTAGTGAAAACGCCACTTAAAATAGCCTGAGTTGTTAATATTATCAGAATTGCCGTCATTTCAGAGCTTTCCACCACTAATCTCGGTTATTGAACTCGGCGTTAAATGTAGTTAGATTCTATTTACTTGTGTTTCAACTGTTTGTTACACGTTCATATTCATTTCCTGGAAAGAAAATTGTGTATTTTAAGAGTTTTAACACATTTTGACAGTTTCCTGAGAAGTATGTACTAGAACCTTCAGGATATAAACTGTTTCAGTCAAAAAAGGCCACGGCAACTCAGAATCAACTGTAAACATAAACAGTATCCTCCTCATTTCAAATCATTATACACAAGTTCTGAGCTCTATAAACAGGAATTCTTAAAGTTCCGGAGAGGTTAATATTATCAGAATTCTCGTCATTTCAAAGTTTCTACCTGTAATCTCGGGAATTGAACTCGGCTTTAAATGTAGTTAGATTCTATTTACTTGTTTTTTAACTGTTTGTTACACGTTCATATTCATTTCCTGGAAAGAATACTGTGTATTTTAAGAGTTTTAACACATTCTCACAGTTTCCTTAGAATTATATACTAGAACCTTGAGGATATAAACTGTCTCAGTCAAAAAAAGCCATGGCGACTCAGGATCAACTGTAAACATAAACAGTGTTCTCGTCATTTCAAATCATTATACACTAGTTCTGAGCTCTATAAACAGGAATTCTTAAAGTTTGAAATGACATTTTAGTGAAAACGCCACTTAAAATAGCCCGAGTTTTTAATATTATCAGAATTGCCGTCATTTCAGAGCTTTCGACCTGTAATCTCGGTAACTGAACTCGGCCTTAAATGTAGTTAGATTCTATTTACTTGTGTTTCAACTGTTTGTTACACGTTCATATTCATTTCCTGGAAAGAAAATTGTGTATTTTAAGAGTTTTAACACATTTTGACAGTTTCCTGAGAAGTATATACTAGAACCTTCAGGATATAAACTGTTTCAGTCAAAAAACACCACGGCAACTCAGAATCAACTGTAAACATAAACAGTATTCTCCACATTTCAAGTCATTATACACAAGTTCTGAGCTCTATAAACAGGAATTCTTAAAGTTCCGGAGATGTTAATATTATCAGAATTCTCGTCATTTCAAAGTTTCTACCTGTAATCTCGGGAATTGAACTCGGCTTTAAATGTACTTAGATTCTATTTACTTGTGTTTTAACTGTTTGTTACACGTTCATATTCATTTCCTGTAAAGAAAACTGAGTATTTTAAGAGTTTTAACACATTCTCACAGTTTCCTTAGAATTATATACTAGAACCTTCAGGATATAAACTGTCTCAGTCAAAAAAAGCCGTGGCAACTCAGGATCAACTGTAAACATAAACAGTATTCTCCTCATTTTAAATCATTATACACAAGTACTGAGCTCTATAAACAGGAATTCTTAAAGTTTGAAATGACATTTTAGTGAAAACGCCACTTAAAATAGCCTGAGTTGTTAATATTATCAGAATTGCCGTCATTTCAGAGCTTTCCACCACTAATCTCGGTAACTGAACTCGGCGTTAAATGTAGTTAGATTCTATTTACTTGTGTTTCAACTGTTTGTTACACGTTCATATTCATTTCCTGGAAAGAAAATTGTGTATTTTAAGAGTTTTAACACATTTTGACAGTTTCCTGAGAAGTATGTACTAGAACCTTCAGGATATAAACTGTTTCAGTCAAAAAAGGCCACGGCAACTCAGAATCAACTGTAAACATAAACAGTATCCTCCTCATTTCAAATCATTATACACAAGTTCTGAGCTCTATAAACAGGAATTCTTAAAGTTCCGGAGAGGTTAATATTATCAGAATTCTCGTCATTACAAAGTTGCTACCTGTAATCTCGGGAATTGAACTCGGCTTTAAATGTAGTTAGATTCTATTTACTTGTTTTTTAACTGTTTGTTACACGTTCATATTCATTTCCTGGAAAGAATACTGTGTATTTTAAGAGTTTTAACACATTCTCACAGTTTCCTTAGAGTTATATACTAGAACCTTGAGGATATAAACTGTCTCAGTCAAAAAAAGCCATGGCGACTCAGGATCAACTGTAAACATACACAGTGTTCTCGTCATTTCAAATCATTATACACTAGTTCTTAGCTCTATAAATAGGAATTCTTAAAGTTTGAAATGACATTTTAGTGAAAACGCCACTTAAAATAGCCTGAGTTGTTAATATTATCAGAATTGCCGTCATTTCAGAGCTTTCGACCTGTAATCTCGGTAACTGAACTCGGCCTTAAATGAAGTTAGATTCTATTTACTTGTGTTTCAACTGTTTGTTACACGTTCATATTCATTTCCTGGAAAGAAAATTGTGTATTTTAAGAGTTTTAACACATTTTGACAGTTTCCTGAGAAGTATGTACTAGAACCTTCAGGATATAAACTGTTTCAGTCAAAAAAGGCCACGACAACTCAGAATCAACTGTAAACATAAACAGTATCCTCCTCATTTCAAATCATTATACACAAGTTCTGAGCTCTATAAACAGGAATTCTTAAAGTTCCGGAGAGGTTAATATTATCAGAATTCTCGTCATTTCAAAGTTTCTACCTGTAATCTCGGGAATTGAACTCGGCTTTAAATGTACTTAGATTCTATTTACTTGTGTTTTAACTGTTTGTTACACGTTCATATTCATTTCCTGGAAAGAAAACTGAGTATTTTAAGAGTTTTAACACATTCTCACAGTTTCCTTAGAATTATATACTAGAACCTTCAGGATATATACTGTCTCAGTCAAAAAAAGCCGTGGCAACTCAGGATCAACTGTAAACATAAACAGTATTCTCCTCATTTTAAATCATTATACACAAGTACTGAGCTCTATAAACAGGAATTCTTAAAGTTTGAAATGACATTTTAGTGAAAACGCCACTTAAAATAGCCTGAGTTGTTAATATTATCAGAATTGCCGTCATTTCAGAGCTTTCCACCACTAATCTCGGTTATTGAACTCGGCGTTAAATGTAGTTAGATTCTATTTACTTGTGTTTCAACTGTTTGTTACACGTTCATATTCATTTCCTGGAAAGAAAATTGTGTATTTTAAGAGTTTTAACACATTTTGACAGTTTCCTGAGAAGTATGTACTAGAACCTTCAGGATATAAACTGTTTCAGTCAAAAAAGGCCACGGCAACTCAGAATCAACTGTAAACATAAACAGTATCCTCCTCATTTCAAATCATTATACACAAGTTCTGAGCTCTATAAACAGGAATTCTTAAAGTTCCGGAGAGGTTAATATTATCAGAATTCTCGTCATTTCAAAGTTTCTACCTGTAATCTCGGGAATTGAACTCGGCTTTAAATGTAGTTAGATTCTATTTACTTGTTTTTTAACTGTTTGTTACACGTTCATATTCATTTCCTGGAAAGAATACTGTGTATTTTAAGAGTTTTAACACATTCTCACAGTTTCCTTAGAATTATATACTAGAACCTTGAGGATATAAACTGTCTCAGTCAAAAAAAGCCATGGCGACTCAGGATCAACTGTAAACATAAACAGTGTTCTCGTCATTTCAAATCATTATACACTAGTTCTGAGCTCTATAAACAGGAATTCTTAAAGTTTGAAATGACATTTTAGTGAAAACGCCACTTAAAATAGCCCGAGTTTTTAATATTATCAGAATTGCCGTCATTTCAGAGCTTTCAACCTCTAATCTCGGTAACTGAACTCGGCGTTAAATGTAGTTAGATTCTATTTACTTGTGTTTCAACTGTTTGTTACACGTTCATATTCATTTCCTGGAAAGAAAATTGTGCATTTTAAGAGTTTTAACACATTTTGACAGTTTCCTGAGAAGTATATACTAGAACCTTCAGGATATAAACTGTTTCAGTCAAAAAAGGCCACGGCAACTCAGAATCAACTGTAAACATAAACAATATTCTCCACATTTCAAATCATTATACACAAGTTCTGAGCTCTATAAACAGGAATACTTAAAGTTCCGGAGATGTTAATATTATCAGAATTCTCGTCATTTCAAAGTTTCTACCTGTAATCTCGGGAATTGAACTCGGCTTTAAATGTACTTAGATTCTATTTACTTGTGTTTTAACTGTTTGTTACACGTTCATATTCATTTCCTGGAAAGAAAACTGAGTATTTTAAGAGTTTTAACACATTCTCACAGTTTCCTTAGAATTATATACTAGAACCTTCAGGATATAAACTGTCTCAGTCAAAAAAAGCCGTGGCAACTCAGGATCAACTGTAAACATAAACAGTATTCTCCTCATTTTAAATCATTATACACAAGTACTGAGCTCTATAAACAGGAATTCTTAAAGTTTGAAATGACATTTTAGTGAAAACGCCACTTAAAATAGCCTGAGTTGTTAATATTATCAGAATTGCCGTCATCTCAGAGCTTTCCACCACTAATCTCAGTTATTGAACTCGGCGTTAAATGTAGTTAGATTCTATTTACTTGTGTTTCAACTGTTTGTTACACGTTCATATTCATTTCCTGGAAAGAAAATTGTGTATTTTAAGAGTTTTAACACATTTTGACAGTTTCCTGAGAAGTATGTACTAGAACTTTCAGGATATAAACTCTTTCAGTCAAAAAAGGCCACGGCAACTCAGAATCAACTGTAAACATAAACAGTATCCTCCTCATTTCAAATCATTATACACAAGTTCTGAGCTCTATAAACAGGAATTCTTAAAGTTCCGGAGAGGTTAATATTATCAGAATTCTCGTCATTTCAATGTTTCTACCTGTAATCTCGGGAATTGAACTCGGCTTTAAATGTAGTTAGATTCTATTTACTTGTTTTTTAACTGTTTGTTACACGTTCATATTCATTTCCTGGAAAGAAAACTGTGTATTTTAAGAGTTTTAACATATTCTCACAGTTTCCTTAGAATTATATACTAGAACCTTGAGGATATAAACTGTCTCAGTCAAAAAAAGCCATGGCGACTCAGGATCAACTGTAAACATAAACAGTGTTCTCGTCATTTCAAATCATTATACACTAGTTCTGAGCTCTATAAACAGGAATTCTTAAAGTTTGAAATGACATTTTAGTGAAAACGCCACTTAAAATAGCCTGAGTTGTTAATATTATCAGAATTGCCGTCATTTCAGAGCTTTCGACCTGTAATCTCGGTAACTGAACTCGGCCTTAAATGTAGTTAGATTCTATTTACTTGTGTTTCAACTGTTTGTTACACGTTCATATTCATTTCCTGGAAAGAAAATTGTGTATTTTAAGAGTTTTAACACATTTTGACAGTTTCCTGAGAAGTATATACTAGAACCTTCAGGATATAAACTGTTTCAGTCAAAAAACGCCACGGCAACTCAGAATCAACTGTAAACATAAACAGTATTCTCCACATTTCAAGTCATTATACACAAGTTCTGAGCTCTATAAACAGGAATTCTTAAAGTTCCGGAGATGTTAATATTATCAGAATTCTCGTCATTTCAAAGTTTCTACCTGTAATCTCGGGAATTGAACTCGGCTTTAAATGTACTTAGATTCTATTTACTTGTGTTTTAACTGTTTGTTACACGTTCATATTCATTTCCTGTAAAGAAAACTGAGTATTTTAAGAGTTTTAACACATTCTCACAGTTTCCTTAGAATTATATACTAGAACCTTCAGGATATAAACTGTCTCAGTCAAAAAAAGCCGTGGAAACTCAGGATCAACTGTAAACATAAACAGTATTCTCCTCATTTTAAATCATTATACACAAGTACTGAGCTCTATAAACAGGAATTCTTAAAGTTTGAAATGACATTTTAGTGAAAACGCCACTTAAAATAGCCTGAGTTGTTAATATTATCAGAATTGCCGTCATTTCAGAGCTTTCCACCACTAATCTCGGTAACTGAACTCGGCGTTAAATGTAGTTAGATTCTATTTACTTGTGTTTCAACTGTTTGTTACACGTTCATATTCATTTCCTGGAAAGAAAATTGTGTATTTTAAGAGTTTTAACACATTTTGACAGTTTCCTGAGAAGTATGTACTAGAACCTTCAGGATATAAACTGTTTCAGTCAAAAAAGGCCACGGCAACTCAGAATCAACTGTAAACATAAACAGTATCCTCCTCATTTCAAATCATTATACACAAGTTCTGAGCTCTATAAACAGGAATTCTTAAAGTTCCGGAGAGGTTAATATTATCAGAATTCTCGTCATTACAAAGTTGCTACCTGTAATCTCGGGAATTGAACTCGGCTTTAAATGTAGTTAGATTCTATTTACTTGTTTTTTAACTGTTTGTTACACGTTCATATTCATTTCCTGGAAAGAATACTGTGTATTTTAAGAGTTTTAACACATTCTCACAGTTTCCTTAGAGTTATATACTAGAACCTTGAGGATATAAACTGTCTCTGTCAAAAAAAGCCATGGCGACTCAGGATCAACTGTAAACATACACAGTGTTCTCGTCATTTCAAATCATTATACACTAGTTCTTAGCTCTATAAATAGGAATTCTTAAAGTTTGAAATGACATTTTAGTGAAAACGCCACTTAAAATAGCCTGAGTTGTTAATATTATCAGAATTGCCGTCATTTCAGAGCTTTCGACCTGTAATCTCGGTAACTGAACTCGGCCTTAAATGAAGTTAGATTCTATTTACTTGTGTTTCAACTGTTTGTTACACGTTCATATTCATTTCCTGGAAAGAAAATTGTGTATTTTAAGAGTTTTAACACATTTTGACAGTTTCCTGAGAAGTATGTACTAGAACCTTCAGGATATAAACTGTTTCAGTCAAAAAAGGCCACGACAACTCAGAATCAACTGTAAACATAAACAGTATCCTCCTCATTTCAAATCATTATACACAAGTTCTGAGCTCTATAAACAGGAATTCTTAAAGTTCCGGAGAGGTTAATATTATCAGAATTCTCGTCATTTCAATGTTTCTACCTGTAATCTCGGGAATTGAACTCGGCTTTAAATGTAGTTAGATTCTATTTACTTGTTTTTTAACTGTTTGTTACACGTTCATATTCATTTCCTGGAAAGAATACTGTGTATTTTAAGAGTTTTAACACATTCTCACAGTTTCCTTAGAATTATATACTAGAACCTTGAGGATATAAACTGTCTCAGTCAAAAAAAGCCATGGCGACTCAGGATCAACTGTAAACATAAACAGTGTTCTCGTCATTTCAAATCATTATACACTAGTTCTGAGCTCTATAAACAGGAATTCTTAAGGTTTGAAATGACATTTTAGTGAAAACGCCACTTAAAATAGCCCGAGTTTTTAATATTATCAGAATTGCCGTCATTTCAGAGCTTTCAACCTCTAATCTCGGTAACTGAACTCGGCGTTAAATGTAGTTAGATTCTATTTACTTGTGTTTCAACTGTTTGTTACACGTTCATATTCATTTCCTGGAAAGAAAATTGTGCATTTTAAGAGTTTTAACACATTTTGACAGTTTCCTGAGAAGTATATACTAGAACCTTCAGGATATAAACTGTTTCAGTCAAAAAACGCCACGGCAACTCAGAATCAACTGTAAACATAAACAATATTCTCCACATTTCAAATCATTATACACAAGTTCTGAGCTCTATAAACAGGAATTCTTAAAGTTCCGGAGATGTTAATATTATCAGAATTCTCGTCATTTCAAAGTTTCTACCTGTAATCTCGGGAATTGAACTCGGCTTTAAATGTACTTAGATTCTATTTACTTGTGTTTTAACTGTTTGTTACACGTTCATATTCATTTCCTGGAAAGAAAACTGAGTATTTTAAGAGTTTTAACACATTCTCACAGTTTCCTTAGAATTATATACTAGAACCTTCAGGATATAAACTGTCTCAGTCAAAAAAAGCCGTGGCAACTCAGGATCAACTGTAAACATAAACAGTATTCTCCTCATTTTAAATCATTATACACAAGTACTGAGCTCTATAAACAGGAATTCTTAAAGTTTGAAATGACATTTTAGTGAAAACGCCACTTAAAATAGCCTGAGTTGTTAATATTATCAGAATTGCCGTCATTTCAGAGCTTTCCACCACTAATCTCGGTTATTGAACTCGGCGTTAAATGTAGTTAGATTCTATTTACTTGTGTTTCAACTGTTTGTTACACGTTCATATTCATTTCCTGGAAAGAAAATTGTGTATTTTAAGAGTTTTAACACATTTTGACAGTTTCCTGAGAAGTATGTACTAGAACCTTCAGGATATAAACTGTTTCAGTCAAAAAAGGCCACGGCAACTCAGAATCAACTGTAAACATAAACAGTATCCTCCTCATTTCAAATCATTATACACAAGTTCTGAGCTCTATAAACAGGAATTCTTAAAGTTCCGGAGAGGTTAATATTATCAGAATTCTCGTCATTTCAAAGTTTCGACCTGTAATCTCGGTAACTGAACTCGGCCTTAAATGAAGTTAGATTCTATTTACTTGTGTTTTAACTGTTTGTTACACGTTCATATTCATTTCCTGGAAAGAAAACAGTATTTTAAGAGTTTTAACGCATTCTCACAGTTTCCTTAGAATTATATACTAGAACCTTGAGGATATAAACTGTCTCAGTCAAAAAAAGCCATGGCGACTCAGGATCAACTGTAAACATAAACAGTGTTCTCATCATTTCAAATCATTATACACTAGTTCTGAGCTCTATAAACAGGAATTCTTAAAGTTTGAAATGACATTTTAGTGAAAACGCCACTTAAAATAGCCCGAGTTTTTAATATTATCAGAATTGCCGTCATTTCAGAGCTTTCAACCTCTAATCTCGGTAACTGAACTCGGCGTTAAATGTAGCTAGATTCTATTTACTTGTGTTTCAACTGTTTGTTACACGTTCATATTCATTTCCTGGAAAGAAAATTGTGCATTTTAAGAGTTTTAACACATTTTGACAGTTTCCTGAGAAGTATATACTAGAACCTTCAGGATATAAACTGTTTCAGTCAAAAAAGGCCACGGCAACTCAGAATCAACTGTAAACATAAACAATATTCTCCACATTTCAAATCATTATACACAAGTTCTGAGCTCTATAAACAGGAATTCTTAAAGTTCCGGAGATGTTAATTTTATCAGAATTCTCGTCATTTCAAAGTTTCTACCTGTAATCTCGGGAATTGAACTCGGCTTTAAATGTACTTAGATTCTATTTACTTGTGTTTTAACTGTTTGTTACACGTTCATATTCATTTCCTGGAAAGAAAACTGAGTATTTTAAGAGTTTTAACACATTCTCACAGTTTCCTTAGAATTATATACTAGAACCTTCAGGATATAAACTGTCTCAGTCAAAAAAAGCCGTGGCAACTCAGGATCAACTGTAAACATAAACAGTATTCTCCTCATTTTAAATCATTATACACAAGTACTGAGCTCTATAAACAGGAATTCTTAAAGTTTGAAATGACATTTTAGTGAAAACGCCACTTAAAATAGCCTGAGTTGTTAATATTATCAGAATTGCCGTCATTTCAGAGCTTTCAACCACTAATCTCGGTTATTGAACTCGGCGTTAAATGTAGTTAGATTCTATTTACTTGTGTTTCAACTGTTTGTTACACGTTCATATTCATTTCCTGGAAAGAAAATTGTGTATTTTAAGAGTTTTAACACATTTTGACAGTTTCCTGAGAAGTATGTACTAGAACCTTCAGGATATAAACTGTTTCAGTCAAAAAAGGCCACGGCAACTCAGAATCAACTGTAAACATAAACAGTATCCTCCTCATTTCAAATCATTATACACAAGTTCTGAGCTCTATAAACAGGAATTCTTAAAGTTCCGGAGAGGTTAATATTATCAGAATTCTCGTCATTTCAAAGTTTCTACCTGTAATCTCGGGAATTGAACTCGGCTTTAAATGTACTTAGATTCTATTTACTTGTGTTTTAACTGTTTGTTACACGTTCATATTCATTTCCTGGAAAGAATACTGTGTATTTTAAGAGTTTTAACACATTCTCACAGTTTCCTTAGAATTATATACTAGAACCTTGAGGATATAAACTGTCTCAGTCAAAAAAAGCCATGGCGACTCAGGATCAACTGTAAACATAAACAGTGTTCTCGTCATTTCAAATCATTATACACTAGTTCTGAGCTCTATAAACAGGAATTCTTAAAGTTTGAAATGACATTTTAGTGAAAACGCCACTTAAAATAGCCCGAGTTTTTAATATTATCAGAATTGCCGTCATTTCAGAGCTTTCAACCTCTAATCTCGGTAACTGAACTCGGCGTTAAATGTAGTTAGATTCTATTTACTTGTGTTTCAACTGTTTCTTACACGTTCATATTCATTTCCTGGAAAGAAAATTGTGCATTTTAAGAGTTTTAACACATTTTGACAGTTTCCTGAGAAGTATATACTAGAACCTTCAGGATATAAACTGTTTCAGTCAAAAAAGGCCACGGCAACTCAGAATCAACTGTAAACATAAACAATATTCTCCACATTTCAAATCATTATACACAAGTTCTGAGCTCTATAAACAGGAATACTTAAAGTTCCGGAGATGTTAATATTATCAGAATTCTCGTCATTTCAAAGTTTCTACCTGTAATCTCGGGAATTGAACTCGGCTTTAAATGTACTTAGATTCTATTTACTTGTGTTTTAACTGTTTGTTACACGTTCATATTCATTTCCTGGAAAGAAAACTGAGTATTTTAAGAGTTTTAACACATTCTCACAGTTTCCTTAGAATTATATACTAGAACCTTCAGGATATAAACTGTCTCAGTCAAAAAAAGCCGTGGCAACTCAGGATCAACTGTAAACATAAACAGTATTCTCCTCATTTTAAATCATTATACACAAGTACTGAGCTCTATAAACAGGAATTCTTAAAGTTTGAAATGACATTTTAGTGAAAACGCCACTTAAAATAGCCTGAGTTGTTAATATTATCAGAATTGCCGTCATTTCAGAGCTTTCCACCACTAATCTCAGTTATTGAACTCGGCGTTAAATGTAGTTAGATTCTATTTACTTGTGTTTCAACTGTTTGTTACACGTTCATATTCATTTCCTGGAAAGAATATTGTGTATTTTAAGAGTTTTAACACATTTTGACAGTTTCCTGAGAAGTATGTACTAGAACCTTCAGGATATAAACTGTTTCAGTCAAAAAAGGCCACGGCAACTCAGAATCAACTGTAAACATAAACAGTATCCTCCTCATTTCAAATCATTATACACAAGTTCTGAGCTCTATAAACAGGAATTCTTAAAGTTCCGGAGAGGTTAATATTATCAGAATTCTCGTCATTTCAATGTTTCTACCTGTAATCTCGGGAATTGAACTCGGCTTTAAATGTAGTTAGATTCTATTTACTTGTTTTTTAACTGTTTGTTACACGTTCATATTCATTTCCTGGAAAGAAAACTGTGTATTTTAAGAGTTTTAACACATTCTCACAGTTTCCTTAGAATTATATACTAGAACCTTGAGGATATATACTGTCTCAGTCAAAAAAAGCCATGGCGACTCAGGATCAACTGTAAACATAAACAGTGTTCTCGTCATTTCAAATCATTATACACTAGTTCTGAGCTCTATAAACAGGAATTCTTAAAGTTTGAAATGACATTTTAGTGAAAACGCCACTTAAAATAGCCTGAGTTGTTAATATTATCAGAATTGCCGTCATTTCAGAGCTTTCGACCTGTAATCTCGGTAACTGAACTCGGCCTTAAATGTAGTTAGATTCTATTTACTTGTGTTTCAACTGTTTGTTACACGTTCATATTCATTTCCTGGAAAGAAAATTGTGTATTTTAAGAGTTTTAACACATTTTGACAGTTTCCTGAGAAGTATATACTAGAACCTTCAGGATATAAACTGTTTCAGTCAAAAAACGCCACGGCAACTCAGAATCAACTGTAAACATAAACAGTATTCTCCACATTTCAAGTCATTATACACAAGTTCTGAGCTCTATAAACAGGAATTCTTAAAGTTCCGGAGATGTTAATATTATCAGAATTCTCGTCATTTCAAAGTTTCTACCTGTAATCTCGGGAATTGAACTCGGCTTTAAATGTACTTAGATTCTATTTACTTGTGTTTTAACTGTTTGTTACACGTTCATATTCATTTCCTGTAAAGAAAACTGTGTATTTTAAGAGTTTTAACACATTCTCACAGTTTCCTTAGAGTTATATACTAGAACCTTGAGGATATAAACTGTCTCAGTCAAAAAAAGCCATGGCGACTCAGGATCAACTGTAAACATACACAGTGTTCTCGTCATTTCAAATCATTATACACTAGTTCTTAGCTCTATAAATAGGAATTCTTAAAGTTTGAAATGACATTTTAGTGAAAACGCCACTTAAAATAGCCTGAGTTGTTAATATTATCAGAATTGCCGTCATTTCAGAGCTTTCGACCTGTAATCTCGGTAACTGAACTCGGCCTTAAATGAAGTTAGATTCTATTTACTTGTGTTTCAACTGTTTGTTACACGTTCATATTCATTTCCTGGAAAGAAAATTGTGTATTTTAAGAGTTTTAACACATTTTGACAGTTTCCTGAGAAGTATGTACTAGAACCTTCAGGATATAAACTGTTTCAGTCAAAAAAGGCCACGACAACTCAGAATCAACTGTAAACATAAACAGTATCCTCCTCATTTCAAATCATTATACACAAGTTCTGAGCTCTATAAACAGGAATTCTTAAAGTTCCGGAGAGGTTAATATTATCAGAATTCTCGTCATTTCAATGTTTCTACCTGTAATCTCGGGAATTGAACTCGGCTTTAAATGTAGTTAGATTCTATTTACTTGTTTTTTAACTGTTTGTTACACGTTCATATTCATTTCCTGGAAAGAATACTGTGTATTTTAAGAGTTTTAACACATTCTCACAGTTTCCTTAGAATTATATACTAGAACCTTGAGGATATAAACTGTCTCAGTCAAAAAAAGCCATGGCGACTCAGGATCAACTGTAAACATAAACAGTGTTCTCGTCATTTCAAATCATTATACACTAGTTCTGAGCTCTATAAACAGGAATTCTTAAAGTTTGAAATGACATTTTAGTGAAAACGCCACTTAAAATAGCCCGAGTTTTTAATATTATCAGAATTGCCGTCATTTCAGAGCTTTCAACCTCTAATCTCGGTAACTGAACTCGGCGTTAAATGTAGTTAGATTCTATTTACTTGTGTTTCAACAGTTTGTTACACGTTCATATTCATTTCCTGGAAAGAAAATTGTGCATTTTAAGAGTTTTAACACATTTTGACAGTTTCCTGAGAAGTATATACTAGAACCTTCAGGATATAAACTGTTTCAGTCAAAAAAGGCCACGGCAACTCAGAATCAACTGTAAACATAAACAATATTCTCCACATTTCAAATCATTATACACAAGTTCTGAGCTCTATAAACAGGAATTCTTAAAGTTCCGGAGATGTTAATATTATCAGAATTCTCGTCATTTCAAAGTTTCTACCTGTAATCTCGGGAATTGAACTCGGCTTTAAATGTACTTAGATTCTATTTACTTGTGTTTTAACTGTTTGTTACACGTTCATATTCATTTCCTGGAAAGAAAACTGAGTATTTTAAGAGTTTTAACACATTCTCACAGTTTCCTTAGAATTATATACTAGAACCTTCAGGATATAAACTGTCTCAGTCAAAAAAAGCCGTGGCAACTCAGGATCAACTGTAAACATAAACAGTATTCTCCTCATTTTAAATCATTATACACAAGTACTGAGCTCTATAAACAGGAATTCTTAAAGTTTGAAATGACATTTTAGTGAAAACGCCACTTAAAATAGCCTGAGTTGTTAATATTATCAGAATTGACGTCATTTCAGAGCTTTCCACCACTAATCTCGGTTATTGAACTCGGCGTTAAATGTAGTTAGATTCTATTTACTTGTGTTTCAACTGTTTGTTACACGTTCATATTCATTTCCTGGAAAGAAAATTGTGTATTTTAAGAGTTTTAACACATTTTGACAGTTTCCTGAGAAGTATGTACTAGAACCTTCAGGATATAAACTGTTTCAGTCAAAAAAGGCCACGGCAACTCAGAATCAACTGTAAACATAAACAGTATCCTCCTCATTTCAAATCATTATACACAAGTTCTGAGCTCTATAAACAGGAATTCTTAAAGTTCCGGAGAGGTTAATATTATCAGAATTCTCGTCATTTCAAAGTTTCTACCTGTAATCTCGGGAATTGAACTCGGCTTTAAATGTAGTTAGATTCTATTTACTTGTTTTTTAACTGTTTGTTACACGTTCATATTCATTTCCTGGAAAGAATACTGTGTATTTTAAGAGTTTTAACACATTCTCACAGTTTCCTTAGAATTATATACTAGAACCTTGAGGATATAAACTGTCTCAGTCAAAAAAAGCCATGGCGACTCAGGATCAACTGTAAACATAAACAGTGTTCTCGTCATTTCAAATCATTATACACTAGTTCTGAGCTCTATAAACAGGAATTCTTAAAGTTTGAAATGACATTTTAGTGAAAACGCCACTTAAAATAGCCCGAGTTTTTAATATTATCAGAATTGCCGTCATTTCAGAGCTTTCAACCTCTAATCTCGGTAACTGAACTCGGCGTTAAATGTAGTTAGATTCTATTTACTTGTGTTTCAACTGTTTGTTACACGTTCATATTCATTTCCTGGAAAGAAAATTGTGCATTTTAAGAGTTTTAACACATTTTGACAGTTTCCTGAGAAGTATATACTAGAACCTTCAGGATATAAACTGTTTCAGTCAAAAAAGGCCACGGCAACTCAGAATCAACTGTAAACATAAACAATATTCTCCACATTTCAAATCATTATACACAAGTTCTGAGCTCTATAAACAGGAATATTTAAAGTTCCGGAGATGTTAATATTATCAGAATTCTCGTCATTTCAAAGTTTCTACCTGTAATCTCGGGAATTGAACTCGGCTTTAAATGTACTTAGATTCTATTTACTTGTGTTTTAACTGTTTGTTACACGTTCATATTCATTTCCTGTAAAGAAAACTGTGTATTTTAAGAGTTTTAACACATTCTCACAGTTTCCTTAGAGTTATATACTAGAACCTTGAGGATATAAACTGTCTCAGTCAAAAAAAGCCATGGCGACTCAGGATCAACTGTAAACATACACAGTGTTCTCGTCATTTCAAATCATTATACACTAGTTCTTAGCTCTATAAATAGGAATTCTTAAAGTTTGAAATGACATTTTAGTGAAAACGCCACTTAAAATAGCCTGAGTTGTTAATATTATCAGAATTGCCGTCATTTCAGAGCTTTCGACCTGTAATCTCGGTAACTGAACTCGGCCTTAAATGAAGTTAGATTCTATTTACTTGTGTTTCAACTGTTTGTTACACGTTCATATTCATTTCCTGGAAAGAAAATTGTGTATTTTAAGAGTTTTAACACATTTTGACAGTTTCCTGAGAAGTATGTACTAGAACCTTCAGGATATAAACTGTTTCAGTCAAAAAAGGCCACGACAACTCAGAATCAACTGTAAACATAAACAGTATCCTCCTCATTTCAAATCATTATACACAAGTTCTGAGCTCTATAAACAGGAATTCTTAAAGTTCCGGAGAGGTTAATATTATCAGAATTCTCGTCATTTCAATGTTTCTACCTGTAATCTCGGGAATTGAACTCGGCTTTAAATGTAGTTAGATTCTATTTACTTGTTTTTTAACTGTTTGTTACACGTTCATATTCATTTCCTGGAAAGAATACTGTGTATTTTAAGAGTTTTAACACATTCTCACAGTTTCCTTAGAATTATATACTAGAACCTTGAGGATATAAACTGTCTCAGTCAAAAAAAGCCATGGCGACTCAGGATCAACTGTAAACATAAACAGTGTTCTCGTCATTTCAAATCATTATACACTAGTTCTGAGCTCTATAAACAGGAATTCTTAAAGTTTGAAATGACATTTTAGTGAAAACGCCACTTAAAATAGCCCGAGTTTTTAATATTATCAGAATTGCCGTCATTTCAGAGCTTTCAACCTCTAATCTCGGTAACTGAACTCGGCGTTAAATGTAGTTAGATTCTATTTACTTGTGTTTCAACAGTTTGTTACACGTTCATATTCATTTCCTGGAAAGAAAATTGTGCATTTTAAGAGTTTTAACACATTTTGACAGTTTCCTGAGAAGTATATACTAGAACCTTCAGGATATAAACTGTTTCAGTCAAAAAAGGCCACGGCAACTCAGAATCAACTGTAAACATAAACAATATTCTCCACATTTCAAATCATTATACACAAGTTCTGAGCTCTATAAACAGGAATTCTTAAAGTTCCGGAGATGTTAATATTATCAGAATTCTCGTCATTTCAAAGTTTCTACCTGTAATCTCGGGAATTGAACTCGGCTTTAAATGTACTTAGATTCTATTTACTTGTGTTTTAACTGTTTGTTACACGTTCATATTCATTTCCTGGAAAGAAAACTGAGTATTTTAAGAGTTTTAACACATTCTCACAGTTTCCTTAGAATTATATACTAGAACCTTCAGGATATAAACTGTCTCAGTCAAAAAAAGCCGTGGCAACTCAGGATCAACTGTAAACATAAACAGTATTCTCCTCATTTTAAATCATTATACACAAGTACTGAGCTCTATAAACAGGAATTCTTAAAGTTTGAAATGACATTTTAGTGAAAACGCCACTTAAAATAGCCTGAGTTGTTAATATTATCAGAATTGACGTCATTTCAGAGCTTTCCACCACTAATCTCGGTTATTGAACTCGGCGTTAAATGTAGTTAGATTCTATTTACTTGTGTTTCAACTGTTTGTTACACGTTCATATTCATTTCCTGGAAAGAAAATTGTGTATTTTAAGAGTTTTAACACATTTTGACAGTTTCCTGAGAAGTATGTACTAGAACCTTCAGGATATAAACTGTTTCAGTCAAAAAAGGCCACGGCAACTCAGAATCAACTGTAAACATAAACAGTATCCTCCTCATTTCAAATCATTATACACAAGTTCTGAGCTCTATAAACAGGAATTCTTAAAGTTCCGGAGAGGTTAATATTATCAGAATTCTCGTCATTTCAAAGTTTCTACCTGTAATCTCGGGAATTGAACTCGGCTTTAAATGTAGTTAGATTCTATTTACTTGTTTTTTAACTGTTTGTTACACGTTCATATTCATTTCCTGGAAAGAATACTGTGTATTTTAAGAGTTTTAACACATTCTCACAGTTTCCTTAGAATTATATACTAGAACCTTGAGGATATAAACTGTCTCAGTCAAAAAAAGCCATGGCGACTCAGGATCAACTGTAAACATAAACAGTGTTCTCGTCATTTCAAATCATTATACACTAGTTCTGAGCTCTATAAACAGGAATTCTTAAAGTTTGAAATGACATTTTAGTGAAAACGCCACTTAAAATAGCCCGAGTTTTTAATATTATCAGAATTGCCGTCATTTCAGAGCTTTCAACCTCTAATCTCGGTAACTGAACTCGGCGTTAAATGTAGTTAGATTCTATTTACTTGTGTTTCAACTGTTTGTTACACGTTCATATTCATTTCCTGGAAAGAAAATTGTGCATTTTAAGAGTTTTAACACATTTTGACAGTTTCCTGAGAAGTATATACTAGAACCTTCAGGATATAAACTGTTTCAGTCAAAAAAGGCCACGGCAACTCAGAATCAACTGTAAACATAAACAATATTCTCCACATTTCAAATCATTATACACAAGTTCTGAGCTCTATAAACAGGAATATTTAAAGTTCCGGAGATGTTAATATTATCAGAATTCTCGTCATTTCAAAGTTTCTACCTGTAATCTCGGGAATTGAACTCGGCTTTAAATGTACTTAGATTCTATTTACTTGTGTTTTAACTGTTTGTTACACGTTCATATTCATTTCCTGGAAAGAAAACTGAGTATTTTAAGAGTTTTAACACATTCTCACAGTTTCCTTAGAATTATATACTAGAACCTTCAGGATATAAACTGTCTCAGTCAAAAAAAGCCGTGGCAACTCAGGATCAACTGTAAACATAAACAGTATTCTCCTCATTTTAAATCATTATACACAAGTACTGAGCTCTATAAACAGGAATTCTTAAAGTTTGAAATGACATTTTAGTGAAAACGCCACTTAAAATAGCCTGAGTTGTTAATATTATCAGAATTGCCGTCATTTCAGAGCTTTCCACCACTAATCTCAGTTATTGAACTCGGCGTTAAATGTAGTTAGATTCTATTTACTTGTGTTTCAACTGTTTGTTACACGTTCATATTCATTTCCTGGAAAGAAAATTGTGTATTTTAAGAGTTTTAACACATTTTGACAGTTTCCTGAGAAGTATGTACTAGAACCTTCAGGATATAAACTGTTTCAGTCAAAAAAGGCCACGGCAACTCAGAATCAACTGTAAACATAAACAGTATCCTCCTCATTTCAAATCATTATACACAAGTTCTGAGCTCTATAAACAGGAATTCTTAAAGTTCCGGAGAGGTTAATATTATCAGAATTCTCGTCATTTCAAAGTTTCTACCTGTAATCTCGGGAATTGAACTCGGCTTTAAATGTAGTTAGATTCTATTTACTTGTTTTTTAACTGTTTGTTACACGTTCATATTCATTTCCTGGAAAGAAAACTGTGTATTTTAAGAGTTTTAACACATTCTCACAGTTTCCTTAGAATTATATACTAGAACCTTGAGGATATAAACTGTCTCAGTCAAAAAAAGCCATGGAGACTCAGGATCAACTGTAAACATAAACAGTGTTCTCGTCATTTCAAATCATTATACACTAGTTCTTAGCTCTATAAACAGGAATTCTTAAAGTTTGAAATGACATTTTAGTGAAAACGCCACTTAAAATAGCCCGAGTTTTTAATATTATCAGAATTGCCGTCATTTCAGAGCTTTCAACCTCTAATCTCGGTAACTGAACTGGGCCTTAAATGTAGTTAGATTCTATTTACTTGTGTTTCAACTGTTTGTTACACGTTCATATTCATTTCCTGGAAAGAAAATTGTGTATTTTAAGAGTTTTAACACATTTTGACAGTTTCCTGAGAAGTATGTACTAGAACCTTCAGGATATAAACTGTTTCAGTCAAAAAAGGCCCCGGCAACTCAGAATCAACTGTAAACATAAACAGTATCCTCCACATTTCAAATCATTATACACAAGTTCTGAGCTCTATAAACAGGAATTCTTAAAGTTCCGGAGAGGTTAATATTATCAGAATTCTCGTCATTTCAAAGTTTCTACCTGTAATCTCGGGAATTGAACTCGGCTTTAAATGTAGTTAGATTCTATTTACTTGTTTTTTAACTCTTTGTTACACGTTCATATTCATTTCCTGGAAAGAATACTGTGTATTTTAAGAGTTTTAACACATTCTCACAGTTTCCTTAGAATTATATACTAGAACCTTGAGGATATAAACTGTCTCAGTCAAAAAAAGCCAGGGCGACTCAGGATCAACTGTAAACATAAACAGTGTTCTCGTCATTTCAAATCATTATACACTAGTTCTTAGCTCTATAAACAGGAATTCTTAAAGTTTGAAATGACATTTTAGTGAAAACGCCACTTAAAATAGCCTGAGTTGTTAATATTATCAGAATTGCCGTCACTTCAGAGCTTTCGACCTGTAATCTCGGTAACTGAACTCGGCCTTAAATGTAGTTAGATTCTATTTACTTGTGTTTCAACTGTTTGTTACACGTTCATATTCATTTCCTGGAAAGAAAATTGTGTATTTTAAGAGTTTTAACACATTTTGACAGTTTCCTGAGAAGTATATACTAGAACCTTCAGGATATAAACTGTTTCAGTCAAAAAACGCCACTGCAACTCAGGTTCAACTGTAAACATAAACAGTATTCTCCACATTTCAAGTCATTATACACAAGTTCTGAGCTCTATAAACAGGAATTCTTAAAGTTCCGGAGAGGTTAATATTATCAGAATTCTCGTCATTTCAAAGTTTCTACCTGTAATCTCGGGATTTGAACTCGGCTTTAAATGTACTTAGATTCTATTTAATTGTGTTTTAACTGTTTGTTACACGTTCATATTCATTTCCTGGAAAGAATACTGTGTATTTTAAGAGTTTTAACACATTCTCACAGTTTCCTTAGAATTATATACTAGAACCTTGAGGATATAAACTGTCTCAGTCAAAAAAAGCCATGGCGACTCAGGATCAACTGTAAACATAAACAGTGTTCTCGTCATTTCAAATCATTATACACTAGTTCTGAGCTCTATAAACAGGAATTCTTAAAGTTTGAAATGACATTTTAGTGAAAACGCCACTTAAAATAGCCCGAGTTTTTAATATTATCAGAATTGCCGTCATTTCAGAGCTTTCAACCTCTAATCTCGGTAACTGAACTCGGCGTTAAATGTAGTTAGATTCTATTTACTTGTGTTTCAACTGTTTGTTACACGTTCATATTCATTTCCTGGAAAGAAAATTGTGCATTTTAAGAGTTTTAACACATTTTGACAGTTTCCTGAGAAGTATATACTAGAACCTTCAGGATATAAACTGTTTCAGTCAAAAAAGGCCACGGCAACTCAGAATCAACTGTAAACATAAACAATATTCTCCACATTTCAAATCATTATACACAAGTTCTGAGCTCTATAAACAGGAATATTTAAAGTTCCGGAGATGTTAATATTATCAGAATTCTCGTCATTTCAAAGTTTCTACCTGTAATCTCGGGAATTGAACTCGGCTTTAAATGTACTTAGATTCTATTTACTTGTGTTTTAACTGTTTGTTACACGTTCATATTCATTTCCTGGAAAGAAAACTGAGTATTTTAAGAGTTTTAACACATTCTCACAGTTTCCTTAGAATTATATACTAGAACCTTCAGGATATAAACTGTCTCAGTCAAAAAAAGCCGTGGCAACTCAGGATCAACTGTAAACATAAACAGTATTCTCCTCATTTTAAATCATTATACACAAGTACTGAGCTCTATAAACAGGAATTCTTAAAGTTTGAAATGACATTTTAGTGAAAACGCCACTTAAAATAGCCTGAGTTGTTAATATTATCAGAATTGCCGTCATTTCAGAGCTTTCCACCACTAATCTCAGTTATTGAACTCGGCGTTAAATGTAGTTAGATTCTATTTACTTGTGTTTCAACTGTTTGTTACACGTTCATATTCATTTCCTGGAAAGAAAATTGTGTATTTTAAGAGTTTTAACACATTTTGACAGTTTCCTGAGAAGTATGTACTAGAACCTTCAGGATATAAACTGTTTCAGTCAAAAAAGGCCACGGCAACTCAGAATCAACTGTAAACATAAACAGTATCCTCCTCATTTCAAATCATTATACACAAGTTCTGAGCTCTATAAACAGGAATTCTTAAAGTTCCGGAGAGGTTAATATTATCAGAATTCTCGTCATTTCAATGTTTCTACCTGTAATCTCGGGAATTGAACTCGGCTTTAAATGTAGTTAGATTCTATTTACTTGTTTTTTAACTGTTTGTTACACGTTCATATTCATTTCCTGGAAAGAAAACTGTGTATTTTAAGAGTTTTAACACATTCTCACAGTTTCCTTAGAATTATATACTAGAACCTTCAGGATATAAACTGTCTCAGTCAAAAAAAGCCATGGCGACTCAGGATCAACTGTAAACATAAACAGTGTTCTCGTCATTTCAAATCATTATACACTAGTTCTGAGCTCTATAAACAGGAATTCTTAAAGTTTGAAATGACATTTTAGTGAAAACGCCACTTAAAATAGCCCGAGTTTTTAATATTATCAGAATTGCCGTCATTTCAGAGCTTTCAACCTCTAATCTCGGTAACTGAACTCGGCGTTAAATGTAGTTAGATTCTATTTACTTGTGTTTCAACTGTTTGTTACACGTTCATATTCATTTCCTGGAAAGAAAATTGTGCATTTTAAGAGTTTTAACACATTTTGACAGTTTCCTGAGAAGTATATACTAGAACCTTCAGGATATAAACTGTTTCAGTCAAAAAAGGCCACGGCAACTCAGAATCAACTGTAAACATAAACAATATTCTCCACATTTCAAATCATTATACACAAGTTCTGAGCTCTATAAACAGGAATTCTTAAAGTTCCGGAGATGTTAATATTATCAGAATTCTCGTCATTTCAAAGTTTCTACCTGTAATCTCGGGAATTGAACTCGGCTTTAAATGTACTTAGATTCTATTTACTTGTGTTTTAACTGTTTGTTACACGTTCATATTCATTTCCTGGAAAGAAAACTGAGTATTTTAAGAGTTTTAACACATTCTCACAGTTTCCTTAGAATTATATACTAGAACCTTCAGGATATAAACTGTCTCAGTCAAAAAAAGCCGTGGCAACTCAGGATCAACTGTAAACATAAACAGTATTCTCCTCATTTTAAATCATTATACACAAGTACTGAGCTCTATAAACAGGAATTCTTAAAGTTTGAAATGACATTTTAGTGAAAACGCCACTTAAAATAGCCTGAGTTGTTAATATTATCAGAATTGCCGTCATTTCAGAGCTTTCCACCACTAATCTCGGTTATTGAACTCGGCGTTAAATGTAGTTAGATTCTATTTACTTGTGTTTCAACTGTTTGTTACACGTTCATATTCATTTCCTGGAAAGAAAATTGTGTATTTTAAGAGTTTTAACACATTTTGACAGTTTCCTGAGAAGTATGTACTAGAACCTTCAGGATATAAACTGTTTCAGTCAAAAAAGGCCACGGCAACTCAGAATCAACTGTAAACATAAACAGTATCCTCCTCATTTCAAATCATTATACACAAGTTCTGAGCTCTATAAACAGGAATTCTTAAAGTTCCGGAGAGGTTAATATTATCAGAATTCTCGTCATTTCAAAGTTTCTACCTGTAATCTCGGGAATTGAACTCGGCTTTAAATGTAGTTAGATTCTATTTACTTGTTTTTTAACTGTTTGTTACACGTTCATATTCATTTCCTGGAAAGAAAACTGTGTATTTTAAGAGTTTTAACACATTCTCACAGTTTCCTTAGAATTATATACTAGAACCTTGAGGATATAAACTGTCTCAGTCAAAAAAAGCCATGGAGACTCAGGATCAACTGTAAACATGAACAGTGTTCTCGTCATTTCAAATCATTATACACTAGTTCTTAGCTCTATAAACAGGAATTCTTAAAGTTTGAAATGACATTTTAGTGAAAACGCCACTTAAAATAGCCCGAGTTTTTAATATTATCAGAATTGCCGTCATTTCAGAGCTTTCAACCTCTAATCTCGGTAACTGAACTGGGCCTTAAATGTAGTTAGATTCTATTTACTTGTGTTTCAACTGTTTGTTACACGTTCATATTCATTTCCTGGAAAGAAAATTGTGTATTTTAAGAGTTTTAACACATTTTGACAGTTTCCTGAGAAGTATGTACTAGAACCTTCAGGATATAAACTGTTTCAGTCAAAAAAGGCCCCGGCAACTCAGAATCAACTGTAAACATAAACAGTATCCTCCACATTTCAAATCATTATACACAAGTTCTGAGCTCTATAAACAGGAATTCTTAAAGTTCCGGAGAGGTTAATATTATCAGAATTCTCGTCATTTCAAAGTTTCTACCTGTAATCTCGGGAATTGAACTCGGCTTTAAATGTAGTTAGATTCTATTTACTTGTTTTTTAACTGTTTGTTACACGTTCATATTCATTTCCTGGAAAGAATACTGTGTATTTTAAGAGTTTTAACACATTCTCACAGTTTCCTTAGAATTATATACTAGAACCTTGAGGATATAAACTGTCTCAGTCAAAAAAAGCCAGGGCGACTCAGGATCAACTGTAAACATACACAGTGTTCTCGTCATTTCAAATCATTATACACTAGTTCTTAGCTCTATAAACAGGAATTCTTAAAGTTTGAAATGACATTTTAGTGAAAACGCCACTTAAAATAGCCTGAGTTGTTAATATTATCAGAATTGCCGTCACTTCAGAGCTTTCGACCTGTAATCTCGGTAACTGAACTCGGCCTTAAATGTAGTTAGATTCTATTTACTTGTGTTTCAACTGTTTGTTACACGTTCATATTCATTTCCTGGAAAGAAAATTGTGTATTTTAAGAGTTTTAACACATTTTGACAGTTTCCTGAGAAGTATATACTAGAACCTTCAGGATATAAACTGTTTCAGTCAAAAAACGCCACTGCAACTCAGGTTCAACTGTAAACATAAACAGTATTCTCCACATTTCAAGTCATTATACACAAGTTCTGAGCTCTATAAACAGGAATTCTTAAAGTTCCGGAGATGTTAATATTATCAGAATTCTCGTCATTTCAAAGTTTCTACCTGTAATCTCGGGAATTGAACTCGGCTTTAAATGTACTTAGATTCTATTTACTTGTGTTTTAACTGTTTGTTACACGTTCATATTCATTTCCTGGAAAGAAAACTGAGTATTTTAAGAGTTTTAACACATTCTCACAGTTTCCTTAGAATTATATACTAGAACCTTCAGGATATAAACTGTCTCAGTCAAAAAAAGCCGTGGCAACTCAGGATCAACTGTAAACATAAACAGTATTCTCCTCATTTTAAATCATTATACACAAGTACTGAGCTCTATAAACAGGAATTCTTAAAGTTTGAAATGACATTTTAGTGAAAACGCCACTTAAAATAGCCCGAGTTTTTAATATTATCAGAATTGCCATCATTTCAGAGCTTTCAACCTCTAATCTCGGTTATTGAACTCGGCGTTAAATGTAGTTAGATTCTATTTACTTGTGTTTCAACTGTTTGTTACACGTTCATATTCATTTCCTGGAAAGAAAATTGTGTATTTTAAGAGTTTTAACACATTTTGACAGTTTCCTGAGAAGTATGTACTAGAACCTTCAGGATATAAACTGTTTCAGTCAAAAAAGGCCACGGCAACTCAGAATCAACTGTAAACATAAACAGTATCCTCCTCATTTCAAATCATTATACACAAGTTCTGAGCTCTATAAACAGGAATTCTTAAAGTTCCGGAGAGGTTAATATTATCAGAATTCTCGTCATTTCAAAGTTTCTACCTGTAATCTCGGGAATTGAACTCGGCTTTAAATGTAGTTAGATTCTATTTACTTGTTTTTTAACTGTTTGTTACACGTTCATATTCATTTCCTGGAAAGAATACTGTGTATTTTAAGAGTTTTAACACATTCTCACAGTTTCCTTAGAATTATATACTAGAACCTTGAGGATATAAACTGTCTCAGTCAAAAAAAGCCATGGCGACTCAGGATCAACTGTAAACATAAACAGTGTTCTCGTCATTTCAAATCATTATACACTAGTTCTGAGCTCTATAAACAGGAATTCTTAAAGTTTGAAATGACATTTTAGTGAAAACGCCACTTAAAATAGCCCGAGTTTTTAATATTATCAGAATTGCCGTCATTTCAGAGCTTTCAACCTCTAATCTCGGTAACTGAACTCGGCGTTAAATGTAGTTAGATTCTATTTACTTGTGTTTCAACTGTTTGTTACACGTTCATATTCATTTCCTGGAAAGAAAATTGTGCATTTTAAGAGTTTTAACACATTTTGACAGTTTCCTGAGAAGTATATACTAGAACCTTCAGGATATAAACTGTTTCAGTCAAAAAAGGCCACGGCAACTCAGAATCAACTGTAAACATAAACAATATTCTCCACATTTCAAATCATTATACACAAGTTCTGAGCTCTATAAACAGGAATATTTAAAGTTCCGGAGATGTTAATATTATCAGAATTCTCGTCATTTCAAAGTTTCTACCTGTAATCTCGGGAATTGAACTCGGCTTTAAATGTACTTAGATTCTATTTACTTGTGTTTTAACTGTTTGTTACACGTTCATATTCATTTCCTGGAAAGAAAACTGAGTATTTTAAGAGTTTTAACACATTCTCACAGTTTCCTTAGAATTATATACTAGAACCTTCAGGATATAAACTGTCTCAGTCAAAAAAAGCCGTGGCAACTCAGGATCAACTGTAAACATAAACAGTATTCTCCTCATTTTAAATCATTATACACAAGTACTGAGCTCTATAAACAGGAATTCTTAAAGTTTGAAATGACATTTTAGTGAAAACGCCACTTAAAATAGCCTGAGTTGTTAATATTATCAGAATTGCCGTCATTTCAGAGCTTTCCACCACTAATCTCAGTTATTGAACTCGGCGTTAAATGTAGTTAGATTCTATTTACTTGTGTTTCAACTGTTTGTTACACGTTCATATTCATTTCCTGGAAAGAAAATTGTGTATTTTAAGAGTTTTAACACATTTTGACAGTTTCCTGAGAAGTATGTACTAGAACCTTCAGGATATAAACTGTTTCAGTCAAAAAAGGCCACGGCAACTCAGAATCAACTGTAAACATAAACAGTATCCTCCTCATTTCAAATCATTATACACAAGTTCTGAGCTCTATAAACAGGAATTCTTAAAGTTCCGGAGAGGTTAATATTATCAGAATTCTCGTCATTTCAAAGTTTCTACCTGTAATCTCGGGAATTGAACTCGGCTTTAAATGTAGTTAGATTCTATTTACTTGTTTTTTAACTGTTTGTTACACGTTCATATTCATTTCCTGGAAAGAAAACTGTGTATTTTAAGAGTTTTAACACATTCTCACAGTTTCCTTAGAATTATATACTAGAACCTTGAGGATATAAACTGTCTCAGTCAAAAAAAGCCATGGAGACTCAGGATCAACTGTAAACATAAACAGTGTTCTCGTCATTTCAAATCATTATACACTAGTTCTTAGCTCTATAAACAGGAATTCTTAAAGTTTGAAATGACATTTTAGTGAAAACGCCACTTAAAATAGCCCGAGTTTTTAATATTATCAGAATTGCCGTCATTTCAGAGCTTTCAACCTCTAATCTCGGTAACTGAACTGGGCCTTAAATGTAGTTAGATTCTATTTACTTGTGTTTCAACTGTTTGTTACACGTTCATATTCATTTCCTGGAAAGAAAATTGTGTATTTTAAGAGTTTTAACACATTTTGACAGTTTCCTGAGAAGTATGTACTAGAACCTTCAGGATATAAACTGTTTCAGTCAAAAAAGGCCCCGGCAACTCAGAATCAACTGTAAACATAAACAGTATCCTCCACATTTCAAATCATTATACACAAGTTCTGAGCTCTATAAACAGGAATTCTTAAAGTTCCGGAGAGGTTAATATTATCAGAATTCTCGTCATTTCAAAGTTTCTACCTGTAATCTCGGGAATTGAACTCGGCTTTAAATGTAGTTAGATTCTATTTACTTGTTTTTTAACTCTTTGTTACACGTTCATATTCATTTCCTGGAAAGAATACTGTGTATTTTAAGAGTTTTAACACATTCTCACAGTTTCCTTAGAATTATATACTAGAACCTTGAGGATATAAACTGTCTCAGTCAAAAAAAGCCAGGGCGACTCAGGATCAACTGTAAACATAAACAGTGTTCTCGTCATTTCAAATCATTATACACTAGTTCTTAGCTCTATAAACAGGAATTCTTAAAGTTTGAAATGACATTTTAGTGAAAACGCCACTTAAAATAGCCTGAGTTGTTAATATTATCAGAATTGCCGTCACTTCAGAGCTTTCGACCTGTAATCTCGGTAACTGAACTCGGCCTTAAATGTAGTTAGATTCTATTTACTTGTGTTTCAACTGTTTGTTACACGTTCATATTCATTTCCTGGAAAGAAAATTGTGTATTTTAAGAGTTTTAACACATTTTGACAGTTTCCTGAGAAGTATATACTAGAACCTTCAGGATATAAACTGTTTCAGTCAAAAAACGCCACTGCAACTCAGGTTCAACTGTAAACATAAACAGTATTCTCCACATTTCAAGTCATTATACACAAGTTCTGAGCTCTATAAACAGGAATTCTTAAAGTTCCGGAGAGGTTAATATTATCAGAATTCTCGTCATTTCAAAGTTTCTACCTGTAATCTCGGGATTTGAACTCGGCTTTAAATGTACTTAGATTCTATTTAATTGTGTTTTAACTGTTTGTTACACGTTCATATTCATTTCCTGGAAAGAATACTGTGTATTTTAAGAGTTTTAACACATTCTCACAGTTTCCTTAGAATTATATACTAGAACCTTGAGGATATAAACTGTCTCAGTCAAAAAAAGCCATGGCGACTCAGGATCAACTGTAAACATAAACAGTGTTCTCGTCATTTCAAATCATTATACACTAGTTCTGAGCTCTATAAACAGGAATTCTTAAAGTTTGAAATGACATTTTAGTGAAAACGCCACTTAAAATAGCCCGAGTTTTTAATATTATCAGAATTGCCGTCATTTCAGAGCTTTCAACCTCTAATCTCGGTAACTGAACTCGGCGTTAAATGTAGTTAGATTCTATTTACTTGTGTTTCAACTGTTTGTTACACGTTCATATTCATTTCCTGGAAAGAAAATTGTGCATTTTAAGAGTTTTAACACATTTTGACAGTTTCCTGAGAAGTATATACTAGAACCTTCAGGATATAAACTGTTTCAGTCAAAAAAGGCCACGGCAACTCAGAATCAACTGTAAACATAAACAATATTCTCCACATTTCAAATCATTATACACAAGTTCTGAGCTCTATAAACAGGAATATTTAAAGTTCCGGAGATGTTAATATTATCAGAATTCTCGTCATTTCAAAGTTTCTACCTGTAATCTCGGGAATTGAACTCGGCTTTAAATGTACTTAGATTCTATTTACTTGTGTTTTAACTGTTTGTTACACGTTCATATTCATTTCCTGGAAAGAAAACTGAGTATTTTAAGAGTTTTAACACATTCTCACAGTTTCCTTAGAATTATATACTAGAACCTTCAGGATATAAACTGTCTCAGTCAAAAAAAGCCGTGGCAACTCAGGATCAACTGTAAACATAAACAGTATTCTCCTCATTTTAAATCATTATACACAAGTACTGAGCTCTATAAACAGGAATTCTTAAAGTTTGAAATGACATTTTAGTGAAAACGCCACTTAAAATAGCCTGAGTTGTTAATATTATCAGAATTGCCGTCATTTCAGAGCTTTCCACCACTAATCTCAGTTATTGAACTCGGCGTTAAATGTAGTTAGATTCTATTTACTTGTGTTTCAACTGTTTGTTACACGTTCATATTCATTTCCTGGAAAGAAAATTGTGTATTTTAAGAGTTTTAACACATTTTGACAGTTTCCTGAGAAGTATGTACTAGAACCTTCAGGATATAAACTGTTTCAGTCAAAAAAGGCCACGGCAACTCAGAATCAACTGTAAACATAAACAGTATCCTCCTCATTTCAAATCATTATACACAAGTTCTGAGCTCTATAAACAGGAATTCTTAAAGTTCCGGAGAGGTTAATATTATCAGAATTCTCGTCATTTCAAAGTTTCTACCTGTAATCTCGGGAATTGAACTCGGCTTTAAATGTACTTAGATTCTATTTACTTGTGTTTTAACTGTTTGTTACACGTTCATATTCATTTCCTGGAAAGAAAACTGAGTATTTTAAGAGTTTTAACACATTCTCACAGTTTCCTTAGAATTATATACTAGAACCTTCAGGATATAAACTGTCTCAGTCAAAAAAAGCCGTGGCAACTCAGGATCAACTGTAAACATAAACAGTATTCTCCTCATTTTAAATCATTATACACAAGTACTGAGCTCTATAAACAGGAATTCTTAAAGTTTGAAATGACATTTTAGTGAAAACGCCACTTAAAATAGCCTGAGTTGTTAATATTATCAGAATTGCCGTCATTTCAGAGCTTTCCACCACTAATCTCAGTTATTGAACTCGGCGTTAAATGTAGTTAGATTCTATTTACTTGTGTTTCAACTGTTTGTTACACGTTCATATTCATTTCCTGGAAAGAAAATTGTGTATTTTAAGAGTTTTAACACATTTTGACAGTTTCCTGAGAAGTATGTACTAGAACCTTCAGGATATAAACTGTTTCAGTCAAAAAAGGCCACGGCAACTCAGAATCAACTGTAAACATAAACAGTATCCTCCTCATTTCAAATCATTATACACAAGTTCTGAGCTCTATAAACAGGAATTCTTAAAGTTCCGGAGAGGTTAATATTATCAGAATTCTCGTCATTTCAAAGTTTCTACCTGTAATCTCGGGAATTGAACTCGGCTTTAAATGTAGTTAGATTCTATTTACTTGTTTTTTAACTGTTTGTTACACGTTCATATTCATTTCCTGGAAAGAAAACTGTGTATTTTAAGAGTTTTAACACATTCTCACAGTTTCCTTAGAATTATATACTAGAACCTTGAGGATATAAACTGTCTCAGTCAAAAAAAGCCATGGAGACTCAGGATCAACTGTAAACATAAACAGTGTTCTCGTCATTTCAAATCATTATACACTAGTTCTTAGCTCTATAAACAGGAATTCTTAAAGTTTGAAATGACATTTTAGTGAAAACGCCACTTAAAATAGCCCGAGTTTTTAATATTATCAGAATTGCCGTCATTTCAGAGCTTTCAACCTCTAATCTCGGTAACTGAACTGGGCCTTAAATGTAGTTAGATTCTATTTACTTGTGTTTCAACTGTTTGTTACACGTTCATATTCATTTCCTGGAAAGAAAATTGTGTATTTTAAGAGTTTTAACACATTTTGACAGTTTCCTGAGAAGTATGTACTAGAACCTTCAGGATATAAACTGTTTCAGTCAAAAAAGGCCCCGGCAACTCAGAATCAACTGTAAACATAAACAGTATCCTCCACATTTCAAATCATTATACACAAGTTCTGAGCTCTATAAACAGGAATTCTTAAAGTTCCGGAGAGGTTAATATTATCAGAATTCTCGTCATTTCAAAGTTTCTACCTGTAATCTCGGGAATTGAACTCGGCTTTAAATGTAGTTAGATTCTATTTACTTGTTTTTTAACTCTTTGTTACACGTTCATATTCATTTCCTGGAAAGAATACTGTGTATTTTAAGAGTTTTAACACATTCTCACAGTTTCCTTAGAATTATATACTAGAACCTTGAGGATATAAACTGTCTCAGTCAAAAAAAGCCAGGGCGACTCAGGATCAACTGTAAACATAAACAGTGTTCTCGTCATTTCAAATCATTATACACTAGTTCTTAGCTCTATAAACAGGAATTCTTAAAGTTTGAAATGACATTTTAGTGAAAACGCCACTTAAAATAGCCTGAGTTGTTAATATTATCAGAATTGCCGTCACTTCAGAGCTTTCGACCTGTAATCTCGGTAACTGAACTCGGCCTTAAATGTAGTTAGATTCTATTTACTTGTGTTTCAACTGTTTGTTACACGTTCATATTCATTTCCTGGAAAGAAAATTGTGTATTTTAAGAGTTTTAACACATTTTGACAGTTTCCTGAGAAGTATATACTAGAACCTTCAGGATATAAACTGTTTCAGTCAAAAAACGCCACTGCAACTCAGGTTCAACTGTAAACATAAACAGTATTCTCCACATTTCAAGTCATTATACACAAGTTCTGAGCTCTATAAACAGGAATTCTTAAAGTTCCGGAGAGGTTAATATTATCAGAATTCTCGTCATTTCAAAGTTTCTACCTGTAATCTCGGGATTTGAACTCGGCTTTAAATGTACTTAGATTCTATTTAATTGTGTTTTAACTGTTTGTTACACGTTCATATTCATTTCCTGGAAAGAATACTGTGTATTTTAAGAGTTTTAACACA
Organism: Myotis daubentonii; assembly: GCF_963259705.1. Taxonomy (NCBI): domain Eukaryota; kingdom Metazoa; phylum Chordata; class Mammalia; order Chiroptera; family Vespertilionidae; genus Myotis; species Myotis daubentonii. Next base: position 9,442,415 of record NC_081844.1, read on the forward strand.
TTCTCACAGTTTCCTTAGAATTATATACTAGAACCTTGAGGATATAAACTGTCTCAGTCAAAAAAAGCCATGGCGACTCAGGATCAACTGTAAACATAAACAGTGTTCTCGTCATTTCAAATCATTATACACTAGTTCTGAGCTCTATAAACAGGAATTCTTAAAGTTTGAAATGACATTTTAGTGAAAACGCCACTTAAAATAGCCCGAGTTTTTAATATTATCAGAATTGCCGTCATTTCAGAGCTTTCAACCTCTAATCTCGGTAACTGAACTCGGCGTTAAATGTAGTTAGATTCTATTTACTTGTGTTTCAACTGTTTGTTACACGTTCATATTCATTTCCTGGAAAGAAAATTGTGCATTTTAAGAGTTTTAACACATTTTGACAGTTTCCTGAGAAGTATATACTAGAACCTTCAGGATATAAACTGTTTCAGTCAAAAAAGGCCACGGCAACTCAGAATCAACTGTAAACATAAACAATATTCTCCACATTTCAAATCATTATACACAAGTTCTGAGCTCTATAAACAGGAATATTTAAAGTTCCGGAGATGTTAATATTATCAGAATTCTCGTCATTTCAAAGTTTCTACCTGTAATCTCGGGAATTGAACTCGGCTTTAAATGTACTTAGATTCTATTTACTTGTGTTTTAACTGTTTGTTACACGTTCATATTCATTTCCTGGAAAGAAAACTGAGTATTTTAAGAGTTTTAACACATTCTCACAGTTTCCTTAGAATTATATACTAGAACCTTCAGGATATAAACTGTCTCAGTCAAAAAAAGCCGTGGCAACTCAGGATCAACTGTAAACATAAACAGTATTCTCCTCATTTTAAATCATTATACACAAGTACTGAGCTCTATAAACAGGAATTCTTAAAGTTTGAAATGACATTTTAGTGAAAACGCCACTTAAAATAGCCTGAGTTGTTAATATTATCAGAATTGCCGTCATTTCAGAGCTTTCCACCACTAATCTCAGTTATTGAACTCGGCGTTAAATGTAGTTAGATTCTATTTACTTGTGTTTCAACTGTTTGTTACACGTTCATATTCATTTCCTGGAAAGAAAATTGTGTATTTTAAGAGTTTTAACACATTTTGACAGTTTCCTGAGAAGTATGTACTAGAACCTTCAGGATATAAACTGTTTCAGTCAAAAAAGGCCACGGCAACTCAGAATCAACTGTAAACATAAACAGTATCCTCCTCATTTCAAATCATTATACACAAGTTCTGAGCTCTATAAACAGGAATTCTTAAAGTTCCGGAGAGGTTAATATTATCAGAATTCTCGTCATTTCAATGTTTCTACCTGTAATCTCGGGAATTGAACTCGGCTTTAAATGTAGTTAGATTCTATTTACTTGTTTTTTAACTGTTTGTTACACGTTCATATTCATTTCCTGGAAAGAAAACTGTGTATTTTAAGAGTTTTAACACATTCTCACAGTTTCCTTAGAATTATATACTAGAACCTTCAGGATATAAACTGTCTCAGTCAAAAAAAGCCATGGCGACTCAGGATCAACTGTAAACATAAACAGTGTTCTCGTCATTTCAAATCATTATACACTAGTTCTGAGCTCTATAAACAGGAATTCTTAAAGTTTGAAATGACATTTTAGTGAAAACGCCACTTAAAATAGCCCGAGTTTTTAATATTATCAGAATTGCCGTCATTTCAGAGCTTTCAACCTCTAATCTCGGTAACTGAACTCGGCGTTAAATGTAGTTAGATTCTATTTACTTGTGTTTCAACTGTTTGTTACACGTTCATATTCATTTCCTGGAAAGAAAATTGTGCATTTTAAGAGTTTTAACACATTTTGACAGTTTCCTGAGAAGTATATACTAGAACCTTCAGGATATAAACTGTTTCAGTCAAAAAAGGCCACGGCAACTCAGAATCAACTGTAAACATAAACAATATTCTCCACATTTCAAATCATTATACACAAGTTCTGAGCTCTATAAACAGGAATTCTTAAAGTTCCGGAGATGTTAATATTATCAGAATTCTCGTCATTTCAAAGTTTCTACCTGTAATCTCGGGAATTGAACTCGGCTTTAAATGTACTTAGATTCTATTTACTTGTGTTTTAACTGTTTGTTACACGTTCATATTCATTTCCTGGAAAGAAAACTGAGTATTTTAAGAGTTTTAACACATTCTCACAGTTTCCTTAGAATTATATACTAGAACCTTCAGGATATAAACTGTCTCAGTCAAAAAAAGCCGTGGCAACTCAGGATCAACTGTAAACATAAACAGTATTCTCCTCATTTTAAATCATTATACACAAGTACTGAGCTCTATAAACAGGAATTCTTAAAGTTTGAAATGACATTTTAGTGAAAACGCCACTTAAAATAGCCTGAGTTGTTAATATTATCAGAATTGCCGTCATTTCAGAGCTTTCCACCACTAATCTCGGTTATTGAACTCGGCGTTAAATGTAGTTAGATTCTATTTACTTGTGTTTCAACTGTTTGTTACACGTTCATATTCATTTCCTGGAAAGAAAATTGTGTATTTTAAGAGTTTTAACACATTTTGACAGTTTCCTGAGAAGTATGTACTAGAACCTTCAGGATATAAACTGTTTCAGTCAAAAAAGGCCACGGCAACTCAGAATCAACTGTAAACATAAACAGTATCCTCCTCATTTCAAATCATTATACACAAGTTCTGAGCTCTATAAACAGGAATTCTTAAAGTTCCGGAGAGGTTAATATTATCAGAATTCTCGTCATTTCAAAGTTTCTACCTGTAATCTCGGGAATTGAACTCGGCTTTAAATGTAGTTAGATTCTATTTACTTGTTTTTTAACTGTTTGTTACACGTTCATATTCATTTCCTGGAAAGAAAACTGTGTATTTTAAGAGTTTTAACACATTCTCACAGTTTCCTTAGAATTATATACTAGAACCTTGAGGATATAAACTGTCTCAGTCAAAAAAAGCCATGGAGACTCAGGATCAACTGTAAACATGAACAGTGTTCTCGTCATTTCAAATCATTATACACTAGTTCTTAGCTCTATAAACAGGAATTCTTAAAGTTTGAAATGACATTTTAGTGAAAACGCCACTTAAAATAGCCCGAGTTTTTAATATTATCAGAATTGCCGTCATTTCAGAGCTTTCAACCTCTAATCTCGGTAACTGAACTGGGCCTTAAATGTAGTTAGATTCTATTTACTTGTGTTTCAACTGTTTGTTACACGTTCATATTCATTTCCTGGAAAGAAAATTGTGTATTTTAAGAGTTTTAACACATTTTGACAGTTTCCTGAGAAGTATGTACTAGAACCTTCAGGATATAAACTGTTTCAGTCAAAAAAGGCCCCGGCAACTCAGAATCAACTGTAAACATAAACAGTATCCTCCACATTTCAAATCATTATACACAAGTTCTGAGCTCTATAAACAGGAATTCTTAAAGTTCCGGAGAGGTTAATATTATCAGAATTCTCGTCATTTCAAAGTTTCTACCTGTAATCTCGGGAATTGAACTCGGCTTTAAATGTAGTTAGATTCTATTTACTTGTTTTTTAACTGTTTGTTACACGTTCATATTCATTTCCTGGAAAGAATACTGTGTATTTTAAGAGTTTTAACACATTCTCACAGTTTCCTTAGAATTATATACTAGAACCTTGAGGATATAAACTGTCTCAGTCAAAAAAAGCCAGGGCGACTCAGGATCAACTGTAAACATACACAGTGTTCTCGTCATTTCAAATCATTATACACTAGTTCTTAGCTCTATAAACAGGAATTCTTAAAGTTTGAAATGACATTTTAGTGAAAACGCCACTTAAAATAGCCTGAGTTGTTAATATTATCAGAATTGCCGTCACTTCAGAGCTTTCGACCTGTAATCTCGGTAACTGAACTCGGCCTTAAATGTAGTTAGATTCTATTTACTTGTGTTTCAACTGTTTGTTACACGTTCATATTCATTTCCTGGAAAGAAAATTGTGTATTTTAAGAGTTTTAACACATTTTGACAGTTTCCTGAGAAGTATATACTAGAACCTTCAGGATATAAACTGTTTCAGTCAAAAAACGCCACTGCAACTCAGGTTCAACTGTAAACATAAACAGTATTCTCCACATTTCAAGTCATTATACACAAGTTCTGAGCTCTATAAACAGGAATTCTTAAAGTTCCGGAGATGTTAATATTATCAGAATTCTCGTCATTTCAAAGTTTCTACCTGTAATCTCCGGAATTGAACTCGGCTTTAAATGTACTTAGATTCTATTTACTTGTGTTTTAACTGTTTGTTACACGTTCATATTCATTTCCTGGAAAGAAAACTGAGTATTTTAAGAGTTTTAACACATTCTCACAGTTTCCTTAGAATTATATACTAGAACCTTCAGGATATAAACTGTCTCAGTCAAAAAAAGCCGTGGCAACTCAGGATCAACTGTAAACATAAACAGTATTCTCCTCATTTTAAATCATTATACACAAGTACTGAGCTCTATAAACAGAAATTCTTAAAGTTTGAAATGACATTTTAGTGAAAACGCCACTTAAAATAGCCTGAGTTGTTAATATTATCAGAATTGCCGTCATTTCAGAGCTTTCGACCTGTAATCTCGGTAACTGAACTCGGCCTTAAATGAAGTTAGATTCTATTTACTTGTGTTTCAACTGTTTGTTACACGTTCATATTCATTTCCTGGAAAGAAAATTGTGTATTTTAAGAGTTTTAACACATTTTGACAGTTTCCTGAGAAGTATGTACTAGAACCTTCAGGATATAAACTGTTTCAGTCAAAAAAGGCCACGGCAACTCAGAATCAACTGTAAACATAAACAGTATCCTCCTCATTTCAAATCATTATACACAAGTTCTGAGCTCTATAAACAGGAATTCTTAAAGTTCCGGAGACGTTAATATTATCAGAAATCTCGTCATTTCAAAGTTTCTACCTGTAATCTCGGGAATTGAACTCGGCTTTAAATGTAGTTAGATTCTATTTACTTGTTTTTTAACTGTTTGTTACACGTTCATATTCATTTCCTGGAAAGAATACTGTGTATTTTAAGAGTTTTAACACATTCTCACAGTTTCCTTAGAATTATATACTAGAACCTTGAGGATATAAACTGTCTCAGTCAAAAAAAGCCATGGCGACTCAGGATCAACTGTAAACATAAACAGTGTTCTCGTCATTTCAAATCATTATACACTAGTTCTTAGCTCTATAAACAGGAATTCTTAAAGTTTGAAATGACATTTTAGTGAAAACGCCACTTAAAATAGCCTGAGTTGTTAATATTATCAGAATTGCCGTCATTTCAGAGCTTTCGACCTGTAATCTCGGTAACTGAACTCGGCCTTAAATGTAGTTAGATTCTATTTACTTGTGTTTCAACTGTTTGTTACACGTTCATATTCATTTCCTGGAAAGAAAATTGTGTATTTTAAGAGTTTTAACACATTATGACAGTTTCCTGAGAAGTATATACTAGAACCTTCAGGATATAAACACTTTCAGTCAAAAAACGCCACGGCAACTCAGGTTCACGTGTAAACATAAACAGTATTCTCCACATTTCAAATCATTATACACAAGTTCTGAGCTCTATAAACAGGAATTCTTAAAGTTCCGGAGATGTTAATATTATCAGAATTCTCATCATTTCAAAGTTTATACCTGTAATCTCGGGAATTGAATTCGGCTTTAAATGTACTTAGATTCTATTTACTTGTGTTTTAACTGTTTGTTACACGTTCATATTCATTTCCTGGAAAGAAAACTGAGTATTTTAAGAGTTTTAACACATTCTCACAGTTTCCTTAGAATTATATACTAGAACCTTGAGGATATAAACTGTCTCAGTCAAAAAAAGCCGTGGCAACTCAGGATCAACTGTAAACATAAACAGTATTCTCCTCATTTCAAATCATTATACACAAGTACTGAGCTCTATAAACAGGAATTCTTAAAGTTTGAAATGACATTTTAGTGAAAACGCCACTTAAAATAGCCTGAGTTGTTAATATTATCAGAATTGCCGTCATTTCAGAGCTTTCCACCTCTCATCTCGGTAACTGAACTGGGCCTTAAATGTAGTTAGATTCTATTTACTTGTGTTTCAACTGTTTGTTACACGTTCATATTCATTTCCTGGAAAGAGAATTGTGTATTTTTAGAGTTTTAACACATTTTGACAGTTTCCTGAGAAGTATATACTAGAACTTTCAGGATATAAACTGTTTCAGTCAAAAAACGCCACGGCAACTCAGGTTCACGTGTAAACATAAATAGTATTCTCCACATTTCAAGTCATTATACACAAGTTCTGAGCTCTATAAACAGGAATTCTTAAAGTTCCGGAGAGGTTAATATTATCAGAATTCTCGTCATTTCAAAGTTTCTACCTGTAATCTCGGGATTTGAACTCGGCTTTAAATGTACTTAGATTCTATTTAATTGTGTTTTAACTGTTTGTTACACGTTCATATTCATTTCCTGGAAAGAAAACTGTGTATTTTAAGAGTTTTAACACATTCTCACAGTTTCCTTAGAATTATATAGTAGAACTTTCAGGATATAAACTGTCTCAGTCAAAAAAAGCCATGGCGACTCAGGATCAACTGTAAACATAAACAGTGTTCTCGTCATTTCAAATCATTATACACTAGTTCTGAGCTCTATAAACAGGAATTCTTAAAGTTTGAAATGACATTTTAGTGAAAACGCCACTTAAAATAGCCCGAGTTTTTAATATTATCAGAATTGCCGTCATTTCAGAGCTTTCAACCTCTAATCTCGGTAACTGAACTCGGCGTTAAATGTAGTTAGATTCTATTTACTTGTGTTTCAACTGTTTGTTACACGTTCATATTCATTTCCTGGAAAGAAAATTGTTCATTTTAAGAGTTTTAACACATTTTGACAGTTTCCTGAGAAGTATATACTAGAACCTTCAGGATATAAACTGTTTCAGTCAAAAAAGGCCACGGCAACTCAGAATCAACTGTAAACATAAACAATATTCTCCACATTTCAAATCATTATACACAAGTTCTGAGCTCTATAAACAGGAATTCTTAAAGTTCCGGAGATGTTAATATTATCAGAATTCTCGTCATTTCAAAGTTTCTACCTGTAATCTCGGGAATTGAACTCGGCTTTAAATGTACTTAGATTCTATTTACTTGTGTTTTAACTGTTTGTTACACGTTCATATTCATTTCCTGGAAAGAAAACTGAGTATTTTAAGAGTTTTAACACATTCTCACAGTTTCCTTAGAATTATATACTAGAACCTTCAGGATATAAACTGTCTCAGTCAAAAAAAGCCGTGGCAACTCAGGATCAACTGTAAACATAAACAGTATTCTCCTCATTTTAAATCATTATACACAAGTACTGAGCTCTATAAACAGGAATTCTTAAAGTTTGAAATGACATTTTAGTGAAAACGCCACTTAAAATAGCCTGAGTTGTTAATATTATCAGAATTGCCGTCATTTCAGAGCTTTCCACCACTAATCTCGGTTATTGAACTCGGCGTTAAATGTAGTTAGATTCTATTTACTTGTGTTTCAACTGTTTGTTACACGTTCATATTCATTTCCTGGAAAGAAAATTGTGTATTTTAAGAGTTTTAACACATTTTGACAGTTTCCTGAGAAGTATGTACTAGAACCTTCAGGATATAAACTGTTTCAGTCAAAAAAGGCCACGGCAACTCAGAATCAACTGTAAACATAAACAGTATCCTCCTCATTTCAAATCATTATACACAAGTTCTGAGCTCTATAAACAGGAATTCTTAAAGTTCCGGAGAGGTTAATATTATCAGAATTCTCGTCATTTCAAAGTTTCTACCTGTAATCTCGGGAATTGAACTCGGCTTTAAATGTAGTTAGATTCTATTTACTTGTTTTTTAACTGTTTGTTACACGTTCATATTCATTTCCTGGAAAGAAAACTGTGCATTTTAAGAGTTTTAACACATTCTCACAGTTTCCTTAGAATTATATACTAGAACCTTGAGGATATAAACTGTCTCAGTCAAAAAAAGCCGTGGCAACTCAGGATCAACTGTAAACATAAACAGTATTCTCCTCATTTCAAATCATTATACACAAGTACTGAGCTCTATAAACAGAAATTCTTAAAGTTTGAAATGACATTTTAGTGAAAACGCCACTTAAAATAGCCTGAGTTGTTAATATTATCAGAATTGCCGTCATTTCAGAGCTTTCGACCTGTAATCTCGGTAACTGAACTCGGCCTTAAATGAAGTTAGATTCTATTTACTTGTGTTTCAACTGTTTGTTACACGTTCATATTCATTTCCTGGAAAGAAAATTGTGTATTTTAAGAGTTTTAACACATTTTGACAGTTTCCTGAGGAGTATGTACTAGAACCTTCAGGATATAAACTGTTTCAGTCAAAAAAGGCCACTGCAACTCAGAATCAACTGTAAACATAAACAGTATCCTCCTCATTTCAAATCATTATACACAAGTTCTGAGCTCTATAAACAGGAATTCTTAAAGTTCCGGAGACGTTAATATTATCAGAAATCTCGTCATTTCAAAGTTTCTACCTGTAATCTCGGGAATTGAACTCGGCTTTAAATGTAGTTAGATTCTATTTACTTGTTTTTTAACTGTTTGTTACACGTTCATATTCATTTCCTGGAAAGAATACTGTGTATTTTAAGAGTTTTAACACATTCTCACAGTTTCCTTAGAATTATATACTAGAACCTTGAGGATATAAACTGTCTCAGTCAAAAAAAGCCATGGCGACTCAGGATCAACTGTAAACATAAACAGTGTTCTCGTCATTTCAAATCATTATACACTAGTTCTTAGCTCTATAAACAGGAATTCTTAAAGTTTGAAATGACATTTTAGTGAAAACGCCACTTAAAATAGCCCGAGTTTTTAATATTATCAGAATTGCCGTCATTTCAGAGCTTTCCACCTCTCATCTCGGTAACTGAACTCGGCCTTAAATGTAGTTAGATTCTATTACTTGTGTTTCAACTGTTTGTTACACGTTCATATTCATTTCCTGGAAAGAGAATTGTGTATTTTTAGAGTTTTAACACATTTTCACAGTTTCCTGAGAAGTATATACTAGAACTTTCAGGATATAAACTGTTTCAGTCAAAAAACGCCACGGCAACTCAGGTTCACGTGTAAACATAAATAGTATTCTCCACATTTCAAGTCATTATACACAAGTTCTGAGCTCTATAAACAGGAATTCTTAAAGTTCCGGAGAGGTTAATATTATCAGAATTCTCGTCATTTCAAAGTTTCTACCTGTAATCTCGGGAATTGAATTCGGCTTTAAATGTACTTAGATTCTATTTACTTGTGTTTTAACTGTTTGTTACACGTTCATATTCATTTCCTGGAAAGAAAACTGAGTATTTTAAGAGTTTTAACACATTCTCACAGTTTCCTTAGAATTATATACTAGAACCTTGAGGATATAAACTGTCTCAGTCAAAAAAAGCCGTGGCAACTCAGGATCAACTGTAAACATAAACAGTATTCTCCTCATTTCAAATCATTATACACAAGTACTGAGCTCTATAAACAGGAATTCTTAAAGTTTGAAATGACATTTTAGTGAAAACGCCACTTAAAATAGCCTGAGTTGTTAATATTATCAGAATTGCCGTCATTTCAGAGCTTTCCACCTCTCATCTCGGTAACTGAACTGGGCCTTAAATGTAGTTAGATTCTATTACTTGTGTTTCAACTGTTTGTTACACGTTCATATTCATTTCCTGGAAAGAGAATTGTGTATTTTAAGAGTTTTAACACATTTTGACAGTTTCCTGAGAAGTATATACTAGAACCTTCAGGATATAAACTGTTTCAGTCAAAAAACGCCACGGCAACTCAGGTTCACGTGTAAACATAAACAGTATTCTCCACATTTCAAGTCATTATACACAAGTTCTGAGCTCTATAAACAGGAATTCTTAAAGTTCCGGAGAGGTTAATATTATCAGAATTCTCGTCATTTCAAAGTTTCTACCTGTAATCTCGGGATTTGAACTCGGCTTTAAATGTACTTAGATTCTATTTAATTGTGTTTTAACTGTTTGTTACACGTTCATATTCATTTCCTGGAAAGAAAACTGTGTATTTTAAGAGTTTTAACACATTCTCACAGTTTCCTTAGAATTATATAGTAGAACTTTCAGGATATAAACTGTCTCAGTCAAAAAAAGCCGTGGCAACTCAGGATCAACTGTAAACATAAACAGTATTCTCCTCATTTCAAATCATTATACACAAGTACTGAGCTCTATAAACAGGAATTCTTAAAGTTTGAAATGACATTTTAGTGAAAACGCCACTTAAAAGAGCCTGAGTTGTTAATATTATCAGAATTGCCGTCATTTCAGAGCTTTCAACCTCTAATCTCGGTAACTGAACTCGGCGTTAAATGTAGTTAGATTCTATTTACTTGTGTTTCAACTGTTTGTTACACGTTCATATTCATTTCCTGGAAAGAAAATTGTGTATTTTAAGAGTTTTAACACATTATGACAGTTTCCTGAGAAGTATATACTAGAACCTTCAGGATATAAACACTTTCAGTCAAAAAACGCCACGGCAACTCAGGTTCACGTGTAAACATAAACAGTATTCTCCACATTTCAAATCATTATACACAAGTTCTGAGCTCTATAAACAGGAATTCTTAAAGTTCCGGAGATGTTAATATTATCAGAATTCTCGTCATTTCAAAGTTTATACCTGTAATCTCGGGAATTGAATTCGGCTTTAAATGTACTTAGATTCTATTTACTTGTGTTTTAACTGTTTGTTACACGTTCATATTCATTTCCTGGAAAGAAAACTGAGTATTTTAAGAGTTTTAACACATTCTCACAGTTTCCTTAGAATTATATACTAGAACCTTGAGGATATAAACTGTCTCAGTCAAAAAAAGCCGTGGCAACTCAGGATCAACTGTAAACATAAACAGTATTCTCCTCATTTCAAATCATTATACACAAGTACTGAGCTCTATAAACAGGAATTCTTAAAGTTTGAAATGACATTTTAGTGAAAACGCCACTTAAAATAGCCTGAGTTGTTAATATTATCAGAATTGCCGTCATTTCAGAGCTTTCCACCTCTCATCTCGGTAACTGAACTGGGCCTTAAATGTAGTTAGATTCTATTACTTGTGTTTCAACTGTTTGTTACACGTTCATATTCATTTCCTGGAAAGAGAATTGTGTATTTTTAGAGTTTTAACACATTTTCACAGTTTCCTGAGAAGTATATACTAGAACTTTCAGGATATAAACTGTTTCAGTCAAAAAACGCCACGGCAACTCAGGTTCACGTGTAAACATAAATAGTATTCTCCACATTTCAAGTCATTATACACAAGTTCTGAGCTCTATAAACAGGAATTCTTAAAGTTCCGGAGAGGTTAATATTATCAGAATTCTCGTCATTTCAAAGTTTCTACCTGTAATCTCGGGAATTGAATTCGGCTTTAAATGTACTTAGATTCTATTTACTTGTGTTTTAACTGTTTGTTACACGTTCATATTCATTTCCTGGAAAGAAAACTGAGTATTTTAAGAGTTTTAACACATTCTCACAGTTTCCTTAGAATTATATACTAGAACCTTGAGGATATAAACTGTCTCAGTCAAAAAAAGCCGTGGCAACTCAGGATCAACTGTAAACATAAACAGTATTCTCCTCATTTCAAATCATTATACACAAGTACTGAGCTCTATAAACAGGAATTCTTAAAGTTTGAAATGACATTTTAGTGAAAACGCCACTTAAAATAGCCTGAGTTGTTAATATTATCAGAATTGCCGTCATTTCAGAGCTTTCCACCTCTCATCTCGGTAACTGAACTGGGCCTTAAATGTAGTTAGATTCTATTACTTGTGTTTCAACTGTTTGTTACACGTTCATATTCATTTCCTGGAAAGAGAATTGTGTATTTTTAGAGTTTTAACACATTTTCACAGTTTCCTGAGAAGTATATACTAGAACTTTCAGGATATAAACTGTTTCAGTCAAAAAACGCCACGGCAACTCAGGTTCACGTGTAAACATAAATAGTATTCTCCACATTTCAAGTCATTATACACAAGTTCTGAGCTCTATAAACAGGAATTCTTAAAGTTCCGGAGAGGTTAATATTATCAGAATTCTCGTCATTTCAAAGTTTCTACCTGTAATCTCGGGAATTGAATTCGGCTTTAAATGTACTTAGATTCTATTTACTTGTGTTTTAACTGTTTGTTACACGTTCATATTCATTTCCTGGAAAGAAAACTGAGTATTTTAAGAGTTTTAACACATTCTCACAGTTTCCTTAGAATTATATACTAGAACCTTGAGGATATAAACTGTCTCAGTCAAAAAAAGCCGTGGCAACTCAGGATCAACTGTAAACATAAACAGTATTCTCCTCATTTCAAATCATTATACACAAGTACTGAGCTCTATAAACAGGAATTCTTAAAGTTTGAAATGACATTTTAGTGAAAACGCCACTTAAAATAGCCTGAGTTGTTAATATTATCAGAATTGCCGTCATTTCAGAGCTTTCCACCTCTCATCTCGGTAACTGAACTGGGCCTTAAATGTAGTTAGATTCTATTACTTGTGTTTCAACTGTTTGTTACACGTTCATATTCATTTCCTGGAAAGAGAATTGTGTATTTTTAGAGTTTTAACACATTTTCACAGTTTCCTGAGAAGTATATACTAGAACTTTCAGGATATAAACTGTTTCAGTCAAAAAACGCCACGGCAACTCAGGTTCACGTGTAAACATAAATAGTATTCTCCACATTTCAAGTCATTATACACAAGTTCTGAGCTCTATAAACAGGAATTCTTAAAGTTCCGGAGAGGTTAATATTATCAGAATTCTCGTCATTTCAAAGTTTCTACCTGTAATCTCGGGATTTGAACTCGGCTTTAAATGTACTTAGATTCTATTTAATTGTGTTTTAACTGTTTGTTACACGTTCATATTCATTTCCTGGAAAGAAAACTGTGTATTTTAAGAGTTTTAACACATTCTCACAGTTTCCTTAGAATTATATAGTAGAACTTTCAGGATATAAACTGTCTCAGTCAAAAAAAGCCGTGGCAACTCAGGATCAACTGTAAACATAAACAGTATTCTCCTCATTTCAAATCATTATACACAAGTACTGAGCTCTATAAACAGGAATTCTTAAAGTTTGAAATGACATTTTAGTGAAAACGCCACTTAAAAGAGCCTGAGTTGTTAATATTATCAGAATTGCCGTCATTTCAGAGCTTTCAACCTCTAATCTCGGTAACTGAACTCGGCGTTAAATGTAGTTAGATTCTATTTACTTGTGTTTCAACTGTTTGTTACACGTTCATATTCATTTCCTGGAAAGAAAATTGTGTATTTTAAGAGTTTTAACACATTATGACAGTTTCCTGAGAAGTATATACTAGAACCTTCAGGATATAAACACTTTCAGTCAAAAAACGCCACGGCAACTCAGGTTCACGTGTAAACATAAACAGTATTCTCCACATTTCAAATCATTATACACAAGTTCTGAGCTCTATAAACAGGAATTCTTAAAGTTCCGGAGAGGTTAATATTATCAGAATTCTCGTCATTTCAAAGTTGCTACCTGTAATCTCGGGAATTGAACTCGGCTTTAAATGTAGTTAGATTCTATTTACTTGTTTTTTAACTGTTTGTTACACGTTCATATTCATTTCCTGGAAAGAATACTGTGTATTTTAAGAGTTTTAACACATTCTCACAGTTTCCTTAGAATTATATACTAGAACCTTGAGGATATAAACTGTCTCAGTCAAAAAAAGCCATGGCGACTCAGGATCAACTGTAAACATAAACAGTGTTCTAGTCATTTCAAATCATTATACACTAGTTCTTAGCTCTATAAACAGGAATTCTTAAAGTTTGAAATGACATTTTAGTGAAAACGCCACTTAAAATAGCCTGAGTTGTTAATATTATCAGAATTGCCGTCATTTCAGAGCTTTCGACCTGTAATCTCGGTAACTGAACTCGGCCTTAAATGAAGTTAGATTCTATTTACTTGTGTTTCAACTGTTTGTTACACGTTCATATTCATTTCCTGGAAAGAAAATTGTGTATTTTAAGAGTTTTAACACATTTTGACAGTTTCCTGAGAAGTATATACTAGAACCTTCAGGATATAAACTGTTTCAGTCAAAAAACGCCACTGCAACTCAGGTTCAACTGTAAACATAAAAAGTATTCTCCACATTTCAAGTCATTATACACAAGTTCTGAGCTCTATAAACAGGAATTCTTAAAGTTCCGGAGATGTTAATATTATCAGAATTCTCGTCATTTCAAAGTTTCTACCAGTAATCTCGGGAATTGAACTCGGCTTTAAATGTACTTAGATTCTATTTACTTGTGTTTTAACTGTTTGTTACACGTTCATATTCATTTCCTGGAAAGAAAACTGAGTATTTTAAGAGTTTTAACACATTCTCACAGTTTCCTTAGAATTATATACTAGAACCTTGAGGATATAAACTGTCTCAGTCAAAAAAAGCCGTGGCAACTCAGGATCAACTGTAAACATAAACAGTATTCTCCTCATTTCAAATCATTATACACAAGTACTGAGCTCTATAAACAGGAATTCTTAAAGTTTGAAATGACATTTTAGTGAAAACGCCACTTAAAAGAGCCTGAGTTGTTAATATTATCAGAATTGCCGTCATTTCAGAGCTTTCAACCTCTAATCTCGGTAACTGAACTCGGCGTTAAATGTAGTTAGATTCTATTTACTTGTGTTTCAACTGTTTGTTACACGTTCATATTCATTTCCTGGAAAGAAAATTGTGTATTTTAAGAGTTTTAACACATTTTGACAGTTTCCTGAGAAGTATGTACTAGAACCTTCAGGATATAAACTGTTTCAGTCAAAAAAGGCCACGGCAACTCAGAATCAACTGTAAACATAAACAGTATCCTCCTCATTTCAAATCATTATACACAAGTTCTGAGCTCTATAAACAGGAATTCTTAAAGTTCCGGAGAGGTTAATATTATCAGAATTCTCGTCATTTCAAAGTTGCTACCTGTAATCTCGGGAATTGAACTCGGCTTTAAATGTAGTTAGATTCTATTTACTTGTTTTTTAACTGTTTGTTACACGTTCATATTCATTTCCTGGAAAGAATACTGTGTATTTTAAGAGTTTTAACACATTCTCACAGTTTCCTTAGAATTATATACTAGAACCTTGAGGATATAAACTGTCTCAGTCAAAAAAAGCCATGGCGACTCAGGATCAACTGTAAACATAAACAGTGTTCTAGTCATTTCAAATCATTATACACTAGTTCTTAGCTCTATAAACAGGAATTCTTAAAGTTTGAAATGACATTTTAGTGAAAACGCCACTTAAAATAGCCTGAGTTGTTAATATTATCAGAATTGCCGTCATTTCAGAGCTTTCGACCTGTAATCTCGGTAACTGAACTCGGCCTTAAATGAAGTTAGATTCTATTTACTTGTGTTTCAACTGTTTGTTACACGTTCATATTCATTTCCTGGAAAGAAAATTGTGTATTTTAAGAGTTTTAACACATTTTGACAGTTTCCTGAGAAGTATATACTAGAACCTTCAGGATATAAACTGTTTCAGTCAAAAAACGCCACGGCAACTCAGAATCAACTGTAAACATAAACAGTATTCTCCACATTTCAAATCATTATACACAAATTCTGAGCTCTATAAACAGGAATTCTTAAAGTTCCGGAGATGTTAATATTATCAGAATTCTCGTCATTTCAAAGTTTCTACCTGTAATCTCGGGAATTGAACTCGGCTTTAAATGTACTTAGATTCTATTTACTTGTGTTTTAACTGTTTGTTACACGTTCATATTCATTTCCTGGAAAGAAAACTGAGTATTTTAAGAGTTTTAAGACATTCTCACAGTTTCCTTAGAATTATATACTAGAACCTTGAGGATATAAACTGTCTCAGTCAAAAAAAGCCGTGGCAACTCAGGATCAACTGTAAACATAAACAGTATTCTCCTCATTTTAAATCATTATACACAAGTACTGAGCTCTATAAACAGGAATTCTTAAAGTTTGAAGTGACATTTTAGTGAAAACGCCACTTAAAAGAACCTGAGTTGTTAATATTATCAGAATTGCCGTCATTTCAGAGCTTTCCACCTCTCATCTCGGTAACTGAACTGGGCCTTAAATGTAGTTAGATTCTATTTACTTGTGTTTCAACTGTTTGTTACACGTTCATATTCATTTCCTGGAAAGAAAATTGTGTATTTTAAGAGTTTTAACACATTTTGACAGTTTCCTGAGAAGTATATACTAGAACCTTCAGGATATAAACTGTTTCAGTCAAAAAACGCCACTGCAACTCAGGTTCAACTGTAAACATAAAAAGTATTCTCCACATTTCAAGTCATTATACACAAGTTCTGAGCTCTATAAACAGGAATTCTTAAAGTTCCGGAGATGTTAATATTATCAGAATTCTCGTCATTTCAAAGTTTCTACCTGTAATCTCCTGAATTGAACTCGGCTTTAAATGTACTTAGATTCTATTTACTTGTGTTTTAACTGTTTGTTACACGTTCATATTCATTTCCTGGAAAGAAAACTGAGTATTTTAAGAGTTTTAACACATTCTCACAGTTTCCTTAGAATTATATACTAGAACCTTCAGGATATAAACTGTCTCAGTCAAAAAAAGCCGTGGCAACTCAGGATCAACTGTAAACATAAACAGTATTCTCCTCATTTTAAATCATTATACACAAGTACTGAGCTCTATAAACAGGAATTCTTAAAGTTTGAAATGACATTTTAGTGAAAACGCCACTTAAAATAGCCTGAGTTGTTAATATTATCAGAATTGCCGTCATTTCAGAGCTTTCGACCTGTAATCTCGGTAACTGAACTCGGCCTTAAATGAAGTTAGATTCTATTTACTTGTGTTTCAACTGTTTGTTACACGTTCATATTCATTTCCTGGAAAGAAAATTGTGTATTTTAAGAGTTTTAACACATTTTGACAGTTTCCTGAGAAGTATGTACTAGAACCTTCAGGATATAAACTGTTTCAGTCAAAAAAGGCCACGGCAACTCAGAATCAACTGTAAACATAAACAGTATCCTCCTCATTTCAAATCATTATACACAAGTTCTGAGCTCTATAAACAGGAATTCTTAAAGTTCCGGAGAGGTTAATATTATCAGAAATCTCGTCATTTCAAAGTTTCTACCTGTAATCTCGGGAATTGAACTCGGCTTTAAATGTAGTTAGATTCTATTTACTTGTTTTTTAACTGTTTGTTACACGTTCATATTAATTTCCTGGAAAGAATACTGTGTATTTTAAGAGTTTTAACACATTCTCACAGTTTCCTTAGAATTATATACTAGAACCTTGAGGATATAAACTGTCTCAGTCAAAAAAAGCCATGGCGACTCAGGATCAACTGTAAACATAAACAGTGTTCTCGTCATTTCAAATCATTATACACTAGTTCTTAGCTCTATAAACAGGAATTCTTAAAGTTTGAAATGACATTTTAGTGAAAACGCCACTTAAAATAGCCTGAGTTGTTAATATTATCAGAATTGCCGTCATTTCAGAGCTTTCGACCTGTAATCTCGGTAACTGAACTCGGCTTAAATGAAGTTAGATTCTATTTACTTGTGTTTCAACTGTTTGTTACACGTTCATATTCATTTCCTGGAAAGAAAATTGTGTATTTTAAGAGTTTTAACACATTATGACAGTTTCCTGAGAAGTATATACTAGAACCTTCAGGATATAAACACTTTCAGTCAAAAAACGCCACGGCAATTCAGAATCAACTGTAAACATAAACAGTATTCTCCACATTTCAAATCATTATACACAAGTTCTGAGCTCTATAAACAGGAATTCTTAAAGTTCCGGAGATGTTAATATTATCAGAATTCTCGTCATTTCAAAGTTTATACCTGTAATCTCGGGAATTGAATTCGGCTTTAAATGTACTTAGATTCTATTTACTTGTGTTTTAACTGTTTGTTACACGTTCATATTCATTTCCTGGAAAGAAAACTGAGTATTTTAAGAGTTTTAACACATTCTCACAGTTTCCTTAGAATTATATACTAGAACCTTGAGGATATAAACTGTCTCAGTCAAAAAAAGCCGTGGCAACTCAGGATCAACTGTAAACATAAACAGTATTCTCCTCATTTCAAATCATTATACACAAGTACTGAGCTCTATAAACAGGAATTCTTAAAGTTTGAAATGACATTTTAGTGAAAACGCCACTTAAAATAGCCTGAGTTGTTAATATTATCAGAATTGCCGTCATTTCAGAGCTTTCCACCTCTCATCTCGGTAACTGAACTGGGCCTTAAATGTAGTTAGATTCTATTTACTTGTGTTTCAACTGTTTGTTACACGTTCATATTCATTTCCTGGAAAGAGAATTGTGTATTTTTAGAGTTTTAACACATTTTGACAGTTTCCTGAGAAGTATATACTAGAACTTTCAGGATATAAACTGTTTCAGTCAAAAAACGCCACGGCAACTCAGGTTCACGTGTAAACATAAACAGTATTCTCCACATTTCAAGTCATTATACATAAGTTCTGAGCTCTATAAACAGGAATTCTTAAAGTTCCGGAGAGGTTAATATTATCAGAATTCTCGTCATTTCAAAGTTTCTACCTGTAATCTCGGGATTTGAACTCGGCTTTAAATGTAGTTAGATTCTATTTACTTGTTTTTTAACTGTTTGTTACACGTTCATATTCATTTCCTGGAAAGAATACTGTGTATTTTAAGAGTTTTAAGACATTCTCACAGTTTCCTTAGAATTATATACTAGAACCTTCAGGATATAAACTGTCTCAGTCAAAAAAAGCCATGGCGACTCAGGATCAACTGTAAACATAAACAGTGTTCTCGTCATTTCAAATCATTATACACTAGTTCTTAGCTCTATAAACAGGAATTCTTAAAGTTTGAAATGACATTTTAGTGAAAACGCCACTTAAAATAGCCTGAGTTGTTAATATTATCAGAATTGCCGTCATTTCAGAGCTTTCGACCTGTAATCTCGGTAACTGAACTCGGCCTTAAATGAAGTTAGATTCTATTTACTTGTGTTTCAACTGTTTGTTACACGTTCATATTCATTTCCTGGAAAGAAAATTGTGTATTTTAAGAGTTTTAACACATTTTGACAGTTTCCTGAGAAGTATATACTAGAACCTTCAGGATATAAACTGTTTCAGTCAAAAAACGCCACGGCAACTCAGAATCAACTGTAAACATAAACAGTATTCTCCACATTTCAAATCATTATACACAAGTTCTGAGCTCTATAAACAGGAATTCTTAAAGTTCCGGAGATGTTAATATTATCAGAATTCTCGTCATTTCAAAGTTTATACCTGTAATCTCGGGAATTGAATTCGGCTTTAAATGTACTTAGATTCTATTTACTTGTGTTTTAACTGTTTGTTACACGTTCATATTCATTTCCTGGAAAGAAAACTGAGTATTTTAAGAGTTTTAACACATTCTCACAGTTTCCTTAGAATTATATACTAGAACCTTGAGGATATAAACTGTCTCAGTCAAAAAAAGCCGTGGCAACTCAGGATCAACTGTAAACATAAACAGTATTCTCCTCATTTCAAATCATTATACACAAGTACTGAGCTCTATAAACAGGAATTCTTAAAGTTTGAAATGACATTTTAGTGAAAACGCCACTTAAAAGAGCCTGAGTTGTTAATATTATCAGAATTGCCGTCATTTCAGAGCTTTCCACCTCTCATCTCGGTAACTGAACTGGGCCTTAAATGTAGTTAGATTCTATTTACTTGTGTTTCAACTGTTTGTTACACGTTCATATTCATTTCCTGGAAAGAGAATTGTGTATTTTTAGAGTTTTAACACATTTTGACAGTTTCCTGAGAAGTATATACTAGAACTTTCAGGATATAAACTGTTTCAGTCAAAAAACGCCACGGCAACTCAGGTTCACGTGTAAACATAAACAGTATTCTCCACATTTCAAGTCATTATACATAAGTTCTGAGCTCTATAAACAGGAATTCTTAAAGTTCCGGAGAGGTTAATATTATCAGAATTCTCGTCATTTCAAAGTTTCTACCTGTAATCTCGGGATTTGAACTCGGCTTTAAATGTAGTTAGATTCTATTTACTTGTTTTTTAACTGTTTGTTACACGTTCATATTCATTTCCTGGAAAGAATACTGTGTATTTTAAGAGTTTTAAGACATTCTCACAGTTTCCTTAGAATTATATACTAGAACCTTCAGGATATAAACTGTCTCAGTCAAAAAAAGCCATGGCGACTCAGGATCAACTGTAAACATAAACAGTGTTCTCGTCATTTCAAATCATTATACACTAGTTCTTAGCTCTATAAACAGGAATTCTTAAAGTTTGAAATGACATTTTAGTGAAAACGCCACTTAAAATAGCCTGAGTTGTTAATATTATCAGAATTGCCGTCATTTCAGAGCTTTCGACCTGTAATCTCGGTAACTGAACTCGGCCTTAAATGAAGTTAGATTCTATTTACTTGTGTTTCAACTGTTTGTTACACGTTCATATTCATTTCCTGGAAAGAAAATTGTGTATTTTAAGAGTTTTAACACATTTTGACAGTTTCCTGAGAAGTATATACTAGAACCTTCAGGATATAAACTGTTTCAGTCAAAAAACGCCACGGCAACTCAGAATCAACTGTAAACATAAACAGTATTCTCCACATTTCAAATCATTATACACAAGTTCTGAGCTCTATAAACAGGAATTCTTAAAGTTCCGGAGATGTTAATATTATCAGAATTCTCGTCATTTCAAAGTTTATACCTGTAATCTCGGGAATTGAACTCGGCTTTAAATGTACTTAGATTCTATTTAATTGTGTTTTAACTGTTTGTTACACGTTCATATTCATTTCCTGGAAAGAAAACTGTGTATTTTAAGAGTTTTAACACATTCTCACAGTTTCCTTAGAATTATATAGTAGAACCTTCAGGATATAAACTGTCTCAGTCAAAAAAAGCCGTGGCAACTCAGGATCAACTGTAAACATAAACAGTATTCTCCTCATTTCAAATCATTATACACAAGTACTGAGCTCTATAAACAGGAATTCTTAAAGTTTGAAATGACATTTTAGTGAAAACGCCACTTAAAAGAGCCTGAGTTGTTAATATGATCAGAATTGCCGTCATTTCAGAGCTTTCAACCTCTAATCTCGGTAACTGAACTCGGCGTTAAATGTAGTTAGATTCTATTTACTTGTGTTTCAACTGTTTGTTACACGTTCATATTCATTTCCTGGAAAGAAAATTGTGTATTTTAAGAGTTTTAACACATTTTGACAGTTTCCTGAGAAGTATGTACTAGAACCTTCAGGATATAAACTGTTTCAGTCAAAAAAGGCCACGGCAACTCAGAATCAAGTGTAAACATAAACAGTATCCTCCTCATTTCAAATCATTATACACAAGTTCTGAGCTCTATAAACAGGAATTCTTAAAGTTCCGGAGAGGTTAATATTATCAGAATTCTCGTCATTTCAAAGTTTCTACCTGTAATCTCGGGAATTGAACTCGGCTTTAAATGTAGTTAGATTCTATTTACTTGTTTTTTAACTGTTTGTTACACGTTCATATTCATTTCCTGGAAAGAATACTGTGTATTTTAAGAGTTTTAACACATTCTCACAGTTTCCTTAGAATTATATACTAGAACCTTGAGGATAT
The DNA here is from genome assembly GCF_963259705.1 of Myotis daubentonii. Lineage (NCBI taxonomy): Eukaryota > Metazoa > Chordata > Mammalia > Chiroptera > Vespertilionidae > Myotis > Myotis daubentonii. The sequence goes on from NC_081844.1 coordinate 9,464,294, forward strand.
AAACTGTCTCAGTCAAAAAAAGCCATGGCGACTCAGGATCAACTGTAAACATAAACAGTGTTCTCGTCATTTCAAATCATTATACACTAGTTCTTAGCTCTATAAACAGGAATTCTTAAAGTTTGAAATGACATTTTAGTGAAAACGCCACTTAAAATAGCCTGAGTTGTTAATATTATCAGAATTGCCGTCATTTCAGAGCTTTCGACCTGTAATCTCGGTAACTGAACTCGGCCTTAAATGAAGTTAGATTCTATTTACTTGTGTTTCAACTGTTTGTTACACGTTCATATTCATTTCCTGGAAAGAAAATTGTGTATTTTAAGAGTTTTAACACATTTTGACAGTTTCCTGAGAAGTATATACTAGAACCTTCAGGATATAAACTGTTTCAGTCAAAAAACGCCACGGCAACTCAGAATCAACTGTAAACATAAACAGTATTCTCCACATTTCAAATCATTATACACAAGTTCTGAGCTCTATAAACAGGAATTCTTAAAGTTCCGGAGATGTTAATATTATCAGAATTCTCGTCATTTCAAAGTTTCTACCTGTAATCTCGGGAATTGAACTCGGCTTTAAATGTACTTAGATTCTATTTACTTGTGTTTTAACTGTTTGTTACACGTTCATATTCATTTCCTGGAAAGAAAACTGAGTATTTTAAGAGTTTTAACACATTCTCACAGTTTCCTTAGAATTATATACTAGAACCTTGAGGATATAAACTGTCTCAGTCAAAAAAAGCCGTGGCAACTCAGGATCAACTGTAAACATAAACAGTATTCTCCTCATTTTAAATCATTATACACAAGTACTGAGCTCTATAAACAGGAATTCTTAAAGTTTGAAGTGACATTTTAGTGAAAACGCCACTTAAAAGAACCTGAGTTGTTAATATTATCAGAATTGCCGTCATTTCAGAGCTTTCCACCTCTCATCTCGGTAACTGAACTGGGCCTTAAATGTAGTTAGATTCTATTTACTTGTGTTTCAACTGTTTGTTACACGTTCATATTCATTTCCTGGAAAGAGAATTGTGTATTTTTAGAGTTTTAACACATTTTGACAGTTTCCTGAGAAGTATATACTAGAACTTTCAGGATATAAACTGTTTCAGTCAAAAAACGCCACGGCAACTCAGGTTCACGTGTAAACATAAACAGTATTCTCCACATTTCAAGTCATTATACACAAGTTCTGAGCACTATAAACAGGAATTCTTAAAGTTCCGGAGAGGTTAATATTATCAGAATTCTCGTCATTTCAAAGTTTCTACCTGTAATCTCGGGAATTGAACTCGGCTTTAAATGTAGTTAGATTCTATTTACTTGTTTTTTAACTGTTTGTTACACGTTCATATTCATTTCCTGGAAAGAATACTGTGTATTTTAAGAGTTTTAACACATTCTCACAGTTTCCTTAGAATTATATACTAGAACCTTGAGGATATAAACTGTCTCAGTCAAAAAAAGCCATGGCGACTCAGGATCAACTGTAAACATAAACAGTGTTCTCGTCATTTCAAATCATTATACACTAGTTCTTAGCTCTATAAACAGGAATTCTTAAAGTTTGAAATGACATTTTAGTGAAAACGCCACTTAAAATAGCCTGAGTTGTTAATATTATCAGAATTGCCGTCATTTCAGAGCTTTCGACCTGTAATCTCGGTAACTGAACTGGGCCTTAAATGAAGTTAGATTCTATTTACTTGTGTTTCAACTGTTTGTTACACGTTCATATTCATTTCCTGGAAAGAAAATTGTGTATTTTAAGAGTTTTAACACATTTTGAAAGTTTCCTGAGAAGTATATACTAGAACCTTCAGGATATAAACTGTTTCAGTCAAAAAACGCCACGGCAACTCAGAATCAACTGTAAACATAAACAGTATTCTCCACATTTAAAATCATTATACACAAGTTCTGAGCTCTATAAACAGGAATTCTTAAAGTTCCGGAGATGTTAATATTATCAGAATTCTCGTCATTTCAAAGTTTCTACCTGTAATCTCAGGAATTGAACTCGGCTTTAAATGTAGTTAGATTCTATTTACTTGTGTTTTAACTGTTTGTTACACGTTCATATTCATTTCCTGGAAAGAAAACTGAGTATTTTAAGAGTTTTAACACATTCTCACAGTTTCCTTGGAATTATATACTAGAACCTTGAGGATATAAACTGTCTCAGTCAAAAAAAGCCGTGGCAACTCAGGATCAACTGTAAACATAAACAGTATTCTCCTCATTTCAAATCATTATACACAAGTACTGAGCTCTATAAACAGGAATTCTTAAAGTTTGAAATGACATTGCAGTTAAAACGCCACTTAAAAGAGCCTGAGTTGTTAATATTATCAGAATTGCCATCATTTCAGAGCTTTCCACCTCTCATCTCGGTAACTGAACTGGGCCTTAAATGTAGTTAGATTCTATTTACTTGTGTTTCAACTGTTTGTTACACGTTCATATTCATTTCCTGGAAAGAGAATTGTGTATTTTTAGAGTTTTAACACATTTTGACAGTTTCCTGAGAAGTATATACTAGAACTTTCAGGATATAAACTGTTTCAGTCAAAAAACGCCACGGCAACTCAGGTTCACGTGTAAACATAAACAGTATTCTCCACATTTCAAGTCATTATACACAAGTTCTGAGCTCTATAAACAGGAATTCTTAAAGTTCCGGAGAGGTTAATATTATCAGAATTCTCGTCATTTCAAAGTTGCTACCTGTAATCTCGGGAATTGAACTCGGCTTTAAATGTAGTTAGATTCTATTTACTTGTTTTTTAACTGTTTGTTACACGTTCATATTCATTTCCTGGAAAGAATACTGTGTATTTTAAGAGTTTTAACACATTCTCACAGTTTCCTTAGAATTATATACTAGAACCTTGAGGATATAAACTGTCTCAGTCAAAAAAAGCCATGGCGCCTCAGGATCAACTGTAAACATAAACAGTGTTCTCGTCATTTCAAATCATTATACACTAGTTCTTAGCTCTATAAACAGGAATTCTTAAAGTTTGAAATGACATTTTAGTGAAAACGCCACTTAAAATAGCCTGAGTTGTTAATATTATCAGAATTGCCGTCATTTCAGAGCTTTCGACCTGTAATCTCGGTAACTGAACTCGGCCTTAAATGAAGTTAGATTCTATTTACTTGTGTTTCAACTGTTTGTTACACGTTCATATTCATTTCCTGGAAAGAAAATTGTGTATTTTAAGAGTTTTAACACATTTTGACAGTTTCCTGAGAAGTATGTACTAGAACCTTCAGGATATAAACTGTTTCAGTCAAAAAAGGCCACGGCAGCTCAGAATCAACTGTAAACATAAAAAGTATCCTCCTCATTTCAAATCATTATACACAAGTTCTGAGCTCTATAAACAGGAATTCTTAAAGTTCCGGAGAGGTTAATATTATCAGAATTCTCATCATTTCAAAGTTGCTACCTGTAATCTCGGAAATTGAACTCGGCTTTAAATGTAGTTAGATTCTATTTACTTGTGTTTTAACTGTTTGTTACACGTTCATATTCATTTCCTGGAAAGAATACTGTGTATTTTAAGAGTTTTAACACATTCTCACAGTTTCCTTAGAATTATATACTAGAACCTTGAGGATATAAACTGTCTCAGTCAAAAAAAGCCATGCCGACTCAGGATCAACTGTAAACATAAACAGTGTTCTCGTCATTTCAAATCATTATACACTAGTTCTTAGCTCTATAAACAGGAATTCTTAAAGTTTGAAATGACATTTTAGTGAAAACGCCACTTAAAATAGCCTGAGTTGTTAATATTATCAGAATTGCCGTCATTTCAGAGCTTTCGACCTGTAATCTCGGTAACTGAACTCGGCCTTAAATGAAGTTAGATTCTATTTACTTGTGTTTCAACTGTTTGTTACACGTTCATATTCATTTCCTGGAAAGAAAATTGTGTATTTTAAGAGTTTTAACACATTTTGACAGTTTCCTGAGAAGTATATACTAGAACCTTCAGGATATAAACTGTTTCAGTCAAAAAACGCCACGGCAACTCAGAATCAACTGTAAACATATACAGTATTCTCCACATTTCAAATCATTATACACAAGTTCTGAGCTCTATAAACAGGAATTCTTAAAGTTCCGGAGATGTTAATATTATCAGAATTCTCGTCATTTCAAAGTTTCTACCTGTAATCTCGGGAATTGAACTCGGCTTTAAATGTACTTAGATTCTATTTACTTGTGTTTTAACTGTTTGTTACACGTTCATATTCATTTCCTGGAAAGAAAACTGAGTATTTTAAGAGTTTTAAGACATTCTCACAGTTTCCTTAAAATTATATACTAGAACCTTGAGGATATAAACTGTCTCAGTCAAAAAAAGCCGTGGCAACTCAGGATCAACTGTAAACATAAACAGTATTCTCCTCATTTTAAATCATTATACACAAGTACTGAGCTCTATAAACAGGAATTCTTAAAGTTTGAAGTGACATTTTAGTGAAAACGCCACTTAAAAGAACCTGAGTTGTTAATATTATCAGAATTGCCGTCATTTCAGAGCTTTCCACCTCTCATCTCGGTAACTGAACTGGGCCTTAAATGTAGTTAGATTCTATTTACTTGTGTTTCAACTGTTTGTTACACGTTCATATTCATTTCCTGGAAAGAGAATTGTGTATTTTTAGAGTTTTAACACATTTTGACAGTTTCCTGAGAAGTATATACTAGAACTTTCAGGATATAAACTGTTTCAGTCAAAAAACGCCACGGCAACTCAGGTTCACGTGTAAACATAAACAGTATTCTCCACATTTCAAGTCATTATACACAAGTTCTGAGCACTATAAACAGGAATTCTTAAAGTTCCGGAGAGGTTAATATTATCAGAATTCTCGTCATTTCAAAGTTTCTACCTGTAATCTCGGGAATTGAACTCGGCTTTAAATGTAGTTAGATTCTATTTACTTGTTTTTTAACTGTTTGTTACACGTTCATATTCATTTCCTGGAAAGAATACTGTGTATTTTAAGAGTTTTAACACATTCTCACAGTTTCCTTAGAATTATATACTAGAACCTTGAGGATATAAACTGTCTCAGTCAAAAAAAGCCATGGCGACTCAGGATCAACTGTAAACATAAACAGTGTTCTCGTCATTTCAAATCATTATACACTAGTTCTTAGCTCTATAAACAGGAATTCTTAAAGTTTGAAATGACATTTTAGTGAAAACGCCACTTAAAATAGCCTGAGTTGTTAATATTATCAGAATTGCCGTCATTTCAGAGCTTTCGACCTGTAATCTCGGTAACTGAACTGGGCCTTAAATGAAGTTAGATTCTATTTACTTGTGTTTCAACTGTTTGTTACACGTTCATATTCATTTCCTGGAAAGAAAATTGTGTATTTTAAGAGTTTTAACACATTTTGACAGTTTCCTGAGAAGTATATACTAGAACCTTCAGGATATAAACTGTTTCAGTCAAAAAACGCCACGGCAACTCAGAATCAACTGTAAACATAAACAGTATTCTCCACATTTCAAATCATTATACACAAGTTCTGAGCTCTATAAACAGGAATTCTTAAAGTTCCGGAGATGTTAATATTATCAGAATTCTCGTCATTTCAAAGTTTCTACCTGTAATCTCAGGAATTGAACTCGGCTTTAAATGTAGTTAGATTCTATTTACTTGTGTTTTAACTGTTTGTTACACGTTCATATTCATTTCCTGGAAAGAATACTGTGTATTTTAAGAGTTTTAACACATTCTCACAGTTTCCTTAGAATTATATACTAGAACCTTGAGGATATAAACTGTCTCAGTCAAAAAAAGCCAGGGCGACTCAGGATCAACTGTAAACATAAACAGTGTTCTCGTCATTTCAAATCATTATACACTAGTTCTTAGCTCTATAAACAGGAATTCTTAAAGTTTGAAATGACATTTTAGTGAAAACGCCACTTAAAATAGCCTGAGTTGTTAATATTATCAGAATTGCCGGCATTTCAGAGGTTTCGACCTGTATTCTCGGTAACTGAACTCGGCCTTAAATGTAGTTAGATTCTATTTACTTGTGTTTCAACTGTTTGTTACACGTTCATATTCATTTCCTGGAAAGAAAATTGTGTATTTTAAGAGTTTTAACACATTTTGACAGTTTCCTGAGAAGTATATACTAGAACCTTCAGGATATAAACTGTTTCAGTCAAAAAACGCCACTGCAACTCAGGTTCAACTGTAAACATAAACAGTATTCTCCACATTTCAAGTCATTATACACAAGTTCTGAGCTCTATAAACAGGAATTCTTAAAGTTCCGGAGATGTTAATATTATCAGAATTCTCGTCATTTCAAAGTTTCTACCTGTAATCTCGGGAATTGAACTCGGCTTTAAATGTACTTAGATTCTATTTACTTGTGTTTTAACTGTTTGTTACACGTTCATATTCATTTCCTGGAAAGAAAACTGAGTATTTTAAGAGTTTTAACACATTCTCACAGTTTCCTTAGAATTATATACTAGAACCTTCAGGATATAAACTGTCTCAGTCAAAAAAAGCCGTGGCAACTCAGGATCAACTGTAAACATAAACAGTATTCTCCTCATTTTAAATCATTATACACAAGTACTGAGCTCTATAAACAGGAATTCTTAAAGTTTGAAATGACATTTTAGTGAAAACGCCACTTAAAATAGCCTGAGTTGTTAATATTATCAGAATTGCCGTCATTTCAGAGCTTTCGACCTGTAATCTCGGTAACTGAACTCGGCCTTAAATGAAGTTAGATTCTATTTACTTGTGTTTCAACTGTTTGTTACACGTTCATATTCATTTCCTGGAAAGAAACTTGTGTATTTTAAGAGTTTTAACACATTTTGACAGTTTCCTGAGAAGTATGTACTAGAACCTTCAGGATATAAACTGTTTCAGTCAAAAAAGGCCACGGCAACTCAGAATCAACTGTAAACATAAACAGTATCCTCCTCATTTCAAATCATTATACACAAGTTCTGAGCTCTATAAACAGGAATTCTTAAAGTTCCGGAGAGGTTAATATTATCAGAAATCTCGTCATTTCAAAGTTTCTACCTGTAATCTCGGGAATTGAACTCGGCTTTAAATGTAGTTAGATTCTATTTACTTGTTTTTTAACTGTTTGTTACACGTTCATATTCATTTCCTGGAAACTATACTGTGTATTTTAAGAGTTTTAACACATTCTCACAGTTTCCTTAGAATTATATACTAGAACCTTGAGGATATAAACTGTCTCAGTCAAAAAAAGCCATGGCGACTCAGGATCAACTGTAAACATAAACAGTGTTCTCGTCATTTCAAATCATTATACACTAGTTCTTAGCTCTATAAACAGGAATTCTTAAAGTTTGAAATGACATTTTAGTGAAAACGCCACTTAAAATACCCTGAGTTGTTAATATTATCAGAATTGCCGTCATTTCAGAGCTTTCCACCTCTCATCTCGGTAACTGAACTGGGCCTTAAATTTAGTTAGATTCTATTTACTTGTGTTTCAACTGTTTGTTACACGTTCATATTCATTTCCTGGAAAGAGAATTGTGTATTTTTAGAGTTTTAACACATTTTGACAGTTTCCTGAGAAGTATATACTAGAACTTTCAGGATATAAACTGTTTCAGTCAAAAAACGCCACGGCAACTCAGGTTCACGTGTAAACATAAACAGTATTCTCCACATTTCAAGTCATTATACATAAGTTCTGAGCTCTATAAACAGGAATTCTTAAAGTTCCGGAGAGGTTAATATTATCAGAATTCTCGTCATTTCAAAGTTTCTACCTGTAATCTCGGGATTTGAACTCGGCTTTAAATGTAGTTAGATTCTATTTACTTGTTTTTTAACTGTTTGTTACACGTTCATATTCTTTTCCTGGAAAGAATACTGTGTATTTTAAGAGTTTTAAGACATTCTCACAGTTTCCTTAGAATTATATACTAGAACCTTCAGGATATAAAGTGTCTCAGTCAAAAAAAGCCATGGCGACTCAGGATCAACTGTAAACATAAACAGTGTTCTCGTCATTTCAAATCATTATACACTAGTTCTTAGCTCTATAAACAGGAATTCTTAAAGTTTGAAATGACATTTTAGTGAAAACGCCACTTAAAATAGCCTGAGTTGTTAATATTATCAGAATTGCCGTCATTTCAGAGCTTTCCACCTCTCATCTCGGTAACTGAACTGGGCCTTAAATGTAGTTAGATTCTATTTACTTGTGTTTCAACTGTTTGTTACACGTTCATATTCATTTCCTGGAAAGAGAATTGTGTATTTTTAGAGTTTTAACACATTTTGACAGTTTCCTGAGAAGTATATACTAGAACTTTCAGGATATAAACTGTTTCAGTCAAAAAACGCCACGGCAACTCAGGTTCACGTGTAAACATAAACAGTATTCTCCACATTTCAAGTCATTATACACAAGTTCTGAGCTCTATAAACAGGAATTCTTAAAGTTCCGGAGAGGTTAATATTATCAGAATTCTCGTCATTTCAAAGTTTCTACCTGTAATCTCGGGAATTGAACTCGGCTTTAAATGTAGTTAGATTCTATTTACTTGTTTTTTAACTGTTTGTTACACGTTCATATTCATTTCCTGGAAAGAATACTGTGTATTTTAAGAGTTTTAACACATTCTCACAGTTTCCTTAGAATTATATACTAGAACCTTGAGGATATAAACTGTCTCAGTCAAAAAAAGCCATGGCGACTCAGGATCAACTGTAAACATAAACAGTGTTCTCGTCATTTCAAATCATTATACACTAGTTCTTAGCTCTATAAACAGGAATTCTTAAAGTTTGAAATGACATTTTAGTGAAAACGCCACTTAAAATAGCCTGAGTTGTTAATATTATCAGAATTGCCGTCATTTCAGAGCTTTCGACCTGTAATCTCGGTAACTGAACTCGGCCTTAAATGAAGTTAGATTCTATTTACTTGTGTTTCAACTGTTTGTTACACGTTCATATTCATTTCCTGGAAAGAAAATTGTGTATTTTAAGAGTTTTAACACATTTTGACAGTTTCCTGAGAAGTATATACTAGAACCTTCAGGATATAAACTGTTTCAGTCAAAAAACGCCACGGCAACTCAGAATCAACTGTAAACATAAACAGTATTCTCCACATTTCAAATCATTATACACAAGTTCTGAGCTCTATAAACAGGAATTCTTAAAGTTCCGGAGATGTTAATATTATCAGAATTCTCGTCATTTCAAAGTTTCTACCTGTAATCTCGGGAATTGAACTCGGCTTTAAATGTACTTAGATTCTATTTACTTGTGTTTTAACTGTTTGTTACACGTTCATATTCATTTCCTGGAAAGAAAACTGAGTATTTTAAGAGTTTTAACACATTCTCACAGTTTCCTTAGAATTATATACTAGAACCTTGAGGATATAAACTGTCTCAGTCAAAAAAAGCCGTGGCAACTCAGGATCAACTGTAAACATAAACAGTATTCTCCTCATTTTAAATCATTATACACAAGTACTGAGCTCTATAAACAGGAATTCTTAAAGTTTGAAGTGACATTTTAGTGAAAACGCCACTTAAAAGAACCTGAGTTGTTAATATTATCAGAATTGCCGTCATTTCAGAGCTTTCCACCTCTCATCTCGGTAACTGAACTGGGCCTTAAATGTAGTTAGATTCTATTTACTTGTGTTTCAACTGTTTGTTACACGTTCATATTCATTTCCTGGAAAGAGAATTGTGTATTTTTAGAGTTTTAACACATTTTGACAGTTTCCTGAGAAGTATATACTAGAACTTTCAGGATATAAACTGTTTCAGTCAAAAAACGCCACGGCAACTCAGGTTCACGTGTAAACATAAACAGTATTCTCCACATTTCAAGTCATTATACACAAGTTCTGAGCACTATAAACAGGAATTCTTAAAGTTCCGGAGAGGTTAATATTATCAGAATTCTCGTCATTTCAAAGTTTCTACCTGTAATCTCGGGAATTGAACTCGGCTTTAAATGTAGTTAGATTCTATTTACTTGTTTTTTAACTGTTTGTTACACGTTCATATTCATTTCCTGGAAAGAATACTGTGTATTTTAAGAGTTTTAACACATTCTCACAGTTTCCTTAGAATTATATACTAGAACCTTGAGGATATAAACTGTCTCAGTCAAAAAAAGCCATGGCGACTCAGGATCAACTGTAAACATAAACAGTGTTCTCGTCATTTCAAATCATTATACACTAGTTCTTAGCTCTATAAACAGGAATTCTTAAAGTTTGAAATGACATTTTAGTGAAAACGCCACTTAAAATAGCCTGAGTTGTTAATATTATCAGAATTGCCGTCATTTCAGAGCTTTCGACCTGTAATCTCGGTAACTGAACTGGGCCTTAAATGAAGTTAGATTCTATTTACTTGTGTTTCAACTGTTTGTTACACGTTCATATTCATTTCCTGGAAAGAAAATTGTGTATTTTAAGAGTTTTAACACATTTTGAAAGTTTCCTGAGAAGTATATACTAGAACCTTCAGGATATAAACTGTTTCAGTCAAAAAACGCCACGGCAACTCAGAATCAACTGTAAACATAAACAGTATTCTCCACATTTAAAATCATTATACACAAGTTCTGAGCTCTATAAACAGGAATTCTTAAAGTTCCGGAGATGTTAATATTATCAGAATTCTCGTCATTTCAAAGTTTCTACCTGTAATCTCAGGAATTGAACTCGGCTTTAAATGTAGTTAGATTCTATTTACTTGTGTTTTAACTGTTTGTTACACGTTCATATTCATTTCCTGGAAAGAAAACTGAGTATTTTAAGAGTTTTAACACATTCTCACAGTTTCCTTGGAATTATATACTAGAACCTTGAGGATATAAACTGTCTCAGTCAAAAAAAGCCGTGGCAACTCAGGATCAACTGTAAACATAAACAGTATTCTCCTCATTTCAAATCATTATACACAAGTACTGAGCTCTATAAACAGGAATTCTTAAAGTTTGAAATGACATTGCAGTTAAAACGCCACTTAAAAGAGCCTGAGTTGTTAATATTATCAGAATTGCCATCATTTCAGAGCTTTCCACCTCTCATCTCGGTAACTGAACTGGGCCTTAAATGTAGTTAGATTCTATTTACTTGTGTTTCAACTGTTTGTTACACGTTCATATTCATTTCCTGGAAAGAGAATTGTGTATTTTTAGAGTTTTAACACATTTTGACAGTTTCCTGAGAAGTATATACTAGAACTTTCAGGATATAAACTGTTTCAGTCAAAAAACGCCACGGCAACTCAGGTTCACGTGTAAACATAAACAGTATTCTCCACATTTCAAGTCATTATACACAAGTTCTGAGCTCTATAAACAGGAATTCTTAAAGTTCCGGAGAGGTTAATATTATCAGAATTCTCGTCATTTCAAAGTTGCTACCTGTAATCTCGGGAATTGAACTCGGCTTTAAATGTAGTTAGATTCTATTTACTTGTTTTTTAACTGTTTGTTACACGTTCATATTCATTTCCTGGAAAGAATACTGTGTATTTTAAGAGTTTTAACACATTCTCACAGTTTCCTTAGAATTATATACTAGAACCTTGAGGATATAAACTGTCTCAGTCAAAAAAAGCCATGGCGCCTCAGGATCAACTGTAAACATAAACAGTGTTCTCGTCATTTCAAATCATTATACACTAGTTCTTAGCTCTATAAACAGGAATTCTTAAAGTTTGAAATGACATTTTAGTGAAAACGCCACTTAAAATAGCCTGAGTTGTTAATATTATCAGAATTGCCGTCATTTCAGAGCTTTCGACCTGTAATCTCGGTAACTGAACTCGGCCTTAAATGAAGTTAGATTCTATTTACTTGTGTTTCAACTGTTTGTTACACGTTCATATTCATTTCCTGGAAAGAAAATTGTGTATTTTAAGAGTTTTAACACATTTTGACAGTTTCCTGAGAAGTATGTACTAGAACCTTCAGGATATAAACTGTTTCAGTCAAAAAAGGCCACGGCAGCTCAGAATCAACTGTAAACATAAAAAGTATCCTCCTCATTTCAAATCATTATACACAAGTTCTGAGCTCTATAAACAGGAATTCTTAAAGTTCCGGAGAGGTTAATATTATCAGAATTCTCATCATTTCAAAGTTGCTACCTGTAATCTCGGAAATTGAACTCGGCTTTAAATGTAGTTAGATTCTATTTACTTGTGTTTTAACTGTTTGTTACACGTTCATATTCATTTCCTGGAAAGAATACTGTGTATTTTAAGAGTTTTAACACATTCTCACAGTTTCCTTAGAATTATATACTAGAACCTTGAGGATATAAACTGTCTCAGTCAAAAAAAGCCATGCCGACTCAGGATCAACTGTAAACATAAACAGTGTTCTCGTCATTTCAAATCATTATACACTAGTTCTTAGCTCTATAAACAGGAATTCTTAAAGTTTGAAATGACATTTTAGTGAAAACGCCACTTAAAATAGCCTGAGTTGTTAATATTATCAGAATTGCCGTCATTTCAGAGCTTTCGACCTGTAATCTCGGTAACTGAACTCGGCCTTAAATGAAGTTAGATTCTATTTACTTGTGTTTCAACTGTTTGTTACACGTTCATATTCATTTCCTGGAAAGAAAATTGTGTATTTTAAGAGTTTTAACACATTTTGACAGTTTCCTGTGAAGTATATACTAGAACCTTCAGGATATAAACTGTTTCAGTCAAAAAACGCCACGGCAACTCAGAATCAACTGTAAACATATACAGTATTCTCCACATTTCAAATCATTATACACAAGTTCTGAGCTCTATAAACAGGAATTCTTAAAGTTCCGGAGATGTTAATATTATCAGAATTCTCGTCATTTCAAAGTTTCTACCTGTAATCTCGGGAATTGAACTCGGCTTTAAATGTACTTAGATTCTATTTACTTGTGTTTTAACTGTTTGTTACACGTTCATATTCATTTCCTGGAAAGAAAACTGAGTATTTTAAGAGTTTTAAGACATTCTCACAGTTTCCTTAAAATTATATACTAGAACCTTGAGGATATAAACTGTCTCAGTCAAAAAAAGCCGTGGCAACTCAGGATCAACTGTAAACATAAACAGTATTCTCCTCATTTTAAATCATTATACACAAGTACTGAGCTCTATAAACAGGAATTCTTAAAGTTTGAAGTGACATTTTAGTGAAAACGCCACTTAAAAGAACCTGAGTTGTTAATATTATCAGAATTGCCGTCATTTCAGAGCTTTCCACCTCTCATCTCGGTAACTGAACTGGGCCTTAAATGTAGTTAGATTCTATTTACTTGTGTTTCAACTGTTTGTTACACGTTCATATTCATTTCCTGGAAAGAGAATTGTGTATTTTTAGAGTTTTAACACATTTTGACAGTTTCCTGAGAAGTATATACTAGAACTTTCAGGATATAAACTGTTTCAGTCAAAAAACGCCACGGCAACTCAGGTTCACGTGTAAACATAAACAGTATTCTCCACATTTCAAGTCATTATACACAAGTTCTGAGCACTATAAACAGGAATTCTTAAAGTTCCGGAGAGGTTAATATTATCAGAATTCTCGTCATTTCAAAGTTTCTACCTGTAATCTCGGGAATTGAACTCGGCTTTAAATGTAGTTAGATTCTATTTACTTGTTTTTTAACTGTTTGTTACACGTTCATATTCATTTCCTGGAAAGAATACTGTGTATTTTAAGAGTTTTAACACATTCTCACAGTTTCCTTAGAATTATATACTAGAACCTTGAGGATATAAACTGTCTCAGTCAAAAAAAGCCATGGCGACTCAGGATCAACTGTAAACATAAACAGTGTTCTCGTCATTTCAAATCATTATACACTAGTTCTTAGCTCTATAAACAGGAATTCTTAAAGTTTGAAATGACATTTTAGTGAAAACGCCACTTAAAATAGCCTGAGTTGTTAATATTATCAGAATTGCCGTCATTTCAGAGCTTTCGACCTGTAATCTCGGTAACTGAACTGGGCCTTAAATGAAGTTAGATTCTATTTACTTGTGTTTCAACTGTTTGTTACACGTTCATATTCATTTCCTGGAAAGAAAATTGTGTATTTTAAGAGTTTTAACACATTTTGACAGTTTCCTGAGAAGTATATACTAGAACCTTCAGGATATAAACTGTTTCAGTCAAAAAACGCCACGGCAACTCAGAATCAACTGTAAACATAAACAGTATTCTCCACATTTCAAATCATTATACACAAGTTCTGAGCTCTATAAACAGGAATTCTTAAAGTTCCGGAGATGTTAATATTATCAGAATTCTCGTCATTTCAAAGTTTCTACCTGTAATCTCAGGAATTGAACTCGGCTTTAAATGTAGTTAGATTCTATTTACTTGTGTTTTAACTGTTTGTTACACGTTCATATTCATTTCCTGGAAAGAATACTGTGTATTTTAAGAGTTTTAACACATTCTCACAGTTTCCTTAGAATTATATACTAGAACCTTGAGGATATAAACTGTCTCAGTCAAAAAAAGCCAGGGCGACTCAGGATCAACTGTAAACATAAACAGTGTTCTCGTCATTTCAAATCATTATACACTAGTTCTTAGCTCTATAAACAGGAATTCTTAAAGTTTGAAATGACATTTTAGTGAAAACGCCACTTAAAATAGCCTGAGTTGTTAATATTATCAGAATTGCCGGCATTTCAGAGCTTTCGACCTGTATTCTCGGTAACTGAACTCGGCCTTAAATGTAGTTAGATTCTATTTACTTGTGTTTCAACTGTTTGTTACACGTTCATATTCATTTCCTGGAAAGAAAATTGTGTATTTTAAGAGTTTTAACACATTTTGACAGTTTCCTGAGAAGTATATACTAGAACCTTCAGGATATAAACTGTTTCAGTCAAAAAACGCCACTGCAACTCAGGTTCAACTGTAAACATAAACAGTATTCTCCACATTTCAAGTCATTATACACAAGTTCTGAGCTCTATAAACAGGAATTCTTAAAGTTCCGGAGATGTTAATATTATCAGAATTCTCGTCATTTCAAAGTTTCTACCTGTAATCTCGGGAATTGAACTCGGCTTTAAATGTACTTAGATTCTATTTACTTGTGTTTTAACTGTTTGTTACACGTTCATATTCATTTCCTGGAAAGAAAACTGAGTATTTTAAGAGTTTTAACACATTCTCACAGTTTCCTTAGAATTATATACTAGAACCTTCAGGATATAAACTGTCTCAGTCAAAAAAAGCCGTGGCAACTCAGGATCAACTGTAAACATAAACAGTATTCTCCTCATTTTAAATCATTATACACAAGTACTGAGCTCTATAAACAGGAATTCTTAAAGTTTGAAATGACATTTTAGTGAAAACGCCACTTAAAATAGCCTGAGTTGTTAATATTATCAGAATTGCCGTCATTTCAGAGCTTTCGACCTGTAATCTCGGTAACTGAACTCGGCCTTAAATGAAGTTAGATTCTATTTACTTGTGTTTCAACTGTTTGTTACACGTTCATATTCATTTCCTGGAAAGAAACTTGTGTATTTTAAGAGTTTTAACACATTTTGACAGTTTCCTGAGAAGTATGTACTAGAACCTTCAGGATATAAACTGTTTCAGTCAAAAAAGGCCACGGCAACTCAGAATCAACTGTAAACATAAACAGTATCCTCCTCATTTCAAATCATTATACACAAGTTCTGAGCTCTATAAACAGGAATTCTTAAAGTTCCGGAGAGGTTAATATTATCAGAAATCTCGTCATTTCAAAGTTTCTACCTGTAATCTCGGGAATTGAACTCGGCTTTAAATGTAGTTAGATTCTATTTACTTGTTTTTTAACTGTTTGTTACACGTTCATATTCATTTCCTGGAAACTATACTGTGTATTTTAAGAGTTTTAACACATTCTCACAGTTTCCTTAGAATTATATACTAGAACCTTGAGGATATAAACTGTCTCAGTCAAAAAAAGCCATGGCGACTCAGGATCAACTGTAAACATAAACAGTGTTCTCGTCATTTCAAATCATTATACACTAGTTCTTAGCTCTATAAACAGGAATTCTTAAAGTTTGAAATGACATTTTAGTGAAAACGCCACTTAAAATACCCTGAGTTGTTAATATTATCAGAATTGCCGTCATTTCAGAGCTTTCCACCTCTCATCTCGGTAACTGAACTGGGCCTTAAATTTAGTTAGATTCTATTTACTTGTGTTTCAACTGTTTGTTACACGTTCATATTCATTTCCTGGAAAGAGAATTGTGTATTTTTAGAGTTTTAACACATTTTGACAGTTTCCTGAGAAGTATATACTAGAACTTTCAGGATATAAACTGTTTCAGTCAAAAAACGCCACGGCAACTCAGGTTCACGTGTAAACATAAACAGTATTCTCCACATTTCAAGTCATTATACATAAGTTCTGAGCTCTATAAACAGGAATTCTTAAAGTTCCGGAGAGGTTAATATTATCAGAATTCTCGTCATTTCAAAGTTTCTACCTGTAATCTCGGGATTTGAACTCGGCTTTAAATGTAGTTAGATTCTATTTACTTGTTTTTTAACTGTTTGTTACACGTTCATATTCTTTTCCTGGAAAGAATACTGTGTATTTTAAGAGTTTTAAGACATTCTCACAGTTTCCTTAGAATTATATACTAGAACCTTCAGGATATAAAGTGTCTCAGTCAAAAAAAGCCATGGCGACTCAGGATCAACTGTAAACATAAACAGTGTTCTCGTCATTTCAAATCATTATACACTAGTTCTTAGCTCTATAAACAGGAATTCTTAAAGTTTGAAATGACATTTTAGTGAAAACGCCACTTAAAATAGCCTGAGTTGTTAATATTATCAGAATTGCCGTCATTTCAGAGCTTTCGACCTGTAATCTCGGTAACTGAACTCGGCCTTAAATGAAGTTAGATTCTATTTACTTGTGTTTCAACTGTTTGTTACACGTTCATATTCATTTCCTGGAAAGAAAATTGTGTATTTTAAGAGTTTTAACACATTTTGACAGTTTCCTGAGAAGTATATACTAGAACCTTCAGGATATAAACTGTTTCAGTCAAAAAACGCCACGGCAACTCAGAATCAACTGTAAACATAAACAATATTCTCCACATTTCAAATCATTATACACAAGTTCTGAGCTCTATAAACAGGAATTCTTAAAGTTCCGGAGATGTTAATATTATCAGAATTCTCATCATTTCAAAGTTTATACCTGTAATCTCGGGAATTGAACTCGGCTTTAAATGTACTTAGATTCTATTTAATTGTGTTTTAACTGTTTGTTACACGTTCATATTCATTTCCTGGAAAGAAAACTGTGTATTTTAAGAGTTTTAACACATTCTCACAGTTTCCTTAGAATTATATAGTAGAACCTTCAGGATATAAACTGTCTCATTCAAAAAAAGCCGTGGCAACTCAGGATCAACAGTAAACATAAACAGTATTCTCCTCATTTCAAATCATTATACACAAGTACTGAGCTCTATAAACAGGAATTCTTAAAGTTTGAAATGACATTTTAGTGAAAACGCCACTTAAAAGAGCCTGAGTTGTTAATATTATCAGAATTGCCGTCATTTCAGAGCTTTCAACCTCTAATCTCGGTAACTGAACTCGGCGTTAAATGTAGTTAGATTCTATTTACTTGTGTTTCAACTGTTTGTTACACGTTCATATTCATTTCCTGGAAAGAAAATTGTGTATTTTAAGAGTTTTAACACATTTTGACAGTTTCCTGAGAAGTATGTACTAGAACCTTCAGGATATAAACTGTTTCAGTCAAAAAAGGCCACGGCAACTCAGAATCAACTGTAAACATAAACAGTATCCTCCTCATTTCAAATCATTATACACAAGTTCTGAGCTCTATAAACAGGAATTCTTAAAGTTCCGGAGAGGTTAATATTATCAGAATTCTCGTCATTTCAAAGTTGCTACCTGTAATCTCGGGAATTGAACTCGGCTTTAAATGTAGTTAGATTCTATTTACTTGTTTTTTAACTGTTTGTTACACGTTCATATTCATTTCCTGGAAAGAATACTGTGTATTTTAAGAGTTTTAACACATTCTCACAGTTTCCTTAGAATTATATACTAGAACCTTGAGGATATAAACTGTCTCAGTCAAAAAAAGCCATGGCGACTCAGGATCAACTGTAAACATAAACAGTGTTCTCGTCATTTCAAATCATTATACACTAGTTCTTAGCTCTATAAACAGGAATTCTTAAAGTTTGAAATGACATTTTAGTGAAAACGCCACTTAAAATAGCCTGAGTTGTTAATATTATCAGAATTGCCGTCATTTCAGAGCTTTCGACCTGTAATCTCGGTAACTGAACTCGGCTTAAATGAAGTTAGATTCTATTTACTTGTGTTTCAACTGTTTGTTACACGTTCATATTCATTTCCTGGAAAGAAAATTGTGTATTTTAAGAGTTTTAACACATTATGACAGTTTCCTGAGAAGTATATACTAGAACCTTCAGGATATAAACTGTTTCAGTCAAAAAACGCCACGGCAATTCAGAATCAACTGTAAACATAAACAGTATTCTCCACATTTCAAATCATTATACACAAGTTCTGAGCTCTATAAACAGGAATTCTTAAAGTTCCGGAGATGTTAATATTATCAGAATTCTCGTCATTTCAAAGTTTATACCTGTAATCTCGGGAATTGAATTCGGCTTTAAATGTAGTTAGATTCTATTTACTTGTGTTTTAACTGTTTGTTACACGTTCATATTCATTTCCTGGAAAGAAAACTGAGTATTTTAAGAGTTTTAACACATTCTCACAGTTTCCTTAGAATTATATACTAGAACCTTGAGGATATAAACTGTCTCAGTCAAAAAAAGCCGTGGCAACTCAGGATCAACTGTAAACATAAACAGTATTCTCCTCATTTCAAATCATTATACACAAGTACTGAGCTCTATAAACAGGAATTCTTAAAGTTTGAAATGACATTTTAGTGAAAACGCCACTTAAAATACCCTGAGTTGTTAATATTATCAGAATTGCCGTCATTTCAGAGCTTTCCACCTCTCATCTCGGTAACTGAACTGGGCCTTAAATTTAGTTAGATTCTATTTACTTGTGTTTCAACTGTTTGTTACACGTTCATATTCATTTCCTGGAAAGAGAATTGTGTATTTTTAGAGTTTTAACACATTTTGACAGTTTCCTGAGAAGTATATACTAGAACTTTCAGGATATAAACTGTTTCAGTCAAAAAACGCCACGGCAACTCAGGTTCACGTGTAAACATAAACAGTATTCTCCACATTTCAAGTCATTATACATAAGTTCTGAGCTCTATAAACAGGAATTCTTAAAGTTCCGGAGAGGTTAATATTATCAGAATTCTCGTCATTTCAAAGTTTCTACCTGTAATCTCGGGATTTGAACTCGGCTTTAAATGTAGTTAGATTCTATTTACTTGTTTTTTAACTGTTTGTTACACGTTCATATTCATTTCCTGGAAAGAATACTGTGTATTTTAAGAGTTTTAAGACATTCTCACAGTTTCCTTAGAATTATATACTAGAACCTTCAGGATATAAAGTGTCTCAGTCAAAAAAAGCCATGGCGACTCAGGATCAACTGTAAACATAAACAGTGTTCTCGTCATTTCAAATCATTATACACTAGTTCTTAGCTCTATAAACAGGAATTCTTAAAGTTTGAAATGACATTTTAGTGAAAACGCCACTTAAAATAGCCTGAGTTGTTAATATTATCAGAATTGCCGTCATTTCAGAGCTTTCGACCTGTAATCTCGGTAACTGAACTCGGCCTTAAATGAAGTTAGATTCTATTTACTTGTGTTTCAACTGTTTGTTACACGTTCATATTCATTTCCTGGAAAGAAAATTGTGTATTTTAAGAGTTTTAACACATTTTGACAGTTTCCTGAGAAGTATATACTAGAACCTTCAGGATATAAACTGTTTCAGTCAAAAAACGCCACGGCAACTCAGAATCAACTGTAAACATAAACAATATTCTCCACATTTCAAATCATTATACACAAGTTCTGAGCTCTATAAACAGGAATTCTTAAAGTTCCGGAGATGTTAATATTATCAGAATTCTCGTCATTTCAAAGTTTATACCTGTAATCTCGGGAATTGAACTCGGCTTTAAATGTACTTAGATTCTATTTAATTGTGTTTTAACTGTTTGTTACACGTTCATATTCATTTCCTGGAAAGAAAACTGTGTATTTTAAGAGTTTTAACACATTCTCACAGTTTCCTTAGAATTATATAGTAGAACCTTCAGGATATAAACTGTCTCAGTCAAAAAAAGCCGTGGCAACTCAGGATCAACTGTAAACATAAACAGTATGCTCCTCATTTCAAATCATTATACACAAGTACTGAGCTCTATAAACAGGAATTCTTAAAGTTTGAAATGACATTTTAGTGAAAACGCCACTTAAAAGAGCCTGAGTTGTTAATATTATCAGAATTGCCGTCATTTCAGAGCTTTCAACCTCTAATCTCGGTAACTGAACTGGGCCTTAAATGTAGTTAGATTCTATTTACTTGTGTTTCAACTGTTTGTTACACGTTCATATTCATTTCCTGGAAAGAAAATTGTGTATTTTAAGAGTTTTAACACATTTTGACAGTTTCCTGAGAAGTATGTACTAGAACCTTAAGGATATAAACTGTTTCAGTCAAAAAAGGCCACGACAACTCAGAATCAACTGTAAACATAAACAGTATCCTCCTCATTTCAAATCATTATACACAAGTTCTGAGCTCTATAAACAGGAATTCTTAAAGTTCCGGAGAGGTTAATATTATCAGAATTCTCGTCATTTCAAAGTTGCTACCTGTAATCTCGGGAATTGAACTCGGCTTTAAATGTAGTTAGATTCTATTTACTTGTTTTTTAACTGTTTGTTACACGTTCATATTCATTTCCTGGAAAGAATACTGTGTATTTTAAGAGTTTTAACACATTCTCACAGTTTCCTTAGAATTATATACTAGAACCTTGAGGATATAAACTGTCTCAGTCAAAAAAAGCCATGGCGACTCAGGATCAACTGTAAACATAAACAGTGTTCTCGTCATTTCAAATCATTATACACTAGTTCTTAGCTCTATAAACAGGAATTCTTAAAGTTTAAAATGACATTTTAGTGAAAACGCCACTTAAAATAGCCTGAGTTGTTAATATTATCAGAATTGCCGTCATTTCAGAGCTTTCGACCTGTAATCTCGGTAACTGAACTGGGCCTTAAATGAAGTTAGATTCTATTTACTTGTGTTTCAACTGTTTGTTACACGTTCATATTCATTTCCTGGAAAGAAAATTGTGTATTTTAAGAGTTTTAACACATTTTGACAGTTTCCTGAGAAGTATATACTAGAACCTTCAGGATATAAACTGTTTCAGTCAAAAAACGCCACGGCAACTCAGAATCAACTGTAAACATAAACAGTATTCTCCACATTTCAAATCATTATACACAAGTTCTGAGCTCTATAAACAGGAATTCTTAAAGTTCCGGAGATGTTAATATTATCAGAATTCTCGTCATTTCAAAGTTTCTACCTGTAATCTCGGGAATTGAACTCGGCTTTAAATGTACTTAGATTCTATTTACTTGTGTTTTAACTGTTTGTTACACGTTCATATTCATTTCCTGGAAAGAAAACTGAGTATTTTAAGAGTTTTAACACATTCTCACAGTTTCCTTAGAATTATATACTAGAACCTTCAGGATATAAACTGTCTCAGTCAAAAAAAGCCGTGGCAACTCAGGATCAACTGTAAACATAAACAGTATTCTCCTCATTTTAAATCATTATACACAAGTACTGAGCTCTATAAACAGGAATTCTTAAAGTTTGAAGTGACATTTTAGTGAAAACGCCACTTAAAAGAACCTGAGTTGTTAATATTATCAGAATTGCCGTCATTTCAGAGCTTTCCACCTCTCATCTCGGTAACTGAACTGGGCCTTAAATGTAGTTAGATTCTATTTACTTGTGTTTCAACTGTTTGTTACACGTTCATATTCATTTCCTGGAAAGAGAATTGTGTATTTTTAGAGTTTTAACACATTTTGACAGTTTCCTGAGAAGTATATACTAGAACTTTCAGGATATAAACTGTTTCAGTCAAAAAACGCCACGGCAACTCAGGTTCACGTGTAAACATAAACAGTATTCTCCACATTTCAAGTCATTATACACAAGTTCTGAGCACTATAAACAGGAATTCTTAAAGTTCCGGAGAGGTTAATATTATCAGAATTCTCGTCATTTCAAAGTTTCTACCTGTAATCTCGGGAATTGAACTCGGCTTTAAATGTAGTTAGATTCTATTTACTTGTGTTTTAACTGTTTGTTACACGTTCATATTCATTTCCTGGAAAGAATACTGTGTATTTTAAGAGTTTTAACACATTCTCACAGTTTCCTTAGAATTATATACTAGAACCTTGAGGATATAAACTGTCTCAGTCAAAAAAAGCCATGGCGACTCAGGATCAACTGTAAACATAAACAGTGTTCTCGTAATTTCAAATCATTATACACTAGTTCTTAGCTCTATAAACAGGAATTCTTAAAGTTTGAAATGACATTTTAGTGAAAACGCCACTTAAAATAGCCTGAGTTGTTAATATTATCAGAATTGCCGTCATTTCAGAGCTTTCGACCTGTAATCTCGGTAACTGAACTCGGCCTTAAATGAAGTTAGATTCTATTTACTTGTGTTTCAACTGTTTGTTACACGTTCATATTCATTTCCTGGAAAGAAAATTGTGTATTTTAAGAGTTTTAACACATTTTGACAGTTTCCTGAGAAGTATATACTAGAACCTTCAGGATATAAACTGTTTCAGTCAAAAAACGCCACGGCAACTCAGAATCAAATGTAAACATAAACAGTATTCTCCACATTTCAAATCATTATACACAAGTTCTGAGCTCTATAAACAGGAATTCTTAAAGTTCCGGAGATGTTAATATTATCAGAATTCTCGTCATTTCAAAGTTTCTACCTGTAATCTCAGGAATTGAACTCGGCTTTAAATGTAGTTAGATTCTATTTACTTGTGTTTTAACTGTTTGTTACACGTTCATATTCATTTCCTGGAAAGAAAACTGAGTATTTTAAGAGTTTTAACACATTCTCACAGTTTCCTTGGAATTATATACTAGAACCTTGAGGATATAAACTGTCTCAGTCAAAAAAAGCCGTGGCAACTCAGGATCAACTGTAAACATAAACAGTATTCTCCTCATTTCAAATCATTATACACAAGTACTGAGCTCTATAAACAGGAATTCTTAAAGTTTGAAATGACATTGCAGTTAAAACGCCACTTAAAAGAGCCTGAGTTGTTAATATTATCAGAATTGCCGTCATTTCAGAGCTTTCCACCTCTCATCTCGGTAACTGAACTGGGCCTTAAATGTAGTTAGATTCTATTTACTTGTGTTTCAACTGTTTGTTACACGTTCATATTCATTTCCTGGAAAGAGAATTGTGTATTTTTAGAGTTTTAACACATTTTGACAGTTTCCTGAGAAGTATATACTAGAACCTTCAGGATATAAACTGTTTCAGTCAAAAAACACCACGGCAACTCAGGTTCACGTGTAAACATAAACAGTATTCTCCACATTTCAAGTCATTATACACAAGTTCTGAGCTCTATAAACAGGAATTCTTAAAGTTCCGGAGAGGTTAATATTATCAGAATTCTCGTCATTTCAAAGTTGCTACCTGTAATCTCGGGAATTGAACTCGGCTTTAAATGTAGTTAGATTCTATTTACTTGTTTTTTAACTATTTGTTACACGTTCATATTCATTTCCTGGAAAGAATACTGTGTATTTTAAGAGTTTTAACACATTCTCACAGTTTCCTTAGAATTATATACTAGAACCTTGAGGATATAAACTGTCTCAGTCAAAAAAAGCCATGGCGACTCAGGATCAACTGTAAACATAAACAGTGTTCTCGTCATTTCAAATCATTATACACTAGTTCTTAGCTCTATAAACAGGAATTCTTAAAGTTTGAAATGACATTTTAGTGAAAACGCCACTTAAAATAGCCTGAGTTGTTAATATTATCAGAATTGCCGTCATTTCAGAGCTTTCGACCTGTAATCTCGGTAACTGAACTCGGCCTTAAATGAAGTTAGATTCTATTTACTTGTGTTTCAACTGTTTGTTACACGTTCATATTCATTTCCTGGAAAGAAAATTGTGTATTTTAAGAGTTTTAACACATTTTGACAGTTTCCTGAGAAGTATGTACTAGAACCTTCAGGATATAAACTGTTTCAGTCAAAAAAGGCCACGGCAGCTCAGAATCAACTGTAAACATAAAAAGTATCCTCCTCATTTCAAATCATTATACACAAGTTCTGAGCTCTATAAACAGGAATTCTTAAAGTTCCGGAGAGGTTAATATTATCAGAATTCTCGTCATTTCAAAGTTGCTACCTGTAATCTCGGGAATTGAACTCGGCTTTAAATGTAGTTAGATTCTATTTACTTGTGTTTTAACTGTTTGTTACACGTTCATATTCATTTCCTGGAAAGAAAACTGAGTATTTTAAGAGTTTTAACACATTCTCACAGTTTCCTTAGAATTATATACTAGAACCTTGAGGATATAAACTGTCTCAGTCAAAAAAAGCCGTGGCAACTCAGGATCAACTGTAAACATAAACAGTGTTCTCGTCATTTCAAATCATTATACACTAGTTCTTAGCTCTATAAACAGGAATTCTTAAAGTTTGAAATGACATTTTAGTGAAAACGCCACTTAAAATAGCCTGAGTTGTTAATATTATCAGAATTGCCGTCATTTCAGAGCTTTCGACCTGTAATCTCGGTAACTGAACTCGGCCTTAAATGAAGTTAGATTCTATTTACTTGTGTTTCAACTGTTTGTTACACGTTCATATTCATTTCCTGGAAAGAAAATTGTGTATTTTAAGAGTTTTAACACATTTTGACAGTTTCCTGAGAAGTATGTACTAGAACCTTCAGGATATAAACTGTTTCAGTCAAAAAAGGCCACGGCAGCTCAGAATCAACTGTAAACATAAAAAGTATCCTCCTCATTTCAAATCATTATACACAAGTTCTGAGCTCTATAAACAGGAATTCTTAAAGTTCCGGAGAGGTTAATATTATCAGAATTCTCGTCATTTCAAAGTTGCTACCTGTAATCTCGGGAATTGAACTCGGCTTTAAATGTAGTTAGATTCTATTTACTTGTGTTTTAACTGTTTGTTACACGTTCATATTCATTTCCTGGAAAGAAAACTGAGTATTTTAAGAGTTTTAACACATTCTCACAGTTTCCTTAGAATTATATACTAGAACCTTGAGGATATAAACTGTCTCAGTCAAAAAAAGCCGTGGCAACTCAGGATCAACTGTAAACATAAACAGTATTCTCCTCATTTTAAATCATTATACACAAGTACTGAGCTCTATAAACAGGAATTCTTAAAGTTTGAAATGACATTTTAGTGAAAACGCCACTTAAAAGAACCTGAGTTGTTAATATTATCAGAATTGCCGTCATTTCAGAGCTTTCCACCTCTCATCTCGGTAACTGAACTGGGCCTTAAATGTAGTTAGATTCTATTTACTTGTGTTTCAACTGTTTGTTACACGTTCATATTCATTTCCTGGAAAGAGAATTGTGTATTTTTAGAGTTTTAACACATTTTGACAGTTTCCTGAGAAGTATATACTAGAACTTTCAGGATATAAACTGTTTCAGTCAAAAAACGCCACGGCAACTCAGGTTCACGTGTAAACATAAACAGTATTCCCCACATTTCAAGTCATTATACACAAGTTCTGAGCTCTATAAACAGGAATTCTTAAAGTTCCGGAGAGGTTAGTATTATCAGAATTCTCGTCATTTCAAAGTTTCTACCTGTAATCTCGGGAATTGAACTCGGCTTTAAATGTAGTTAGATTCTATTTACTTGTTTTTTAACTGTTTGTTACACGTTCATATTCATTTCCTGGAAAGAATACTGTGTATTTTAAGAGTTTTAACACATTCTCACAGTTTCCTTAGAATTATATACTAGAACCTTGAGGATATAAACTGTCTCAGTCAAAAAAAGCCATGGCGACTCAGGATCAACTGTAAACATAAACAGTGTTCTCGTCATTTCAAATCATTATACACTAGTTCTTAGCTCTATAAACAGGAATTCTTAAAGTTTGAAATGACATTTTAGTGAAAACGCCACTTAAAATAGCCTGAGTTGTTAATATTATCAGAATTGCCGTCATTTCAGAGCTTTCGACCTGTAATCTCGGTAACTGAACTCGGCCTTAAATGAAGTTAGATTCTATTTACTTGTGTTTCAACTGTTTGTTACACGTTCATATTCATTTCCTGGAAAGAAAATTGTGTATTTTAAGAGTTTTAACACATTTTGACAGTTTCCTGAGAAGTATATACTAGAACCTTCAGGATATAAACTGTTTCAGTCAAAAAACGCCACGGCAACTCAGAATCAACTGTAAACATAAACAGTATTCTCCACATTTCAAATCATTATACACAAGTTCTGAGCTCTATAAACAGGAATTCTTAAAGTTCCGGAGATGTTAATATTATCAGAATTCTCGTCATTTCAAAGTTTCTACCTGTAATCTCAGGAATTGAACTCGGCTTTAAATGTAGTTAGATTCTGTTTACTTGTGTTTTAACTGTTTGTTACACGTTCATATTCATTTCCTGGAAAGAAAACTGAGTATTTTAAGAGTTTTAACACATTCTCACAGTTTCCTTGGAATTATATACTAGAACCTTGAGGATATAAACTGTCTCAGTCAAAAAAAGCCGTGGCAACTCAGGATCAACTGTAAACATAAACAGTATTCTCCTCATTTCAAATCATTATACACAAGTACTGAGCTCTATAAACAGGAATTCTTAAAGTTTGAAATGACATTGCAGTTAAAACGCCACTTAAAAGAGCCTGAGTTGTTAATATTATCAGAATTGCCGTCATTTCAGAGCTTTCCACCTCTCATCTCGGTAACTGAACTGGGCCTTAAATGTAGTTAGATTCTATTTACTTGTGTTTCAACTGTTTGTTACACGTTCATATTCATTTCCTGGAAAGAGAATTGTGTATTTTTAGAGTTTTAACACATTTTGACAGTTTCCTGAGAAGTATATACTAGAACCTTCAGGATATAAACTGTTTCAGTCAAAAAACACCACGGCAACTCAGGTTCACGTGTAAACATAAACAGTATTCTCCACATTTCAAGTCATTATACACAAGTTCTGAGCTCTATAAACAGGAATTCTTAAAGTTCCGGAGAGGTTAATATTATCAGAATTCTCGTCATTTCAAAGTTGCTACCTGTAATCTCGGGAATTGAACTCGGCTTTAAATGTAGTTAGATTCTATTTACTTGTTTTTTAACTATTTGTTACACGTTCATATTCATTTCCTGGAAAGAATACTGTGTATTTTAAGAGTTTTAACACATTCTCACAGTTTCCTTAGAATTATATACTAGAACCTTGAGGATATAAACTGTCTCAGTCAAAAAAAGCCATGGCGACTCAGGATCAACTGTAAACATAAACAGTGTTCTCGTCATTTCAAATCATTATACACTAGTTCTTAGCTCTATAAACAGGAATTCTTAAAGTTTGAAATGACATTTTAGTGAAAACGCCACTTAAAATAGCCTGAGTTGTTAATATTATCAGAATTGCCGTCATTTCAGAGCTTTCGACCTGTAATCTCGGTAACTGAACTCGGCCTTAAATGAAGTTAGATTCTATTTACTTGTGTTTCAACTGTTTGTTACACGTTCATATTCATTTCCTGGAAAGAAAATTGTGTATTTTAAGAGTTTTAACACATTTTGACAGTTTCCTGAGAAGTATGTACTAGAACCTTCAGGATATAAACTGTTTCAGTCAAAAAAGGCCACGGCAGCTCAGAATCAACTGTAAACATAAAAAGTATCCTCCTCATTTCAAATCATTATACACAAGTTCTGAGCTCTATAAACAGGAATTCTTAAAGTTCCGGAGAGGTTAATATTATCAGAATTCTCGTCATTTCAAAGTTGCTACCTGTAATCTCGGGAATTGAACTCGGCTTTAAATGTAGTTAGATTCTATTTACTTGTGTTTTAACTGTTTGTTACACGTTCATATTCATTTCCTGGAAAGAAAACTGAGTATTTTAAGAGTTTTAACACATTCTCACAGTTTCCTTAGAATTATATACTAGAACCTTGAGGATATAAACTGTCTCAGTCAAAAAAAGCCGTGGCAACTCAGGATCAACTGTAAACATAAACAGTATTCTCCTCATTTTAAATCATTATACACAAGTACTGAGCTCTATAAACAGGAATTCTTAAAGTTTGAAATGACATTTTAGTGAAAACGCCACTTAAAAGAACCTGAGTTGTTAATATTATCAGAATTGCCGTCATTTCAGAGCTTTCCACCTCTCATCTCGGTAACTGAACTGGGCCTTAAATGTAGTTAGATTCTATTTACTTGTGTTTCAACTGTTTGTTACACGTTCATATTCATTTCCTGGAAAGAGAATTGTGTATTTTTAGAGTTTTAACACATTTTGACAGTTTCCTGAGAAGTATATACTAGAACTTTCAGGATATAAACTGTTTCAGTCAAAAAACGCCACGGCAACTCAGGTTCACGTGTAAACATAAACAGTATTCCCCACATTTCAAGTCATTATACACAAGTTCTGAGCTCTATAAACAGGAATTCTTAAAGTTCCGGAGAGGTTAGTATTATCAGAATTCTCGTCATTTCAAAGTTTCTACCTGTAATCTCGGGAATTGAACTCGGCTTTAAATGTAGTTAGATTCTATTTACTTGTTTTTTAACTGTTTGTTACACGTTCATATTCATTTCCTGGAAAGAATACTGTGTATTTTAAGAGTTTTAACACATTCTCACAGTTTCCTTAGAATTATATACTAGAACCTTGAGGATATAAACTGTCTCAGTCAAAAAAAGCCATGGCGACTCAGGATCAACTGTAAACATAAACAGTGTTCTCGTCATTTCAAATCATTATACACTAGTTCTTAGCTCTATAAACAGGAATTCTTAAAGTTTGAAATGACATTTTAGTGAAAACGCCACTTAAAATAGCCTGAGTTGTTAATATTATCAGAATTGCCGTCATTTCAGAGCTTTCGACCTGTAATCTCGGTAACTGAACTGGGCCTCAAATGAAGTTAGATTCTATTTACTTGTGTTTCAACTGTTTGTTACACGTTCATATTCATTTCCTGGAAAGAAAATTGTGTATTTTAAGAGTTTTAACACATTTTGACAGTTTCCTGAGAAGTATATACTAGAACCTTCAGGATATAAACTGTTTCAGTCAAAAAACGCCACGGCAACTCAGAATCAACTGTAAACATAAACAGTATTCTCCACATTTCAAATCATTATACACAAGTTCTGAGCTCTATAAACAGGAATTCTTAAAGTTCCGGAGATGTTAATATTATCAGAATTCTCGTCATTTCAAAGTTTCTACCTGTAATCTCAGGAATTGAACTCGGCTTTAAATGTAGTTAGATTCTGTTTACTTGTGTTTTAACTGTTTGTTACACGTTCATATTCATTTCCTGGAAAGAAAACTGAGTATTTTAAGAGTTTTAACACATTCTCACAGTTTCCTTGGAATTATATACTAGAACCTTGAGGATATAAACTGTCTCAGTCAAAAAAAGCCGTGGCAACTCAGGATCAACTGTAAACATAAACAGTATTCTCCTCATTTCAAATCATTATACACAAGTACTGAGCTCTATAAACAGGAATTCTTAAAGTTTGAAATGACATTGCAGTTAAAACGCCACTTAAAAGAGCCTGAGTTGTTAATATTATCAGAATTGCCGTCATTTCAGAGCTTTCCACCTCTCATCTCGGTAACTGAACTGGGCCTTAAATGTAGTTAGATTCTATTTACTTGTGTTTCAACTGTTTGTTACATGTTCATATTCATTTCCTGGAAAGAGAATTGTGTATTTTTAGAGTTTTAACACATTTTGACAGTTTCCTGAGAAGTATATACTAGAACTTTCACGATATAAACTGTTTCAGTCAAAAAACGCCACGGCAACTCAGGTTCACGTGTAAACATAAACAGTATTCTCCACATTTCAAGTCATTATACACAAGTTCTGAGCTCTATAAACAGGAATTCTTAAAGTTCCGGAGAGGTTAATATTATCAGAATTCTCGTCATTTCAAAGGTTCTACCTGTAATCTCGAGAATTGAACTCGGCTTTAAATGTACTTAGATTCTATTTACTTGTGTTTTAACTGTTTGTTACACGTTCATATTCATTTCCTGGAAAGAAAACTGAGTATTTTAAGAGTTTTAACACATTCTCACAGTTTCCTTAGAATTATATACTAGAACCTTGAGGATATAAACTGTCTCAGTCAAAAAAAGCCGTGGCAACTCAGGATCAACTGTAAACATAAACAGTATTCTCCTCATTTTAAATCATTATACACAAGTACTGAGCTCTATAAACAGGAATTCTTAAAGTTTGAAATGACATTTTAGTGAAAACGCCACTTAAAAGAACCTGAGTTGTTAATATTATCAGAATTGCCGTCATTTCAGAGCTTTCCACCTCTCATCTCGGTAACTGAACTGGGCCTTAAATGTAGTTAGATTCTATTTACTTGTGTTTCAACTGTTTGTTACACGTTCATATTCATTTCCTGGAAAGAGAATTGTGTATTTTTAGAGTTTTAACACATTTTGACAGTTTCCTGAGAAGTATATACTAGAACTTTCAGGATATAAACTGTTTCAGTCAAAAAACGCCACGGCAACTCAGGTTCACGTGTAAACATAAACAGTATTCTCCACATTTCAAGTCATTATACACAAGTTCTGAGCACTATAAACAGGAATTCTTAAAGTTCCGGAGAGGTTAATATTATCAGAATTCTCGTCATTTCAAAGTTTCTACCTGTAATCTCGGGAATTGAACTCGGCTTTAAATGTAGTTAGATTCTATTTACTTGTTTTTTAACTGTTTGTTACACGTTCATATTCATTTCCTGGAAAGAATACTGTGTATTTTAAGAGTTTTAACACATTCTCACAGTTTCCTTAGAATTATATACTAGAACCTTGAGGATATAAACTGTCTCAGTCAAAAAAAGCCATGGCGACTCAGGATCAACTGTAAACATAAACAGTGTTCTCGTCATTTCAAATCATTATACACTAGTTCTTAGCTCTATAAACAGGAATTCTTAAAGTTTGAAATGACATTTTAGTGAAAACGCCACTTAAAATAGCCTCAGTTGTTAATATTATCAGAATTGCCGTCATTTCAGAGCTTTCGACCTGTAATCTCGGTAACTGAACTCGGCCTTAAATGAAGTTAGATTCTATTTACTTGTGTTTCAACTGTTTGTTACACGTTCATATTCATTTCCTGGAAAGAAAATTGTGTATTTTAAGAGTTTTAACACATTTTGACAGTTTCCTGAGAAGTATATACTAGAACCTTCAGGATATAAACTGTTTCAGTCAAAAAACGCCACGGCAACTCAGAATCAACTGTAAACATAAACAGTATTCTCCACATTTCAAATCATTATACACAAGTTCTGAGCTCTATAAACAGGAATTCTTAAAGTTCCGGAGATGTTAATATTATCAGAATTCTCGTCATTTCAAAGTTTCTACCTGTAATCTCAGGAATTGAACTCGGCTTTAAATGTAGTTAGATTCTATTTACTTGTGTTTTAACTGTTTGTTACACGTTCATATTCATTTCCTGGAAAGAAAACTGAGTATTTTAAGAGTTTTAACACATTCTCACAGTTTCCTTGGAATTATATACTAGAACCTTGAGGATATAAACTGTCTCAGTCAAAAAAAGCCGTGGCAACTCAGGATCAACTGTAAACATAAACAGTATTCTCCTCATTTCAAATCATTATACACAAGTACTGAGCTCTATAAACAGGAATTCTTAAAGTTTGAAATGACATTGCAGTTAAAACGCCACTTAAAAGAGCCTGAGTTGTTAATATTATCAGAATTGCCGTCATTTCAGAGCTTTCCACCTCTCATCTCGGTAACTGAACTGGGCCTTAAATGTAGTTAGATTCTATTTACTTGTGTTTCAACTGTTTGTTACACGTTCATATTCATTTCCTGGAAAGAGAATTGTGTATTTTTAGAGTTTTAACACATTTTGACAGTTTCCTGAGAAGTATATACTAGAACCTTCAGGATATAAACTGTTTCAGTCAAAAAACACCACGGCAACTCAGGTTCACGTGTAAACATAAACAGTATTCTCCACATTTCAAGTCATTATACACAAGTTCTGAGCTCTATAAACAGGAATTCTTAAAGTTCCGGAGAGGTTAATATTATCAGAATTCTCGTCATTTCAAAGTTGCTACCTGTAATCTCGGGAATTGAACTCGGCTTTAAATGTAGTTAGATTCTATTTACTTGTTTTTTAACTATTTGTTACACGTTCATATTCATTTCCTGGAAAGAATACTGTGTATTTTAAGAGTTTTAACACATTCTCACAGTTTCCTTAGAATTATATACTAGAACCTTGAGGATATAAACTGTCTCAGTCAAAAAAAGCCATGGCGACTCAGGATCAACTGTAAACATAAACAGTGTTCTCGTCATTTCAAATCATTATACACTAGTTCTTAGCTCTATAAACAGGAATTCTTAAAGTTTGAAATGACATTTTAGTGAAAACGCCACTTAAAATAGCCTGAGTTGTTAATATTATCAGAATTGCCGTCATTTCAGAGCTTTCGACCTGTAATCTCGGTAACTGAACTCGGCCTTAAATGAAGTTAGATTCTATTTACTTGTGTTTCAACTGTTTGTTACACGTTCATATTCATTTCCTGGAAAGAAAATTGTGTATTTTAAGAGTTTTAACACATTTTGACAGTTTCCTGAGAAGTATGTACTAGAACCTTCAGGATATAAACTGTTTCAGTCAAAAAAGGCCACGGCAGCTCAGAATCAACTGTAAACATAAAAAGTATCCTCCTCATTTCAAATCATTATACACAAGTTCTGAGCTCTATAAACAGGAATTCTTAAAGTTCCGGAGAGGTTAATATTATCAGAATTCTCGTCATTTCAAAGTTGCTACCTGTAATCTCGGGAATTGAACTCGGCTTTAAATGTAGTTAGATTCTATTTACTTGTGTTTTAACTGTTTGTTACACGTTCATATTCATTTCCTGGAAAGAAAACTGAGTATTTTAAGAGTTTTAACACATTCTCACAGTTTCCTTAGAATTATATACTAGAACCTTGAGGATATAAACTGTCTCAGTCAAAAAAAGCCGTGGCAACTCAGGATCAACTGTAAACATAAACAGTATTCTCCTCATTTTAAATCATTATACACAAGTACTGAGCTCTATAAACAGGAATTCTTAAAGTTTGAAATGACATTTTAGTGAAAACGCCACTTAAAAGAACCTGAGTTGTTAATATTATCAGAATTGCCGTCATTTCAGAGCTTTCCACCTCTCATCTCGGTAACTGAACTGGGCCTTAAATGTAGTTAGATTCTATTTACTTGTGTTTCAACTGTTTGTTACACGTTCATATTCATTTCCTGGAAAGAGAATTGTGTATTTTTAGAGTTTTAACACATTTTGACAGTTTCCTGAGAAGTATATACTAGAACTTTCAGGATATAAACTGTTTCAGTCAAAAAACGCCACGGCAACTCAGGTTCACGTGTAAACATAAACAGTATTCCCCACATTTCAAGTCATTATACACAAGTTCTGAGCTCTATAAACAGGAATTCTTAAAGTTCCGGAGAGGTTAGTATTATCAGAATTCTCGTCATTTCAAAGTTTCTACCTGTAATCTCGGGAATTGAACTCGGCTTTAAATGTAGTTAGATTCTATTTACTTGTTTTTTAACTGTTTGTTACACGTTCATATTCATTTCCTGGAAAGAATACTGTGTATTTTAAGAGTTTTAACACATTCTCACAGTTTCCTTAGAATTATATACTAGAACCTTGAGGATATAAACTGTCTCAGTCAAAAAAAGCCATGGCGACTCAGGATCAACTGTAAACATAAACAGTGTTCTCGTCATTTCAAATCATTATACACTAGTTCTTAGCTCTATAAACAGGAATTCTTAAAGTTTGAAATGACATTTTAGTGAAAACGCCACTTAAAATAGCCTGAGTTGTTAATATTATCAGAATTGCCGTCATTTCAGAGCTTTCGACCTGTAATCTCGGTAACTGAACTGGGCCTTAAATGAAGTTAGATTCTATTTACTTGTGTTTCAACTGTTTGTTACACGTTCATATTCATTTCCTGGAAAGAAAATTGTGTATTTTAAGAGTTTTAACACATTTTGACAGTTTCCTGAGAAGTATATACTAGAACCTTCAGGATATAAACTGTTTCAGTCAAAAAACGCCACGGCAACTCAGAATCAACTGTAAACATAAACAGTATTCTCCACATTTCAAATCATTATACACAAGTTCTGAGCTCTATAAACAGGAATTCTTAAAGTTCCGGAGATGTTAATATTATCAGAATTCTCGTCATTTCAAAGTTTCTACCTGTAATCTCAGGAATTGAACTCGGCTTTAAATGTAGTTAGATTCTGTTTACTTGTGTTTTAACTGTTTGTTACACGTTCATATTCATTTCCTGGAAAGAAAACTGAGTATTTTAAGAGTTTTAACACATTCTCACAGTTTCCTTGGAATTATATACTAGAACCTTGAGGATATAAACTGTCTCAGTCAAAAAAAGCCGTGGCAACTCAGGATCAACTGTAAACATAAACAGTATTCTCCTCATTTCAAATCATTATACACAAGTACTGAGCTCTATAAACAGGAATTCTTAAAGTTTGAAATGACATTGCAGTTAAAACGCCACTTAAAAGAGCCTGAGTTGTTAATATTATCAGAATTGCCGTCATTTCAGAGCTTTCCACCTCTCATCTCGGTAACTGAACTGGGCCTTAAATGTAGTTAGATTCTATTTACTTGTGTTTCAACTGTTTGTTACACGTTCATATTCATTTCCTGGAAAGAGAATTGTGTATTTTTAGAGTTTTAACACATTTTGACAGTTTCCTGAGAAGTATATACTAGAACCTTCAGGATATAAACTGTTTCAGTCAAAAAACACCACGGCAACTCAGGTTCACGTGTAAACATAAACAGTATTCTCCACATTTCAAGTCATTATACACAAGTTCTGAGCTCTATAAACAGGAATTCTTAAAGTTCCGGAGAGGTTAATATTATCAGAATTCTCGTCATTTCAAAGTTGCTACCTGTAATCTCGGGAATTGAACTCGGCTTTAAATGTAGTTAGATTCTATTTACTTGTTTTTTAACTATTTGTTACACGTTCATATTCATTTCCTGGAAAGAATACTGTGTATTTTAAGAGTTTTAACACATTCTCACAGTTTCCTTAGAATTATATACTAGAACCTTGAGGATATAAACTGTCTCAGTCAAAAAAAGCCATGGCGACTCAGGATCAACTGTAAACATAAACAGTGTTCTCGTCATTTCAAATCATTATACACTAGTTCTTAGCTCTATAAACAGGAATTCTTAAAGTTTGAAATGACATTTTAGTGAAAACGCCACTTAAAATAGCCTGAGTTGTTAATATTATCAGAATTGCCGTCATTTCAGAGCTTTCGACCTGTAATCTCGGTAACTGAACTCGGCCTTAAATGAAGTTAGATTCTATTTACTTGTGTTTCAACTGTTTGTTACACGTTCATATTCATTTCCTGGAAAGAAAATTGTGTATTTTAAGAGTTTTAACACATTTTGACAGTTTCCTGAGAAGTATGTACTAGAACCTTCAGGATATAAACTGTTTCAGTCAAAAAAGGCCACGGCAGCTCAGAATCAACTGTAAACATAAAAAGTATCCTCCTCATTTCAAATCATTATACACAAGTTCTGAGCTCTATAAACAGGAATTCTTAAAGTTCCGGAGAGGTTAATATTATCAGAATTCTCGTCATTTCAAAGTTGCTACCTGTAATCTCGGGAATTGAACTCGGCTTTAAATGTAGTTAGATTCTATTTACTTGTGTTTTAACTGTTTGTTACACGTTCATATTCATTTCCTGGAAAGAAAACTGAGTATTTTAAGAGTTTTAACACATTCTCACAGTTTCCTTAGAATTATATACTAGAACCTTGAGGATATAAACTGTCTCAGTCAAAAAAAGCCGTGGCAACTCAGGATCAACTGTAAACATAAACAGTATTCTCCTCATTTTAAATCATTATACACAAGTACTGAGCTCTATAAACAGGAATTCTTAAAGTTTGAAATGACATTTTAGTGAAAACGCCACTTAAAAGAACCTGAGTTGTTAATATTATCAGAATTGCCGTCATTTCAGAGCTTTCCACCTCTCATCTCGGTAACTGAACTGGGCCTTAAATGTAGTTAGATTCTATTTACTTGTGTTTCAACTGTTTGTTACACGTTCATATTCATTTCCTGGAAAGAGAATTGTGTATTTTTAGAGTTTTAACACATTTTGACAGTTTCCTGAGAAGTATATACTAGAACTTTCAGGATATAAACTGTTTCAGTCAAAAAACGCCACGGCAACTCAGGTTCACGTGTAAACATAAACAGTATTCCCCACATTTCAAGTCATTATACACAAGTTCTGAGCTCTATAAACAGGAATTCTTAAAGTTCCGGAGAGGTTAGTATTATCAGAATTCTCGTCATTTCAAAGTTTCTACCTGTAATCTCGGGAATTGAACTCGGCTTTAAATGTAGTTAGATTCTATTTACTTGTTTTTTAACTGTTTGTTACACGTTCATATTCATTTCCTGGAAAGAATACTGTGTATTTTAAGAGTTTTAACACATTCTCACAGTTTCCTTAGAATTATATACTAGAACCTTGAGGATATAAACTGTCTCAGTCAAAAAAAGCCATGGCGACTCAGGATCAACTGTAAACATAAACAGTGTTCTCGTCATTTCAAATCATTATACACTAGTTCTTAGCTCTATAAACAGGAATTCTTAAAGTTTGAAATGACATTTTAGTGAAAACGCCACTTAAAATAGCCTGAGTTGTTAATATTATCAGAATTGCCGTCATTTCAGAGCTTTCGACCTGTAATCTCGGTAACTGAACTGGGCCTTAAATGAAGTTAGATTCTATTTACTTGTGTTTCAACTGTTTGTTACACGTTCATATTCATTTCCTGGAAAGAAAATTGTGTATTTTAAGAGTTTTAACACATTTTGACAGTTTCCTGAGAAGTATATACTAGAACCTTCAGGATATAAACTGTTTCAGTCAAAAAACGCCACGGCAACTCAGAATCAACTGTAAACATAAACAGTATTCTCCACATTTCAAATCATTATACACAAGTTCTGAGCTCTATAAACAGGAATTCTTAAAGTTCCGGAGATGTTAATATTATCAGAATTCTCGTCATTTCAAAGTTTCTACCTGTAATCTCAGGAATTGAACTCGGCTTTAAATGTAGTTAGATTCTGTTTACTTGTGTTTTAACTGTTTGTTACACGTTCATATTCATTTCCTGGAAAGAAAACTGAGTATTTTAAGAGTTTTAACACATTCTCACAGTTTCCTTGGAATTATATACTAGAACCTTGAGGATATAAACTGTCTCAGTCAAAAAAAGCCGTGGCAACTCAGGATCAACTGTAAACATAAACAGTATTCTCCTCATTTCAAATCATTATACACAAGTACTGAGCTCTATAAACAGGAATTCTTAAAGTTTGAAATGACATTGCAGTTAAAACGCCACTTAAAAGAGCCTGAGTTGTTAATATTATCAGAATTGCCGTCATTTCAGAGCTTTCCACCTCTCATCTCGGTAACTGAACTGGGCCTTAAATGTAGTTAGATTCTATTTACTTGTGTTTCAACTGTTTGTTACATGTTCATATTCATTTCCTGGAAAGAGAATTGTGTATTTTTAGAGTTTTAACACATTTTGACAGTTTCCTGAGAAGTATATACTAGAACTTTCACGATATAAACTGTTTCAGTCAAAAAACGCCACGGCAACTCAGGTTCACGTGTAAACATAAACAGTATTCTCCACATTTCAAGTCATTATACACAAGTTCTGAGCTCTATAAACAGGAATTCTTAAAGTTCCGGAGAGGTTAATATTATCAGAATTCTCGTCATTTCAAAGTTTCTACCTGTAATCTCGAGAATTGAACTCGGCTTTAAATGTACTTAGATTCTATTTACTTGTGTTTTAACTGTTTGTTACACGTTCATATTCATTTCCTGGAAAGAAAACTGAGTATTTTAAGAGTTTTAACACATTCTCACAGTTTCCTTAGAATTATATACTAGAACCTTGAGGATATAAACTGTCTCAGTCAAAAAAAGCCGTGGCAACTCAGGATCAACTGTAAACATAAACAGTATTCTCCTCATTTTAAATCATTATACACAAGTACTGAGCTCTATAAACAGGAATTCTTAAAGTTTGAAATGACATTTTAGTGAAAACGCCACTTAAAAGAACCTGAGTTGTTAATATTATCAGAATTGCCGTCATTTCAGAGCTTTCCACCTCTCATCTCGGTAACTGAACTGGGCCTTAAATGTAGTTAGATTCTATTTACTTGTGTTTCAACTGTTTGTTACACGTTCATATTCATTTCCTGGAAAGAGAATTGTGTATTTTTAGAGTTTTAACACATTTTGACAGTTTCCTGAGAAGTATATACTAGAACTTTCAGGATATAAACTGTTTCAGTCAAAAAACGCCACGGCAACTCAGGTTCACGTGTAAACATAAACAGTATTCTCCACATTTCAAGTCATTATACACAAGTTCTGAGCACTATAAACAGGAATTCTTAAAGTTCCGGAGAGGTTAATATTATCAGAATTCTCGTCATTTCAAAGTTTCTACCTGTAATCTCGGGAATTGAACTCGGCTTTAAATGTAGTTAGATTCTATTTACTTGTTTTTTAACTGTTTGTTACACGTTCATATTCATTTCCTGGAAAGAATACTGTGTATTTTAAGAGTTTTAACACATTCTCACAGTTTCCTTAGAATTATATACTAGAACCTTGAGGATATAAACTGTCTCAGTCAAAAAAAGCCATGGCGACTCAGGATCAACTGTAAACATAAACAGTGTTCTCGTCATTTCAAATCATTATACACTAGTTCTTAGCTCTATAAACAGGAATTCTTAAAGTTTGAAATGACATTTTAGTGAAAACGCCACTTAAAATAGCCTCAGTTGTTAATATTATCAGAATTGCCGTCATTTCAGAGCTTTCGACCTGTAATCTCGGTAACTGAACTCGGCCTTAAATGAAGTTAGATTCTATTTACTTGTGTTTCAACTGTTTGTTACACGTTCATATTCATTTCCTGGAAAGAAAATTGTGTATTTTAAGAGTTTTAACACATTTTGACAGTTTCCTGAGAAGTATATACTAGAACCTTCAGGATATAAACTGTTTCAGTCAAAAAACGCCACGGCAACTCAGAATCAACTGTAAACATAAACAGTATTCTCCACATTTCAAATCATTATACACAAGTTCTGAGCTCTATAAACAGGAATTCTTAAAGTTCCGGAGATGTTAATATTATCAGAATTCTCGTCATTTCAAAGTTTCTACCTGTAATCTCGAGAATTGAACTCGGCTTTAAATGTACTTAGATTCTATTTACTTGTGTTTTAACTGTTTGTTACACGTTCATATTCATTTCCTGGAAAGAAAACTGAGTATTTTAAGAGTTTTAACACATTCTCACAGTTTCCTTAGAATTATATACTAGAACCTTGAGGATATAAACTGTCTCAGTCAAAAAAAGCCGTGGCAACTCAGGATCAACTGTAAACATAAACAGTATTCTCCTCATTTTAAATCATTATACACAAGTACTGAGCTCTATAAACAGGAATTCTTAAAGTTTGAAATGACATTTTAGTGAAAACGCCACTTAAAAGAACCTGAGTTGTTAATATTATCAGAATTGCCGTCATTTCAGAGCTTTCCACCTCTCATCTCGGTAACTGAACTGGGCCTTAAATGTAGTTAGATTCTATTTACTTGTGTTTCAACTGTTTGTTACACGTTCATATTCATTTCCTGGAAAGAGAATTGTGTATTTTTAGAGTTTTAACACATTTTGACAGTTTCCTGAGAAGTATATACTAGAACTTTCAGGATATAAACTGTTTCAGTCAAAAAACGCCACGGCAACTCAGGTTCACGTGTAAACATAAACAGTATTCTCCACATTTCAAGTCATTATACACAAGTTCTGAGCACTATAAACAGGAATTCTTAAAGTTCCGGAGAGGTTAATATTATCAGAATTCTCGTCATTTCAAAGTTTCTACCTGTAATCTCGGGAATTGAACTCGGTTTTAAATGTAGTTAGATTCTATTTACTTGTTTTTTAACTGTTTGTTACACGTTCATATTCATTTCCTGGAAAGAATACTGTGTATTTTAAGAGTTTTAACACATTCTCACAGTTTCCTTAGAATTATATACTAGAACCTTGAGGATATAAACTGTCTCAGTCAAAAAAAGCCATGGCGACTCAGGATCAACTGTAAACATAAACAGTGTTCTCGTAATTTCAAATCATTATACACTAGTTCTTAGCTCTATAAACAGGAATTCTTAAAGTTTGAAATGACATTTTAGTGAAAACGCCACTTAAAATAGCCTGAGTTGTTAATATTATCAGAATTGCCGTCATTTCAGAGCTTTCGACCTGTAATCTCGGTAACTGAACTCGGCCTTAAATGAAGTTAGATTCTATTTACTTGTGTTTCAACTGTTTGTTACACGTTCATATTCATTTCCTGGAAAGAAAATTGTGTATTTTAAGAGTTTTAACACATTTTGACAGTTTCCTGAGAAGTATATACTAGAAACTTCAGGATATAAACTGTTTCAGTCAAAAAACGCCACGGCAACTCAGAATCAACTGTAAACATAAACAGTATTCTCCACATTTCAAGTCATTATACACAAGTTCTGAGCTCTATAAACAGGAATTCTTAAAGTTCCGGAGAGGTTAATATTATCAGAATTCTCGTCATTTCAAAGTTTCTACCTGTAATCTCGAGAATTGAACTCGGCTTTAAATGTACTTAGATTCTATTTACTTGTGTTTTAACTGTTTGTTACACGTTCATATTCATTTCCTGGAAAGAAAACTGAGTATTTTAAGAGTTTTAACACATTCTCACAGTTTCCTTAGAATTATATACTAGAACCTTGAGGATATAAACTGTCTCAGTCAAAAAAAGCCGTGGCAACTCAGGATCAACTGTAAACATAAACAGTATTCTCCTCATTTTAAATCATTATACACAAGTACTGAGCTCTATAAACAGGAATTCTTAAAGTTTGAAATGACATTTTAGTGAAAACGCCACTTAAAAGAACCTGAGTTGTTAATATTATCAGAATTGCCGTCATTTCAGAGCTTTCCACCTCTCATCTCGGTAACTGAACTGGGCCTTAAATGTAGTTAGATTCTATTTACTTGTGTTTCAACTGTTTGTTACACGTTCATATTCATTTCCTGGAAAGAGAATTGTGTATTTTTAGAGTTTTAACACATTTTGACAGTTTCCTGAGAAGTATATACTAGAACTTTCAGGATATAAACTGTTTCAGTCAAAAAACGCCACGGCAACTCAGGTTCACGTGTAAACATAAACAGTATTCTCCACATTTCAAGTCATTATACACAAGTTCTGAGCACTATAAACAGGAATTCTTAAAGTTCCGGAGAGGTTAATATTATCAGAATTCTCGTCATTTCAAAGTTTCTACCTGTAATCTCGGGAATTGAACTCGGCTTTAAATGTAGTTAGATTCTATTTACTTGTTTTTTAACTGTTTGTTACACGTTCATATTCATTTCCTGGAAAGAATACTGTGTATTTTAAGAGTTTTAACACATTCTCACAGTTTCCTTAGAATTATATACTAGAACCTTGAGGATATAAACTGTCTCAGTCAAAAAAAGCCATGGCGACTCAGGATCAACTGTAAACATAAACAGTGTTCTCGTCATTTCAAATCATTATACACTAGTTCTTAGCTCTATAAACAGGAATTCTTAAAGTTTGAAATGACATTTTAGTGAAAACGCCACTTAAAATAGCCTCAGTTGTTAATATTATCAGAATTGCCGTCATTTCAGAGCTTTCGACCTGTAATCTCGGTAACTGAACTCGGCCTTAAATGAAGTTAGATTCTATTTACTTGTGTTTCAACTGTTTGTTACACGTTCATATTCATTTCCTGGAAAGAAAATTGTGTATTTTAAGAGTTTTAACACATTTTGACAGTTTCCTGAGAAGTATATACTAGAACCTTCAGGATATAAACTGTTTCAGTCAAAAAACGCCACGGCAACTCAGAATCAACTGTAAACATAAACAGTATTCTCCACATTTCAAATCATTATACACAAGTTCTGAGCTCTATAAACAGGAATACTTAAAGTTCCGGAGATGTTAATATTATCAGAATTCTCGTCATTTCAAAGTTTCTACCTGTAATCTCGAGAATTGAACTCGGCTTTAAATGTACTTAGATTCTATTTACTTGTGTTTTAACTGTTTGTTACACGTTCATATTCATTTCCTGGAAAGAAAACTGAGTATTTTAAGAGTTTTAACACATTCTCACAGTTTCCTTAGAATTATATACTAGAACCTTGAGGATATAAACTGTCTCAGTCAAAAAAAGCCGTGGCAACTCAGGATCAACTGTAAACATAAACAGTATTCTCCTCATTTTAAATCATTATACACAAGTACTGAGCTCTATAAACAGGAATTCTTAAAGTTTGAAATGACATTTTAGTGAAAACGCCACTTAAAAGAACCTGAGTTGTTAATATTATCAGAATTGCCGTCATTTCAGAGCTTTCCACCTCTCATCTCGGTAACTGAACTGGGCCTTAAATGTAGTTAGATTCTATTTACTTGTGTTTCAACTGTTTGTTACACGTTCATATTCATTTCCTGGAAAGAGAATTGTGTATTTTTAGAGTTTTAACACATTTTGACAGTTTCCTGAGAAGTATATACTAGAACTTTCAGGATATAAACTGTTTCAGTCAAAAAACGCCACGGCAACTCAGGTTCACGTGTAAACATAAACAGTATTCTCCACATTTCAAGTCATTATACACAAGTTCTGAGCACTATAAACAGGAATTCTTAAAGTTCCGGAGAGGTTAATATTATCAGAATTCTCGTCATTTCAAAGTTTCTACCTGTAATCTCGGGAATTGAACTCGGCTTTAAATGTAGTTAGATTCTATTTACTTGTTTTTTAACTGTTTGTTACACGTTCATATTCATTTCCTGGAAAGAATACTGTGTATTTTAAGAGTTTTAACACATTCTCACAGTTTCCTTAGAATTATATACTAGAACCTTGAGGATATAAACTGTCTCAGTCAAAAAAAGCCATGGCGACTCAGGATCAACTGTAAACATAAACAGTGTTCTCGTCATTTCAAATCATTATACACTAGTTCTTAGCTCTATAAACAGGAATTCTTAAAGTTTGAAATGACATTTTAGTGAAAACGCCACTTAAAATAGCCTCAGTTGTTAATATTATCAGAATTGCCGTCATTTCAGAGCTTTCGACCTGTAATCTCGGTAACTGAACTCGGCCTTAAATGAAGTTAGATTCTATTTACTTGTGTTTCAACTGTTTGTTACACGTTCATATTCATTTCCTGGAAAGAAAACTGAGTATTTTAAGAGTTTTAACACATTCTCACAGTTTCCTTAGAATTATATACTAGAACCTTGAGGATATAAACTGTCTCAGTCAAAAAAAGCCGTGGCAACTCAGGATCAACTGTAAACATAAACAGTATTCTCCTCATTTTAAATCATTATACACAAGTACTGAGCTCTATAAACAGGAATTCTTAAAGTTTGAAATGACATTTTAGTGAAAACGCCACTTAAAAGAACCTGAGTTGTTAATATTATCAGAATTGCCGTCATTTCAGAGCTTTCCACCTCTCATCTCGGTAACTGAACTGGGCCTTAAATGTAGTTAGATTCTATTTACTTGTGTTTCAACTGTTTGTTACACGTTCATATTCATTTCCTGGAAAGAGAATTGTGTATTTTTAGAGTTTTAACACATTTTGACAGTTTCCTGAGAAGTATATACTAGAACTTTCAGGATATAAACTGTTTCAGTCAAAAAACGCCACGGCAACTCAGGTTCACGTGTAAACATAAACAGTATTCTCCACATTTCAAGTCATTATACACAAGTTCTGAGCACTATAAACAGGAATTCTTAAAGTTCCGGAGAGGTTAATATTATCAGAATTCTCGTCATTTCAAAGTTTCTACCTGTAATCTCGGGAATTGAACTCGGCTTTAAATGTAGTTAGATTCTATTTACTTGTTTTTTAACTGTTTGTTACACGTTCATATTCATTTCCTGGAAAGAATACTGTGTATTTTAAGAGTTTTAACACATTCTCACAGTTTCCTTAGAATTATATACTAGAACCTTGAGGATATAAACTG
Organism: Myotis daubentonii; assembly: GCF_963259705.1. Taxonomy (NCBI): domain Eukaryota; kingdom Metazoa; phylum Chordata; class Mammalia; order Chiroptera; family Vespertilionidae; genus Myotis; species Myotis daubentonii. The sequence continues at coordinate 9,509,090 of NC_081844.1, forward strand.
TCTCAGTCAAAAAAAGCCATGGCGACTCAGGATCAACTGTAAACATAAACAGTGTTCTCGTCATTTCAAATCATTATACACTAGTTCTTAGCTCTATAAACAGGAATTCTTAAAGTTTGAAATGACATTTTAGTGAAAACGCCACTTAAAATAGCCTCAGTTGTTAATATTATCAGAATTGCCGTCATTTCAGAGCTTTCGACCTGTAATCTCGGTAACTGAACTCGGCCTTAAATGAAGTTAGATTCTATTTACTTGTGTTTCAACTGTTTGTTACACGTTCATATTCATTTCCTGGAAAGAAAACTGAGTATTTTAAGAGTTTTAACACATTCTCACAGTTTCCTTGGAATTATATACTAGAACCTTGAGGATATAAACTGTCTCAGTCAAAAAAAGCCGTGGCAACTCAGGATCAACTGTAAACATAAACAGTATTCTCCTCATTTCAAATCATTATACACAAGTACTGAGCTCTATAAACAGGAATTCTTAAAGTTTGAAATGACATTGCAGTTAAAACGCCACTTAAAAGAGCCTGAGTTGTTAATATTATCAGAATTGCCATCATTTCAGAGCTTTCCACCTCTCATCTCGGTAACTGAACTGGGCCTTAAATGTAGTTAGATTCTATTTACTTGTGTTTCAACTGTTTGTTACACGTTCATATTCATTTCCTGGAAAGAGAATTGTGTATTTTTAGAGTTTTAACACATTTTGACAGTTTCCTGAGAAGTATATACTAGAACTTTCAGGATATAAACTGTTTCAGTCAATAAACACCACGGCAACTCAGGTTCACGTGTAAACATAAACAGTATTCTCCACATTTCAAGTCATTATACACAAGTTCTGAGCTCTATAAACAGGAATTCTTAAAGTTCCGGAGAGGTTAATATTATCAGAATTCTCGTCATTTCAAAGTTGCTACCTGTAATCTCGGGAATTGAACTCGGCTTTAAATGTAGTTAGATTCTATTTACTTGTTTTTTAACTATTTGTTACACGTTCATATTCATTTCCTGGAAAGAATACTGTGTATTTTAAGAGTTTTAACACATTCTCACAGTTTCCTTAGAATTATATACTAGAACCTTGAGGATATAAACTGTCTCAGTCAAAAAAAGCCATGGCGACTCAGGATCAACTGTAAACATAAACAGTGTTCTCGTCATTTCAAATCATTATACACTAGTTCTTAGCTCTATAAACAGGAATTCTTAAAGTTTGAAATGACATTTTAGTGAAAACGCCACTTAAAATAGCCTGAGTTGTTAATATTATCAGAATTGCCGTCATTTCAGAGCTTTCGACCTGTAATCTCGGTAACTGAACTCGGCCTTAAATGAAGTTAGATTCTATTTACTTGTGTTTCAACTGTTTGTTACACGTTCATATTCATTTCCTGGAAAGAAAATTGTGTATTTTAAGAGTTTTAACACATTTTGACAGTTTCCTGAGAAGTATGTACTAGAACCTTCAGGATATAAACTGTTTCAGTCAAAAAAGGCCACGGCAGCTCAGAATCAACTGTAAACATAAAAAGTATCCTCCTCATTTCAAATCATTATACACAAGTTCTGAGCTCTATAAACAGGAATTCTTAAAGTTCCGGAGAGGTTAATATTATCAGAATTCTCGTCATTTCAAAGTTGCTACCTGTAATCTCGGGAATTGAACTCGGCTTTAAATGTAGTTAGATTCTATTTACTTGTGTTTTAACTGTTTGTTACACGTTCATATTCATTTCCTGGAAAGAATACTGTGTATTTTAAGAGTTTTAACACATTCTCACAGTTTCCTTAGAATTATATACTAGAACCTTGAGGATATAAACTGTCTCAGTCAAAAAAAGCCGTGGCAACTCAGGATCAACTGTAAACATAAACAGTATTCTCCTCATTTTAAATCATTATACACAAGTACTGAGCTCTATAAACAGGAATTCTTAAAGTTTGAAATGACATTTTAGTGAAAACGCCACTTAAAAGAACCTGAGTTGTTAATATTATCAGAATTGCCGTCCTTTCAGAGCTTTCCACCTCTCATCTCGGTAACTGAACTGGGCCTTTAATGTAGTTAGATTCTATTTACTTGTGTTTCAACTGTTTGTTACACGTTCATATTCATTTCCTGGAAAGAGAATTGTGTATTTTAAGAGTTTTAACACATTTTGACAGTTTCCTGAGAAGTATATACTAGAACCTTCAGGATATAAACTGTTTCAGTCAAAAAACGCCACGGCAACTCAGGTTCACGTGTAAACATAAACAGTATTCTCCACATTTCAAGTCATTATACACAAGTTCTGAGCTCTATAAACAGGAATTCTTAAAGTTCCGGAGAGGTTAATATTATCAGAATTCTCGTCATTTCAAAGTTTCTACCTGTAATCTCGGGAATTGAACTCGGCTTTAAATGTAGTTAGATTCTATTTACTTGTTTTTTAACTGTTTGTTACACGTTCATATTCATTTCCTGGAAAGAATACTGTGTATTTTAAGAGTTTTAACACATTCTCACAGTTTCCTTAGAATTATATACTAGAACCTTGAGGATATAAACTGTCTCAGTCAAAAAAAGCCATGGCGACTCAGGATCAACTGTAAACATAAACAGTGTTCTCGTCATTTCAAATCATTATACACTAGTTCTTAGCTCTATAAACAGGAATTCTTAAAGTTTGAAATGACATTTTAGTGAAAACGCCACTTAAAATAGCCTGAGATGTTAATATTATCAGAATTGCCGTCATTTCAGAGCTTTCGACCTGTAATCTCGGTAACTGAACTGGGCCTTAAATGAAGTTAGATTCTATTTACTTGTGTTTCAACTGTTTGTTACACGTTCATATTCATTTCCTGGAAAGAAAATTGTGTATTTTAAGAGTTTTAACACATTTTGACAGTTTCCTGAGAAGTATATACTAGAACCTTCAGGATATAAACTGTTTCAGTCAAAAAACGCCACGGCAACTCAGAATCAACTGTAAACATAAACAGTATTCTCCACATTTCAAATCATTATACACAAGTTCTGAGCTCTATAAACAGGAATTCTTAAAGTTCCGGAGATGTTAATATTATCAGAATTCTCGTCATTTCAAAGTTTCTACCTGTAATCTCAGGAATTGAACTCGGCTTTAAATGTAGTTAGATTCTGTTTACTTGTGTTTTAACTGTTTGTTACACGTTCATATTCATTTCCTGGAAAGAAAACTGAGTATTTTAAGAGTTTTAACACATTCTCACAGTTTCCTTGGAATTATATACTAGAACCTTGAGGATATAAACTGTCTCAGTCAAAAAAAGCCGTGGCAACTCAGGATCAACTGTAAACATAAACAGTATTCTCCTCATTTCAAATCATTATACACAAGTACTGAGCTCTATAAACAGGAATTCTTAAAGTTTGAAATGACATTGCAGTTAAAACGCCACTTAAAAGAGCCTGAGTTGTTAATATTATCAGAATTGCCGTCATTTCAGAGCTTTCCACCTCTCATCTCGGTAACTGAACTGGGCCTTAAATGTAGTTAGATTCTATTTACTTGTGTTTCAACTGTTTGTTACATGTTCATATTCATTTCCTGGAAAGAGAATTGTGTATTTTTAGAGTTTTAACACATTTTGACAGTTTCCTGAGAAGTATATACTAGAACTTTCACGATATAAACTGTTTCAGTCAAAAAACGCCACGGCAACTCAGGTTCACGTGTAAACATAAACAGTATTCTCCACATTTCAAGTCATTATACACAAGTTCTGAGCTCTATAAACAGGAATTCTTAAAGTTCCGGAGAGGTTAATATTATCAGAATTCTCGTCATTTCAAAGTTGCTACCTGTAATCTCGGGAATTGAACTCGGCTTTAAATGTAGTTAGATTCTATTTACTTGTTTTTTAACTGTTTGTTACACGTTCATATTCATTTCCTGGAAAGAATACTGTGTATTTTAAGAGTTTTAACACATTCTCACAGTTTCCTTAGAATTATATACTAGAACCTTGAGGATATAAACTGTCTCAGTCAAAAAAAGCCATGGCGACTCAGGATCAACTGTAAACATAAACAGTGTTCTCGTCATTTCAAATCATTATACACTAGTTCTTAGCTCTATAAACAGGAATTCTTAAAGTTTGAAATGACATTTTAGTGAAAACGCCACTTAAAATAGCCTGAGATGTTAATATTATCAGAATTGCCGTCATTTCAGAGCTTTCGACCTGTAATCTCGGTAACTGAACTGGGCCTTAAATGAAGTTAGATTCTATTTACTTGTGTTTCAACTGTTTGTTACACGTTCATATTCATTTCCTGGAAAGAAAATTGTGTATTTTAAGAGTTTTAACACATTTTGACAGTTTCCTGAGAAGTATATACTAGAACCTTCAGGATATAAACTGTTTCAGTCAAAAAACGCCACGGCAACTCAGAATCAACTGTAAACATAAACAGTATTCTCCACATTTCAAATCATTATACACAAGTTCTGAGCTCTATAAACAGGAATTCTTAAAGTTCCGGAGATGTTAATATTATCAGAATTCTCGTCATTTCAAAGTTTCTACCTGTAATCTCAGGAATTGAACTCGGCTTTAAATGTAGTTAGATTCTGTTTACTTGTGTTTTAACTGTTTGTTACACGTTCATATTCATTTCCTGGAAAGAAAACTGAGTATTTTAAGAGTTTTAACACATTCTCACAGTTTCCTTGGAATTATATACTAGAACCTTGAGGATATAAACTGTCTCAGTCAAAAAAAGCCGTGGCAACTCAGGATCAACTGTAAACATAAACAGTATTCTCCTCATTTCAAATCATTATACACAAGTACTGAGCTCTATAAACAGGAATTCTTAAAGTTTGAAATGACATTGCAGTTAAAACGTCACTTAAAAGAGCCTGAGTTGTTAATATTATCAGAATTGCAGTCATTTCAGAGCTTTCCTCCTCTCATCTCGGTAACTGAACTGGGCCTTAAATGTAGTTAGATTCTATTTACTTGTGTTTCAACTGTTTGTTACATGTTCATATTCATTTCCTAGAAAGAGAATTGTGTATTTTTAGAGTTTTAACACATTTTGACAGTTTCCTGAGAAGTATATACTAGAGCTTTCACGATATAAACTGTTTCAGTCAAAAAACGCCACGGCAACTCAGGTTCACGTGTAAACATAAACAGTATTCTCCACATTTCAAGTCATTATACACAAGTTCTGAGCTCTATGAACAGGAATTCTTAAAGTTCCGGAGAGGTTAATATTATCAGAATTCTCGTCATTTCAAAGTTGCTACCTGTAATCTCGGGAATTGAACTCGGCTTTAAATGTAGTTAGATTCTATTTACTTGTTTTTTAACTGTTTGTTACACGTTCATATTCATTTCCTGGAAAGAATACTGTGTATTTTAAGAGTTTTAACACATTCTCACAGTTTCCTTAGAATTATATACTAGAACCTTGAGGATATAAACTGTCTCAGTCAAAAAAAGCCATGGCGACTCAGGATCAACTGTAAACATAAACAGTGTTCTCGTCATTTCAAATCATTATACACTAGTTCTTAGCTCTATAAACAGGAATTCTTAAAGTTTGAAATGACATTTTAGTGAAAACGCCACTTAAAATAGCCTGAGTTGTTAATATTATCAGAATTGCCGTCATTTCAGAGCTTTCGACCTGTAATCTCGGTAACTGAACTTGGCCTTAAATGAAGTTAGATTCTATTTACTTGTGTTTCAACTGTTTGTTACACGTTCATATTCATTTCCTGGAAAGAGAATTGTGTATTTTTAGAGTTTTAACACATTTTGACAGTTTCCTGAGAAGTATATACTAGAACTTTCAGGATATAAACTGTTTCAGTCAAAAAACGCCACGGCAACTCAGGTTCACGTGTAAACATAAACAGTATTCTCCACATTTCAAGTCATTATACACAAGTTCTGAGCACTATAAACAGGAATTCTTAAAGTTCCGGAGAGGTTAATATTATCAGAATTCTCGTCATTTCAAAGTTTCTACCTGTAATCTCGGGAATTGAACTCGGCTTTAAATGTAGTTAGATTCTATTTACTTGTTTTTTAACTGTTTGTTACACGTTCATATTCATTTCCTGGAAAGAATACTGTGTATTTTAAGAGTTTTAACACATTCTCACAGTTTCCATAGAATTATATACTAGAACCTTGAGGATATAAACTGTCTCAGTCAAAAAAAGCCATGGCGACTCAGGATCAACTGTAAACATAAACAGTGTTCTCGTAATTTCAAATCATTATACACTAGTTCTTATCTCTATAAACAGGAATTCTTAAAGTTTGAAATGACATTTTAGTGAAAACGCCACTTAAAATAGCCTGAGTTGTTAATATTATCAGAATTGCCGTCATTTCAGAGCTTTCGACCTGTAATCTCGGTAACAGAACTCGGCCTTAAATGAAGTTAGATTCTATTTACTTGTGTTTCAACTGTTTGTTACACGTTCATATTCATTTCCTGGAAAGAAAATTGTGTATTTTAAGAGTTTTAACACATTTTGACAGTTTCCTGAGAAGTATATACTAGAAACTTCAGGATATAAACTGTTTCAGTCAAAAAACGACACGGCAACTCAGAATCAACTGTAAACATAAACAGTATTCTCCACATTTCAAATCATTATACACAAGTTCTGAGCTCTATAAACAGGAATTCTTAAAGTTCCGGAGATGTTAATATTATCAGAATTCTCGTCATTTCAAAGTTTCTACCTGTAATCTCGAGAATTGAACTCGGCTTTAAATGTAGTTAGATTCTATTTACTTGTGTTTTAACTGTTTGTTACACGTTCATATTCATTTCCTGGAAAGAAAACTGAGTATTTTAAGAGTTTTAACACATTCTCACAGTTTCCTTAGAATTATATACTAGAACCTTGAGGATATAAACTGTCTCAGTCAAAAAAAGCCGTGGAAACTCAGGATCAACTGTAAACATAAACAGTATTCTCCTCATTTTAAATCATTATACACAAGTACTGAGCTCTATAAACAGGAATTCTTAAAGTTTGAAATGACATTTTAGTGAAAACGCCACTTAAAAGAACCTGAGTTGTTAATATTATCAGAATTGCCGTCATTTCAGAGCTTTCCACCTCTCATCTCGGTAACTGAACTGGGCTTTAAATGTAGTTAGATTCTATTTACTTGTGTTTCAACTGTTTGTTACACGTTCATATTCATTTCCTGGAAAGAGAAGTGTGTATTTTTAGAGTTTTAACACATTTTGACAGTTTCCTGAGAAGTATATACTAGAACTTTCAGGATATAAACTGTTTCAGTCAAAAAACGCCACGGCAACTCAGGTTCACGTGTAAACATAAACAGTATTCTCCACATTTCAAGTCATTATACACAAGTTCTGAGCTCTATAAACAGGAATTCTTAAAGTTCCGGAGAGGTTAATATTATCAGAATTCTCGTCATTTCAAAGTTTCTACCTGTAATCTCGGGAATTGAACTCGGCTTTAAATGTAGTTAGATTCTATTTACTTGTTTTTTAACTGTTTGTTACACGTTCATATTCATTTCCTGGAAAGAATACTGTGTATTTTAAGAGTTTTAACACATTCTCACAGTTTCCTTAGAATTATATACTAGAACCTTGAGGATATAAACTGTCTCAGTCAAAAAAAGCCATGGCGACTCAGGATCAACTGTAAACATAAACAGTGTTCTCGTCATTTCAAATCATTATACACTAGTTCTTAGCTCTATAAACAGGAATTCTTAAAGTTTGAAATGACATTTTAGTGAAAACGCCACTTAAAATAGCCTCAGTTGTTAATATTATCAGAATTGCCGTCATTTCAGAGCTTTCGACCTGTAATCTCGGTAACTGAACTCGGCCTTAAATGAAGTTAGATTCTATTTACTTGTGTTTCAACTGTTTGTTACACGTTCATATTCATTTCCTGGAAAGAAAATTGTGTATTTTAAGAGTTTTAACACATTTTGACAGTTTCCTGAGAAGTATATACTAGAACCTTCAGGATATAAACTGTTTCAGTCAAAAAACGCCACGGCAACTCAGAATCAACTGTAAACATAAACAGTATTCTCCACATTTCAAATCATTATACACAAGTTCTGAGCTCTATAAACAGGAATTCTTAAAGTTCCGGAGATGTTAATATTATCAGAATTCTCGTCATTTCAAAGTTTCTACCTGTAATCTCAGGAATTGAACTCGGCTTTAAATGTAGTGAGATTCTATTTACTTGTGTTTTAACTGTTTGTTACACGTTCATATTCATTTCCTGGAAAGAAAACTGAGTATTTTAAGAGTTTTAACACATTCTCACAGTTTCCTTGGAATTATATACTAGAACCTTGAGGATATAAACTGTCTCAGTCAAAAAAAGCCGTGGCAACTCAGGATCAACTGTAAACATAAACAGTATTCTCCTCATTTCAAATCATTATACACAAGTACTGAGCTCTATAAACAGGAATTCTTAAAGTTTGAAATGACATTGCAGTTAAAACGCCACTTAAAAGAGCCTGAGTTGTTAATATTATCAGAATTGCCGTCATTTCAGAGCTTTCCACCTCGCATCTCGGTAACTGAACTGGGCCTTAAATGTAGTTAGATTCTATTTACTTGTGTTTCAACTGTTTGTTACACGTTCATATTCATTTCCTGGAAAGAGAATTGTGTATTTTTAGAGTTTTAACACATTTTGACAGTTTCCTGAGAAGTATATACTAGAACTTTCAGGATATAAACTGTTTCAGTCAAAAAACACCACGGCAACTCAGGTTCACGTGTAAACATAAACAGTATTCTCCACATTTCAAGTCATTATACACAAGTTCTGAGCTCTATAAACAGGAATTCTTAAAGTTCCGGAGAGGTTAATATTATCAGAATTCTCGTCATTTCAAAGTTGCTACCTGTAATCTCGGGAATTGAACTCGGCTTTAAATGTAGTTAGATTCTATTTACTTGTGTTTTAACTGTTTGTTACACGTTCATATTCATTTCCTGGAAAGAAAACTGAGTATTTTAAGAGTTTTAACACATTCTCACAGTTTCCTTAGAATTATATACTAGAACCTTGAGGATATAAACTGTCTCAGTCAAAAAAAGCCGTGGCAACTCAGGATCAACTGTAAACATAAACAGTATTCTCCTCATTTTAAATCATTATACACAAGTACTGAGCTCTATAAACAGGAATTCTTAAAGTTTGAAATGACATTTTAGTGAAAACGCCACTTAAAAGAACCTGAGTTGTTAATATTATCAGAATTGCCGTCATTTCAGAGCTTTCCACCTCTCATCTCGGTAACTGAACTGGGCCTTTAATGTAGTTAGATTCTATTTACTTGTGTTTCAACTGTTTGTTACACGTTCATATTCATTTCCTGGAAAGAGAATTGTGTATTTTTAGAGTTTTAACACCTTTTGACAGTTTCCTGAGATGTATATACTAGAACTTTCAGGATATAAACTGTTTCAGTCAAAAAACGCCACGGCAACTCAGGTTCACGTGTAAACATAAACAGTATTCTCCACATTTCAAGTCATTATACACAAGTTCTGAGCTCTATAAACAGGAATTCTTAAAGTTCCGGAGAGGTTAATATTATCAGAATTCTTGTCATTTCAAAGTTGCTACCTGTAATCTCGGGAATTGAACTCGGCTTTAAATGTAGTTAGATTCTATTTACTTGTTTTTTAACTGTTTGTTACACGTTCATATTCATTTCCTGGAAAGAATACTGTGTATTTTAAGAGTTTTAACACATTCTCACAGTTTCCTTAGAATTATATACTAGAACCTTGAGGATATAAACTGTCTCAGTCAAAAAAAGCCATGGCGACTCAGGATCAACTGTAAACATAAACAGTGTTCTCGTCATTTCAAATCATTATACACTAGTTCTTAGCTCTATAAACAGGAATTCTTAAAGTTTGAAATGACATTTTAGTGAAAACGCCACTTAAAATAGCCTGAGTTGTTAATATTATCAGAATTGCCGTCATTTCAGAGCTTTCGACCTGTAATCTCGGTAACTGAACTGGGCCTTAAATGAAGTTAGATTCTATTTCCTTGTGTTTCAACTGTTTCTTACACGTTCATATTCATTTCCTGGAAAGAAAATTGTGTATATTAAGAGTTTTAACACATTTTGACAGTTTCCTGAGAAGTATATACTAGAACCTTCAGGATATAAACTGTTTCAGTCAAAAAACGCCACGGCAACTCAGAATCAACTGTAAACATAAACAGTATTCTCCACATTTAAAATAATTATACACAAGTTCTGAGCTCTATAAACAGGAATTCTTAAAGTTCCGGAGAGGTTAATATTATCAGAATTCTCGTCATTTCAAAGTTTCTACCTGTAATCTCGGGATTTGAACTCGGCTTTAAATGTAGTTAGATTCTATTTACTTGTTTTTTAACTGTTTGTTACACGTTCATATTCATTTCCTGGAAAGAATACTGTGTATTTTAAGAGTTTTAAGACATTCTCACAGTTTCCTTAGAATTATATACTAGAACCTTCAGGATATAAAGTGTCTCAGTCAAAAAAAGCCATGGCGACTCAGGATCAACTGTAAACATAAACAGTGTTCTCGTCATTTCAAATCATTATACACTAGTTCTTAGCTCTATAAACAGGAATTCTTAAAGTTTGAAATGACATTTTAGTGAAAACGCCACTTAAAATAGCCTGAGTTGTTAATATTATCAGAATTGCCGTCATTTCAGAGCTTTCGACCTGTAATCTCGGTAACTGAACTTGGCCTTAAATGAAGTTAGATTCTATTTACTTGTGTTTCAACTGTTTGTTACACGTTCATATTCATTTCCTGGAAAGAAAATTGTGTATTTTAAGAGTTTTAACACATTTTGACAGTTTCCTGAGAAGTATATACTAGAACCTTCAGGATATAAACTGTTTCAGTCAAAAAACGCCACGGCAACTCAGAATCAACTGTAAACATAAACAATATTCTCCACATTTCAAATCATTATACACAAGTTCTGAGCTCTATAAACAGGAATTCTTAAAGTTCCGGAGATGTTAATATTATCAGAATTCTCGTCATTTCAAAGTTTATACCTGTAATCTCGGGAATTGAACTCGGCTTTAAATGTACTTAGATTCTATTTAATTGTGTTTTAACTGTTTGTTACACGTTCATATTCATTTCCTGGAAAGAAAACTGTGTATTTTAAGAGTTTTAACACATTCTCACAGTTTCCTTAGAATTATATAGTAGAACCTTCAGGATATAAACTGTCTCAGTCAAAAAAAGCCGTGGCAACTCAGGATCAACTGTAAACATAAACAGTATTCTCCTCATTTCAAATCATTATACAAAGTACTGAGATCTATAAACAGGAATTCTTAAAGTTTGAAATGACATTTTAGTGAAAACGCCACTTAAAAGAGCCTGAGTTGTTAATATTATCAGAATTGCCGTCATTTCAGAGCTTTCAACCTCTAATCTCGGTAACTGAACTCGGCGTTAAATGTAGTTAGATTCTATTTACTTGTGTTTCAACTGTTTGTTACACGTTCATATTCATTTCCTGGAAAGAAAATTGTGTATTTTAAGAGTTTTAACACATTTTGACAGTTTCCTGAGAAGTATGTACTAGAACCTTCAGGATATAAACTGTTTCAGTCAAAAAAGGCCACGGCAACTCAGAATCAACTGTAAACATAAACAGTATCCTCCTCATTTCAAATCATTATACACAAGTTCTGAGCTCTATAAACAGGAATTCTTAAAGTTCCGGAGAGGTTAATATTATCAGAATTCTCGTCATTTCAAAGTTGCTACCTGTAATCTCGGGAATTGAACTCGGCTTTAAATGTAGTTAGATTCTATTTACTTGTTTTTTAACTGTTTGTTACACGTTCATATTCATTTCCTGGAAAGAATACTGTGTATTTTAAGAGTTTTAACACATTCTCACAGTTTCCTTAGAATTATATACTAGAACCTTGAGGATATAAACTGTCTCAGTCAAAAAAAGCCATGGCGACTCAGGATCAACTGTAAACATAAACAGTGTTCTCGTCATTTCAAATCATTATACACTAGTTCTTAGCTCTATAAACAGGAATTCTTAAAGTTTAAAATGACATTTTAGTGAAAACGCCACTTAAAATAGCCTGAGTTGTTAATATTATCAGAATTGCCGTCATTTCAGAGCTTTCGACCTGTAATCTCGGTAACTGAACTGGGCCTTAAATGAAGTTAGATTCTATTTACTTGTGTTTCAACTGTTTGTTACACGTTCATATTCATTTCCTGGAAAGAAAATTGTGTATTTTAAGAGTTTTAACACATTTTGACAGTTTCCTGAGAAGTATATACTAGAACCTTCAGGATATAAACTGTTTCAGTCAAAAAACGCCACGGCAACTCAGAATCAACTGTAAACATAAACAGTATTCTCCACATTTAAAATCATTATACACAAGTTCTGAGCTCTATAAACAGGAATTCTTAAAGTTCCGGAGATGTTAATATTATCAGAATTCTCGTCATTTCAAAGTTTCTACCTGTAATCTCAGGAATTGAACTCGGCTTTAAATGTAGTTAGATTCTGTTTACTTGTGTTTTAACTGTTTGTTACACGTTCATATTCATTTCCTGGAAAGAAAACTGAGTATTTTAAGAGTTTTAACACATTCTCACAGTTTCCTTGGAATTATATACTAGAACCTTGAGGATATAAACTGTCTCAGTCAAAAAAAGCCGTGGCAACTCAGGATCAACTGTAAACATAAACAGTATTCTCCTCATTTCAAATCATTATACACAAGTACTGAGCTCTATAAACAGGAATTCTTAAAGTTTGAAATGACATTGCAGTTAAAACGCCACTTAAAAGAGCCTGAGTTGTTAATATTATCAGAATTGCCGTCATTTCAGAGCTTTCCACCTCTCATCTCGGTAACTGAACTGGGCCTTAAATGTAGTTAGATTCTATTTACTTGTGTTTCAACTGTTTGTTACATGTTCATATTCATTTCCTGGAAAGAGAATTGTGTATTTTTAGAGTTTTAACACATTTTGACAGTTTCCTGAGAAGTATATACTAGAACTTTCACGATATAAACTGTTTCAGTCAAAAAACGCCACGGCAACTCAGGTTCACGTGTAAACATAAACAGTATTCTCCACATTTCAAGTCATTATACACAAGTTCTGAGCTCTATAAACAGGAATTCTTAAAGTTCCGGAGAGGTTAATATTATCAGAATTCTCGTCATTTCAAAGTTGCTACCTGTAATCTCGGGAATTGAACTCGGCTTTAAATGTAGTTAGATTCTATTTACTTGTTTTTTAACTGTTTGTTACACGTTCATATTCATTTCCTGGAAAGAATACTGTGTATTTTAAGAGTTTTAACACATTCTCACAGTTTCCTTAGAATTATATACTAGAACCTTGAGGATATAAACTGTCTCAGTCAAAAAAAGCCATGGCGACTCAGGATCAACTGTAAACATAAACAGTGTTCTCGTCATTTCAAATCATTATACACTAGTTCTTAGCTCTATAAACAGGAATTCTTAAAGTTTGAAATGACATTTTAGTGAAAACGCCACTTAAAATAGCCTGAGTTGTTAATATTATCAGAATTGCCGTCATTTCAGAGCTTTCGACCTGTAATCTCGGTAACTGAACTGGGCCTTAAATGAAGTTAGATTCTATTTACTTGTGTTTCAACTGTTTCTTACACGTTCATATTCATTTCCTGGAAAGAAAATTGTGTATATTAAGAGTTTTAACACATTTTGACAGTTTCCTGAGAAGTATATACTAGAACCTTCAGGATATAAACTGTTTCAGTCAAAAAACGCCACGGCAACTCAGAATCAACTGTAAACATAAACAGTATTCTCCACATTTAAAATCATTATACACAAGTTCTGAGCTCTATAAACAGGAATTCTTAAAGTTCCGGAGAGGTTAATATTATCAGAATTCTCGTCATTTCAAAGTTTCTACCTGTAATCTCGGGATTTGAACTCGGCTTTAAATGTAGTTAGATTCTATTTACTTGTTTTTTAACTGTTTGTTACACGTTCATATTCATTTCCTGGAAAGAATACTGTGTATTTTAAGAGTTTTAAGACATTCTCACAGTTTCCTTAGAATTATATACTAGAACCTTCAGGATATAAAGTGTCTCAGTCAAAAAAAGCCATGGCGACTCAGGATCAACTGTAAACATAAACAGTGTTCTCGTCATTTCAAATCATTATACACTAGTTCTTAGCTCTATAAACAGGAATTCTTAAAGTTTGAAATGACATTTTAGTGAAAACGCCACTTAAAATAGCCTGAGTTGTTAATATTATGAGAATTGCCTTCATTTCAGAGCTTTCGACCTGTAATCTCGGTAACTGAACTTGGCCTTAAATGAAGTTAGATTCTATTTACTTGTGTTTCAACTGTTTGTTACACGTTCATATTCATTTCCTGGAAAGAAAATTGTGTATTTTAATAGTTTTAACACATTTTGACAGTTTCCTGAGAAGTATATACTAGAACCTTCAGGATATAAACTGTTTCAGTCAAAAAACGCCACGGCAACTCAGAATCAACTGTAAACATAAACAATATTCTCCACATTTCAAATCATTATACACAAGTTCTGAGCTCTATAAACAGGAATTCTTAAAGTTCCGGAGATGTTAATATTATCAGAATTCTCGTCATTTCAAAGTTTATACCTGTAATCTCGGGAATTGAACTCGGCTTTAAATGTACTTAGATTCTATTTAATTGTGTTTTAACTGTTTGTTACACGTTCATATTCATTTCCTGGAAAGAAAACTGTGTATTTTAAGAGTTTTAACACATTCTCACAGTTTCCTTAGAATTATATAGTAGAACCTTCAGGATATAAACTGTCTCAGTCAAAAAAAGCCGTGGCAACTCAGGATCAACTGTAAACATAAACAGTATTCTCCTCATTTCAAATCATTATACACAAGTACTGAGCTCTATAAACAGGAATTCTTAAAGTTTGAAATGACATTTTAGTGAAAACGCCACTTAAAAGAGCCTGAGTTGTTAATATTATCAGAATTGCCGTCATTTCAGAGCTTTCAACCTCTAATCTCGGTAACTGAACTCGGCGTTAAATGTAGTTAGATTCTATTTACTTGTGTTTCAACTGTTTGTTACACGTTCATATTCATTTCCTGGAAAGAAAATTGTGTATTTTAAGAGTTTTAACACATTTTGACAGTTTCCTGAGAAGTATGTACTAGAACCTTCAGGATATAAACTGTTTCAGTCAAAAAAGGTCACGGCAACTCAGAATCAACTGTAAACATAAACAGTATCCTCCTCATTTCAAATCATTATACACAAGTTCTGAGCTCTATAAACAGGAATTCTTAAAGTTCCGGAGAGGTTAATATTATCAGAATTCTCGTCATTTCAAAGTTGCTACCTGTAATCTCGGGAATTGAACTCGGCTTTAAATGTAGTTAGATTCTATTTACTTGTTTTTTAACTGTTTGTTACACGTTCATATTCATTTCCTGGAAAGAATACTGTGTATTTTAAGAGTTTTAACACATTCTCACAGTTTCCTTAGAATTATATACTAGAACCTTGAGGATATAAACTGTCTCAGTCAAAAAAAGCCATGGCGACTCAGGATCAACTGTAAACATAAACAGTGTTCTCGTCATTTCAAATCATTATACACTAGTTCTTAGCTCTATAAACAGGAATTCTTAAAGTTTAAAATGACATTTTAGTGAAAACGCCACTTAAAATAGCCTGAGTTGTTAATATTATCAGAATTGCCGTCATTTCAGAGCTTTCGACCTGTAATCTCGGTAACTGAACTCGGCCTTAAATGAAGTTAGATTCTATTTACTTGTGTTTCAACTGTTTGTTACACGTTCATATTCATTTCCTGGAAAGAAAATTGTGTATTTTAAGAGTTTTAACACATTTTGACAGTTTCCTGAGAAGTATATACTAGAACCTTCAGGATATAAACTGTTTCAGTCAAAAAACGCCACGGCAACTCAGAATCAACTGTAAACATAAACAGTATTCTCCACATTTCAAATCATTATACACAAGTTCTGAGCTCTATAAACAGGAATTCTTAAAGTTCCGGAGATGTTAATATTATCAGAATTCTCGTCATTTCAAAGTTTCTACCTGTAATCTCGGGAATTGAACTCGGCTTTAAATGTACTTAGATTCTATTTACTTGTGTTTTAACTGTTTGTTACACGTTCATATTCATTTCCTGGAAAGAAAACTGAGTATTTTAAGAGTTTTAACACATTCTCACAGTTTCCTTGGAATTATATACTAGAACCTTGAGGATATAAACTGTCTCAGTCAAAAAAAGCCGTGGCAACTCAGGATCAACTGTAAACATAAACAGTATTCTCCTCATTTCAAATCATTATACACAAGTACTGAGCTCTATAAACAGGAATTCTTAAAGTTTGAAATGACATTGCAGTTAAAACGCCACTTAAAAGAGCCTGAGTTGTTAATATTATCAGAATTGCCGTCATTTCAGAGCTTTCCACCTCTCATCTCGGTAACTGAACTGGGCCTTAAATGTAGTTAGATTCTATTTACTTGTGTTTCAACTGTTTGTTACACGTTCATATTCATTTCCTGGAAAGAGAATTGTGTATTTTTAGAGTTTTAACACATTTTGACAGTTTCCTGAGAAGTATATACTAGAACTTTCAGGATATAAACTGTTTCAGTCAAAAAACGCCACGGCAACTCAGGTTCACGTGTAAACATAAACAGTATTCTCCACATTTCAAGTCATTATACACAAGTTCTGAGCTCTATAAACAGGAATTCTTAAAGTTCCGGAGAGGTTAATATTATCAGAATTCTCGTCATTTCAAAGTTGCTACCTGTAATCTCGGGAATTGAACTCGGCTTTAAATGTAGTTAGATTCTATTTACTTGTTTTTTAACTGTTTGTTACACGTTCATATTCATTTCCTGGAAAGAATACTGTGTATTTTAAGAGTTTTAACACATTCTCACAGTTTCCTTAGAATTATATACTAGAACCTTGAGGATATAAACTGTCTCAGTCAAAAAAAGCCATGGCGACTCAGGATCAACTGTAAACATAAACAGTGTTCTCGTCATTTCAAATCATTATACACTAGTTCTTAGCTCTATAAACAGGAATTCTTAAAGTTTGAAATGACATTTTAGTGAAAACGCCACTTAAAATAGCCTGAGTTGTTAATATTATCAGAATTGCCGTCATTTCAGAGCTTTCCACCTCTCATCTCGGTAACTGAACTGGGCCTTAAATGTAGTTAGATTCTATTTACTTGTGTTTCAACTGTTTGTTACACGTTCATATTCATTTCCTGGAAAGAGAATTGTGTATTTTTAGAGTTTTAACACATTTTGACAGTTTCCTGAGAAGTATATACTAGAACTTTCAGGATATAAACTGTTTCAGTCAAAAAACGCCACGGCAACTCAGGTTCACGTGTAAACATAAACAGTATTCTCCACATTTCAAGTCATTATACACAAGTTCTGAGCTCTATAAACAGGAATTCTTAAAGTTCCGGAGAGGTTAATATTATCAGAATTCTCGTCATTTCAAAGTTGCTACCTGTAATCTCGGGAATTGAACACGGCTTTAAATGTAGTTAGATTCTATTTACTTGTTTTTTAACTGTTTGTTACACGTTCATATTCATTTCCTGGAAAGAATACTGTGTATTTTAAGAGTTTTAACACATTCTCACAGTTTCCTTAGAATTATATACTAGAACCTTGAGGATATAAACTGTCTCAGTCAAAAAAAGCCATGGCGACTCAGGATCAACTGTAAACATAAACAGTGTTCTCGTCATTTCAAATCATTATACACTAGTTCTTAGCTCTATAAACAGGAATTCTTAAAGTTTGAAATGACATTTTAGTGAAAACGCCACTTAAAATAGCCTGAGTTGTTAATATTATCAGAATTGCCGTCATTTCAGAGCTTTCGACCTGTAATCTCGGTAACTGAACTCGGCCTTAAATGAAGTTAGATTCTATTTACTTGTGTTTCAACTGTTTGTTACACGTTCATATTCATTTCCTGGAAAGAAAATTGTGTATTTTAAGAGTTTTAACACATTTTGACAGTTTCCTGAGAAGTATGTACTAGAACCTTCAGGATATAAACTGTTTCAGTCAAAAAAGGCCACGGCAGCTCAGAATCAACTGTAAACATAAAAAGTATCCTCCTCATTTCAAATCATTATACACAAGTTCTGAGCTCTATAAACAGGAATTCTTAAAGTTCCGGAGAGGTTAATATTATCAGAATTCTCGTCATTTCAAAGTTGCTACCTGTAATCTCGGAAATTGAACTCGGCTTTAAATGTAGTTAGATTCTATTTACTTGTGTTTTAACTGTTTGTTACACGTTCATATTCATTTCCTGGAAAGAATACTGTGTATTTTAAGAGTTTTAACACATTCTCACAGTTTCCTTAGAATTATATACTAGAACCTTGAGGATATAAACTGTCTCAGTCAAAAAAAGCCATGGCGACTCAGGATCAACTGTAAACATAAACAGTGTTCTCGTAATTTCAAATCATTATACACTAGTTCTTAGCTCTATAAACAGGAATTCTTAAAGTTTGAAATGACATTTTAGTGAAAACGCCACTTAAAATAGCCTGAGTTGTTAATATTATCAGAATTGCCGTCATTTCAGAGCTTTCGACCTGTAATCTCGGTAACTGAACTCGGCCTTAAATGAAGTTAGATTCTATTTACTTGTGTTTCAACTGTTTGTTACACGTTCATATTCATTTCCTGGAAAGAAAATTGTGTATTTTAAGAGTTTTAACACATTTTGACAGTTTCCTGAGAAGTATGTACTAGAACCTTCAGGATATAAACTGTTTCAGTCAAAAAAGGCCACGGCAGCTCAGAATCAACTGTAAACATAAAAAGTATCCTCCTCATTTCAAATCATTATACACAAGTTCTGAGCTCTATAAACAGGAATTCTTAAAGTTCCGGAGAGGTTAATATTATCAGAATTCTCGTCATTTCAAAGTTGCTACCTGTAATCTCGGAAATTGAACTCGGCTTTAAATGTAGTTAGATTCTATTTACTTGTGTTTTAACTGTTTGTTACACGTTCATATTCATTTCCTGGAAAGAATACTGTGTATTTTAAGAGTTTTAACACATTCTCACAGTTTCCTTAGAATTATATACTAGAACCTTGAGGATATAAACTGTCTCAGTCAAAAAAAGCCATGGCGACTCAGGATCAACTGTAAACATAAACAGTGTTCTCGTAATTTCAAATCATTATACACTAGTTCTTAGCTCTATAAACAGGAATTCTTAAAGTTTGAAATGACATTTTAGTGAAAACGCCACTTAAAATAGCCTCAGTTGTTAATATTATCAGAATTGCCGTCATTTCAGAGCTTTCGACCTGTAATCTCGGTAACTGAACTCGGCCTTAAATGAAGTTAGATTCTATTTACTTGTGTTTCAACTGTTTGTTACACGTTCATATTCATTTCCTGGAAAGAAAATTGTGTATTTTAAGAGTTTTAACACATTTTGACAGTTTCCTGAGAAGTATATACTAGAACCTTCAGGATATAAACTGTTTCAGTCAAAAAACGCCACGGCAACTCAGAATCAACTGTAAACATAAACAGTATTCTCCACATATAAAATCATTATACACAAGTTCTGAGCTCTATAAACAGGAATTCTTAAAGTTCCGGAGATGTTAATATTATCAGAATTCTCGTCATTTCAAAGTTTCTACCTGTAATCTCGAGAATTGAACTCGGCTTTAAATGTACTTAGATTCTATTTACTTGTGTTTTAACTGTTTGTTACACGTTCATATTCATTTCCTGGAAAGAATACTGTGTATTTTAAGAGTTTTAACACATTCTCACAGTTTCCTTAGAATTATATACTAGAACCTTGAGGATATAAACTGTCTCAGTCAAAAAAAGCCATGGCGACTCAGGATCAACTGTAAACATAAACAGTGTTCTCGTCATTTCAAATCATTATACACTAGTTCTTAGCTCTATAAACAGGAATTCTTAAAGTTTGAAATGACATTTTAGTGAAAACGCCACTTAAAATAGCCTCAGTTGTTAATATTATCAGAATTGCCGTCATTTCAGAGCTTTCGACCTGTAATCTCGGTAACTGAACTCGGCCTTAAATGAAGTTAGATTCTATTTACTTGTGTTTCAACTGTTTGTTACACGTTCATATTCATTTCCTGGAAAGAAAATTGTGTATTTTAAGAGTTTTAACACATTTTGACAGTTTCCTGAGAAGTATATACTAGAACCTTCAGGATATAAACTGTTTCAGTCAAAAAACGCCACGGCAACTCAGAATCAACTGTAAACATAAACAGTATTCTCCACATTTCAAATCATTATACACAAGTTCTGAGCTCTATAAACAGGAATTCTTAAAGTTCCGGAGATGTTAATATTATCAGAATTCTCGTCATTTCAAAGTTTCTACCTGTAATCTCAGGAATTGAACTCGGCTTTAAATGTAGTTAGATTCTATTTACTTGTGTTTTAACTGTTTGTTACACGTTCATATTCATTTCCTGGAAAGAAAACTGAGTATTTTAAGAGTTTTAACACATTCTCACAGTTTCCTTGGAATTATATACTAGAACCTTGAGGATATAAACTGTCTCAGTCAAAAAAAGCCGTGGCAACTCAGGATCAACTGTAAACATAAACAGTATTCTCCTCATTTCAAATCATTATACACAAGTACTGAGCTCTATAAACAGGAATTCTTAAAGTTTGAAATGACATTGCAGTTAAAACGCCACTTAAAAGAGCCTGAGTTGTTAATATTATCAGAATTGCCGTCATTTCAGAGCTTTCCACCTCTCATCTCGGTAACTGAACTGGGCCTTAAATGTAGTTAGATTCTATTTACTTGTGTTTCAACTGTTTGTTACACGTTCATATTCATTTCCTGGAAAGAGAATTGTGTATTTTTAGAGTTTTAACACATTTTGACAGTTTCCTGAGAAGTATATACTAGAACTTTCAGGATATAAACTGTTTCAGTCAAAAAACACCACGGCAACTCAGGTTCACGTGTAAACATAAACAGTATTCTCCACATTTCAAGTCATTATACACAAGTTCTGAGCTCTATAAACAGGAATTCTTAAAGTTCCGGAGAGGTTAATATTATCAGAATTCTCGTCATTTCAAAGTTGCTACCTGTAATCTCGGGAATTGAACTCGGCTTTAAATGTAGTTAGATTCTATTTACTTGTTTTTTAACTATTTGTTACACGTTCATATTCATTTCCTGGAAAGAAAACTGTGTATTTTAAGAGTTTTAACACATTCTCACAGTTTCCTTAGAATTATATACTAGAACCTTGAGGATATAAACTGTCTCAGTCAAAAAAAGCCATGGCGACTCAGGATCAACTGTAAACATAAACAGTGTTCTCGTCATTTCAAATCATTATACACTAGTTCTTAGCTCTATAAACAGGAATTCTTAAAGTTTGAAATGACATTTTAGTGAAAACGCCACTTAAAATAGCCTGAGTTGTTAATATTATCAGAATTGCCGTCATTTCAGAGCTTTCGACCTGTAATCTCGGTAACTGAACTGGGCCTTAAATGTAGTTAGATTCTATTTACTTGTGTTTCAACTGTTTGTTACACGTTCATATTCATTTCCTGGAAAGAGAATTGTGTATTTTTAGAGTTTTAACACATTTTGACAGTTTCCTGAGAAGTATATACTAGAACTTTCAGGATATAAACTGTTTCAGTCAAAAAACGCCACGGCAACTCAGGTTCACGTGTAAACATAAACAGTATTCTCCACATTTCAAGTCATTATACACAAGTTCTGAGCTCTATAAACAGGAATTCTTAAAGTTCCGGAGAGGTTAATATTATCAGAATTCTCGTCATTTCAAAGTTTCTACCTGTAATCTCGGGAATTGAACTCGGCTTTAAATGTAGTTAGATTCTATTTACTTGTTTTTTAACTGTTTGTTACACGTTCATATTCATTTCCTGGAAAGAATACTGTGTATTTTAAGAGTTTTAACACATTCTCACAGTTTCCTTAGAATTATATACTAGAACCTTGAGGATATAAACTGTCTCAGTCAAAAAAAGCCATGGCGACTCAGGATCAACTGTAAACATAAACAGTGTTCTCGTCATTTCAAATCATTATACACTAGTTCTTAGCTCTATAAACAGGAATTCTTAAAGTTTGAAATGACATTTTAGTGAAAACGCCACTTAAAATAGCCTGAGTTGTTAATATTATCAGAATTGCCGTCATTTCAGAGCTTTCGACCTGTAATCTCGGTAACTGAACTGGGCCTTAAATGAAGTTAGATTCTATTTACTTGTGTTTCAACTGTTTGTTACACGTTCATATTCATTTCCTGGAAAGAAAATTGTGTATTTTAAGAGTTTTAACACATTTTGACAGTTTCCTGAGAAGTATATACTAGAACCTTCAGGATATAAACTGTTTCAATCAAAAAACGCCACGGCAACTCAGAATCAACTGTAAACATAAACAGTATTCTCCACATTTCAAATCATTATACACAAGTTCTGAGCTCTATAAACAGGAATTCTTAAAGTTCCGGAGATGTTAATATTATCAGAATTCTCGTCATTTCAAAGTTTCTACCTGTAATCTCAGGAATTGAACTCGGCTTTAAATGTAGTTAGATTCTGTTTACTTGTGTTTTAACTGTTTGTTACACGTTCATATTCATTTCCTGGAAAGAAAACTGAGTATTTTAAGAGTTTTAACACATTCTCACAGTTTCCTTGGAATTATATACTAGAACCTTGAGGATATAAACTGTCTCAGTCAAAAAAAGCCGTGGCAACTCAGGATCAACTGTAAACATAAACAGTATTCTCCTCATTTCAAATCATTATACACAAATACTGAGCTCTATAAACAGGAATTCTTAAAGTTTGAAATGACATTGCAGTTAAAACGCCACTTCAAAGAGCCTGAGTTGTTAATATTATCAGAATTGCCGTCATTTCAGAGCTTTCCACCTCTCATCTCGGTAACTGAACTGGGCCTTAAATGTAGTTAGATTCTATTTACTTGTGTTTCAACTGTTTGTTACATGTTCATATTCATTTCCTGGAAAGAGAATTGTGTATTTTTAGAGTTTTAACACATTTTGACAGTTTCCTGAGAAGTATATACTAGAACTTTCACGATATAAACTGTTTCAGTCAAAAAACGCCACGGCAACTCAGGTTCACGTGTAAACATAAACAGTATTCTCCACATTTCAAGTCATTATACACAAGTTCTGAGCTCTATAAACAGGAATTCTTAAAGTTCCGGAGAGGTTAATATTATCAGAATTCTTGTCATTTCAAAGTTGCTACCTGTAATCTCGGGAATTGAACTCGGCTTTAAATGTAGTTAGATTCTATTTACTTGTTTTTTAACTGTTTGTTACACGTTCATATTCATTTCCTGGAAAGAATACTGTGTATTTTAAGAGTTTTAACACATTCTCACAGTTTCCTTAGAATTATATACTAGAACCTTGAGGATATAAACTGTCTCAGTCAAAAAAAGCCATGGCGACTCAGGATCAACTGTAAACATAAACAGTGTTCTCGTCATTTCAAATCATTATACACTAGTTCTTAGCTCTATAAACAGGAATTCTTAAAGTTTGAAATGACATTTTAGTGAAAACGCCACTTAAAATAGCCTGAGTTGTTAATATTATCAGAATTGCCGTCATTTCAGAGCTTTCGACCTGTAATCTCGGTAACTGAACTGGGCCTTAAATGAAGTTAGATTCTATTTCCTTGTGTTTCAACTGTTTCTTACACGTTCATATTCATTTCCTGGAAAGAAAATTGTGTATATTAAGAGTTTTAACACATTTTGACAGTTTCCTGAGAAGTATATACTAGAACCTTCAGGATATAAACTGTTTCAGTCAAAAAACGCCACGGCAACTCAGAATCAACTGTAAACATAAACAGTATTCTCCACATTTAAAATAATTATACACAAGTTCTGAGCTCTATAAACAGGAATTCTTAAAGTTCCGGAGAGGTTAATATTATCAGAATTCTCGTCATTTCAAAGTTTCTACCTGTAATCTCGGGATTTGAACTCGGCTTTAAATGTAGTTAGATTCTATTTACTTGTTTTTTAACTGTTTGTTACACGTTCATATTCATTTCCTGGAAAGAATACTGTGTATTTTAAGAGTTTTAAGACATTCTCACAGTTTCCTTAGAATTATATACTAGAACCTTCAGGATATAAAGTGTCTCAGTCAAAAAAAGCCATGGCGACTCAGGATCAACTGTAAACATAAACAGTGTTCTCGTCATTTCAAATCATTATACACTAGTTCTTAGCTCTATAAACAGGAATTCTTAAAGTTTGAAATGACATTTTAGTGAAAACGCCACTTAAAATAGCCTGAGTTGTTAATATTATCAGAATTGCCGTCATTTCAGAGCTTTCGACCTGTAATCTCGGTAACTGAACTTGGCCTTAAATGAAGTTAGATTCTATTTACTTGTGTTTCAACTGTTTGTTACACGTTCATATTCATTTCCTGGAAAGAAAATTGTGTATTTTAAGAGTTTTAACACATTTTGACAGTTTCCTGAGAAGTATATACTAGAACCTTCAGGATATAAACTGTTTCAGTCAAAAAACGCCACGGCAACTCAGAATCAACTGTAAACATAAACAATATTCTCCACATTTCAAATCATTATACACAAGTTCTGAGCTCTATAAACAGGAATTCTTAAAGTTCCGGAGATGTTAATATTATCAGAATTCTCGTCATTTCAAAGTTTATACCTGTAATCTCGGGAATTGAACTCGGCTTTAAATGTACTTAGATTCTATTTAATTGTGTTTTAACTGTTTGTTACACGTTCATATTCATTTCCTGGAAAGAAAACTGTGTATTTTAAGAGTTTTAACACATTCTCACAGTTTCCTTAGAATTATATAGTAGAACCTTCAGGATATAAACTGTCTCAGTCAAAAAAAGCCGTGGCAACTCAGGATCAACTGTAAACATAAACAGTATTCTCCTCATTTCAAATCATTATACAAAGTACTGAGATCTATAAACAGGAATTCTTAAAGTTTGAAATGACATTTTAGTGAAAACGCCACTTAAAAGAGCCTGAGTTGTTAATATTATCAGAATTGCCGTCATTTCAGAGCTTTCAACCTCTAATCTCGGTAACTGAACTCGGCGTTAAATGTAGTTAGATTCTATTTACTTGTGTTTCAACTGTTTGTTACACGTTCATATTCATTTCCTGGAAAGAAAATTGTGTATTTTAAGAGTTTTAACACATTTTGACAGTTTCCTGAGAAGTATGTACTAGAACCTTCAGGATATAAACTGTTTCAGTCAAAAAAGGCCACGGCAACTCAGAATCAACTGTAAACATAAACAGTATCCTCCTCATTTCAAATCATTATACACAAGTTCTGAGCTCTATAAACAGGAATTCTTAAAGTTCCGGAGAGGTTAATATTATCAGAATTCTCGTCATTTCAAAGTTGCTACCTGTAATCTCGGGAATTGAACTCGGCTTTAAATGTAGTTAGATTCTATTTACTTGTTTTTTAACTGTTTGTTACACGTTCATATTCATTTCCTGGAAAGAATACTGTGTATTTTAAGAGTTTTAACACATTCTCACAGTTTCCTTAGAATTATATACTAGAACCTTGAGGATATAAACTGTCTCAGTCAAAAAAAGCCATGGCGACTCAGGATCAACTGTAAACATAAACAGTGTTCTCGTCATTTCAAATCATTATACACTAGTTCTTAGCTCTATAAACAGGAATTCTTAAAGTTTAAAATGACATTTTAGTGAAAACGCCACTTAAAATAGCCTGAGTTGTTAATATTATCAGAATTGCCGTCATTTCAGAGCTTTCGACCTGTAATCTCGGTAACTGAACTGGGCCTTAAATGAAGTTAGATTCTATTTACTTGTGTTTCAACTGTTTGTTACACGTTCATATTCATTTCCTGGAAAGAAAATTGTGTATTTTAAGAGTTTTAACACATTTTGACAGTTTCCTGAGAAGTATATACTAAAACCTTCAGGATATAAACTGTTTCAGTCAAAAAACGCCACGGCAACTCAGAATCAACTGTAAACATAAACAGTATTCTCCACATTTAAAATCATTATACACAAGTTCTGAGCTCTATAAACAGGAATTCTTAAAGTTCCGGAGATGTTAATATTATCAGAATTCTCGTCATTTCAAAGTTTCTACCTGTAATCTCAGGAATTGAACTCGGCTTTAAATGTAGTTAGATTCTGTTTACTTGTGTTTTAACTGTTTGTTACACGTTCATATTCATTTCCTGGAAAGAAAACTGAGTATTTTAAGAGTTTTAACACATTCTCACAGTTTCCTTGGAATTATATACTAGAACCTTGAGGATATAAACTGTCTCAGTCAAAAAAAGCCGTGGCAACTCAGGATCAACTGTAAACATAAACAGTATTCTCCTCATTTCAAATCATTATACACAAGTACTGAGCTCTATAAACAGGAATTCTTAAAGTTTGAAATGACATTGCAGTTAAAACGCCACTTAAAAGAGCCTGAGTTGTTAATATTATCAGAATTGCCGTCATTTCAGAGCTTTCCACCTCTCATCTCGGTAACTGAACTGGGCCTTAAATGTAGTTAGATTCTATTTACTTGTGTTTCAACTGTTTGTTACATGTTCATATTCATTTCCTGGAAAGAGAATTGTGTATTTTTAGAGTTTTAACACATTTTGACAGTTTCCTGAGAAGTATATACTAGAACTTTCACGATATAAACTGTTTCAGTCAAAAAACGCCACGGCAACTCAGGTTCACGTGTAAACATAAACAGTATTCTCCACATTTCAAGTCATTATACACAAGTTCTGAGCTCTATAAACAGGAATTCTTAAAGTTCCGGAGAGGTTAATATTATCAGAATTCTCGTCATTTCAAAGTTGCTACCTGTAATCTCGGGAATTGAACTCGGCTTTAAATGTAGTTAGATTCTATTTACTTGTTTTTTAACTGTTTGTTACACGTTCATATTCATTTCCTGGAAAGAATACTGTGTATTTTAAGAGTTTTAACACATTCTCACAGTTTCCTTAGAATTATATACTAGAACCTTGAGGATATAAACTGTCTCAGTCAAAAAAAGCCATGGCGACTCAGGATCAACTGTAAACATAAACAGTGTTCTCGTCATTTCAAATCATTATACACTAGTTCTTAGCTCTATAAACAGGAATTCTTAAAGTTTGAAATGACATTTTAGTGAAAACGCCACTTAAAATAGCCTGAGTTGTTAATATTATCAGAATTGCCGTCATTTCAGAGCTTTCGACCTGTAATCTCGGTAACTGAACTGGGCCTTAAATGAAGTTAGATTCTATTTACTTGTGTTTCAACTGTTTCTTACACGTTCATATTCATTTCCTGGAAAGAAAATTGTGTATATTAAGAGTTTTAACACATTTTGACAGTTTCCTGAGAAGTATATACTAGAACCTTCAGGATATAAACTGTTTCAGTCAAAAAACGCCACGGCAACTCAGAATCAACTGTAAACATAAACAGTATTCTCCACATTTAAAATCATTATACACAAGTTCTGAGCTCTATAAACAGGAATTCTTAAAGTTCCGGAGAGGTTAATATTATCAGAATTCTCGTCATTTCAAAGTTTCTACCTGTAATCTCGGGATTTGAACTCGGCTTTAAATGTAGTTAGATTCTATTTACTTGTTTTTTAACTGTTTGTTACACGTTCATATTCATTTCCTGGAAAGAATACTGTGTATTTTAAGAGTTTTAAGACATTCTCACAGTTTCCTTAGAATTATATACTAGAACCTTCAGGATATAAAGTGTCTCAGTCAAAAAAAGCCATGGCGACTCAGGATCAACTGTAAACATAAACAGTGTTCTCGTCATTTCAAATCATTATACACTAGTTCTTAGCTCTATAAACAGGAATTCTTAAAGTTTGAAATGACATTTTAGTGAAAACGCCACTTAAAATAGCCTGAGTTGTTAATATTATGAGAATTGCCTTCATTTCAGAGCTTTCGACCTGTAATCTCGGTAACTGAACTTGGCCTTAAATGAAGTTAGATTCTATTTACTTGTGTTTCAACTGTTTGTTACACGTTCATATTCATTTCCTGGAAAGAAAATTGTGTATTTTAATAGTTTTAACACATTTTGACAGTTTCCTGAGAAGTATATACTAGAACCTTCAGGATATAAACTGTTTCAGTCAAAAAACGCCACGGCAACTCAGAATCAACTGTAAACATAAACAATATTCTCCACATTTCAAATCATTATACACAAGTTCTGAGCTCTATAAACAGGAATTCTTAAAGTTCCGGAGATGTTAATATTATCAGAATTCTCGTCATTTCAAAGTTTATACCTGTAATCTCGGGAATTGAACTCGGCTTTAAATGTACTTAGATTCTATTTAATTGTGTTTTAACTGTTTGTTACACGTTCATATTCATTTCCTGGAAAGAAAACTGTGTATTTTAAGAGTTTTAACACATTCTCACAGTTTCCTTAGAATTATATAGTAGAACCTTCAGGATATAAACTGTCTCAGTCAAAAAAAGCCGTGGCAACTCAGGATCAACTGTAAACATAAACAGTATTCTCCTCATTTCAAATCATTATACACAAGTACTGAGCTCTATAAACAGGAATTCTTAAAGTTTGAAATGACATTTTAGTGAAAACGCCACTTAAAAGAGCCTGAGTTGTTAATATTATCAGAATTGCCGTCATTTCAGAGCTTTCAACCTCTAATCTCGGTAACTGAACTCGGCGTTAAATGTAGTTAGATTCTATTTACTTGTGTTTCAACTGTTTGTTACACGTTCATATTCATTTCCTGGAAAGAAAATTGTGTATTTTAAGAGTTTTAACACATTTTGACAGTTTCCTGAGAAGTATGTACTAGAACCTTCAGGATATAAACTGTTTCAGTCAAAAAAGGTCACGGCAACTCAGAATCAACTGTAAACATAAACAGTATCCTCCTCATTTCAAATCATTATACACAAGTTCTGAGCTCTATAAACAGGAATTCTTAAAGTTCCGGAGAGGTTAATATTATCAGAATTCTCGTCATTTCAAAGTTGCTACCTGTAATCTCGGGAATTGAACTCGGCTTTAAATGTAGTTAGATTCTATTTACTTGTTTTTTAACTGTTTGTTACACGTTCATATTCATTTCCTGGAAAGAATACTGTGTATTTTAAGAGTTTTAACACATTCTCACAGTTTCCTTAGAATTATATACTAGAACCTTGAGGATATAAACTGTCTCAGTCAAAAAAAGCCATGGCGACTCAGGATCAACTGTAAACATAAACAGTGTTCTCGTCATTTCAAATCATTATACACTAGTTCTTAGCTCTATAAACAGGAATTCTTAAAGTTTAAAATGACATTTTAGTGAAAACGCCACTTAAAATAGCCTGAGTTGTTAATATTATCAGAATTGCCGTCATTTCAGAGCTTTCGACCTGTAATCTCGGTAACTGAACTCGGCCTTAAATGAAGTTAGATTCTATTTACTTGTGTTTCAACTGTTTGTTACACGTTCATATTCATTTCCTGGAAAGAAAATTGTGTATTTTAAGAGTTTTAACACATTTTGACAGTTTCCTGAGAAGTATATACTAGAACCTTCAGGATATAAACTGTTTCAGTCAAAAAACGCCACGGCAACTCAGAATCAACTGTAAACATAAACAGTATTCTCCACATTTCAAATCATTATACACAAGTTCTGAGCTCTATAAACAGGAATTCTTAAAGTTCCGGAGATGTTAATATTATCAGAATTCTCGTCATTTCAAAGTTTCTACCTGTAATCTCGGGAATTGAACTCGGCTTTAAATGTACTTAGATTCTATTTACTTGTGTTTTAACTGTTTGTTACACGTTCATATTCATTTCCTGGAAAGAAAACTGAGTATTTTAAGAGTTTTAACACATTCTCACAGTTTCCTTGGAATTATATACTAGAACCTTGAGGATATAAACTGTCTCAGTCAAAAAAAGCCGTGGCAACTCAGGATCAACTGTAAACATAAACAGTATTCTCCTCATTTCAAATCATTATACACAAGTACTGAGCTCTATAAACAGGAATTCTTAAAGTTTGAAATGACATTGCAGTTAAAACGCCACTTAAAAGAGCCTGAGTTGTTAATATTATCAGAATTGCCGTCATTTCAGAGCTTTCCACCTCTCATCTCGGTAACTGAACTGGGCCTTAAATGTAGTTAGATTCTATTTACTTGTGTTTCAACTGTTTGTTACACGTTCATATTCATTTCCTGGAAAGAGAATTGTGTATTTTTAGAGTTTTAACACATTTTGACAGTTTCCTGAGAAGTATATACTAGAACTTTCAGGATATAAACTGTTTCAGTCAAAAAACGCCACGGCAACTCAGGTTCACGTGTAAACATAAACAGTATTCTCCACATTTCAAGTCATTATACACAAGTTCTGAGCTCTATAAACAGGAATTCTTAAAGTTCCGGAGAGGTTAATATTATCAGAATTCTCGTCATTTCAAAGTTGCTACCTGTAATCTCGGGAATTGAACTCGGCTTTAAATGTAGTTAGATTCTATTTACTTGTTTTTTAACTGTTTGTTACACGTTCATATTCATTTCCTGGAAAGAATACTGTGTATTTTAAGAGTTTTAACACATTCTCACAGTTTCCTTAGAATTATATACTAGAACCTTGAGGATATAAACTGTCTCAGTCAAAAAAAGCCATGGCGACTCAGGATCAACTGTAAACATAAACAGTGTTCTCGTCATTTCAAATCATTATACACTAGTTCTTAGCTCTATAAACAGGAATTCTTAAAGTTTGAAATGACATTTTAGTGAAAACGCCACTTAAAATAGCCTGAGTTGTTAATATTATCAGAATTGCCGTCATTTCAGAGCTTTCCACCTCTCATCTCGGTAACTGAACTGGGCCTTAAATGTAGTTAGATTCTATTTACTTGTGTTTCAACTGTTTGTTACACGTTCATATTCATTTCCTGGAAAGAGAATTGTGTATTTTTAGAGTTTTAACACATTTTGACAGTTTCCTGAGAAGTATATACTAGAACTTTCAGGATATAAACTGTTTCAGTCAAAAAACGCCACGGCAACTCAGGTTCACGTGTAAACATAAACAGTATTCTCCACATTTCAAGTCATTATACACAAGTTCTGAGCTCTATAAACAGGAATTCTTAAAGTTCCGGAGAGGTTAATATTATCAGAATTCTCGTCATTTCAAAGTTGCTACCTGTAATCTCGGGAATTGAACACGGCTTTAAATGTAGTTAGATTCTATTTACTTGTTTTTTAACTGTTTGTTACACGTTCATATTCATTTCCTGGAAAGAATACTGTGTATTTTAAGAGTTTTAACACATTCTCACAGTTTCCTTAGAATTATATACTAGAACCTTGAGGATATAAACTGTCTCAGTCAAAAAAAGCCATGGCGACTCAGGATCAACTGTAAACATAAACAGTGTTCTCGTCATTTCAAATCATTATACACTAGTTCTTAGCTCTATAAACAGGAATTCTTAAAGTTTGAAATGACATTTTAGTGAAAACGCCACTTAAAATAGCCTGAGTTGTTAATATTATCAGAATTGCCGTCATTTCAGAGCTTTCGACCTGTAATCTCGGTAACTGAACTCGGCCTTAAATGAAGTTAGATTCTATTTACTTGTGTTTCAACTGTTTGTTACACGTTCATATTCATTTCCTGGAAAGAAAATTGTGTATTTTAAGAGTTTTAACACATTTTGACAGTTTCCTGAGAAGTATGTACTAGAACCTTCAGGATATAAACTGTTTCAGTCAAAAAAGGCCACGGCAGCTCAGAATCAACTGTAAACATAAAAAGTATCCTCCTCATTTCAAATCATTATACACAAGTTCTGAGCTCTATAAACAGGAATTCTTAAAGTTCCGGAGAGGTTAATATTATCAGAATTCTCGTCATTTCAAAGTTGCTACCTGTAATCTCGGAAATTGAACTCGGCTTTAAATGTAGTTAGATTCTATTTACTTGTGTTTTAACTGTTTGTTACACGTTCATATTCATTTCCTGGAAAGAATACTGTGTATTTTAAGAGTTTTAACACATTCTCACAGTTTCCTTAGAATTATATACTAGAACCTTGAGGATATAAACTGTCTCAGTCAAAAAAAGCCATGGCGACTCAGGATCAACTGTAAACATAAACAGTGTTCTCGTAATTTCAAATCATTATACACTAGTTCTTAGCTCTATAAACAGGAATTCTTAAAGTTTGAAATGACATTTTAGTGAAAACGCCACTTAAAATAGCCTGAGTTGTTAATATTATCAGAATTGCCGTCATTTCAGAGCTTTCGACCTGTAATCTCGGTAACTGAACTCGGCCTTAAATGAAGTTAGATTCTATTTACTTGTGTTTCAACTGTTTGTTACACGTTCATATTCATTTCCTGGAAAGAAAATTGTGTATTTTAAGAGTTTTAACACATTTTGACAGTTTCCTGAGAAGTATGTACTAGAACCTTCAGGATATAAACTGTTTCAGTCAAAAAAGGCCACGGCAGCTCAGAATCAACTGTAAACATAAAAAGTATCCTCCTCATTTCAAATCATTATACACAAGTTCTGAGCTCTATAAACAGGAATTCTTAAAGTTCCGGAGAGGTTAATATTATCAGAATTCTCGTCATTTCAAAGTTGCTACCTGTAATCTCGGAAATTGAACTCGGCTTTAAATGTAGTTAGATTCTATTTACTTGTGTTTTAACTGTTTGTTACACGTTCATATTCATTTCCTGGAAAGAATACTGTGTATTTTAAGAGTTTTAACACATTCTCACAGTTTCCTTAGAATTATATACTAGAACCTTGAGGATATAAACTGTCTCAGTCAAAAAAAGCCATGGCGACTCAGGATCAACTGTAAACATAAACAGTGTTCTCGTAATTTCAAATCATTATACACTAGTTCTTAGCTCTATAAACAGGAATTCTTAAAGTTTGAAATGACATTTTAGTGAAAACGCCACTTAAAATAGCCTCAGTTGTTAATATTATCAGAATTGCCGTCATTTCAGAGCTTTCGACCTGTAATCTCGGTAACTGAACTCGGCCTTAAATGAAGTTAGATTCTATTTACTTGTGTTTCAACTGTTTGTTACACGTTCATATTCATTTCCTGGAAAGAAAATTGTGTATTTTAAGAGTTTTAACACATTTTGACAGTTTCCTGAGAAGTATATACTAGAACCTTCAGGATATAAACTGTTTCAGTCAAAAAACGCCACGGCAACTCAGAATCAACTGTAAACATAAACAGTATTCTCCACATATAAAATCATTATACACAAGTTCTGAGCTCTATAAACAGGAATTCTTAAAGTTCCGGAGATGTTAATATTATCAGAATTCTCGTCATTTCAAAGTTTCTACCTGTAATCTCGAGAATTGAACTCGGCTTTAAATGTACTTAGATTCTATTTACTTGTGTTTTAACTGTTTGTTACACGTTCATATTCATTTCCTGGAAAGAATACTGTGTATTTTAAGAGTTTTAACACATTCTCACAGTTTCCTTAGAATTATATACTAGAACCTTGAGGATATAAACTGTCTCAGTCAAAAAAAGCCATGGCGACTCAGGATCAACTGTAAACATAAACAGTGTTCTCGTCATTTCAAATCATTATACACTAGTTCTTAGCTCTATAAACAGGAATTCTTAAAGTTTGAAATGACATTTTAGTGAAAACGCCACTTAAAATAGCCTCAGTTGTTAATATTATCAGAATTGCCGTCATTTCAGAGCTTTCGACCTGTAATCTCGGTAACTGAACTCGGCCTTAAATGAAGTTAGATTCTATTTACTTGTGTTTCAACTGTTTGTTACACGTTCATATTCATTTCCTGGAAAGAAAATTGTGTATTTTAAGAGTTTTAACACATTTTGACAGTTTCCTGAGAAGTATATACTAGAACCTTCAGGATATAAACTGTTTCAGTCAAAAAACGCCACGGCAACTCAGAATCAACTGTAAACATAAACAGTATTCTCCACATTTCAAATCATTATACACAAGTTCTGAGCTCTATAAACAGGAATTCTTAAAGTTCCGGAGATGTTAATATTATCAGAATTCTCGTCATTTCAAAGTTTCTACCTGTAATCTCAGGAATTGAACTCGGCTTTAAATGTAGTTAGATTCTATTTACTTGTGTTTTAACTGTTTGTTACACGTTCATATTCATTTCCTGGAAAGAAAACTGAGTATTTTAAGAGTTTTAACACATTCTCACAGTTTCCTTGGAATTATATACTAGAACCTTGAGGATATAAACTGTCTCAGTCAAAAAAAGCCGTGGCAACTCAGGATCAACTGTAAACATAAACAGTATTCTCCTCATTTCAAATCATTATACACAAGTACTGAGCTCTATAAACAGGAATTCTTAAAGTTTGAAATGACATTGCAGTTAAAACGCCACTTAAAAGAGCCTGAGTTGTTAATATTATCAGAATTGCCGTCATTTCAGAGCTTTCCACCTCTCATCTCGGTAACTGAACTGGGCCTTAAATGTAGTTAGATTCTATTTACTTGTGTTTCAACTGTTTGTTACACGTTCATATTCATTTCCTGGAAAGAGAATTGTGTATTTTTAGAGTTTTAACACATTTTGACAGTTTCCTGAGAAGTATATACTAGAACTTTCAGGATATAAACTGTTTCAGTCAAAAAACACCACGGCAACTCAGGTTCACGTGTAAACATAAACAGTATTCTCCACATTTCAAGTCATTATACACAAGTTCTGAGCTCTATAAACAGGAATTCTTAAAGTTCCGGAGAGGTTAATATTATCAGAATTCTCGTCATTTCAAAGTTGCTACCTGTAATCTCGGGAATTGAACTCGGCTTTAAATGTAGTTAGATTCTATTTACTTGTTTTTTAACTATTTGTTACACGTTCATATTCATTTCCTGGAAAGAAAACTGTGTATTTTAAGAGTTTTAACACATTCTCACAGTTTCCTTAGAATTATATACTAGAACCTTGAGGATATAAACTGTCTCAGTCAAAAAAAGCCATGGCGACTCAGGATCAACTGTAAACATAAACAGTGTTCTCGTCATTTCAAATCATTATACACTAGTTCTTAGCTCTATAAACAGGAATTCTTAAAGTTTGAAATGACATTTTAGTGAAAACGCCACTTAAAATAGCCTGAGTTGTTAATATTATCAGAATTGCCGTCATTTCAGAGCTTTCGACCTGTAATCTCGGTAACTGAACTGGGCCTTAAATGTAGTTAGATTCTATTTACTTGTGTTTCAACTGTTTGTTACACGTTCATATTCATTTCCTGGAAAGAGAATTGTGTATTTTTAGAGTTTTAACACATTTTGACAGTTTCCTGAGAAGTATATACTAGAACTTTCAGGATATAAACTGTTTCAGTCAAAAAACGCCACGGCAACTCAGGTTCACGTGTAAACATAAACAGTATTCTCCACATTTCAAGTCATTATACACAAGTTCTGAGCTCTATAAACAGGAATTCTTAAAGTTCCGGAGAGGTTAATATTATCAGAATTCTCGTCATTTCAAAGTTTCTACCTGTAATCTCGGGAATTGAACTCGGCTTTAAATGTAGTTAGATTCTATTTACTTGTTTTTTAACTGTTTGTTACACGTTCATATTCATTTCCTGGAAAGAATACTGTGTATTTTAAGAGTTTTAACACATTCTCACAGTTTCCTTAGAATTATATACTAGAACCTTGAGGATATAAACTGTCTCAGTCAAAAAAAGCCATGGCGACTCAGGATCAACTGTAAACATAAACAGTGTTCTCGTCATTTCAAATCATTATACACTAGTTCTTAGCTCTATAAACAGGAATTCTTAAAGTTTGAAATGACATTTTAGTGAAAACGCCACTTAAAATAGCCTGAGTTGTTAATATTATCAGAATTGCCGTCATTTCAGAGCTTTCGACCTGTAATCTCGGTAACTGAACTGGGCCTTAAATGAAGTTAGATTCTATTTACTTGTGTTTCAACTGTTTGTTACACGTTCATATTCATTTCCTGGAAAGAAAATTGTGTATTTTAAGAGTTTTAACACATTTTGACAGTTTCCTGAGAAGTATATACTAGAACCTTCAGGATATAAACTGTTTCAATCAAAAAACGCCACGGCAACTCAGAATCAACTGTAAACATAAACAGTATTCTCCACATTTCAAATCATTATACACAAGTTCTGAGCTCTATAAACAGGAATTCTTAAAGTTCCGGAGATGTTAATATTATCAGAATTCTCGTCATTTCAAAGTTTCTACCTGTAATCTCAGGAATTGAACTCGGCTTTAAATGTAGTTAGATTCTGTTTACTTGTGTTTTAACTGTTTGTTACACGTTCATATTCATTTCCTGGAAAGAAAACTGAGTATTTTAAGAGTTTTAACACATTCTCACAGTTTCCTTGGAATTATATACTAGAACCTTGAGGATATAAACTGTCTCAGTCAAAAAAAGCCGTGGCAACTCAGGATCAACTGTAAACATAAACAGTATTCTCCTCATTTCAAATCATTATACACAAATACTGAGCTCTATAAACAGGAATTCTTAAAGTTTGAAATGACATTGCAGTTAAAACGCCACTTCAAAGAGCCTGAGTTGTTAATATTATCAGAATTGCCGTCATTTCAGAGCTTTCCACCTCTCATCTCGGTAACTGAACTGGGCCTTAAATGTAGTTAGATTCTATTTACTTGTGTTTCAACTGTTTGTTACATGTTCATATTCATTTCCTGGAAAGAGAATTGTGTATTTTTAGAGTTTTAACACATTTTGACAGTTTCCTGAGAAGTATATACTAGAACTTTCACGATATAAACTGTTTCAGTCAAAAAACGCCACGGCAACTCAGGTTCACGTGTAAACATAAACAGTATTCTCCACATTTCAAGTCATTATACACAAGTTCTGAGCTCTATAAACAGGAATTCTTAAAGTTCCGGAGAGGTTAATATTATCAGAATTCTCGTCATTTCAAAGTTGCTACCTGTAATCTCGGGAATTGAACTCGGCTTTAAATGTAGTTAGATTCTATTTACTTGTTTTTTAACTGTTTGTTACACGTTCATATTCATTTCCTGGAAAGAATACTGTGTATTTTAAGAGTTTTAACACATTCTCACAGTTTCCTTAGAATTATATACTAGAACCTTGAGGATATAAACTGTCTCAGTCAAAAAAAGCCATGGCGACTCAGGATCAACTGTAAACATAAACAGTGTTCTCGTCATTTCAAATCATTATACACTAGTTCTTAGCTCTATAAACAGGAATTCTTAAAGTTTGAAATGACATTTTAGTGAAAACGCCACTTAAAATAGCCTGAGTTGTTAATATTATCAGAATTGCCGTCATTTCAGAGCTTTCGACCTGTAATCTCGGTAACTGAACTGGGCCTTAAATGAAGTTAGATTCTATTTACTAGTGTTTCAACTGTTTGTTACACGTTCATATTCATTTCCTGGAAAGAAAATTGTGTATTTTAAGAGTTTTAACACATTTTGACAGTTTCCTGAGAAGTATATACTAGAACCTTCAGGATATAAACTGTTTCAGTCAAAAAACGCCACGGCAACTCAGAATCAACTGTAAACATAAACAGTATTCTCCACATTTCAAATCATTATACACAAGTTCTGAGCTCTATAAACAGGAATTCTTAAAGTTCCGGAGATGTTAATATTATCAGAATTCTCGTCATTTCAAAGTTTCTACCTGTAATCTCAGGAATTGAACTCGGCTTTAAATGTAGTTAGATTCTATTTACTTGTGTTTTAACTGTTTGTTACACGTTCATATTCATTTCCTGGAAAGAAAACTGAGTATTTTAAGAGTTTTAACACATTCTCACAGTTTCCTTGGAATTATATACTAGAACCTTGAGGATATAAACTGTCTCAGTCAAAAAAAGCCGTGGCAACTCAGGATCAACTGTAAACATAAACAGTATTCTCCTCATTTCAAATCATTATACACAAGTACTGAGCTCTATAAACAGGAATTCTTAAAGTTTGAAATGACATTGTAGTTAAAACGCCACTTAAAATAGCCTGAGTTGTTAATATTATCAGAATTGCCGTCATTTCAGAGCTTTCCACCTCTCATCTCGGTAACTGAACTGGGCCTTAAATGTAGTTAGATTCTATTTACTTGTGTTTCAACTGTTTGTTACACGTTCGTATTCATTTCCTGGAAAGAGAATTGTGTATTTTTAGAGTTTTAACACATTTTGACAGTTTCCTGAGAAGTATATACTAGAACTTTCAGGATATAAACTGTTTCAGTCAAAAAACGCCACGGCAACTCAGGTTCACGTGTAAACATAAACAGTATTCTCCACATTTCAAGTCATTATACACAAGTTCTGAGCTCTATAAACAGGAATTCTTAAAGTTCCGGAGAGGTTAATATTATCAGAATTCTCGTCATTTCAAAGTTGCTACCTGTAATCTCGGGAATTGAACTCGGCTTTAAATGTAGTTAGATTCTATTTACTTGTTTTTTAACTGTTTGTTACACGTTCATATTCATTTCCTGGAAAGAATACTGTGTATTTTAAGAGTTTTAACACATTCTCACAGTTTCCTTAGAATTATATACTAGAACCTTGAGGATATAAACTGTCTCAGTCAAAAAAAAGCCATGGCGACTCAGGATCAACTGTAAACATAAACAGTGTTCTCGTCATTTCAAATCATTATACACTAGTTCTTAGCTCTATAAACAGGAATTCTTAAAGTTTGAAATGACATTTTAGTGAAAACGCCACTTAAAATAGCCTGAGTTGTTAATATTATCAGAATTGCCGTCATTTCAGAGCTTTCGACCTGTAATCTCGGTAACTGAACTGGGCCTTAAATGAAGTTAGATTCTATTTACTTGTGTTTCAACTGTTTGTTACACGTTCATATTCATTTCCTGGAAAGAAAATTGTGTATATTA
Source organism: Myotis daubentonii (assembly GCF_963259705.1). NCBI lineage: Eukaryota > Metazoa > Chordata > Mammalia > Chiroptera > Vespertilionidae > Myotis > Myotis daubentonii. The sequence goes on from NC_081844.1 coordinate 9,548,374, forward strand.
AGAGTTTTAACACATTTTGACAGTTTCCTGAGAAGTATATACTAGAACCTTCAGGATATAAACTGTTTCAGTCAAAAAACGCCACGGCAACTCAGAATCAACTGTAAACATAAACAGTATTCTCCACATATAAAATCATTATACACAAGTTCTGAGCTCTATAAACAGGAATTCTTAAAGTTCCGGAGATGTTAATATTATCAGAATTCTCGTCATTTCAAAGTTTCTACCTGTAATCTCAGGAATTGAACTCGGCTTTAAATGTAGTTAGATTCTATTTACTTGTGTTTTAACTGTTTGTTACACGTTCATATTCATTTCCTGGAAAGAAAACTGAGTATTTTAAGAGTTTTAACACATTCTCACAGTTTCCTTGGAATTATATACTAGAACCTTGAGGATATAAACTGTCTCAGTCAAAAAAAGCCGTGGCAACTCAGGATCAACTGTAAACATAAACAGTATTCTCCTCATTTCAAATCATTATACACAAGTACTGAGCTCTATAAACAGGAATTCTTAAAGTTTGAAATGACATTGCAGTTAAAACGCCACTTAAAAGAGCCTGAGTTGTTAATATTATCAGAATTGCCGTCATTTCAGAGCTTTCCACCTCTCATCTCGGTAACTGAACTGGGCCTTAAATGTAGTTAGATTCTATTTACTTGTGTTTCAACTGTTTGTTACACGTTCATATTCATTTCCTGGAAAGAGAATTGTGTATTTTTAGAGTTTTAACACATTTTGACAGTTTCCTGAGAAGTATATACTAGAACTTTCAGGATATAAACTGTTTCAGTCAAAAAACGCCACGGCAACTCAGGTTCACCTGTAAACATAAACAGTATTCTCCACATTTCAAGTCATTATACACAAGTTCTGAGCTCTATAAACAGGAATTCTTAAAGTTCCGGAGAGGTTAATATTATCAGAATTCTCGTCATTTCAAAGTTGCTACCTGTAATCTCGGGAATTGAACTCGGCTTTAAATGTAGTTAGATTCTATTTACTTGTGTTTTAACTGTTTGTTACACGTTCATATTCATTTCCTGGAAAGAAAACTGAGTATTTTAAGAGTTTTAACACATTCTCACAGTTTCCTTAGAATTATATACTAGAACCTTGAGGATATAAACTGTCTCAGTCAAAAAAAGCCATGGCGACTCAGGATCAACTGTAAACATAAACAGTGTTCTCGTCATTTCAAATCATTATACACTAGTTCTTAGCTCTATAAACAGGAATTCTTAAAGTTTGAAATGACATTTTAGTGAAAACGCCACTTAAAATAGCCTGAGTTGTTAATATTATCAGAATTGCCGTCATTTCAGAGCTTTCGACCTGTAATCTCGGTAACTGAACTCGGCCTTAAATGAAGTTAGATTCTATTTACTTGTGTTTCAACTGTTTGTTACACGTTCATATTCATTTCCTGGAAAGAAAATTGTGTATTTTAAGAGTTTTAACACATTTTGACAGTTTCCTGAGAAGTATGTACTAGAACCTTCAGGATATAAACTGTTTCAGTCAAAAAAGGCCACGGCAGCTCAGAATCAACTGTAAACATAAAAAGTATCCTCCTCATTTCAAATCATTATACACAAGTTCTGAGCTCTATAAACAGGAATTCTTAAAGTTCCGGAGAGGTTAATATTATCAGAATTCTCGTCATTTCAAAGTTGCTACCTGTAATCTCGGAAATTGAACTCGGCTTTAAATGTAGTTAGATTCTATTTACTTGTGTTTTAACTGTTTGTTACACGTTCATATTCATTTCCTGGAAAGAATACTGTGTATTTTAAGAGTTTTAACACATTCTCACAGTTTCCTTAGAATTATATACTAGAACCTTGAGGATATAAACTGTCTCAGTCAAAAAAAGCCATGGCGACTCAGGATCAACTGTAAACATAAACAGTGTTCTCGTAATTTCAAATCATTATACACTAGTTCTTAGCTCTATAAACAGGAATTCTTAAAGTTTGAAATGACATTTTAGTGAAAACGCCACTTAAAATAGCCTGAGTTGTTAATATTATCAGAATTGCCGTCATTTCAGAGCTTTCGACCTGTAATCTCGGTAACTGAACTCGGCCTTAAATGAAGTTAGATTCTATTTACTTGTGTTTCAACTGTTTGTTACACGTTCATATTCATTTCCTGGAAAGAAAATTGTGTATTTTAAGAGTTTTAACACATTTTGACAGTTTCCTGAAAAGTATATACTAGAACCTTCAGGATATAAACTGTTTCAGTCAAAAAACGCCACGGCAACTCAGAATCAACTGTAAACATAAACAGTATTCTCCACATTTCAAATCATTATACACAAGTTCTGAGCTCTATAAACAGGAATTCTTAAAGTTCCGGAGATGTTAATATTATCAGAATTCTCGTCATTTCAAAGTTTCTACCTGTAATCTCGAGAATTGAACTCGGCTTTAAATGTACTTAGATTCTATTTACTTGTGTTTTAACTGTTTGTTACACGTTCATATTCATTTCCTGGAAAGAAAACTGAGTATTTTAAGAGTTTTAACACATTCTCACAGTTTCCTTAGAATTATATACTAGAACCTTCAGGATATAAACTGTTTCAGTCAAAAAACGCCACGGCAACTCAGAATCAACTGTAAACATAAACAGTATTCTCCACATTTCAAATCATTATACACAAGTTCTGAGCTCTATAAACAGGAATTCTTAAAGTTCCGGAGATGTTAATATTATCAGAATTCTCGTCATTTCAAAGTTTCTACCTGTAATCTCAGGAATTGAACTCGGCTTTAAATGTAGTTAGATTCTATTTACTTGTGTTTTAACTGTTTGTTACACGTTCATATTCATTTCCTGGAAAGAAAACTGAGTATTTTAAGAGTTTTAACACATTCTCACAGTTTCCTTGGAATTATATACTAGAACCTTGAGGATATAAACTGTCTCAGTCAAAAAAAGCCGTGGCAACTCAGGATCAACTGTAAACATAAACAGTATTCTCCTCATTTCAAATCATTATACACAAGTACTGAGCTCTATAAACAGGAATTCTTAAAGTTTGAAATGACATTGTAGTTAAAACGCCACTTAAAATAGCCTGAGTTGTTAATATTATCAGAATTGCCGTCATTTCAGAGCTTTCCACCTCTCATCTCAGTAACTGAACTGGGCCTTAAATGTAGTTAGATTCTATTTACTTGTGTTTCAACTGTTTGTTACACGTTCGTATTCATTTCCTGGAAAGAGAATTGTGTATTTTTAGAGTTTTAACACATTTTGACAGTTTCCTGAGAAGTATATACTAGAACTTTCAGGATATAAACTGTTTCAGTCAAAAAACGCCACGGCAACTCAGGTTCACGTGTAAACATAAACAGTATTCTCCACATTTCAAGTCATTATACACAAGTTCTGAGCTCTATAAACAGGAATTCTTAAAGTTCCGGAGAGGTTAATATTATCAGAATTCTCGTCATTTCAAAGTTGCTACCTGTAATCTCGGGAATTGAACTCGGCTTTAAATGTAGTTAGATTCTATTTACTTGTTTTTTAACTGTTTGTTACACGTTCATATTCATTTCCTGGAAAGAATACTGTGTATTTTAAGAGTTTTAACACATTCTCACAGTTTCCTTAGAATTATATACTAGAACCTTGAGGATATAAACTGTCTCAGTCAAAAAAAAGCCATGGCGACTCAGGATCAACTGTAAACATAAACAGTGTTCTCGTCATTTCAAATCATTATACACTAGTTCTTAGCTCTATAAACAGGAATTCTTAAAGTTTGAAATGACATTTTAGTGAAAACGCCACTTAAAATAGCCTGAGTTGTTAATATTATCAGAATTGCCGTCATTTCAGAGCTTTCGACCTGTAATCTCGGTAACTGAACTGGGCCTTAAATGAAGTTAGATTCTATTTACTTGTGTTTCAACTGTTTGTTACACGTTCATATTCATTTCCTGGAAAGAAAATTGTGTATATTAAGAGTTTTAACACATTTTGACAGTTTCCTGAGAAGTATATACTAGAACCTTCAGGATATAAACTGTTTCAGTCAAAAAACGCCACGGCAACTCAGAATCAACTGTAAACATAAACAGTATTCTCCACATATAAAATCATTATACACAAGTTCTGAGCTCTATAAACAGGAATTCTTAAAGTTCCGGAGATGTTAATATTATCAGAATTCTCGTCATTTCAAAGTTTCTACCTGTAATCTCAGGAATTGAACTCGGCTTTAAATGTAGTTAGATTCTATTTACTTGTGTTTTAACTGTTTGTTACACGTTCATATTCATTTCCTGGAAAGAAAACTGAGTATTTTAAGAGTTTTAACACATTCTCACAGTTTCCTTGGAATTATATACTAGAACCTTGAGGATATAAACTGTCTCAGTCAAAAAAAGCCGTGGCAACTCAGGATCAACTGTAAACATAAACAGTATTCTCCTCATTTCAAATCATTATACACAAGTACTGAGCTCTATAAACAGGAATTCTTAAAGTTTGAAATGACATTGCAGTTAAAACGCCACTTAAAAGAGCCTGAGTTGTTAATATTATCAGAATTGCCGTCATTTCAGAGCTTTCCACCTCTCATCTCGGTAACTGAACTGGGCCTTAAATGTAGTTAGATTCTATTTACTTGTGTTTCAACTGTTTGTTACACGTTCATATTCATTTCCTGGAAAGAGAATTGTGTATTTTTAGAGTTTTAACACATTTTGACAGTTTCCTGAGAAGTATATACTAGAACTTTCAGGATATAAACTGTTTCAGTCAAAAAACGCCACGGCAACTCAGGTTCACCTGTAAACATAAACAGTATTCTCCACATTTCAAGTCATTATACACAAGTTCTGAGCTCTATAAACAGGAATTCTTAAAGTTCCGGAGAGGTTAATATTATCAGAATTCTCGTCATTTCAAAGTTGCTACCTGTAATCTCGGGAATTGAACTCGGCTTTAAATGTAGTTAGATTCTATTTACTTGTGTTTTAACTGTTTGTTACACGTTCATATTCATTTCCTGGAAAGAAAACTGAGTATTTTAAGAGTTTTAACACATTCTCACAGTTTCCTTAGAATTATATACTAGAACCTTGAGGATATAAACTGTCTCAGTCAAAAAAAGCCATGGCGACTCAGGATCAACTGTAAACATAAACAGTGTTCTCGTCATTTCAAATCATTATACACTAGTTCTTAGCTCTATAAACAGGAATTCTTAAAGTTTGAAATGACATTTTAGTGAAAACGCCACTTAAAATAGCCTGAGTTGTTAATATTATCAGAATTGCCGTCATTTCAGAGCTTTCGACCTGTAATCTCGGTAACTGAACTCGGCCTTAAATGAAGTTAGATTCTATTTACTTGTGTTTCAACTGTTTGTTACACGTTCATATTCATTTCCTGGAAAGAAAATTGTGTATTTTAAGAGTTTTAACACATTTTGACAGTTTCCTGAGAAGTATGTACTAGAACCTTCAGGATATAAACTGTTTCAGTCAAAAAAGGCCACGGCAGCTCAGAATCAACTGTAAACATAAAAAGTATCCTCCTCATTTCAAATCATTATACACAAGTTCTGAGCTCTATAAACAGGAATTCTTAAAGTTCCGGAGAGGTTAATATTATCAGAATTCTCGTCATTTCAAAGTTGCTACCTGTAATCTCGGGAATTGAACTCGGCTTTAAATGTAGTTAGATTCTATTTACTTGTGTTTTAACTGTTTGTTACACGTTCATATTCATTTCCTGGAAAGAATACTGTGTATTTTAAGAGTTTTAACACATTCTCACAGTTTCCTTAGAATTATATACTAGAACCTTGAGGATATAAACTGTCTCAGTCAAAAAAAGCCATGGCGACTCAGGATCAACTGTAAACATAAACAGTGTTCTCGTAATTTCAAATCATTATACACTAGTTCTTAGCTCTATAAACAGGAATTCTTAAAGTTTGAAATGACATTTTAGTGAAAACGCCACTTAAAATAGCCTGAGTTGTTAATATTATCAGAATTGCCGTCATTTCAGAGCTTTCGACCTGTAATCTCGGTAACTGAACTCGGCCTTAAATGAAGTTAGATTCTATTTACTTGTGTTTCAACTGTTTGTTACACGTTCATATTCATTTCCTGGAAAGAAAATTGTGTATTTTAAGAGTTTTAACACATTTTGACAGTTTCCTGAAAAGTATATACTAGAACCTTCAGGATATAAACTGTTTCAGTCAAAAAACGCCACGGCAACTCAGAATCAACTGTAAACATAAACAGTATTCTCCACATTTCAAATCATTATACACAAGTTCTGAGCTCTATATACAGGAATTCTTAAAGTTCCGGAGATGTTAATATTATCAGAATTCTCGTCATTTCAAAGTTTCTACCTGTAATCTCGAGAATTGAACTCGGCTTTAAATGTACTTAGATTCTATTTACTTGTGTTTTAACTGTTTGTTACACGTTCATATTCATTTCCTGGAAAGAAAACTGAGTATTTTAAGAGTTTTAACACATTCTCACAGTTTCCTTAGAATTATATACTAGAACCTTGAGGATATAAACTGTCTCAGTCAAAAAAAGCCGTGGCAACTCAGGATCAACTGTAAACATAAACAGTATTCTCCTCATTTTAAATCATTATACACAAGTACTGAGCTCTATAAACAGGAATTCTTAAAGTTTGAAATGACATTTTAGTGAAAACGCCACTTAAAAGAACCTGAGTTGTTAATATTATCAGAATTGCCGTCATTTCAGAGCTTTCCACCTCTCATCTCGGTAACTGAACTGGGCCTTAAATGTAGTTAGATTCTATTTACTTGTGTTTCAACTGTTTGTTACACGTTCATATTCATTTCCTGGAAAGAGAATTGTGTATTTTTAGAGTTTTAACACATTTTGACAGTTTCCTGAGAAGTATATACTAGAACTTTCAGGATATAAACTGTTTCAGTCAAAAAACGCCACGGCAACTCAGGTTCACGTGTAAACATAAACAGTATTCTCCACATTTCAAGTCATTATACACAAGTTCTGAGCACTATAAACAGGAATTCTTAAAGTTCCGGAGAGGTTAATATTATCAGAATTCTCGTCATTTCAAAGTTTCTACCTGTAATCTCGGGAATTGAACTCGGCTTTAAATGTAGTTAGATTCTATTTACTTGTTTTTTAACTGTTTGTTACACGTTCATATTCATTTCCTGGAAAGAATACTGTGTATTTTAAGAGTTTTAACACATTCTCACAGTTTCCTTAGAATTATATACTAGAACCTTGAGGATATAAACTGTCTCAGTCAAAAAAAGCCATGGCGACTCAGGATCAACTGTAAACATAAACAGTGTTCTCGTCATTTCAAATCATTATACACTAGTTCTTAGCTCTATAAACAGGAATTCTTAAAGTTTGAAATGACATTTTAGTGAAAACGCCACTTAAAATAGCCTGAGTTGTTAATATTATCAGAATTGCCGTCATTTCAGAGCTTTCGACCTGTAATCTCGGTAACTGAACTGGGCCTTAAATGAAGTTAGATTCTATTTACTTGTGTTTCAACTGTTTGTTACACGTTCATATTCATTTCCTGGAAAGAAAATTGTGTATTTTAAGAGTTTTAACACATTTTGACAGTTTCCTGAGAAGTATGTACTAGAACCTTCAGGATATAAACTGTTTCAGTCAAAAAAGGCCACGGCAGCTCAGAATCAACTGTAAACATAAAAAGTATCCTCCTCATTTCAAATCATTATACACAAGTTCTGAGCTCTATAAACAGGAATTCTTAAAGTTCCGGAGAGGTTAATATTATCAGAATTCTCGTCATTTCAAAGTTGCTACCTGTAATCTCGGGAATTGAACTCGGCTTTAAATGTAGTTAGATTCTATTTACTTGTGTTTTAACTGTTTGTTACACGTTCATATTCATTTCCTGGAAAGAAAACTGAGTATTTTAAGAGTTTTAACACATTCTCACAGTTTCCTTAGAATTATATACTAGAACCTTGAGGATATAAACTGTCTCAGTCAAAAAAAGCCGTGGCAACTCAGGATCAACTGTAAACATAAACAGTATTCTCCTCATTTTAAATCATTATACACAAGTACTGAGCTCTATAAACAGGAATTCTTAAAGTTTGAAATGACATTTTAGTGAAAACGCCACTTAAAAGAACCTGAGTTGTTAATATTATCAGAATTGCCGTCATTTCAGAGCTTTCCACCTCTCATCTCGGTAACTGAACTGGGCCTTAAATGTAGTTAGATTCTATTTACTTGTGTTTCAACTGTTTGTTACACGTTCATATTCATTTCCTGGAAAGAGAATTGTGTATTTTTAGAGTTTTAACACATTTTGACAGTTTCCTGAGAAGTATATACTAGAACTTTCAGGATATAAACTGTTTCAGTCAAAAAACGCCACGGCAACTCAGGTTCACCTGTAAACATAAACAGTATTCTCCACATTTCAAGTCATTATACACAAGTTCTGAGCTCTATAAACAGGAATTCTTAAAGTTCCGGAGAGGTTAATATTATCAGAATTCTCGTCATTTCAAAGTAACTACCTGTAATCTCGGGAATTGAACTCGGCTTTAAATGTAGTTAGATTCTATTTACTTGTGTTTTAACTGTTTGTTACACGTTCATATTCATTTCCTGGAAAGAAAACTGAGTATTTTAAGAGTTTTAACACATTCTCACAGTTTCCTTAGAATTATATACTAGAACCTTGAGGATATAAACTGTCTCAGTCAAAAAAAGCCATGGCGACTCAGGATCAACTGTAAACATAAACAGTGTTCTCGTCATTTCAAATCATTATACACTAGTTCTTAGCTCTATAAACAGGAATTCTTAAAGTTTGAAATGACATTTTAGTGAAAACACCACTTAAAATAGCCTCAGTTGTTAATATTATCAGAATTGCCGTCATTTCAGAGCTTTCGACCTGTAATCTCGGTAACTGAACTCGGCCTTAAATGAAGTTAGATTCTATTTACTTGTGTTTCAACTGTTTGTTACACGTTCATATTCATTTCCTGGAAAGAAAATTGTGTATTTTAAGAGTTTTAACACATTTTGACAGTTTCCTGAGAAGTATATACTAGAACCTTCAGGATATAAACTGTTTCAGTCAAAAAACGCCACGGCAACTCAGGTTCACGTGTAAACATAAACAGTATTCTCCACATTTCAAGTCATTATACACAAGTTCTGAGCACTATAAACAGGAACTCTTAAAGTTCCGGAGAGGTTAATATTATCAGAATTCTCGTCATTTCAAAGTTTCTACCTGTAATCTCGGGAATTGAACTCGGCTTTAAATGTAGTTAGATTCTATTTACTTGTTTTTTAACTGTTTGTTACACGTTCATATTCATTTCCTGGAAAGAATACTGTGTATTTTAAGAGTTTTAACACATTCTCACAGTTTCCTTAGAATTATATACTAGAACCTTGAGGATATAAACTGTCTCAGTCAAAAAAAGCCATGGCGACTCAGGATCAACTGTAAACATAAACAGTGTTCTCGTCATTTCAAATCATTATACACTAGTTCTTAGCTCTATAAACAGGAATTCTTAAAGTTTGAAATGACATTTTAGTGAAAACGCCACTTAAAATAGCCTCAGTTGTTAATATTATCAGAATTGCCGTCATTTCAGAGCTTTCGACCTGTAATCTCGGTAACTGAACTCGGCCTTAAATGAAGTTAGATTCTATTTACTTGTGTTTCAACTGTTTGTTACACGTTCATATTCATTTCCTGGAAAGAAAATTGTGTATTTTAAGAGTTTTAACACATTTTGACAGTTTCCTGAGAAGTATATACTAGAACCTTCAGGATATAAACTGTTTCAGTCAAAAAACGCCACGGCAACTCAGAATCAACTGTAAACATAAACAGTATTCTCCACATTTCAAATCATTATACACAAGTTCTGAGCTCTATAAACAGGAATTCTTAAAGTTCCGGAGATGTTAATATTATCAGAATTCTCGTCATTTCAAAGTTTCTACCTGTAATCTCGAGAATTGAACTCGGCTTTAAATGTACTTAGATTCTATTTACTTGTGTTTTAACTGTTTGTTACACGTTCATATTCATTTCCTGGAAAGAAAACTGAGTATTTTAAGAGTTTTAACACATTCTCACAGTTTCCTTAGAATTATTTACTAGAACCTTGAGGATATAAACTGTCTCAGTCAAAAAAAGCCGTGGCAACTCAGGATCAACTGTAAACATAAACAGTATTCTCCTCATTTTAAATCATTATACACAAGTACTGAGCTCTATAAACAGGAATTCTTAAAGTTTGAAATGACATTTTAGTGAAAACGCCACTTAAAAGAACCTGAGTTGTTAATATTATCAGAATTGCCGTCATTTCAGAGCTTTCCACCTCTCATCTCGGTAACTGAACTGGGCCTTAAATGTAGTTAGATTCTATTTACTTGTGTTTCAACTGTTTGTTACACGTTCATATTCATTTCCTGGAAAGAGAATTGTGTATTTTTAGAGTTTTAACACATTTTGACAGTTTCCTGAGAAGTATATACTAGAACTTTCAGGATATAAACTGTTTCAGTCAAAAAACGCCACGGCAACTCAGGTTCACGTGTAAACATAAACAGTATTCTCCACATTTCAAGTCATTATACACAAGTTCTGAGCACTATAAACAGGAATTCTTAAAGTTCCGGAGAGGTTAATATTATCAGAATTCTCGTCATTTCAAAGTTTCTACCTGTAATCTCGGGAATTGAACTCGGCTTTAAATGTAGTTAGATTCTATTTACTTGTTTTTTAACTGTTTGTTACACGTTCATATTCATTTCCTGGAAAGAATACTGTGTATTTTAAGAGTTTTAACACATTCTCACAGTTTCCTTAGAATTATATACTAGAACCTTGAGGATATAAACTGTCTCAGTCAAAAAAAGCCATGGCGACTCAGGATCAACTGTAAACATAAACAGTGTTCTCGTCATTTCAAATCATTATACACTAGTTCTTAGCTCTATAAACAGGAATTCTTAAAGTTTGAAATGACATTTTAGTGAAAACGCCACTTAAAATAGCCTGAGTTGTTAATATTATCAGAATTGCCGTCATTTCAGAGCTTTCGACCTGTAATCTCGGTAACTGAACTGGGCCTTAAATGAAGTTAGATTCTATTTACTTGTGTTTCAACTGTTTGTTACACGTTCATATTCATTTCCTGGAAAGAAAATTGTGTATTTTAAGAGTTTTAACACATTTTGACAGTTTCCTGAGAAGTATGTACTAGAACCTTCAGGATATAAACTGTTTCAGTCAAAAAAGGCCACGGCAGCTCAGAATCAACTGTAAACATAAAAAGTATCCTCCTCATTTCAAATCATTATACACAAGTTCTGAGCTCTATAAACAGGAATTCTTAAAGTTCCGGAGAGGTTAATATTATCAGAATTCTCGTCATTTCAAAGTTGCTACCTGTAATCTCGGGAATTGAACTCGGCTTTAAATGTAGTTAGATTCTATTTACTTGTGTTTTAACTGTTTGTTACACGTTCATATTCATTTCCTGGAAAGAAAACTGAGTATTTTAAGAGTTTTAACACATTCTCACAGTTTCCTTAGAATTATATACTAGAACCTTGAGGATATAAACTGTCTCAGTCAAAAAAAGCCGTGGCAACTCAGGATCAACTGTAAACATAAACAGTATTCTCCTCATTTTAAATCATTATACACAAGTACTGAGCTCTATAAACAGGAATTCTTAAAGTTTGAAATGACATTTTAGTGAAAACGCCACTTAAAAGAACCTGAGTTGTTAATATTATCAGAATTGCCGTCATTTCAGAGCTTTCCACCTCTCATCTCGGTAACTGAACTGGGCCTTAAATGTAGTTAGATTCTATTTACTTGTGTTTCAACTGTTTGTTACACGTTCATATTCATTTCCTGGAAAGAGAATTGTGTATTTTTAGAGTTTTAACACATTTTGACAGTTTCCTGAGAAGTATATACTAGAACTTTCAGGATATAAACTGTTTCAGTCAAAAAACGCCACGGCAACTCAGGTTCACCTGTAAACATAAACAGTATTCTCCACATTTCAAGTCATTATACACAAGTTCTGAGCTCTATAAACAGGAATTCTTAAAGTTCCGGAGAGGTTAATATTATCAGAATTCTCGTCATTTCAAAGTAACTACCTGTAATCTCGGGAATTGAACTCGGCTTTAAATGTAGTTAGATTCTATTTACTTGTGTTTTAACTGTTTGTTACACGTTCATATTCATTTCCTGGAAAGAAAACTGAGTATTTTAAGAGTTTTAACACATTCTCACAGTTTCCTTAGAATTATATACTAGAACCTTGAGGATATAAACTGTCTCAGTCAAAAAAAGCCATGGCGACTCAGGATCAACTGTAAACATAAACAGTGTTCTCGTCATTTCAAATCATTATACACTAGTTCTTAGCTCTATAAACAGGAATTCTTAAAGTTTGAAATGACATTTTAGTGAAAACGCCACTTAAAATAGCCTGAGTTGTTAATATTATCAGAATTGCCGTCATTTCAGAGCTTTCGACCTGTAATCTCGGTAACTGAACTCGGCCTTAAATGAAGTTAGATTCTATTTACTTGTGTTTCAACTGTTTGTTACACGTTCATATTCATTTCCTGGAAAGAAAATTGTGTATTTTAAGAGTTTTAACACATTTTGACAGTTTCCTGAGAAGTATGTACTAGAACCTTCAGGATATAAACTGTTTCAGTCAAAAAAGGCCACGGCAGCTCAGAATCAACTGTAAACATAAAAAGTATCCTCCTCATTTCAAATCATTATACACAAGTTCTGAGCTCTATAAACAGGAATTCTTAAAGTTCCGGAGAGGTTAATATTATCAGAATTCTCGTCATTTCAAAGTTGCTACCTGTAATCTCGGAAATTGAACTCGGCTTTAAATGTAGTTAGATTCTATTTACTTGTGTTTTAACTGTTTGTTACACGTTCATATTCATTTCCTGGAAAGAATACTGTGTATTTTAAGAGTTTTAACACATTCTCACAGTTTCCTTAGAATTATATACTAGAACCTTGAGGATATAAACTGTCTCAGTCAAAAAAAGCCATGGCGACTCAGGATCAACTGTAAACATAAACAGTGTTCTCGTCATTTCAAATCATTATACACTAGTTCTTAGCTCTATAAACAGGAATTCTTAAAGTTTGAAATGACATTTTAGTGAAAACGCCACTTAAAATAGCCTGAGTTGTTAATATTATCAGAATTGCCGTCATTTCAGAGCTTTCGACCTGTAATCTCGGTAACTGAACTCGGCCTTAAATGAAGTTAGATTCTATTTACTTGTGTTTCAACTGTTTGTTACACGTTCATATTCATTTCCTGGAAAGAAAATTGTGTATTTTAAGAGTTTTAACACATTTTGACAGTTTCCTGAGAAGTATATACTAGAACCTTCAGGATATAAACTGTTTCAGTCAAAAAACGCCACGGCAACTCAGGTTCACGTGTAAACATAAACAGTATTCTCCACATTTCAAGTCATTATACACAAGTTCTGAGCACTATAAACAGGAACTCTTAAAGTTCCGGAGAGGTTAATATTATCAGAATTCTCGTCATTTCAAAGTTTCTACCTGTAATCTCGGGAATTGAACTCGGCTTTAAATGTAGTTAGATTCTATTTACTTGTTTTTTAACTGTTTGTTACACGTTCATATTCATTTCCTGGAAAGAATACTGTGTATTTTAAGAGTTTTAACACATTCTCACAGTTTCCTTAGAATTATATACTAGAACCTTGAGGATATAAACTGTCTCAGTCAAAAAAAGCCATGGCGACTCAGGATCAACTGTAAACATAAACAGTGTTCTCGTCATTTCAAATCATTATACACTAGTTCTTAGCTCTATAAACAGGAATTCTTAAAGTTTGAAATGACATTTTAGTGAAAACGCCACTTAAAATAGCCTCAGTTGTTAATATTATCAGAATTGCCGTCATTTCAGAGCTTTCGACCTGTAATCTCGGTAACTGAACTCGGCCTTAAATGAAGTTAGATTCTATTTACTTGTGTTTCAACTGTTTGTTACACGTTCATATTCATTTCCTGGAAAGAAAATTGTGTATTTTAAGAGTTTTAACACATTTTGACAGTTTCCTGAGAAGTATATACTAGAACCTTCAGGATATAAACTGTTTCAGTCAAAAAACGCCACGGCAACTCAGAATCAACTGTAAACATAAACAGTATTCTCCACATTTCAAATCATTATACACAAGTTCTGAGCTCTATAAACAGGAATTCTTAAAGTTGCGGAGATGTTAATATTATCAGAATTCTCGTCATTTCAAAGTTTCTACCTGTAATCTCAGGAATTGAACTCGGCTTTAAATGTAGTTAGATTCTATTTACTTGTGTTTTAACTGTTTGTTACACGTTCATATTCATTTCCTGGAAAGAAAACTGAGTATTTTAAGAGTTTTAACACATTCTCACAGTTTCCTTGGAATTATATACTAGAACCTTGAGGATATAAACTGTCTCAGTCAAAAAAAGCCGTGGCAACTCAGGATCAACTGTAAACATAAACAGTATTCTCCTCATTTCAAATCATTATACACAAGTACTGAGCTCTATAAACAGGAATTCTTAAAGTTTGAAATGACATTGCAGTTAAAACGCCACTTAAAAGAGCCTGAGTTGTTAATATTATCAGAATTGCCGTCATTTCAGAGCTTTCCACCTCTCATCTCGGTAACTGAACTGGGCCTTAAATGTAGTTAGATTCTATTTACTTGTGTTTCAACTGTTTGTTACACGTTCATATTCATTTCCTGGAAAGAATACTGTGTATTTTAAGAGTTTTAACACATTCTCACAGTTTCCTTAGAATTATATACTAGAACCTTGAGGATATAAACTGTCTCAGTCAAAAAAAGCCATGGCGACTCAGGATCAACTGTAAACATAAACAGTGTTCTCGTCATTTCAAATCATTATACACTAGTTCTTAGCTCTATAAACAGGAATTCTTAAAGTTTGAAATGACATTTTAGTGAAAACGCCACTTAAAATAGCCTGAGTTGTTAATATTATCAGAATTGCCGTCATTTCAGAGCTTTCGACCTGTAATCTCGGTAACTGAACTGGGCCTTAAATGAAGTTAGATTCTATTTACTTGTGTTTCAACTGTTTGTTACACGTTCATATTCATTTCCTGGAAAGAAAATTGTGTATTTTAAGAGTTTTAACACATTTTGACAGTTTCCTGAGAAGTATGTACTAGAACCTTCAGGATATAAACTGTTTCAGTCAAAAAACGCCACGGCAGCTCAGAATCAACTGTAAACATAAAAAGTATCCTCCTCATTTCAAATCATTATACACAAGTTCTGAGCTCTATAAACAGGAATTCTTAAAGTTCCGGAGAGGTTAATATTATCAGAATCCTCGTCATTTCAAAGTTGCTACCTGTAATCTCGGGAATTGAACTCGGCTTTAAATGTAGTTAGATTCTATTTACTTGTGTTTTAACTGTTTGTTACACGTTCATATTCATTTCCTGGAAAGAATACTGTGTATTTTAAGAGTTTTAACACATTCTCACAGTTTCCTTAGAATTATATACTAGAACCTTGAGGATATAAACTGTCTCAGTCAAAAAAAGCCGTGGCAACTCAGGATCAACTGTAAACATAAACAGTATTCTCGTCATTTCAAATCATTATACACAAGTACTGAGCTCTATAAACAGGAATTCTTAAAGTTTGAAATGACATTTTAGTGAAAACGCCACTTAAAAGAACCTGAGTTGTTAATATTATCAGAATTGCCGTCATTTCAGAGCTTTCCACCTCTCATCTCGGTAACTGAACTGGGCCTTAAATGTAGTTAGATTCTATTTACTTGTGTTTCAACTGTTTGTTACACGTTCATATTCATTTCCTGGAAAGAGAATTGTGTATTTTTAGAGTTTTAACACATTTTGACAGTTTCCTGAGAAGTATATACTAGAACTTTCAGGATATAAACTGTTTCAGTCAAAAAACGCCACGGCAACTCAGGTTCACGTGTAAACATAAACAGTATTCTCCACATTTCAAGTCATTATACACAAGTTCTGAGCACTATAAACAGGAATTCTTAAAGTTCCGGAGAGGTTAATATTATCAGAATTCTCGTCATTTCAAAGTTTCTACCTGTAATCTCGGGAATTGAACTCGGCTTTAAATGTAGTTAGATTCTATTTACTTGTTTTTTAACTGTTTGTTACACGTTCATATTCATTTCCTGGAAAGAATACTGTGTATTTTAAGAGTTTTAACACATTCTCACAGTTTCCTTAGAATTATATACTAGAACCTTGAGGATATAAACTGTCTCAGTCAAAAAAAGCCATGGCGACTCAGGATCAACTGTAAACATAAACAGTGTTCTCGTCATTTCAAATCATTATACACTAGTTCTTAGCTCTATAAACAGGAATTCTTAAAGTTTGAAATGACATTTTAGTGAAAACGCCACTTAAAATAGCCTGAGTTGTTAATATTATCAGAATTGCCGTCATTTCAGAGCTTTCGACCTGTAATCTCGGTAACTGAACTGGGCCTTAAATGAAGTTAGATTCTATTTACTTGTGTTTCAACTGTTTGTTACACGTTCATATTCATTTCCTGGAAAGAAAATTGTGTATTTTAAGAGTTTTAACACATTTTGACAGTTTCCTGAGAAGTATGTACTAGAACCTTCAGGATATAAACTGTTTCAGTCAAAAAAGGCCACGGCAGCTCAGAATCAACTGTAAACATAAAAAGTATCCTCCTCATTTCAAATCATTATACACAAGTTCTGAGCTCTATAAACAGGAATTCTTAAAGTTCCGGAGAGGTTAATATTATCAGAATTCTCGTCATTTCAAAGTTGCTACCTGTAATCTCGGGAATTGAACTCGGCTTTAAATGTAGTTAGATTCTATTTACTTGTGTTTTAACTGTTTGTTACACGTTCATATTCATTTCCTGGAAAGAAAACTGAGTATTTTAAGAGTTTTAACACATTCTCACAGTTTCCTTAGAATTATATACTAGAACCTTGAGGATATAAACTGTCTCAGTCAAAAAAAGCCGTGGCAACTCAGGATCAACTGTAAACATAAACAGTATTCTCCTCATTTTAAATCATTATACACAAGTACTGAGCTCTATAAACAGGAATTCTTAAAGTTTGAAATGACATTTTAGTGAAAACGCCACTTAAAAGAACCTGAGTTGTTAATATTATCAGAATTGCCGTCATTTCAGAGCTTTCCACCTCTCATCTCGGTAACTGAACTGGGCCTTAAATGTAGTTAGATTCTATTTACTTGTGTTTCAACTGTTTGTTACACGTTCATATTCATTTCCTGGAAAGAGAATTGTGTATTTTTAGAGTTTTAACACATTTTGACAGTTTCCTGAGAAGTATATACTAGAACTTTCAGGATATAAACTGTTTCAGTCAAAAAACGCCACGGCAACTCAGGTTCACCTGTAAACATAAACAGTATTCTCCACATTTCAAGTCATTATACACAAGTTCTGAGCTCTATAAACAGGAATTCTTAAAGTTCCGGAGATGTTAATATTATCAGAATTCTCGTCATTTCAAAGTTTCTACCTGTAATCTCAGGAATTGAACTCGGCTTTAAATGTAGTTAGATTCTATTTACTTGTGTTTTAACTGTTTGTTACACGTTCATATTCATTTCCTGGAAAGAAAACTGAGTATTTTAAGAGTTTTAACACATTCTCACAGTTTCCTTGGAATTATATACTAGAACCTTGAGGATATAAACTGTCTCAGTCAAAAAAAGCCGTGGCAACTCAGGATCAACTGTAAACATAAACAGTATTCTCCTCATTTCAAATCATTATACACAAGTACTGAGCTCTATAAACAGGAATTCTTAAAGTTTGAAATGACATTGCAGTTAAAACGCCACTTAAAAGAGCCTGAGTTGTTAATATTATCAGAATTGCCGTCATTTCAGAGCTTTCCACCTCTCATCTCGGTAACTGAACTGGGCCTTAAATGTAGTTAGATTCTATTTACTTGTGTTTCAACTGTTTGTTACACGTTCATATTCATTTCCTGGAAAGAGAATTGTGTATTTTTAGAGTTTTAACACATTTTGACAGTTTCCTGAGAAGTATATACTAGAACTTTCAGGATATAAACTGTTTCAGTCAAAAAACACCACGGCAACTCAGGTTCACGTGTAAACATAAACAGTATTCTCCACATTTCAAGTCATTATACACAAGTTCTGAGCTCTATAAACAGGAATTCTTAAAGTTCCGGAGAGGTTAATATTATCAGAATTCTCGTCATTTCAAAGTTGCTACCTGTAATCTCGGGAATTGAACTCGGCTTTAAATGTAGTTAGATTCTATTTACTTGTTTTTTAACTATTTGTTACACGTTCATATTCATTTCCTGGAGAGAATACTGTGTATTTTAAGAGTTTTAACACATTCTCACAGTTTCCTTAGAATTATATACTAGAACCTTGAGGATATAAACTGTCTCAGTCAAAAAAAGCCATGGCGACTCAGGATCAACTGTAAACATAAACAGTGTTCTCGTCATTTCAAATCATTATACACTAGTTCTTAGCTCTATAAACAGGAATTCTTAAAGTTTGAAATGACATTTTAGTGAAAACGCCACTTAAAATAGCCTGAGTTGTTAATATTATCAGAATTGCCGTCATTTCAGAGCTTTCGACCTGTAATCTCGGTAACTGAACTCGGCCTTAAATGAAGTTAGATTCTATTTACTTGTGTTTCAACTGTTTGTTACACGTTCATATTCATTTCCTGGAAAGAAAATTGTGTATTTTAAGAGTTTTAACACATTTTGACAGTTTCCTGAGAAGTATGTACTAGAACCTTCAGGATATAAACTGTTTCAGTCAAAAAAGGCCACGGCAGCTCAGAATCAACTGTAAACATAAAAAGTATCCTCCTCATTTCAAATCATTATACACAAGTTCTGAGCTCTATAAACAGGAATTCTTAAAGTTCCGGAGAGGTTAATATTATCAGAATTCTCGTCATTTCAAAGTTGCTACCTGTAATCTCGGGAATTGAATTCGGCTTTAAATGTAGTTAGATTCTATTTACTTGTGTTTTAACTGTTTGTTACACGTTCATATTCATTTCCTGGAAAGAAAACTGAGTATTTTAAGAGTTTTAACACATTCTCACAGTTTCCTTAGAATTATATACTAGAACCTTGAGGATATAAACTGTCTCAGTCAAAAAAAGCCGTGGCAACTCAGGATCAACTGTAAACATAAACAGTATTCTCCTCATTTTAAATCATTATACACAAGTACTGAGCTCTATAAACAGGAATTCTTAAAGTTTGAAATGACATTTTAGTGAAAACGCCACTTAAAAGAACCTGAGTTGTTAATATTATCAGAATTGCCGTCATTTCAGAGCTTTCCACCTCTCATCTCGGTAACTGAACTGGGCCTTAAATGTAGTTAGATTCTATTTACTTGTGTTTCAACTGTTTGTTACACGTTCATATTCATTTCCTGGAAAGAGAATTGTGTATTTTTAGAGTTTTAACACATTTTGACAGTTTCCTGAGAAGTATATACTAGAACTTTCAGGATATAAACTGTTTCAGTCAAAAAACGCCACGGCAACTCAGGTTCACGTGTAAACATAAACAGTATTCTCCACATTTCAAGTCATTATACACAAGTTCTGAGCTCTATAAACAGGAATTCTTAAAGTTCCGGAGAGGTTAATATTATCAGAATTCTCGTCATTTCAAAGTTTCTACCTGTAATCTCGGGAATTGAACTCGGCTTTAAATGTAGTTAGATTCTATTTACTTGTTTTTTAACTGTTTGTTACACGTTCATATTCATTTCCTGGAAAGAATACTGTGTATTTTAAGAGTTTTAACACATTCTCACAGTTTCCTTAGAATTATATACTAGAACCTTGAGGATATAAACTGTCTCAGTCAAAAAAAGCCATGGCGACTCAGGATCAACTGTAAACATAAACAGTGTTCTCGTCATTTCAAATCATTATACACTAGTTCTTAGCTCTATAAACAGGAATTCTTAAAGTTTGAAATGACATTTTAGTGAAAACGCCACTTAAAATAGCCTGAGTTGTTAATATTATCAGAATTGCCGTCATTTCAGAGCTTTCGACCTGTAATCTCGGTAACTGAACTGGGCCTTAAATGAAGTTAGATTCTATTTACTTGTGTTTCAACTGTTTGTTACACGTTCATATTCATTTCCTGGAAAGAAAATTGTGTATTTTAAGAGTTTTAACACATTTTGACAGTTTCCTGAGAAGTATATACTAGAACCTTCAGGATATAAACTGTTTCAGTCAAAAAACGCCACGGCAACTCAGAATCAACTGTAAACATAAACAGTATTCTCCACATTTCAAATCATTATACACAAGTTCTGAGCTCTATAAACAGGAATTCTTAAAGTTCCGGAGATGTTAATATTATCAGAATTCTCGTCATTTCAAAGTTTCTACCTGTAATCTCAGGAATTGAACTCGGCTTTAAATGTAGTTAGATTCTGTTTACTTGTGTTTTAACTGTTTGTTACACGTTCATATTCATTGCCTGGAAAGAAAACTGAGTATTTTAAGAGTTTTAACACATTCTCACAGTTTCCTTGGAATTATATACTAGAACCTTGAGGATATAAACTGTCTCAGTCAAAAAAAGCCGTGGCAACTCAGGATCAACTGTAAACATAAACAGTATTCTCCTCATTTCAAATCATTATACACAAGTACTGAGCTCTATAAACAGGAATTCTTAAAGTTTGAAATGACATTGCAGTTAAAACGCCACTTAAAAGAGCCTGAGTTGTTAATATTATCAGAATTGCCGTCATTTCAGAGCTTTCCACCTCTCATCTCGGTAACTGAACTGGGCCTTAAATGTAGTTAGATTCTATTTACTTGTGTTTCAACTGTTTGTTACATGTTCATATTCATTTCCTGGAAAGAGAATTGTGTATTTTTAGAGTTTTAACACATTTTGACAGTTTCCTGAGAAGTATATACTAGAACTTTCACGATATAAACTGTTTCAGTCAAAAAACGCCACGGCAACTCAGGTTCACGTGTAAACATAAACAGTATTCTCCACATTTCAAGTCATTATACACAAATTCTGAGCTCTATAAACAGGAATTCTTAAAGTTCCGGAGAGGTTAATATTATCAGAATTCTCGTCATTTCAAAGTTGCTACCTGTAATCTCGGGAATTGAACTCGGCTTTAAATGTAGTTAGATTCTATTTACTTGTTTTTTAACTGTTTGTTACACGTTCATATTCATTTCCTGGAAAGAATACTGTGTATTTTAAGAGTTTTAACACATTCTCACAGTTTCCTTAGAATTATATACTAGAACCTTGAGGATATAAACTGTCTCAGTCAAAAAAAGCCAGGGCGACTCAGGATCAACTGTAAACATAAACAGTGTTCTCGTCATTTCAAATCATTATACGCTAGTTCTTAGCTCTATAAACAGGAATTCTTAAAGTTTGAAATGACATTTTAGTGAAAACGCCACTTAAAATAGCCTGAGTTGTTAATATTATCAGAATTGCCGTCATTTCAGAGCTTTCGACCTGTAATCTCGGTAACTGAACTGGGCCTTAAATGAAGTTAGATTCTATTTACTTGTGTTTCAACTGTTTGTTACACGTTCATATTCATTTCCTGGAAAGAAAATTGTGCATTTTAAGGGTTTTAACACATTTTGACAGTTTCCTGAGAAGTATATACTAAAACCTTCAGGATATAAACTGTTTCAGTCAAAAAACGCCACGGCAACTCAGAGTCAACTGTAAACATAAACAGTATTCTCCACATTTCAAATCATTATACACAAGTTCTGAGCTCTATAAACAGGAATTCTTAAAGTTCCGGAGATGTTAATATTGTCAGAATTCTCGTCATTTCAAAGTTTCTACCTGTAATCTCGGGAATTGAACTCGGCTTTAAATGTACTTAGATTCTATTTACTTGTGTTTTAACTGTTTGTTACACGTTCATATTCATTTCCTGGAAAGAAAAATGAGTATTTTAAGAGTTTTAACACATTCTCACAGTTTCCTTAGAATTATATACTAGAACCTTGAGGATATAAACTGTCTCAGTCAAAAAAAGCCATGGCGACTCAGGATCAACTGTAAACATAAACAGTGTTCTCGTCATTTCAAATCATTATACACTAGTTCTTAGCTCTATAAACAGGAATTCTTAAAGTTTGAAATGACATTTTAGTGAAAACGCCACTTAAAATAGCCTGAGTTGTTAATATTATCAGAATTGCCGTCATTTCAGAGCTTTCGACCTGTAATCTCGGTAACTGAACTCGGCCTTAAATGAAGTTAGATTCTATTTACTTGTGTTTCAACTGTTTGTTACACGTTCATATTCATTTCCTGGAAAGAAAATTGTGTATTTTAAGAGTTTTAACACATTTTGACAGTTTCCTGAGAAGTATGTACTAGAACCTTCAGGATATAAACTGTTTCAGTCAAAAAAGGCCACGGCAGCTCAGAATCAACTGTAAACATAAAAAGTATCCTCCTCATTTCAAATCATTATACACAAGTTCTGAGCTCTATAAACAGGAATTCTTAAAGTTCCGGAGAGGTTAATATTATCAGAATTCTCGTCATTTCAAAGTTGCTACCTGTAATCTCGGGAATTGAACTCGGCTTTAAATGTAGTTAGATTCTATTTACTTGTGTTTTAACTGTTTGTTACACGTTCATATTCATTTCCTGGAAAGAAAACTGAGTATTTTAAGAGTTTTAACACATTCTCACAGTTTCCTTGGAATTATATACTAGAACCTTGAGGATATAAACTGTCTCAGTCAAAAAAAGCCGTGGCAACTCAGGATCAACTGTAAACATAAACAGTATTCTCCTCATTTCAAATCATTATACACAAGTACTGAGCTCTATAAACAGGAATTCTTAAAGTTTGAAATGACATTGCAGTTAAAACGCCACTTAAAAGAACCTGAGTTGTTAATATTATCAGAATTGCCGTCATTTCAGAGCTTTCCACCTCTCATCTCGGTAACTGAACTGGGCCTTAAATGTAGTTAGATTCTATTTACTTGTGTTTCAACTGTTTGTTACACGTTCATATTCATTTCCTGGAAAGAGAATTGTGTATTTTTAGAGTTTTAACACATTTTGACAGTTTCCTGAGAAGTATATACTAGAACTTTCAGGATATAAACTGTTTCAGTCAAAAAACGCCACGGCAACTCAGGTTCACGTGTAAACATAAACAGTATTCTCCACATTTCAAGTCATTATACACAAGTTCTGAGCTCTATAAACAGGAATTCTTAAAGTTCCGGAGAGGTTAATATTATCAGAATTCTCGTCATTTCAAAGTTGCTACCTGTAATCTCGGGAATTGAACTCGGCTTTAAATGTAGTTAGATTCTATTTACTTGTTTTTTAACTGTTTGTTACACGTTCATATTCATTTCCTGGAAAGAATACTGTGTATTTTAAGAGTTTTAACACATTCTCACAGTTTCCTTAGAATTATATACTAGAACCTTGAGGATATAAACTGTCTCAGTCAAAAAAAGCCATGGCGACTCAGGATCAACTGTAAACATAAACAGTGTTCTCGTCATTTCAAATCATTATACACTAGTTCTTAGCTCTATAAACAGGAATTCTTAAAGTTTGAAATGACATTTTAGTGAAAACGCCACTTAAAATAGCCTGAGTTGTTAATATTATCAGAATTGCCGTCATTTCAGAGCTTTCGACCTGTAATCTCGGTAACTGAACTGGGCCTTAAATGAAGTTAGATTCTATTTACTTGTGTTTCAACTGTTTGTTACACGTTCATATTCATTTCCTGGAAAGAAAATTGTGTATTTTAAGAGTTTTAACACATTTTGACAGTTTCCTGAGAAGTATATACTAGAACCTTCAGGATATAAACTGTTTCAGTCAAAAAACGCCACGGCAACTCAGAATCAACTGTAAACATAAACAGTATTCTCCACATTTCAAATCATTATACACAAGTTCTGAGCTCTATAAACAGGAATTCTTAAAGTTCCGGAGATGTTAATATTATCAGAATTCTCGTCATTTCAAAGTTTCTACCTGTAATCTCAGGAATTGAACTCGGCTTTAAATGTAGTTAGATTCTGTTTACTTGTGTTTTAACTGTTTGTTACACGTTCATATTCATTGCCTGGAAAGAAAACTGAGTATTTTAAGAGTTTTAACACATTCTCACAGTTTCCTTGGAATTATATACTAGAACCTTGAGGATATAAACTGTCTCAGTCAAAAAAAGCCGTGGCAACTCAGGATCAACTGTAAACATAAACAGTATTCTCCTCATTTCAAATCATTATACACAAGTACTGAGCTCTATAAACAGGAATTCTTAAAGTTTGAAATGACATTGCAGTTAAAACGCCACTTAAAAGAGCCTGAGTTGTTAATATTATCAGAATTGCCGTCATTTCAGAGCTTTCCACCTCTCATCTCGGTAACTGAACTGGGCCTTAAATGTAGTTAGATTCTATTTACTTGTGTTTCAACTGTTTGTTACATGTTCATATTCATTTCCTGGAAAGAGAATTGTGTATTTTTAGAGTTTTAACACATTTTGACAGTTTCCTGAGAAGTATATACTAGAACTTTCACGATATAAACTGTTTCAGTCAAAAAACGCCACGGCAACTCAGGTTCACGTGTAAACATAAACAGTATTCTCCACATTTCAAGTCATTATACACAAATTCTGAGCTCTATAAACAGGAATTCTTAAAGTTCCGGAGAGGTTAATATTATCAGAATTCTCGTCATTTCAAAGTTGCTACCTGTAATCTCGGGAATTGAACTCGGCTTTAAATGTAGTTAGATTCTATTTACTTGTTTTTTAACTGTTTGTTACACGTTCATATTCATTTCCTGGAAAGAATACTGTGTATTTTAAGAGTTTTAACACATTCTCACAGTTTCCTTAGAATTATATACTAGAACCTTGAGGATATAAACTGTCTCAGTCAAAAAAAGCCAGGGCGACTCAGGATCAACTGTAAACATAAACAGTGTTCTCGTCATTTCAAATCATTATACGCTAGTTCTTAGCTCTATAAACAGGAATTCTTAAAGTTTGAAATGACATTTTAGTGAAAACGCCACTTAAAATAGCCTGAGTTGTTAATATTATCAGAATTGCCGTCATTTCAGAGCTTTCGACCTGTAATCTCGGTAACTGAACTGGGCCTTAAATGAAGTTAGATTCTATTTACTTGTGTTTCAACTGTTTGTTACACGTTCATATTCATTTCCTGGAAAGAAAATTGTGCATTTTAAGGGTTTTAACACATTTTGACAGTTTCCTGAGAAGTATATACTAAAACCTTCAGGATATAAACTGTTTCAGTCAAAAAACGCCACGGCAACTCAGAGTCAACTGTAAACATAAACAGTATTCTCCACATTTCAAATCATTATACACAAGTTCTGAGCTCTATAAACAGGAATTCTTAAAGTTCCGGAGATGTTAATATTGTCAGAATTCTCGTCATTTCAAAGTTTCTACCTGTAATCTCGGGAATTGAACTCGGCTTTAAATGTACTTAGATTCTATTTACTTGTGTTTTAACTGTTTGTTACACGTTCATATTCATTTCCTGGAAAGAAAAATGAGTATTTTAAGAGTTTTAACACATTCTCACAGTTTCCTTAGAATTATATACTAGAACCTTGAGGATATAAACTGTCTCAGTCAAAAAAAGCCATGGCGACTCAGGATCAACTGTAAACATAAACAGTGTTCTCGTCATTTCAAATCATTATACACTAGTTCTTAGCTCTATAAACAGGAATTCTTAAAGTTTGAAATGACATTTTAGTGAAAACGCCACTTAAAATAGCCTGAGTTGTTAATATTATCAGAATTGCCGTCATTTCAGAGCTTTCGACCTGTAATCTCGGTAACTGAACTCGGCCTTAAATGAAGTTAGATTCTATTTACTTGTGTTTCAACTGTTTGTTACACGTTCATATTCATTTCCTGGAAAGAAAATTGTGTATTTTAAGAGTTTTAACACATTTTGACAGTTTCCTGAGAAGTATGTACTAGAACCTTCAGGATATAAACTGTTTCAGTCAAAAAAGGCCACGGCAGCTCAGAATCAACTGTAAACATAAAAAGTATCCTCCTCATTTCAAATCATTATACACAAGTTCTGAGCTCTATAAACAGGAATTCTTAAAGTTCCGGAGAGGTTAATATTATCAGAATTCTCGTCATTTCAAAGTTGCTACCTGTAATCTCGGGAATTGAACTCGGCTTTAAATGTAGTTAGATTCTATTTACTTGTGTTTTAACTGTTTGTTACACGTTCATATTCATTTCCTGGAAAGAAAACTGAGTATTTTAAGAGTTTTAACACATTCTCACAGTTTCCTTGGAATTATATACTAGAACCTTGAGGATATAAACTGTCTCAGTCAAAAAAAGCCGTGGCAACTCAGGATCAACTGTAAACATAAACAGTATTCTCCTCATTTCAAATCATTATACACAAGTACTGAGCTCTATAAACAGGAATTCTTAAAGTTTGAAATGACATTGCAGTTAAAACGCCACTTAAAAGAACCTGAGTTGTTAATATTATCAGAATTGCCGTCATTTCAGAGCTTTCCACCTCTCATCTCGGTAACTGAACTGGGCCTTAAATGTAGTTAGATTCTATTTACTTGTGTTTCAACTGTTTGTTACACGTTCATATTCATTTCCTGGAAAGAGAATTGTGTATTTTTAGAGTTTTAACACATTTTGACAGTTTCCTGAGAAGTATATACTAGAACTTTCAGGATATAAACTGTTTCAGTCAAAAAACGCCACGGCAACTCAGGTTCACGTGTAAACATAAACAGTATTCTCCACATTTCAAGTCATTATACACAAGTTCTGAGCTCTATAAACAGGAATTCTTAAAGTTCCGGAGAGGTTAATATTATCAGAATTCTCGTCATTTCAAAGTTGCTACCTGTAATCTCGGGAATTGAACTCGGCTTTAAATGTAGTTAGATTCTATTTACTTGTTTTTTAACTGTTTGTTACACGTTCATATTCATTTCCTGGAAAGAATACTGTGTATTTTAAGAGTTTTAACACATTCTCACAGTTTCCTTAGAATTATATACTAGAACCTTGAGGATATAAACTGTCTCAGTCAAAAAAAGCCATGGCGACTCAGGATCAACTGTAAACATAAACAGTGTTCTCGTCATTTCAAATCATTATACACTAGTTCTTAGCTCTATAAACAGGAATTCTTAAAGTTTGAAATGACATTTTAGTGAAAACGCCACTTAAAATAGCCTGAGTTGTTAATATTATCAGAATTGCCGTCATTTCAGAGCTTTCGACCTGTAATCTCGGTAACTGAACTGGGCCTTAAATGAAGTTAGATTCTATTTACTTGTGTTTCAACTGTTTGTTACACGTTCATATTCATTTCCTGGAAAGAAAATTGTGTATTTTAAGAGTTTTAACACATTTTGACAGTTTCCTGAGAAGTATATACTAGAACCTTCAGGATATAAACTGTTTCAGTCAAAAAACGCCACGGCAACTCAGAATCAACTGTAAACATAAACAGTATTCTCCACATTTCAAATCATTATACACAAGTTCTGAGCTCTATAAACAGGAATTCTTAAAGTTCCGGAGATGTTAATATTATCAGAATTCTCGTCATTTCAAAGTTTCTACCTGTAATCTCAGGAATTGAACTCGGCTTTACATGTAGTTAGATTCTATTTACTTGTGTTTTAACTGTTTGTTACACGTTCATATTCATTTCCTGGAAAGAAAACTGAGTATTTTAAGAGTTTTAACACATTCTCACAGTTTCCTTGGAATTATATACTAGAACCTTGAGGATATAAACTGTCTCAGTCAAAAAAAGCCGTGGCAACTCAGGATCAACTGTAAACATAAACAGTATTCTCCTCATTTCAAATCATTATACACAAGTACTGAGCTCTATAAACAGGAATTCTTAAAGTTTGAAATGACATTGCAGTTAAAACGCCACTTAAAAGAGCCTGAGTTGTTAATATTATCAGAATTGCCGTCATTTCAGAGCTTTCCACCTCTCATCTCGGTAACTGAACTGGGCCTTAAATGTAGTTAGATTCTATTTACTTGTGTTTCAACTGTTTGTTACACGTTCATATTCATTTCCTGGAAAGAGAATTGTGTATTTTTAGAGTTTTAACACATTTTGACAGTTTCCTGAGAAGTATGTACTAGAACCTTCAGGATATAAACTGTTTCAGTCAAAAAACGCCACGGCAACTCAGGTTCACGTGTAAACATAAACAGTATTCTCCACATTTCAAGTCATTATACACAAGTTCTGAGCTCTATAAACAGGAATTCTTAAAGTTCCGGAGAGGTTAATATTATCAGAATTCTCGTCATTTCAAAGTTGCTACCTGTAATCTCGGGAATTGAACTCGGCTTTAAATGTAGTTAGATTCTATTTACTTGTTTTTTAACTGTTTGTTACACGTTCATATTCATTTCCTGGAAAGAATACTGTGTATTTTAAGAGTTTTAACACATTCTCACAGTTTCCTTAGAATTATATACTAGAACCTTGAGGATATAAACTGTCTCAGTCAAAAAAAGCCATGGCGACTCAGGATCAACTGTAAACATAAACAGTGTTCTCGTCATTTCAAATCATTATACACTAGTTCTTAGCTCTATAAACAGGAATTCTTAAAGTTTGAAATGACATTTTAGTGAAAACGCCACTTAAAATAGCCTGAGTTGTTAATATTATCAGAATTGCCGTCATTTCAGAGCTTTCGACCTGTAATCTCGGTAACTGAACTCGGCCTTAAATGAAGTTAGATTCTATTTACTTGTGTTTCAACTGTTTGTTACACGTTCATATTCATTTCCTGGAAAGAAAATTGTGCATTTTAAGAGTTTTAACACATTTTGACAGTTTCCTGAGAAGTATATACTAGAACCTTCAGGATATAAACTGTTTCAGTCAAAAAAGGCCACGGCAACTCAGGTTCACGTGTAAACATAAACAGTATTCTCCACATTTCAAGTCATTATACACAAGTTCTGAGCTCTATAAACAGGAATTCTTAAAGTTCCGGAGAGGTTAATATTATCAGAATTCTCGTCATTTCAAAGTTTCTACCTGTAATCTCGTGAATTGAACTCGGCTTTAAATGTAGTTAGATTCTATTTACTTGTTTTTTAACTGTTTGTTACACGTTCATAATCATTTCCTGGAAAGAATACTGTGTATTTTAAGAGTTTTAACACATTCTCACAGTTTCCTTAGAATTATATACTAGAACCTTGAGGATATAAACTGTCTCAGTCAAAAAAAGCCATGGCGACTCAGGATCAACTGTAAACATAAACAGTGTTCTCGTCATTTCAAATCATTATACACTAGTTCTTAGCTCTATAAACAGGAATTCTTAAAGTTTGAAATGACATTTTAGTGAAAACGCCACTTAAAATAGCCTGAGTTGTTAATATTATCAGAATTGCCGTCATTTCAGAGCTTTCGACCTGTAATCTCGGTAACTGAACTCGGCCTTAAATGAAGTTAGATTCTATTTACTTGTGTTTCAACTGTTTGTTACACGTTCATATTCATTTCCTGGAAAGAAAATTGTGTATTTTAAGAGTTTTAACACATTTTGACAGTTTCCTGAGAAGTATATACTAGAACCTTCAGGATATAAACTGTTTCAGTCAAAAAACGCCACGGCAACTCAGAATCAACTGTAAACATAAACAGTATTCTCCACATTTCAAATCATTATACACAAGTTCTGAGCTCTATAAACAGGAATTCTTAAAGTTCCGGAGATGTTAATATTATCAGAATTCTCGTCATTTCAAAGTTTCTACCTGTAATCTCAGGAATTGAACTCGGCTTTAAATGTAGTTAGATTCTATTTACTTGTGTTTTAACTGTTTGTTACACGTTCATATTCATTTCCTGGAAAGAAAACTGAGTTTTTTAAGAGTTTTAACACATTCTCACAGTTTCCTTGGAATTATATACTAGAACGTTGAGGATATAAACTGTCTCAGTCAAAAAAAGCCGTGGCAACTCAGGATCAACTGTAAACATAAACAGTATTCTCCTCATTTTAAATCATTATACACAAGTACTGAGCTCTATAAACAGGAATTCTTAAAGTTTGAAATGACATTTTAGTGAAAACGCCACTTAAAATAGCCTGAGTTGTTAATATTATCAGAATTGCCGTCATTTCAGAGCTTTCCACCACTAATCTCGGTTATTGAACTCGGCGTTAAATGTAGTTAGATTCTATTTACTTGTGTTTCAACTGTTTGTTACACGTTCATATTCTTTTCCTGGAAAGAAAATTGTGTATTTTAAGAGTTTTAACACATTTTGACAGTTTCCTGAGAAGTATGTACTAGAACCTTCAGGATATAAACTGTTTCAGTCAAAAAAGGCCACGGCAACTCAGAATCAACTGTAAACGTAAACAGTATCCTCCTCATTTCAAATCATTATACACAAGTTCTGAGCTCTATAAACAGGAATTCTTAAAGTTCCGGAGAGGTTAATATTATCAGAATTCTCGTCATTTCAAAGTTTCTACCTGTAATCTCGGGAATTGAACTCGGCTTTAAATGTAGTTAGATTCTATTTACTTGTTTTTTAACTGTTTGTTACACGTTCATATTCATTTCCTGGAAAGAAAATTGTGTATTTTAAGAGTTTTAACACATTTTGACAGTTTCCTGAGAAGTATATACTAGAACCTTCAGGATATAAACTGTTTCAGTCAAAAAACGCCACGGCAACTCAGAATCAACTGTAAACATAAACAGTATTCTCCACATTTCAAATCATTATACACAAGTTCTGAGCTCTATAAACAGGAATTCTTAAAGTTCCGGAGATGTTAATATTATCAGAATTCTCGTCATTTCAAAGTTTCTACCTGTAATCTCAGGAATTGAACTCGGCTTTAAATGTAGTTAGATTCTATTTACTTGTGTTTTAACTGTTTGTTACACGTTCATATTCATTTCCTGGAAAGAAAACTGAGTATTTTAAGAGTTTTAACACATTCTCACAGTTTCCTTGGAATTATATACTAGAACCTTGAGGATATAAACTGTCTCAGTCAAAAAAAGCCGTGGCAACTCAGGATCAACTGTAAACATAAACAGTATTCTCCTCATTTCAAATCATTATACACAAGTACTGAGCTCTATAAACAGGAATTCTTAAAGTTTGAAATGACATTGCAGTTAAAACGCCACTTAAAAGAGCCTGAGTTGTTAATATTATCAGAATTGCCGTCATTTCAGAGCTTTCCACCTCTCATCTCGGTAACTGAACTGGGCCTTAAATGTAGTTAGATTCTATTTACTTGTGTTTCAACTGTTTGTTACACGTTCATATTCATTTCCTGGAAAGAGAATTGTGTATTTTTAGAGTTTTAACACATTTTGACAGTTTCCTGAGAAGTATGTACTAGAACCTTCAGGATATAAACTGTTTCAGTCAAAAAACGCCACGGCAACTCAGGTTCACGTGTAAACATAAACAGTATTCTCCACATTTCAAGTCATTATACACAAGTTCTGAGCTCTATAAACAGGAATTCTTAAAGTTCCGGAGAGGTTAATATTATCAGAATTCTCGTCATTTCAAAGTTGCTACCTGTAATCTCGGGAATTGAACTCGGCTTTAAATGTAGTTAGATTCTATTTACTTGTTTTTTAACTGTTTGTTACACGTTCATATTCATTTCCTGGAAAGAATACTGTGTATTTTAAGAGTTTTAACACATTCTCACAGTTTCCTTAGAATTATATACTAGAACCTTGAGGATATAAACTGTCTCAGTCAAAAAAAGCCATGGCGACTCAGGATCAACTGTAAACATAAACAGTGTTCTCGTCATTTCAAATCATTATACACCAGTTCTTAGCTCTATAAACAGGAATTCTTAAAGTTTGAAATGACATTTTAGTGAAAACGCCACTTAAAATAGCCTGAGTTGTTAATATTATCAGAATTGCCGTCATTTCAGAGCTTTCGACCTGTAATCTCGGTAACTGAACTCGGCCTTAAATGAAGTTAGATTCTATTTACTTGTGTTTCAACTGTTTGTTACACGTTCATATTCATTTCCTGGAAAGAAAATTGTGCATTTTAAGAGTTTTAACACATTTTGACAGTTTCCTGAGAAGTATATACTAGAACCTTCAGGATATAAACTGTTTCAGTCAAAAAAGGCCACGGCAACTCAGGTTCACGTGTAAACATAAACAGTATTCTCCACATTTCAAGTCATTATACACAAGTTCTGAGCTCTATAAACAGGAATTCTTAAAGTTCCGGAGAGGTTAATATTATCAGAATTCTCGTCATTTCAAAGTTTCTACCTGTAATCTCGGGAATTGAACTCGGCTTTAAATGTAGTTAGATTCTATTTACTTGTTTTTTAACTGTTTGTTACACGTTCATAATCATTTCCTGGAAAGAATACTGTGTATTTTAAGAGTTTTAACACATTCTCACAGTTTCCTTAGAATTATATACTAGAACCTTGAGGATATAAACTGTCTCAGTCAAAAAAAGCCATGGCGACTCAGGATCAACTGTAAACATAAACAGTGTTCTCGTCATTTCAAATCATTATACACTAGTTCTTAGCTCTATAAACAGGAATTCTTAAAGTTTGAAATGACATTTTAGTGAAAACGCCACTTAAAATAGCCTGAGTTGTTAATATTATCAGAATTGCCGTCATTTCAGAGCTTTCCACCTGTAATCTCGGTAACTGAACTGGGCCTTAAATGAAGTTAGATTCTATTTACTTGTGTTTCAACTGTTTGTTACACGTTCATATTCATTTCCTGGAAAGAAAATTGTGTATTTTAAGAGTTTTAACACATTTTGACAGTTTCCTGAGAAGTATATACTAGAACCTTCAGGATATAAACTGTTTCAGTCAAAAAACGCCACGGCAACTCAGAATCAACTGTAAACATAAACAGTATTCTCCACATTTCAAATCATTATACACAAGTTCTGAGCTCTATAAACAGGAATTCTTAAAGTTCCGGAGATGTTAATATTATCAGAATTCTCGTCATTTCAAAGTTTCTACCTGTAATCTCAGGAATTGAACTCGGCTTTAAATGTAGTTAGATTCTATTTACTTGTGTTTTAACTGTTTGTTACACGTTCATATTCATTTCCTGGAAAGAAAACTGAGTTTTTTAAGAGTTTTAACACATTCTCACAGTTTCCTTGGAATTATATACTAGAACGTTGAGGATATAAACTGTCTCAGTCAAAAAAAGCCGTGGCAACTCAGGATCAACTGTAAACATAAACAGTATTCTCCTCATTTTAAATCATTATACACAAGTACTGAGCTCTATAAACAGGAATTCTTAAAGTTTGAAATGACATTTTAGTGAAAACGCCACTTAAAATAGCCTGAGTTGTTAATATTATCAGAATTGCCGTCATTTCAGAGCTTTCCACCACTAATCTCGGTTATTGAACTCGGCGTTAAATGTAGTTAGATTCTATTTACTTGTGTTTCAACTGTTTGTTATACGTTCATATTCTTTTCCTGGAAAGAAAATTGTGTATTTTAAGAGTTTTAACACATTTTGACAGTTTCCTGAGAAGTATGTACTAGAACCTTCAGGATATAAACTGTTTCAGTCAAAAAAGGCCACGGCAACTCAGAATCAACTGTAAACGTAAACAGTATCCTCCTCATTTCAAATCATTATACACAAGTTCTGAGCTCTATAAACAGGAATTCTTAAAGTTCCGGAGAGGTTAATATTATCAGAATTCCCGTCATTTCAAAGTTTCTACCTGTAATCTCGGGAATTGAACTCGGCTTTAAATGTAGTTAGATTCTGTTTACTTGTGTTTTAACTGTTTGTTACACGTTCATATTCATTTCCTGGAAAGAAAACTGAGTATTTTAAGAGTTTTAACACATTCTCACAGTTTCCTTGGAATTATACACTAGAACCTTGAGGATATAAACTGTCTCAGTCAAAAAAAGCCGTGGCAACTCAGGATCAACTGTAAACATAAACAGTATTCTCCTCATTTCAAATCATTATACACAAGTACTGAGCTCTATAAACAGGAATTCTTAAAGTTTGAAATGACATTGCAGTTAAAACGCCACTTAAAAGAGCCTGAGTTGTTAATATTATCAGAAATGCCGTCATTTCAGAGCTTTCCACCTCTCATCTCGGTAACTGAACTGGGCCTTAAATGTAGTTAGATTCTATTTACTTGTGTTTCAACTGTTTGTTACACGTTCATATTCATTTCCTGGAAAGAGAATTGTGTATTTTTAGAGTTTTAACACATTTTGACAGTTTACTGAGAAGTATATACTAGAACTTTCAGGATATAAACTGTTTCAGTCAAAAAACGCCACGGCAACTCAGGTTCACGTGTAAATATAAACAGTATTCTCCACATTTCAAGTCATTATACACAAGTTCTGAGCTCTATAAACAGGAATTCTTAAAGTTCCGGAGAGGTTAATATTATCAGAATTCTCGTCATTTCAAAGTTGCTACCTGTAATCTCGGGAATTGAACTCGGCTTTAAATGTAGTTAGATTCTATTTACTTGTTTTTTAACTGTTTGTTACACGTTCATATTCATTTCCTGGAAAGAATACTGTGTATTTTAAGAGTTTTAACACATTCTCACAGTTTCCTTAGAATTATATACTAGAACCTTGAGGATATAAACTGTCTCAGTCAAAAAAAGCCATGGCGACTCAGGATCAACTGTAAACATAAAAAGTATTCTCCACATTTCAAATCATTATACACAAGTTCTGAGCTCTATAAACAGGAATTCTTAAAGTTCCGGAGATGTTAATATTATCAGAATTCTCGTCATTTCAAAGTTTCTACCTGTAATCTCGGGAATTGAACTCGGCTTTAAATGTACTTAGATTCTATTTACTTGTGTTTTAACTGTTTGTTACACGTTCATATTCATTTCCTGGAAAGAAAACTGAGAATTTTAAGAGTTTTAACACATTCTCACAGTTTCCTTAGAATTATATACTAGAACCTTGAGGATATAAACTGTCTCAGTCAAAAAAAGCCGTGGCAACTCAGGATCAACTGTAAACATAAACAGTATTCTCCTCATTTTAAATCATTATACACAAGTACTGAGCTCTATAAACAGGAATTCTTAAAGTTTGAAATGACATTTTAGTGAAAACGCCGCTTAAAAGAACCTGAGTTGTTAATATTATCAGAATTGCCGTCATTTCAGAGCTTTCCACCTCTCATCTCGGTAACTGAACTGGGCCTTAAATGTAGTTAGATTCTATTTACTTGTGTTTCAACTGTTTGTTACACGTTCATATTCATTTCCTGGAAAGAGAATTGTGTATTTTTAGAGTTTTAACACATTTTGACAGTTTCCTGAGAAGTATATACTAGAACTTTCAGGATATAAACTGTTTCAGTCAAAAAAGGCCACGGCAACTCAGAATCAAGGGTAAACGTAAACAGTATCCTCCTCATTTCAAATCATTATACACAAGTTCTGAGCTCTATAAACACGAATTCTTAAAGTTCCGGAGAGGTTAATATTATCAGAATTCTCGTCATTTCAAAGTTTCTACCTGTAATCTCGGGAATTGAACTCGGCTTTAAATGTAGTTAGATTCTATTTACTTGTTTTTTAACTGTTTGTTACACGTTCATATTCATTTCCTGGAAAGAATACTGTGTATTTTAAGAGTTTTAACACATTCTCACAGTTTCCTTAGAATTATATACTAGAACCTTGAGGATATAAACTGTCTCAGTCAAAAAAAGCCATGGCGACTCAGGATCAACTGTAAACATAAACAGTGTTCTCGTCATTTCAAATCATTATACACTAGTTCTTAGCTCTATAAACAGGAATTCTTAAAGTTTGAAATGACATTTTAGTGAAAACGCCACTTAAAATAGCCTGAGTTGTTAATATTATCAGAATTGCCGTCATTTCAGAGCTTTCGACCTGTAATCTCGGTAACTGAACTGGGCCTTAAATGAAGTTAGATTCTATTTACTTGTGTTTCAACTTTTTGTTACACGTTCATATTCATTTCCTGGAAAGAAAATTGTGTATTTTAAGAGATTTAACACATTTTGACAGTTTCCTGAGAAGTATATACTAGAACCTTCAGGATATAAACTGTTTCAGTCAAAAAACGCCACGGCAACTCAGAATCAACTGTAAACATAAACAGTATTCTCCACATTTCAAATCATTATACACAAGTTCTGAGCTCTATAAACAGGAATTCTTAAAGTTCCGGAGATGTTAATATTATCAGAATTCTCGTCATTTCAAAGTTTCTACCTGTAATCTCAGGAATTGAACTCGGCTTTAAATGTAGTTAGATTCTATTTACTTGTGTTTTAACTGTTTGTTACACGTTCATATTCATTTCCTGGAAAGAAAACTGAGTTTTTTAAGAGTTTTAACACATTCTCACAGTTTCCTTGGAATTATATACTAGAACGTTGAGGATATAAACTGTCTCAGTCAAAAAAAGCCGTGGCAACTCAGGATCAACTGTAAACATAAACAGTATTCTCCTCATTTTAAATCATTATACACAAGTACTGAGCTCTATAAACAGGAATTCTTAAAGTTTGAAATGACATTTTAGTGAAAACGCCACTTAAAATAGCCTGAGTTGTTAATATTATCAGAATTGCCGTCATTGCAGAGCTTTCCACCACTAATCTCGGTTATTGAACTCAGCGTTAAATGTAGTTAGATTCTATTTACTTGTGTTTCAACTGTTTGTTACACGTTCATATTCTTTTCATGGAAAGAAAATTGTGTATTTTAAGAGTTTTAACACATTTTGACAGTTTCCTGAGAAGTATGTACTAGAACCTTCAGGATATAAACTGTTTCAGTCAAAAAAGGCCACGGCAACTCAGAATCAACTGTAAACGTAAACAGTATCCTCCTCATTTCAAATCATTATACACAAGTTCTGAGCTCTATAAACAGGAATTCTTAAAGTTCCGGAGAGGTTAATATTATCAGAATTCTCGTCATTTCAAAGTTTCTACCTGTAATCTCGGGAATTGAACTCGGCTTTAAATGTAGTTAGATTGTATTTACTTGTGTTTTAACTGTTTGTTACACGTTCATATTCATTTCCTGGAAAGAAAACTGAGTATTTTAAGAGTTTTAACACATTCTCACAGTTTCCTTGGAATTATATACTAGAACCTTGAGGATATAAACTGTCTCAGTCAAAAAAAGCCGTGGCAACTCAGGATCAACTGTAAACATAAACAGTATTCTCCTCATTTCAAATCATTATACACAAGTACTGAGCTCTATAAACAGGAATTCTAAAAGTATGAAATGACATTGCAGTTAAAACGCCACTTAAAAGAGCCTGAGTTGTTAATATTATCAGAATTGCCGTCATTTCAGAGCTTTCCACCTCTCATCTCGGTAACTGAACTGGGCCTTAAATGTAGTTAGATTCTATTTACTTGTGTTTCAACTGTTTGTTACACGTTCATATTCATTTCCTGGAAAGAGAATTGTGTATTTTTAGAGTTTTAACACATTTTGACAGTTTCCTGAGAAGTATATACTAGAACTTTCAGGATATAAACTGTTTCAGTCAAAAAACGCCACGGCAACTCAGGTTCACGTGTAAACATAAACAGTATTCTCCATATTTCAAGTCATTATACACAAGTTCTGAGCTCTATAAACAGGAATTCTTAAAGTTCCGGAGAGGTTAATATTATCAGAATTCTCGTCATTTCAAAGTTGCTACCTGTAATCTCGGGAATTGAACTCGGCTTTAAATGTAGTTAGATTCTATTTACTTGTTTTTTAACTGTTTGTTACACGTTCATATTCATTCCCTGGAAAGAATACTGTGTATTTTAAGAGTTTTAACACATTCTCACAGTTTCCTTAGAATTATATACTAGAACCTTGAGGATATAAACTGTCTCAGTCAAAAAAAGCCATGGCGACTCAGGATCAACTGTAAACATAAACAGTGTTCTCGTCATTTCAAATCATTATACACTAGTTCTTAGCTCTATAAACAGGAATTCTTAAAGTTTGAAATGACATTTTAGTGAAAACGCCACTTAAAATAGCCTCAGTTGTTAATATTATCAGAATTGCCGTCATTTCAGAGCTTTCGACCTGTAATCTCGGTAACTGAACTCAGCCTTAAATGAAGTTAGATTCTATTTACTTGTGTTTCAACTGTTTGTTACACGTTCATATTCATTTCCTGGAAAGAAAATTGTGTATTTTAAGAGTTTTAACACATTTTGACAGTTTCCTGAGAAGCATATACTAGAACCTTCAGGATATAAACTGTTTCAGTCAAAAAACGCCACGGCAACTCAGAATCAACTGTAAACATAAACAGTATTCTCCACATTTCAAATCATTATACACAAGTTCTGAGCTCTATAAACAGGAATTCTTAAAGTTCCGGAGATGTTAATATTATCAGAATTCTCGTCATTTCAAAGTTTCTACCTGTAATCTCGGGAATTGAACTCGGCTTTAAATGTACTTAGATTCTATTTACTTGTGTTTTAACTGTTTGTTACACGTTCATATTCATTTCCTGGAAAGAAAACTGAGAATTTTAAGAGTTTTAACACATTCTCACAGTTTCCTTAGAATTATATACTAGAACCTTGAGGATATAAACTGTCTCAGTCAAAAAAAGCCGTGGCAACTCAGGATCAACTGTAAACATAAACAGTATTCTCCTCATTTTAAATCATTATACACAAGTACTGAGCTCTATAAACAGGAATTCTTAAAGTTTGAAATGACATTTTAGTGAAAACGCCACTTAAAAGAACCTGAGTTGTTAATATTATCAGAATTGCCGTCATTTCAGAGCTTTCCACCTCTCATCTCGGTAACTGAACTGGGCCTTAAATGTAGTTAGATTCTATTTACTTGTGTTTCAACTGTTTGTTACACGTTCATATTCATTTCCTGGAAAGAGAATTGTGTATTTTTAGAGTTTTAACACATTTTGACAGTTTCCTGAGAAGTATATACTAGAACTTTCAGGATATAAACTGTTTCAGTCAAAAAACGCCATGGCAACTCAGGTTCACGTGTAAACATAAACAGTATTCTCCACATTTCAAGTCATTATACACAAGTTCTGAGCTCTATAAACAGGAATTCTTAAAGTTCCGGAGAGGTTAATATTATCAGAATTCTCGTCATTTCAAAGTTTCTACCTGTAATCTCGGGAATTGAACTCGGCTTTAAATGTAGTTAGATTCTATTTACTTGTTTTTTAACTGTTTGTTACACGTTCATATTCATTTCCTGGAAAGAATACTGTGTATTTTAAGAGTTTTAACACATTCTCACAGTTTCCTTAGAATTATATACTAGAACCTTGAGGATATAAACTGTCTCAGTCAAAAAAAGCCATGGCGACTCAGGATCAACTGTAAACATAAACAGTGTTCTCGTCATTTCAAATCATTATACACTAGTTCTTAGCTCTATAAACAGGAATTCTTAAAGTTTGAAATGACATTTTAGTGAAAACGCCACTTAAAATAGCCTGAGTTGTTAATATTATCAGAATTGCCGTCATTTCAGACCTTTCGACCTGTAATCTCGGTAACTGAACTGGGCCTTAAATGAAGTTAGATTCTATTTACTTGTGTTTCAACTGTTTGTTACACGTTCATATTCATTTCCTGGAAAGAGAATTGTGTATTTTTAGAGTTTTAACACATTTTGACAGTTTCCTGAGAAGTATATACTAGAACTTTCAGGATATAAACTGTTTCAGTCAAAAAACGCCACGGCAACTCAGGTTCACGTGTAAACATAAACAGTATTCTCCACATTTCAAGTCATTATACACAAGTTCTGAGCTCTATAAACAGGAATTCTTAAAGTTCCGGAGAGGTTAATATTATCAGAATTCTCGTCATTTCAAAGTTTCTACCTGTAATCTCGGGAATTGAACTCGGCTTTAAATGTAGTTAGATTCTATTTACTTGTTTTTTAACTGTTTGTTACACGTTCATATTCATTTCCTGGAAAGAATACTGTGTATTTTAAGAGTTTTAACACATTCTCACAGTTTCCTTAGAATTATATACTAGAACCTTGAGGATATAAACTGTCTCAGTCAAAAAAAGCCATGGCGACTCAGGATCAACTGTAAACATAAACAGTGTTCTCGTCATTTCAAATCATTATACACTAGTTCTTAGCTCTATAAACAGGAATTCTTAAAGTTTGAAATGACATTTTAGTGAAAACGCCACTTAAAATAGCCTGAGTTGTTAATATTATCAGAATTGCCGTCATTTCAGACCTTTCGACCTGTAATCTCGGTAACTGAACTGGGCCTTAAATGAAGTTAGATTCTATTTACTTGTGTTTCAACTGTTTGTTACACGTTCATATTCATTTCCTGGAAAGAAAATTGTGTATTTTAAGAGTTTTAACACATTTTGACAGTTTCCTGAGAAGTATATACTAGAACCTTCAGGATATAAACTGTTTCAGTCAAAAAACGCCACGGCAACTCAGAATCAACTGTAAACATAAACAGTATTCTCCACATTTCAAATCATTATACACAAGTTCTGAGCTCTATAAACAGGAATTCTTAAAGTTCCGGAGATGTTAATATTATCAGAATTCTCGTCATTTCAAAGTTTCTACCTGTAATCTCAGGAATTGAACTCGGCTTTAAATGTAGTTAGATTCTATTTACTTGTGTTTTAACTGTTTGTTACACGTTCATATTCATTTCCTGGAAAGAAAACTGAGTATTTTAAGAGTTTTAACACATTCTCACAGTTTCCTTGGAATTATATACTAGAACGTTGAGGATATAAACTGTCTCAGTCAAAAAAAGCCGTGGCAACTCAGGATCAACTGTAAACATAAACAGTATTCTCCTCATTTTAAATCATTATACACAAGTACTGAGCTCTATAAACAGGAATTCTTAAAGTTTGAAATGACATTTTAGTGAAAACGCCACTTAAAATAGCCTGAGTTGTTAATATTATCAGAATTGCCGTCATTTCAGAGCTTTCCACCACAAATCTCGGTTATTGAACTCGGCGTTAAATGTAGTTAGATTCTATTTACTTGTGTTTCAACTGTTTGTTACACGTTCATATTCTTTTCCTGGAAAGAAAATTGTGTATTTTAAGAGTTTTAACACATTTTGACAGTTTCCTGAGAAGTATGTACTAGAACCTTCAGGATATAAACTGTTTCAGTCAAAAAAGGCCACGGCAACTCAGAATCAACTGTAAACGTAAACAGTATCCTCCTCATTTCAAATCATTATACACAAGTTCTGAGCTCTATAAACAGGAATTCTTAAAGTTCCGGAGAGGTTAATATTATCAGAATTCTCGTCATTTCAAAGTAACTACCTGTAATCTCGGGAATTGAACTCGGCTTTAAATGTAGTTAGATTCTATTTACTTGTTTTTTAACTGTTTGTTACACGTTCATATTCATTTCCTGGAAAGAATACTGTGTATTTTAAGAGTTTTAACACATTCTCACAGTTTCCTTAGAATTATATACTAGAACCTTGAGGATATAAACTGTCTCAGTCAAAAAAAGCCATGGCGACTCAGGATCAACTGTAAACATAAACAGTGTTCTCGTCATTTCAAATCATTATACACTAGTTCTTAGCTCTATAAACAGGAATTCTTAAAGTTTGAAATGACATTTTAGTGAAAACGCCACTTAAAATAGCCTGAGTTGTTAATATTATCAGAATTGCCGTCATTTCAGAGCTTTCGACCTGTAATCTCGCTAACTGAACTGGGCCTTAAATGTAGTTAGATTCTATTTACTTTTGTTTCAACTGTTTGTTACACGTTCATATTCATTTCCTGGAAAGAAAATTGTGTATTTTAAGAGTTTTAACATATTTTGACAGTTTCCTGAGAAGTATATACTAGAACCTTCAGGATATAAACTGTTTCAGTCAAAAAAGGCCACGGCAACTCAGAATCAACTGTAAACGTAAACAGTATCCTCCTCATTTCAAATCATTATACACAAGTTCTGAGCTCTATAAACAGGAATTCTTAAAGTTCCGGAGAGGTTAATATTATCAGAATTCTCGTCATTTCAAAGTTGCTACCTGTAATCTCGGGAATTGAACTCGGCTTTAAATGTAGTTAGATTCTATTTACTTGTTTTTTAACTGTTTGTTACACGTTCATATTCATTTCCTGGAAAGAATACTGTGTATTTTAAGAGTTTTAACACATTCTCACAGTTTCCTTAGAATTATATACTAGAACCTTGAGAATATAAACTGTCTCAGTCAAAAAAAGCCATGGCGACTCAGGATCAACTGTAAACATAAACAGTGTTCTCGTCATTTCAAATCATTATACACTAGTTCTTAGCTCTATAAACAGGAATTCTTAAAGTTTGAAATGACATTTTAGTGAAAACGCCACTTAAAATAGCCTGAGTTGTTAATATTATCAGAATTGCCGTCATTTCAGAGCTTTCGACCTGTAATCTCGGTAACTGAACTGGGCCTTAAATGTAGTTAGATTCTATTTACTTTTGTTTCAACTGTTTGTTACACGTTCATATTCATTTCCTGGAAAGAAAATTGTGTATTTTAAGAGTTTTAACACATTTTGACAGTTTCCTGAGAAGTATATACTAGAACCTTCAGGATATAAACTGTTTCAGTCAAAAAAGGCCACGGCAACTCAGAATCAACTGTAAACATAAACAGTATCCTCCTCATTTCAAATCATTATACACAAGTTCTGAGCTCTATAAACAGGAATTCTTAAAGTTCCGGAGAGGTTAATATTATCAGAATTCTCGTCATTTCAAAGTTGCTACCTGTAATCTCGGGAATTGAACTCGGCTTTAAATGTAGTTAGATTCTATTTACTTGTTTTTTAACTGTTTGTTACACGTTCATATTCATTTCCTGGAAAGAAAACTGAGTTTTTTAAGAGTTTTAACACATTCTCACAGTTTCCTTGGAATTATATACTAGAACGTTGAGGATATAAACTGTCTCAGTCAAAAAAAGCCGTGGCAACTCAGGATCAACTGTAAACATAAACAGTATTCTCCTCATTTTAAATCATTATACACAAGTACTGAGCTCTATAAACAGGAATTCTTAAAGTTTGAAATGACATTTTAGTGAAAACGCCACTTAAAATAGCCTGAGTTGTTAATATTATCAGAATTGCCGTCATTTCAGAGCTTTCCACCACTAATCTCGGTTATTGAACTCGGCGTTAAATGTAGTTAGATTCTATTTACTTGTGTTTCAACTGTTTGTTACACGTTCATATTCTTTTCATGGAAAGAAAATTGTGTATTTTAAGAGTTTTAACACATTTTGACAGTTTCCTGAGAAGTATGTACTAGAACCTTCAGGATATAAACTGTTTCAGTCAAAAAAGGCCACGGCAACTCAGAATCAACTGTAAACGTAAACAGTATCCTCCTCATTTCAAATCATTATACACAAGTTCTGAGCTCTATAAACAGGAATTCTTAAAGTTCCGGAGAGGTTAATATTATCAGAATTCTCGTCATTTCAAAGTTTCTACCTGTAATCTCGGGAATTGAACTCGGCTTTAAATGTAGTTAGATTGTATTTACTTGTGTTTTAACTGTTTGTTACACGTTCATATTCATTTCCTGGAAAGAAAACTGAGTATTTTAAGAGTTTTAACACATTCTCACAGTTTCCTTGGAATTATCTACTAGAACCTTGAGGATATAAACTGTCTCAGTCAAAAAAAGCCGTGGCAACTCAGGATCAACTGTAAACATAAACAGTATTCTCCTCATTTCAAATCATTATACACAAGTACTGAGCTCTATAAACAGGAATTCTTAAAGTTTGAAATGACATTGCAGTTAAAACGCCACTTAAAAGAGCCTGAGTTGTTAATATTATCAGAATTGCCGTCATTTCAGAGCTTTCCACCTCTCATCTCGGTAACTGAACTGGGCCTTAAATGTAGTTAGATTCTATTTACTTGTGTTTCAACTGTTTGTTACACGTTCATATTCATTTCCTGGAAAGAGAATTGTGTATTTTTAGAGTTTTAACACATTTTGACAGTTTCCTGAGAAGTATATACTAGAACTTTCAGGATATAAACTGTTTCAGTCAAAAAACGCCACGGCAACTCAGGTTCACGTGTAAACATAAACAGTATTCTCCATATTTCAAGTCATTATACACAAGTTCTGAGCTCTATAAACAGGAATTCTTAAAGTTCCGGAGAGGTTAATATTATCAGAATTCTCGTCATTTCAAAGTTGCTACCTGTAATCTCGGGAATTGAACTCGGCTTTAAATGTAGTTAGATTCTATTTACTTGTTTTTTAACTGTTTGTTACACGTTCATATTCATTTCCTGGAAAGAATACTGTG
The DNA here is from genome assembly GCF_963259705.1 of Myotis daubentonii. Taxonomy (NCBI): domain Eukaryota; kingdom Metazoa; phylum Chordata; class Mammalia; order Chiroptera; family Vespertilionidae; genus Myotis; species Myotis daubentonii. The sequence continues at coordinate 9,593,083 of NC_081844.1, forward strand.
TATTTTAAGAGTTTTAACACATTCTCACAGTTTCCTTAGAATTATATACTAGAACCTTGAGGATATAAACTGTCTCAGTCAAAAAAAGCCATGGCGACTCAGGATCAACTGTAAACATAAACAGTGTTCTCGTCATTTCAAATCATTATACACTAGTTCTTAGCTCTATAAACAGGAATTCTTAAAGTTTGAAATGACATTTTAGTGAAAACGCCACTTAAAATAGCCTGAGTTGTTAATATTATCAGAATTGCCGTCATTTCAGAGCTTTCGACCTGTAATCTCGGTAACTGAACTCAGCCTTAAATGAAGTTAGATTCTATTTACTTGTGTTTCAACTGTTTGTTACACGTTCATATTCATTTCCTGGAAAGAAAATTGTGTATTTTAAGAGTTTTAACACATTTTGACAGTTTCCTGAGAAGCATATACTAGAACCTTCAGGATATAAACTGTTTCAGTCAAAAAACGCCACGGCAACTCAGAATCAACTGTAAACATAAACAGTATTCTCCACATTTCAAATCATTATACACAAGTTCTGAGCTCTATAAACAGGAATTCTTAAAGTTCCGGAGATGTTAATATTATCAGAATTCTCGTCATTTCAAAGTTTCTACCTGTAATCTCGGGAATTGAACTCGGCTTTAAATGTACTTAGATTCTATTTACTTGTGTTTTAACTGTTTGTTACACGTTCATATTCATTTCCTGGAAAGAAAACTGAGAATTTTAAGAGTTTTAACACATTCTCACAGTTTCCTTAGAATTATATACTAGAACCTTGAGGATATAAACTGTCTCAGTCAAAAAAAGCCGTGGCAACTCAGGATCAACTGTAAACATAAACAGTATTCTCCTCATTTTAAATCATTATACACAAGTACTGAGCTCTATAAACAGGAATTCTTAAAGTTTGAAATGACATTTTAGTGAAAACGCCACTTAAAAGAACCTGAGTTGTTAATATTATCAGAATTGCCGTCATTTCAGAGCTTTCCACCTCTCATCTCGGTAACTGAACTGGGCCTTAAATGTAGTTAGATTCTATTTACTTGTGTTTCAACTGTTTGTTACACGTTCATATTCATTTCCTGGAAAGAGAATTGTGTATTTTTAGAGTTTTAACACATTTTGACAGTTTCCTGAGAAGTATATACTAGAACTTTCAGGATATAAACTGTTTCAGTCAAAAAACGCCACGGCAACTCAGGTTCACGTGTAAACATAAACAGTATTCTCCACATTTCAAGTCATTATACACAAGTTCTGAGCTCTATAAACAGGAATTCTTAAAGTTCCGGAGAGGTTAATATTATCAGAATTCTCGTCATTTCAAAGTTTCTACCTGTAATCTCGGGAATTGAACTCGGCTTTAAATGTAGTTAGATTCTATTTACTTGTTTTTTAACTGTTTGTTACACGTTCATATTCATTTCCTGGAAAGAATACTGTGTATTTTAAGAGTTTTAACACATTCTCACAGTTTCCTTAGAATTATATACTAGAACCTTGAGGATATAAACTGTCTCAGTCAAAAAAAGCCATGGCGACTCAGGATCAACTGTAAACATAAACAGTGTTCTCGTCATTTCAAATCATTATACACTAGTTCTTAGCTCTATAAACAGGAATTCTTAAAGTTTGAAATGACATTTTAGTGAAAACGCCACTTAAAATAGCCTGAGTTGTTAATATTATCAGAATTGCCGTCATTTCAGACCTTTCGACCTGTAATCTCGGTAACTGAACTGGGCCTTAAATGAAGTTAGATTCTATTTACTTGTGTTTCAACTGTTTGTTACACGTTCATATTCATTTCCTGGAAAGAGAATTGTGTATTTTTAGAGTTTTAACACATTTTGACAGTTTCCTGAGAAGTATATACTAGAACTTTCAGGATATAACGTGTTTCAGTCAAAAAACGCCACGGCAACTCAGGTTCACGTGTAAACATAAACAGTATTCTCCACATTTCAAGTCATTATACACAAGTTCTGAGCTCTATAAACAGGAATTCTTAAAGTTCCGGAGAGGTTAATATTATCAGAATTCTCGTCATTTCAAAGTTTCTACCTGTAATCTCGGGAATTGAACTCGGCTTTAAATGTAGTTAGATTCTATTTACTTGTTTTTTAACTGTTTGTTACACGTTCATATTCATTTCCTGGAAAGAATACTGTGTATTTTAAGAGTTTTAACACATTCTCACAGTTTCCTTAGAATTATATACTAGAACCTTGAGGATATAAACTGTCTCAGTCAAAAAAAGCCATGGCGACTCAGGATCAACTGTAAACATAAACAGTGTTCTCGTCATTTCAAATCATTATACACTAGTTCTTAGCTCTATAAACAGGAATTCTTAAAGTTTGAAATGACATTTTAGTGAAAACGCCACTTAAAATAGCCTGAGTTGTTAATATTATCAGAATTGCCGTCATTTCAGACCTTTCGACCTGTAATCTCGGTAACTGAACTGGGCCTTAAATGAAGTTAGATTCTATTTACTTGTGTTTCAACTGTTTGTTACACGTTCATATTCATTTCCTGGAAAGAAAATTGTGTATTTTAAGAGTTTTAACACATTTTGACAGTTTCCTGAGAAGTATATACTAGAACCTTCAGGATATAAACTGTTTCAGTCAAAAAACGCCACGGCAACTCAGAATCAACTGTAAACATAAACAGTATTCTCCACATTTCAAATCATTATACACAAGTTCTGAGCTCTATAAACAGGAATTCTTAAAGTTCCGGAGATGTTAATATTATGAGAATTCTCGTCATTTCAAAGTTTCTACCTGTAATCTCAGGAATTGAACTCGGCTTTAAATGTAGTTAGATTCTATTTACTTGTGTTTTAACTGTTTGTTACACGTTCATATTCATTTCCTGGAAAGAAAACTGAGTATTTTAAGAGTTTTAACACATTCTCACAGTTTCCTTGGAATTATATACTAGAACGTTGAGGATATAAACTGTCTCAGTCAAAAAAAGCCGTGGCAACTCAGGATCAACTGTAAACATAAACAGTATTCTCCTCATTTTAAATCATTATACACAAGTACTGAGCTCTATAAACAGGAATTCTTAAAGTTTGAAATGACATTTTAGTGAAAACGCCACTTAAAATAGCCTGAGTTGTTAATATTATCAGAATTGCCGTCATTTCAGAGCTTTCCACCACTAATCTCGGTTATTGAACTCGGCGTTAAATGTAGTTAGATTCTATTTACTTGTGTTTCAACTGTTTGTTACACGTTAATATTCTTTTCCTGGAAAGAAAATTGTGTATTTTAAGAGTTTTAACACATTTTGACAGTTTCCTGAGAAGTATGTACTAGAACCTTCAGGATATAAACTGTTTCAGTCAAAAAAGGCCACGGCAACTCAGAATCAACTGTAAACGTAAACAGTATCCTCCTCATTTCAAATCATTATACACAAGTTCTGAGCTCTATAAACAGGAATTCTTAAAGTTCCGGAGAGGTTAATATTATCAGAATTCTCGTCATTTCAAAGTAACTACCTGTAATCTCGGGAATTGAACTCGGCTTTAAATGTAGTTAGATTCTATTTACTTGTTTTTTAACTGTTTGTTACACGTTCATATTCATTTCCTGGAAAGAATACTGTGTATTTTAAGAGTTTTAACACATTCTCACAGTTTCCTTAGAATTATATACTAGAACCTTGAGGATATAAACTGTCTCAGTCAAAAAAAGCCATGGCGACTCAGGATCAACTGTAAACATAAACAGTGTTCTCGTCATTTCAAATCATTATACACTAGTTCTTAGCTCTATAAACAGGAATTCTTAAAGTTTGAAATGACATTTTAGTGAAAACGCCACTTAAAATAGCCTGAGTTGTTAATATTATCAGAATTGCCGTCATTTCAGAGCTTTCGACCTGTAATCTCGCTAACTGAACTGGGCCTTAAATGTAGTTAGATTCTATTTACTTTTGTTTCAACTGTTTGTTACACGTTCATATTCATTTCCTGGAAAGAAAATTGTGTATTTTAAGAGTTTTAACATATTTTGACAGTTTCCTGAGAAGTATATACTAGAACCTTCAGGATATAAACTGTTTCAGTCAAAAAAGGCCACGGCAACTCAGAATCAACTGTAAACGTAAACAGTATCCTCCTCATTTCAAATCATTATACACAAGTTCTGAGCTCTATAAACAGGAATTCTTAAAGTTCCGGAGAGGTTAATATTATCAGAATTCTCGTCATTTCAAAGTTGCTACCTGTAATCTCGGGAATTGAACTCGGCTTTAAATGTAGTTAGATTCTATTTACTTGTTTTTTAACTGTTTGTTACACGTTCATATTCATTTCCTGGAAAGAATACTGTGTATTTTAAGAGTTTTAACACATTCTCACAGTTTCCTTAGAATTATATACTAGAACCTTGAGGATATAAACTGTCTCAGTCAAAAAAAGCCATGGCGACTCAGGATCAACTGTAAACATAAACAGTGTTCTCGTCATTTCAAATCATTATACACTAGTTCTTAGCTCTATAAACAGGAATTCTTAAAGTTTGAAATGACATTTTAGTGAAAACGCCACTTAAAATACCCTGAGTTGTTAATATTATCAGAATTGCCGTCATTTCAGAGCTTTCGACCTGTAATCTCGTTAACTGAACTGGCCTTAAATGTAGTTAGATTCTATTTACTTTTGTTTCAACTGTTTGTTACACGTTCATATTCATTTCCTGGAAAGAAAATTGTGTATTTTAAGAGTTTTAACACATTTTGACAGTTTCCTGAGAAGTATATACTAGAACCTTCAGGATATAAACTGTTTCAGTCAAAAAAGGCCACGGCAACTCAGAATCAACTGTAAACATAAACAGTATCCTCCTCATTTCAAATCATTATACACAAGTTCTGAGCTCTATAAACAGGAATTCTTAAAGTTCCGGAGAGGTTAATATTATCAGAATTCTCGTCATTTCAAAGTTGCTACCTGTAATCTCGGGAATTGAACTCGGCTTTAAATGTAGTTAGATTCTATTTACTTGTTTTTTAACTGTTTGTTACACGTTCATATTCATTTCCTGGAAAGAATACTGTGTATTTTAAGAGTTTTAACACATTCTCACAGTTTCCTTAGAATTATATACTAGAACCTTGAGGATATAAACTGTCTCAGTCAAAAAAAGCCATGGCGACTCAGGATCAACTGTAAACATAAACAGTGTTCTCGTCATTTCAAATCATTATACACTAGTTCTTAGCTCTATAAACAGGAATTCTTAAAGTTTGAAATGACATTTTAGTGAAAACGCCACTTAAAATAGCCTCAGTTGTTAATATTATCAGAATTGCCGTCATTTCAGAGCTTTCGACCTGTAATCTCGGTAACTGAACTCGGCCTTAAATGAAGTTAGATTCTATTTACTTGTGTTTCAACTGTTTGTTACACGTTCATATTCATTTCCTGGAAAGAAAATTGTGTATTTTAAGAGTTTTAACACATTTTGACAGTTTCCTGAGAAGTATATACTAGAACCTTCAGGATATAAACTGTTTCAGTCAAAAAACGCCACGGCAACTCAGAATCAACTGTAAACATAAACAGTATTCTCCACATTTCAAATCATTATACACAAGTTCTGAGCTCTATAAACAGGAATTCTTAAAGTTCCGGAGATGTTAATATTATCAGAATTCTCATCATTTCAAAGTTTCTACCTGTAATCTCGGGAATTGAACTTTGCTTTAAATGTACTTAGATTCTATTTACTTGTGTTTTAACTGTTTGTTACACGTTCATATTCATTTCCTGGAAAGAAAACTGAGTATTTTAAGAGTTTTAACACATTCTCACAGTTTCCTTAGAATTATATACTAGAACCTTGAGGCTATAAACTGTCTCAGTCAAAAAAAGCCATGGCGACTCAGGATCAACTGTAAACATAAACAGTGTTCTCGTCATTTCAAATCATTATACACTAGTTCTTAGCTCTATAAACAGGAATTCTTAAAGTTTGAAATGACATTTTAGTGAAAACGCCACTTAAAATAGCCTGAGTTGTTAATATTATCAGAATTGCCGTCATTTCAGAGCTTTCGACCTGTAATCTCGGTAACTGAACTCGGCCTTAAATGAAGTTAGATTCTATTTACTTGTGTTTCAACTGTTTGTTACACGTTCATATTCTTTTCCTGGAAAGAAAATTGTGTATTTTAAGAGTTTTAACACATTTTGACAGTTTCCTGAGAAGTATGTACTAGAACCTTCAGGATATAAACTGTTTCAGTCAAAAAAGGCCACGGCAACTCAGAATCAACTGTAAACATAAACAGTATCCTCCTCATTTCAAATCATTATACACAAGTTCTGAGCTCTATAAACAGGAATTCTTAAAGTTCCGGAGAGGTTAATATTATCAGAATTCTCGTCATTTCAAAGTTGCTACCTGTAATCTCGGGAATTGAACTCGGCTTTAAATGTAGTTAGATTCTATTTACTTGTGTTTTAACTGTTTGTTACACGTTCATATTCATTTCCTGGAAAGAATACTGTGTATTTTAAGAGTTTTAACACATTCTCACAGTTTCCTTAGAATTATATACTAGAACCTTGAGGATATAAACTGTCTCAGTCAAAAAAAGCCATGGCGACTCAGGATCAACTGTAAACATAAACAGTGTTCTCGTCATTTCAAATCATTATACACTAGTTCTGAGCTCTATAAACAGGAATTCTTAAAGTTTGAAATGACATTTTAGTGAAAACGCCACTTAAAATAGCCCGAGTTTTTAATATTATCAGAATTGCCGTCATTTCAGAGCTTTCAACCTCTAATCTCGGTAACTGATCTCGGCGTTAAATGTAGTTAGATTCTATTTACTTGTGTTTCAACTGTTTGTTACACGTTCATATTCATTTCCTGGAAAGAATACTGTGTATTTTAAGAGTTTTAACACATTCTCACAGTTTCCTTAGAATTATATACTAGAACCTTGAGGATATAAACTGTCTCAGTCAAAAAAAGCCGTGGCAACTCAGGATCAACTGTAAACATAAACAGTATTCTCCTCATTTTAAATCATTATACACAAGTACTGAGCTCTATAAACAGGAATTCTTAAAGTAGAAATGACATTGCAGTTAAAACGCCACTTAAAAGAGCCTGAGTTGTTAATATTATCAGAATTGCCGTCATTTCAGAGCTTTCCACCTCTCATCTCGGTAACTGAACTGGGCCTTAAATGTAGTTAGATTCTATTTACTTGTGTTTCAACTGTTTGTTACACGTTCATATTCATTTCCTGGAAAGAGAATTGTGTATTTTTAGAGTTTTAACACATTTTGACAGTTTCCTGAGAAGTATATACTAGAACTTTCAGGATATAAACTGTTTCAGTCAAAAAACGCCACGGCAACTCAGGTTCACGTGTAAACATAAATAGTATTCTCCACATTTCAAGTCATTATACACAAGTTCTGAGCTCTATAAACAGGAATTCTTAAAGTTCCGGAGAGGTTAATATTATCAGAATTCTCGTCATTTCAAAGTTTCTACCTGTAATCTCGGGAATTGAACTCGGCTTTAAATGTAGTTAGATTCTATTTACTTGTTTTTTAACTGTTTGTTACACGTTCATATTCATTTCCTGGAAAGAATACTGTGTATTTTAAGAGTTTTAACACATTCTCACAGTTTCCTTAGAATTATATACTAGAACCTTGAGGATATAAACTGTCTCAGTCAAAAAAAGCCATGGCGACTCAGGATCAACTGTAAACATAAACAGTGTTCTCGTCATTTCAAATCATTATACACTAGTTCTTAGCTCTATAAACAGGAATTCTTAAAGTTTGAAATGACATTTTAGTGAAAACGCCACTTAAAATAGCCTGAGTTGTTAATATTATCAGAATTGCCGTCATTTCAGACCTTTCGACCTGTAATCTCGGTAACTGAACTGGGCCTTAAATGAAGTTAGATTCTATTTACTTGTGTTTCAACTGTTTGTTACACGTTCATATTCATTTCCTGGAAAGAAAATTGTGTATTTTAAGAGTTTTAACACATTTTGACAGTTTCCTGAGAAGTATATACTAGAACCTTCAGGATATAAACTGTTTCAGTCAAAAAACGCCACGGCAACTCAGAATCAACTGTAAACATAAACAGTATTCTCCACATTTCAAATCATTATACACAAGTTCTGAGCTCTATAAACAGGAATTCTTAAAGTTCCGGAGATGTTAATATTATCAGAATTCTCGTCATTTCAAAGTTTCTACCTGTAATCTCAGGAATTGAACTCGGCTTTAAATGTAGTTAGATTCTATTTACTTGTGTTTTAACTGTTTGTTACACGTTCATATTCATTTCCTGGAAAGAAAACTGAGTATTTTAAGAGTTTTAACACATTCTCACAGTTTCCTTGGAATTATATACTAGAACGTTGAGGATATAAACTGTCTCAGTCAAAAAAAGCCGTGGCAACTCAGGATCAACTGTAAACATAAACAGTATTCTCCTCATTTTAAATCATTATACACAAGTACTGAGCTCTATAAACAGGAATTCTTAAAGTTTGAAATGACATTTTAGTGAAAACGCCACTTAAAATAGCCTGAGTTGTTAATATTATCAGAATTGCCGTCATTTCAGAGCTTTCCACCACTAATCTCGGTTATTGAACTCGGCGTTAAATGTAGTTAGATTCTATTTACTTGTGTTTCAACTGTTTGTTACACGTTCATATTCTTTTCCTGGAAAGAAAATTGTGTATTTTAAGAGTTTTAACACATTTTGACAGTTTCCTGAGAAGTATGTACTAGAACCTTCAGGATATAAACTGTTTCAGTCAAAAAAGTCCACGGCAACTCAGAATCAACTGTAAACGTAAACAGTATCCTCCTCATTTCAAATCATTATACACAAGTTCTGAGCTCTATAAACAGGAATTCTTAAAGTTCCGGAGAGGTTAATATTATCAGAATTCTCGTCATTTCAAAGTTTCTACCTGTAATCTCGGGAATTGAACTCGGCTTTAAATGTAGTTAGATTCTATTTACTTGTTTTTTAACTGTTTGTTACACGTTCATATTCATTTCCTGGAAAGAATACTGTGTATTTTAAGAGTTTTAACACATTCTCACAGTTTCCTTAGAATTATATACTAGAACCTTGAGGATATAAACTGTCTCAGTCAAAAAAAGCCGTGGCAACTCAGGATCAACTGTAAACATAAACAGTATTCTCCTCATTTTAAATCATTATACACAAGTACTGAGCTCTATAAACAGGAATTCTTAAAGTAGAAATGACATTGCAGTTAAAACGCCACTTAAAAGAGCCTGAGTTGTTAATATTATCAGAATTGCCGTCATTTCAGAGCTTTCCACCTCTCATCTCGGTAACTGAACTGGGCCTTAAATGTAGTTAGATTCTATTTACTTGTGTTTCAACTGTTTGTTACACGTTCATATTCATTTCCTGGAAAGAGAATTGTGTATTTTTAGAGTTTTAACACATTTTGACAGTTTCCTGAGAAGTATATACTAGAACTTTAAGGATATAAACTGTTTCAGTCAAAAAACGCCACGGCAACTCAGGTTCACGTGTAAACATAAATAGTATTCTCCACATTTCAAGTCATTATACACAAGTTCTGAGCTCTATAAACAGGAATTCTTAAAGTTCCGGAGAGGTTAATATTATCAGAATTCTCGTCATTTCAAAGTTTCTACCTGTAATCTCGGGAATTGAACTCGGCTTTAAATGTAGTTAGATTCTATTTACTTGTTTTTTAACTGTTTGTTACACGTTCATATTCATTTCCTGGAAAGAATACTGTGTATTTTAAGAGTTTTAACACATTCTCACAGTTTCCTTAGAATTATATACTAGAACCTTGAGGATATAAACTGTCTCAGTCAAAAAAAGCCATGGCGACTCAGGATCAACTGTAAACATAAACAGTGTTCTCGTCATTTCAAATCATTATACACTAGTTCTTAGCTCTATAAACAGGAATTCTTAAAGTTTGAAATGACATTTTAGTGAAAACGCCACTTAAAATAGCCTGAGTTGTTAATATTATCAGAATTGCCGTCATTTCAGACCTTTCGACCTGTAATCTCGGTAACTGAACTGGGCCTTAAATGAAGTTAGATTCTATTTACTTGTGTTTCAACTGTTTGTTACACGTTCATATTCATTTCCTGGAAAGAAAATTGTGTATTTTAAGAGTTTTAACACATTTTGACAGTTTCCTGAGAAGTATATACTAGAACCTTCAGGATATAAACTGTTTCAGTCAAAAAACGCCACAGCAACTCAGAATCAACTGTAAACATAAACAGTATTCTCCACATTTCAAATCATTATACACAAGTTCTGAGCTCTATAAACAGGAATTCTTAAAGTTCCGGAGATGTTAATATTATCAGAATTCTCGTCATTTCAAAGTTTCTACCTGTAATCTCAGGAATTGAACTCGGCTTTAAATGTAGTTAGATTCTATTTACTTGTGTTTTAACTGTTTGTTACACGTTCATATTCATTTCCTGGAAAGAAAACTGAGTATTTTAAGAGTTTTAACACATTCTCACAGTTTCCTTGGAATTATATACTAGAACGTTGAGGATATAAACTGTCTCAGTCAAAAAAAGCCGTGGCAACTCAGGATCAACTGTAAACATAAACAGTATTCTCCTCATTTTAAATCATTATACACAAATACTGAGCTCTATAAACAGGAATTCTTAAAGTTTGAAATGACATTTTAGTGAAAACGCCACTTAAAATAGCCTGAGTTGTTAATATTATCAGAATTGCCGTCATTTCAGAGCTTTCCCCCACTAATCTCGGTTATTGAACTCGGCGTTAAATGTAGTTAGATTCTATTTACTTGTGTTTCAACTGTTTGTTACACGTTCATATTCTTTTCCTGGAAAGAAAATTGTGTATTTTAAGAGTTTTAACACATTTTGACAGTTTCCTGAGAAGTATGTACTAGAACCTTCAGGATATAAACTGTTTCAGTCAAAAAAGTCCACGGCAACTCAGAATCAACTGTAAACGTAAACAGTATCCTCCTCATTTCAAATCATTATACACAAGTTCTGAGCTCTATAAACAGGAATTCTTAAAGTTCCGGAGAGGTTAATATTATCAGAATTCTCGTCATTTCAAAGTTTCTACCTGTAATCTCGGGAATTGAACTCGGCTTTAAATGTAGTTAGATTCTATTTACTTGTTTTTTAACTGTTTGTTACACGTTCATATTCATTTCCTGGAAAGAATACTGTGTATTTTAAGAGTTTTAACACATTCTCACAGTTTCCTTAGAATTATATACTAGAACCTTGAGGATATAAACTGTCTCAGTCAAAAAAAGCCATGGCGACTCAGGATCAACTGTAAACATAAACAGTGTTCTCGTCATTTCAAATCATTATACACTAGTTCTTAGCTCTATAAACAGGAATTCTTAAAGTTTGAAATGACTTTTTAGTGAAAACGCCACTTAAAATAGCCTGAGTTGTTAATATTATCAGAATTGCCGTCATTTCAGAGCTTTCGACCTGTAATCTCGGTAACTGAACTGGGCCTTAAATGTAGTTAGATTCTATTTACTTTTGTTTCAACTGTTTGTTACACGTTCATATTCATTTCCTGGAAAGAAAATTGTGTATTTTAAGAGTTTTAACACATTTTGACAGTTTCCTGAGAAGTATATACTAGAACCTTCAGGATATAAACTGTTTCAGTCAAAAAAGGCCACGGCAACTCAGAATCAACTGTAAACATAAAAAGTATCCTCCTCATTTCAAATCATTATACACAAGTTCTGAGCTCTATAAACAGGAATTCTTAAAGTTCCGGAGAGGTTAATATTATCAGAATTCTCGTCATTTCAAAGTTTCTACCTGTAATCTCGGGAATTGAACTCGGCTTTAAATGTAGTTAGATTCTATTTACTTGTTTTTTAACTGTTTGTTACACGTTCATATTCATTTCCTGGAAAGAATACTGTGTATTTTAAGAGTTTTAACACATTCTCACAGTTTCCTTAGAATTATATACTAGAACCTTGAGGATATAAACTGTCTCAGTCAAAAAAAGCCATGGCGACTCAGGATCAACTGTAAACATAAACAGTGTTCTCGTCATTTCAAATCATTATACACTAGTTCTTAGCTCTATAAACAGGAATTCTTAAAGTTTGAAATGACATTTTAGTGAAAACGCCACTTAAAATAGCCTGAGTTGTTAATATTATCAGAATTGCCGTCATTTCAGAGCTTTCGACCTGTAATCTCGGTAACTGAACTGGGCCTTAAATGTAGTTAGATTCTATTTACTTTTGTTTCAACTGTTTGTTACACGTTCATATTCATTTCCTGGAAAGAAAATTGTGTATTTTAAGAGTTTTAACACATTTTGACAGTTTCCTGAGAAGTATATACTAGAACCTTCAGGATATAAACTGTTTCAGTCAAAAAACGCCACGGCAACTCAGAATCAACTGTAATCATAAACAGTATTCTCCACATTTCAAATCATTATACACAAGTTCTGAGCTCTATAAACAGGAATTCTTAAAGTTCCGGAGATGTTAATATTATCAGAATTCTCGTCATTTCAAAGTTTCTACCTGTAATCTCGGGAATTGAACTCGGCTTTAAATGTACTTAGATTCTATTTACTTGTGTTTTAACTGTTTGTTACACGTTCATATTCATTTCCTGGAAAGAAAACTGAGTATTTTAAGAGTTTTAACACATTCTCACAGTTTCCTTAGAATTATATACTAGAACCTTCAGGATATAAACTGTCTCAGTCAAAAAAAGCCATGGCGACTCAGGATCAACTGTAAACATAAACAGTGTTCTCGTCATTTCAAATCATTATACACTAGTTCTTAGCTCTATAAACAGGAATTCTTAAAGTTTGAAATGACATTTTAGTGAAAACGCCACTTAAAATAGCCTGAGTTGTTAATATTATCAGAATTGCCGTCATTTCAGAGCTTTGACCTGTAATCTCGGTAACTGAACTCGGCCTTAAATGAAGTTAGATTCTATTTACTTGTGTTTCAACTGTTTGTTACACGTTCATATTCTTTTCCTGGAAAGAAAATTGTGTATTTTAAGAGTTTTAACACATTTTGACCGTTTCCTGAGAAGTATGTACTAGAACCTTCAGGATATAAACTGTTTCAGTCAAAAAAGGCCACGGCAACTCAGAATCAACTGTAAACATAAACAGTATCCTCCTCATTTCAAATCATTATACACAAGTTCTGAGCTCTATAAACAGGAATTCTTAAAGTTCCGGAGAGGTTAATATTATCAGAATTCTCGTCATTTCAAAGTTGCTACCTGTAATCTCGGGAATTGAACTCGGCTTTAAATGTAGTTAGATTCTATTTACTTGTTTTTTAACTGTTTGTTACACGTTCATATTCATTTCCTGGAAAGAATACTGTGTATTTTAAGAGTTTTAACACATTCTCACAGTTTCCTTAGAATTATATACTAGAACCTTGAGGATATAAACTGTCTCAGTCAAAAAAAGCCATGGCGACTCAGGATCAACTGTAAACATAAACAGTGTTCTCGTCATTTCAAATCATTATACACTAGTTCTGAGCTCTATAAACAGGAATTCTTAAAGTTTGAAATGACATTTTAGTGAAAACGCCACTTAAAATAGCCCGAGTTTTTAATATTATCAGAATTGCCGTCATTTCAGAGCTTTCAACCTCTAATCTCGGTAACTGATCTCGGCGTTAAATGTAGTTAGATTCTATTTACTTGTGTTTCAACTGTTTGTTACACGTTCATATTCATTTCCTGGAAAGAATACTGTGTATTTTAAGAGTTTTAACACATTCTCACAGTTTCCTTAGAATTATATACTAGAACCTTGAGGATATAAACTGTCTCAGTCAAAAAAAGCCATGGCAACTCAGGATCAACTGTAAACATAAACAGTATTCTCCTCATTTTAAATCATTATACACAAGTACTGAGCTCTATAAACAGGAATTCTTAAAGTAGAAATGACATTGCAGTTAAAACGCCACTTAAAAGAGCCTGAGTTGTTAATATTATCAGAATTGCCGTCATTTCAGAGCTTTCCACCTCTCATCTCGGTAACTGAACTGGGCCTTAAATGTAGTTAGATTCTATTTACTTGTGTTTCAACTGTTTGTTACACGTTCATATTCATTTCCTGGAAAGAAAATTGTGTATTTTAAGAGTTTTAACACATTTTGACAGTTTCCTGAGAAGTATATACTAGAACCTTCAGGATATAAACTGTTTCAGTCAAAAAAGGCCACGGCAACTCAGAATCAACTGTAAACATAAACAGTATCCTCCACATTTCAAATCATTATACACAAGTTCTGAGCTCTATAAACAGGAATTCTTAAAGTTCCGGAGAGGTTAATATTATCAGAATTCTCGTCATTTCAAAGTTTCTACCTGTAATCTCGGGAATTGAACTCGGCTTTAAATGTAGTTAGATTCTATTTACTTGTTTTTTAACTGTTTGTTACACGTTCATATTCATTTCCTGGAAAGAATACTGTGTATTTTAAGAGTTTTAACACATTCTCACAGTTTCCTTAGAATTATATACTAGAACCTTGAGGATATAAACTGTCTCAGTCAAAAAAAGCCATGGCGACTCAGGATCAACTGTAAACATAAACAGTGTTCTCGTCATTTCAAATCATTATACACTAGTTCTTAGCTCTATAAACAGGAATTCTTAAAGTTTGAAATGACATTTTAGTGAAAACGCCACTTAAAATAGCCTGAGTTGTTAATATTATCAGAATTGCCGTCATTTCAGAGCTTTCGACCTGTAATCTCGGTAACTGAACTCGGCCTTAAATGAAGTTAGATTCTATTTACTTGTGTTTCAACTGTTTGTTACACGTTCATATTCATTTCCTGGAAAGAAAATTGTGTATTTTAAGAGTTTTAACACATTTTGACAGTTTCCTGAGAAGTATATACTAGAACCTTCAGGATATAAACTGTTTCAGTCAAAAAACGCCACGGCAACTCAGAATCAACTGTAAACATAAACAGTATTCTTCACATTTCAAATCATTATACACAAGTTCTGAGCTCTATAAACAGGAATTCTTAAAGTTCCGGAGATGTTAATATTATCAGAATTCTCGTCATTTCAAAGTTTCTACCTGTAATCTCGGGAATTGAACTCGGCTTTAAATGTACTTAGATTCTATTTACTTGTGTTTTAACTGTTTGTTACACGTTCATATTCATTTCCTGGAAAGAAAACTGAGTATTTTAAGAGTTTTAACACATTCTCACAGTTTCCTTAGAATTATATACTAGAACCTTCAGGATATAAACTGTCTCAGTCAAAAAAAGCCATGGCGACTCAGGATCAACTGTAAACATAAACAGTGTTCTCGTCATTTCAAATCATTATACACTAGTTCTTAGCTCTATAAACAGGAATTCTTAAAGTTTGAAATGACATTTTAGTGAAAACGCCACTTAAAATAGCCTGAGTTGTTAATATTATCAGAATTGCCATCATTTCAGAGCTTTCGACCTGTAATCTCGGTAACTGAACTCGGCCTTAAATGAAGTTAGATTCTATTTACTTGTGTTTCAACTGTTTGTTACACGTTCATATTCTTTTCCTGGAAAGAAAATTGTGTATTTTAAGAGTTTTAACACATTTTGACAGTTTCCTGAGAAGTATGTACTAGAACCTTCAGGATATGAACTGTTTCAGTCAAAAAAGGCCACGGCAACTCAGAATCAACTGTAAACATAAACAGTAATCTCCTCATTTCAAATCATTATACACAAGTTCTGAGCTCTATAAACAGGAATTCTTAAAGTTCCGGAGAGGTTAATATTATCAGAATTCTCGTCATTTCAAAGTTGCTACCTGTAATCTCGGGAATTGAACTCGGCTTTAAATGTAGTTAGATTCTATTTACTTGTTTTTTAACTGTTTGTTACACGTTCATATTCATTTCCTGGAAAGAATACTGTGTATTTTAAGAGTTTTAACACATTCTCACAGTTTCCTTAGAATTATATACTAGAACCTTGAGGATATAAACTGTCTCAGTCAAAAAAAGCCATGGCGACTCAGGATCAACTGTAAACATAAACAGTGTTCTCGTCATTTCAAATCATTATACACTAGTTCTGAGCTCTATAAACAGGAATTCTTAAAGTTTGAAATGACATTTTAGTGAAAACGCCACTTAAAATAGCCCGAGTTTTTAATATTATCAGAATTGCCGTCATTTCAGAGCTTTCAACCTCTAATCTCGGTAACTGATCTCGGCGTTAAATGTAGTTAGATTCTATTTACTTGTGTTTCAACTGTTTGTTACACGTTCATATTCATTTCCTGGAAAGAATACTGTGTATTTTTAGAGTTTTAACACATTTTGACAGTTTCCTGAGAAGTATATACTAGAACTTTCAGGATATAAACTGTTTCAGTCAAAAAACGCCACGGCAACTCAGGTTCACGTGTAAACATAAACAGTATTCTCCACATTTCAAGTCATTATACACAAGTTCTGAGCTCTATAAACAGGAATTCTTAAAGTTCCGGAGAGGTTAATATTATCAGAATTCTCGTCATTTCAAAGTTGCTACCTGTAATCTCGGGAATTGAACTCGGCTTTAAATGTAGTTAGATTCTATTTACTTGTTTTTTAACTGTTTGTTACACGTTCATATTCATTTCCTGGAAAGAATACTGTGTATTTTAAGAGTTTTAACACATTCTCACAGTTTCCTTAGAATTATATACTAGAACCTTGAGGATATAAACTGTCTCAGTCAAAAAAAGCCGTGGCAACTCAGGATCAACTGTAAACATAAACAGTATTCTCCTCATTTCAAATCATTATACACAGGTACTGAGCTCTATAAACAGGAATTCTCAAAGTTTGAAATGACATTGCAGTTAAAACGCCACTTAAAAGAGCCTGAGTTGTTAATATTATCAGAATTGCCGTCATTTCAGAGCTTTCCACCTCTCATCTCGGTAACTGAACTGGGCCTTAAATGTAGTTAGATTCTATTTGCTTGTGTTTCAACTGTTTGTTACACGTTCATATTCATTTCCTGGAAAGAAAATTGTGTATTTTAAGAGTTTTAACACATTTTGACAGTTTCCTGAGAAGTATGTACTAGAACCTTCAGGATATAAACTGTTTCAGTCAAAAAAGGCCACGGCAACTCAGAATCAACTGTAAACATAAACAGTATCCTCCTCATTTCAAATCATTATACACAAGTTCTGAGCTCTATAAACAGGAATTCTTAAAGTTCCGGAGAGGTTAATATTATCAGAATTCTCGTCATTTCAAAGTTGCTACCTGTAATCTCGGGAATTGAACTCGGCTTTAAATGTAGTTAGATTCTATTTACTTGTTTTTTAACTGTTTGTTACACGTTCATATTCATTTCCTGGAAAGAATACTGTGTATTTTAAGAGTTTTAACACATTCTCACAGTTTCCTTAGAATTATATACTAGAACCTTGAGGATATAAAC
Organism: Myotis daubentonii; assembly: GCF_963259705.1. Lineage (NCBI taxonomy): Eukaryota > Metazoa > Chordata > Mammalia > Chiroptera > Vespertilionidae > Myotis > Myotis daubentonii. Next base: position 9,610,658 of record NC_081844.1, read on the forward strand.
TGTCTCAGTCAAAAAAAGCCATGGCGACTCAGGATCAACTGTAAACATAAACAGTGTTCTCGTCATTTCAAATCATTATACACTAGTTCTTAGCTCTATAAACAGGAATGTTAAAGTATGAAATGACATTTTAGTGAAAACGCCACTTAAAATAGCCTGAGTTAATATTATCAGAATTGCAGTCATTTCAGAGCTTTCGACCTGTAATCTCGGTAACTGAACTCGGCCTTAAATGAAGTTAGATTCTATTTACTTGTGTTTCAACTGTTTGTTACACGTTCATATTCAATTCCTGGAAAGAAAATTGTGTATTTTAAGAGTTTTAACACATTTTGACAGTTTCCTGAGAAGTATATACTAGAACCTTCAGGATATAAACTGTTTCAGTCAAAAAACGCCACGGCAACTCAGAATCAACTGTAAACATAAACAATATTCTCCACATTTCAAATCATTATACACAAGTTCTGAGCTCTATAAACAGGAATACTTAAAGTTCCGGAGATGTTAATATTATCAGAATTCTCGTCATTTCAAAGTTTCTACCTGTAATCTCGGGAATTGAACTCGGCTTTAAATGTAGTTAGATTCTATTTACTTGTTTTTTAACTGTTTGTTACACGTTCATATTCATTTCCTGGAAAGAATACTGTGTATTTTAAGAGTTTTAACACATTCTCACAGTTTCCTTAGAATTATATACTAGAACCTTGAGGATCTAAACTGTCTCAGTCAAAAAAAGCCAGGGCGACTCAGGATCAACTGTAAACATAAACAGTGTTCTCGTCTTTTCAAATCATTATACCCTAGTTCTTAGCTCTATAAACAGGAATTCTTAAAGTTTGAAATGACATTTTAGTGAAAACGCCACTTAAAATAGCCTGAGTTGTTAATATTATCAGAATTGCCGTCATTTCAGAGCTTTCGACCTGTAATCTCGGTAACTGAACTCGGCCTTAAATGAAGTTAGATTCTATTTACTTGTGTTTCAACTGTTTGTTACACGTTCATATTCATTTCCTGGAAAGAAAATTGTGTATTTTAAGAGTTTTAACACATTTTGACAGTTTCCTGAGAAGTATGTACTAGAACCTTCAGGATATAAACTGTTTCAGTCAAAAAAGGCCACGGCAACTCAGAATCAACTGTAAACATAAACAGTATCCTCCTCATTTCAAATCATTATACACAAGTTCTGAGCTCTATAAACAGGAATTCTTAAAGTTCCGGAGAGGTTAATATTATCAGAATTCTCGTCATTTCAAAGTTGCTACCTGTAATCTCGGGAATTGAACTCGGCTTTAAATGTAGTTAGATTCTATTTACTTGTTTTTTAACTGTTTGTTACACGTTCATATTCATTTCCTGGAAAGAATACTGTGTATTTTAAGAGTTTTAACACATTCTCACAGTTTCCTTAGAATTATATACTAGAACCTTGAGGATATAAACTGTCTCAGTCAAAAAAAGCCATGGCGACTCAGGATCAACTGTAAACATAAACAGTGTTCTCGTCATTTCAAATCATTATACACTAGTTCTTAGCTCTATAAACAGGAATTCTTAAAGTTTGAAATGACATTTTAGTGAAAACGCCACTTAAAATAGCCTGAGTTGTTAATATTATCAGAATTGCCGTCATTTCAGAGCTTTCGACCTGTAATCTCGGTAACTGAACTCGGCCTTAAATGAAGTTAGATTCTATTTACTTGTGTTTCAACTGTTTGTTACACGTTCATATTCATTTCCTGGAAAGAAAATTGTGTATTTTAAGAGTTTCAACACATTTTGACAGTTTCCTGAGAAGTATATACTAGAACCTTCAGGATATAAACTGTTTCAGTCAAAAAACGCCACGGCAACTCAGAATCAACTGTAAACATAAACAGTATTCTCCACATTTCAAATCATTATACACAAGTACTGAGCTCTATAAACAGGAATTCCTAATGTTTGAAATGACATTGCAGTTAAAACGCCACTTAAAAGAGCCTGAGTTTTTAATATGATCAGAATTGCCGTCATTTCAGAGCTTTCCACCTCTCATCTCGGTAACTGAACTGGGCCTTAAATGTAGTTAGATTCTATTTACTTGTGTTTCAACTGTTTGTTACACGTTCATATTCATTTCCTGGAAAGAAAATTGTGTATTTTTAGAGTTTTAACACATTTTGACAGTTTCCTGAGAAGTATGTACTAGAACCTTCAGGATATAAACTGTTTCAGTCAAAAAAGGCCACGGCAACTCAGAATCAACTGTAAACATAAACAGTATCCTCCTCATTTCAAATCATTATACACAAGTTCTGAGCTCTATAAACAGGAATTCTTAAAGTTCCGGAGAGGTTAATATTATCAGAATTCTCGTCATTTCAAAGTTTCTACCTGTAATCTCGGGAATTGAACTCGGCTTTAAATGTAGTTAGATTCTATTTACTTGTTTTTTAACTGTTTGTTACACGTTCATATTCATTTCCTGGAAAGAATACTGTGTATTTTAAGAGTTTTAACACATTCTCACAGTTTCCTTAGAATTATATACTAGAACCTTGAGGATATAAACTATCTCAGTCAAAAAAAGCCATGGCGACTCAGGATCAACTGTAAACATAAACAGTGTTCTCGTCATTTCAAATCATTATACACTAGTTCTTAGCTCTATAAACAGGAATGTTAAAGTATGAAATGACATTTTAGTGAAAACGCCACTTAAAATAGCCTGAGTTAATATTATCAGAATTGCAGTCATTTCAGAGCTTTCGACCTGTAATCTCGGTAACTGAACTCGGCCTTAAATGAAGTTAGATTCTATTTACTTGTGTTTCAACTGTTTGTTACACGTTCATATTCAATTCCTGGAAAGAAAATTGTGTATTTTAAGAGTTTTAACACATTTTGACAGTTTCCTGAGAAGTATATACTAGAACCTTCAGGATATAAACTGTTTCAGTCAAAAAACGCCACGGCAACTCAGAATCAACTGTAAACATAAACAATATTCTCCACATTTCAAATCATTATACACAAGTTCTGAGCTCTATAAACAGGAATACTTAAAGTTCCGGAGATGTTAATATTATCAGAATTCTCGTCATTTCAAAGTTTATACCTGTAATCTCGGGAATTGAACTCGGCTTTAAATGTACTTAGATTCTATTTAATTGTGTTTTAACTGTTTGTTACACGTTCATATTCATTTCCTGGAAAGAAAACTGAGTATTTTAAGAGTTTTAACACATTCTCACAGTTTCCTTAGAATTATATACTAGAACCTTCAGGATATAAACTGTCTCAGGCAAAAAAAGCCGTGGCAACTCAGGATCAACTGTAAACATAAACAGTATTCTCCTCATTTCAAATCATTATACACAAGTACTGAGCTCTATAAACAGGAATTCTTAAAGTTTGAAATGACATTTTATTGAAAACGCCACTTAAAATAGCCTGAGTTGTTAATATTATCAGAATTGCCGTCATTTCAGAGCTTTCCACCACTAATCTCGGTTATTGAACTCGGCGTTAAATGTAGTTAGATTCTATTTACTTGTGTTTCAACTGTTTGTTACACGTTCATATTCATTTCCTGGAAAGAAAATTGTGTATTTTAAGAGTTTTAACACATTTTGACAGTTTCCTGAGAAGTATGTACTAGAACCTTCAGGATATAAACTGTTTCAGTCAAAAAAGGCCACGGCAACTCAGAATCAACTGTAAACATAAACAGTATCCTCCTCATTTCAAATCATTATACACAAGTTCTGAGCTCTATAAACAGGAATTCTTAAAGTTCCGGAGAGGTTAATATTATCAGAATTTTCGTCATTTCAAAGTTGCTACCTGTAATCTCGGGAATTGAACTCGGCTTTAAATGTAGTTAGATTCTATTTACTTGTTTTTTAACTGTTTGTTACACGTTCATATTCATTTCCTGGAAAGAAAACTGAGTATTTTAAGAGTTTTAACACATTCTCACAGTTTCCTTAGAATTATATACTAGAACCTTGAGGATATAAACTGTCTCAGTCAAAAAAAGCCGTGGCAACTCAGGATCAACTGTAAACATAAACAGTATTCTCCTCATTTTAAATCATTATACACAAGTACTGAGCTCTATAAACAGGAATTCTTAAAGTTTGAAATGACATTTTAGTGAAAACGCCACTTAAAAGAACCTGAGTTGTTAATATTATCAGAATTGCCGTCATTTCAGAGCTTTCCACCTCTCATCTCGGTAACTGAACTGGGCCTTAAATGTAGTTAGATTCTATTTACTTGTGTTTCAACTGTTTGTTACACGTTCATATTCATTTCCTGGAAAGAGAATTGTGTATTTTTAGAGTTTTAACACATTTTGACAGTTTCCTGAGAAGTATATACTAGAACTTTCAGGATATAAACTGTTTCAGTCAAAAAACGCCACGGCAACTCAGGTTCACGTGTAAACATAAACAGTATTCTCCACATTTCAAGTCATTATACACAAGTTCTGAGCTCTATAAACAGGAATTCTTAAAGTTCCGGAGAGGTTAATATTATCAGAATTCTCGTCATTTCAAAGTTTCTACCTGTAATCTCGGGAATTGAACTCGGCTTTAAATGTAGTTAGATTCTATTTACTTGTTTTTTAACTGTTTGTTACACGTTCATATTCATTTCCTGGAAAGAATACTGTGTATTTTAAGAGTTTTAACACATTCTCACAGTTTCCTTAGAATTATATACTAGAACCTTGAGGATATAAACTGTCTCAGTCAAAAAAAGCCATGGCGACTCAGGATCAACTGTAAACATAAACAGTGTTCTCGTCATTTCAAATCATTATACACTAGTTCTTAGCTCTATAAACAGGAATTCTTAAAGTTTGAAATGACATTTTAGTGAAAACGCCACTTAAAATAGCCTGAGTTGTTAATATTATCAGAATTGCCGTCATTTCAGAGCTTTCGACCTGTAATCTAGGTAACTGAACTGGGCCTTAAATGAAGTTAGATTCTATTTACTTGTGTTTCAACTGTTTGTTACACGTTCATATTCATTTCCTGGAAAGAAAATTGTGTATTTTTAGAGTTTTAACACATTTTGACAGTTTCCTGAGAAGTATGTACTAGAACCTTCAGGATATAAACTGTTTCAGTCAAAAAAGGCCACGGCAACTCAGAATCAACTGTAAACATAAACAGTATCCTCCTCATTTCAAATCATTATACACAAGTTCTGAGCTCTATAAACAGGAATTCTTAAAGTTCCGGAGAGGTTAATATTATCAGAATTCTCGTCATTTCAAAGTTTCTACCTGTAATCTCGGGAATTGAACTCGGCTTTAAATGTAGTTAGATTCTATTTACTTGTTTTTTAACTGTTTGTTACACGTTCATATTCATTTCCTGGAAAGAATACTGTGTATTTTAAGAGTTTTAACACATTCTCACAGTTTCCTTAGAATTATATACTAGAACCTTGAGGATATAAACTATCTCAGTCAAAAAAAGCCATGGCGACTCAGGATCAACTGTAAACATAAACAGTGTTCTCGTCATTTCAAATCATTATACACTAGTTCTTAGCTCTATAAACAGGAATGTTAAAGTATGAAATGACATTTTAGTGAAAACGCCACTTAAAATAGCCTGAGTTAATATTATCAGAATTGCAGTCATTTCAGAGCTTTCGACCTGTAATCTCGGTAACTGAACTCGGCCTTAAATGAAGTTAGATTCTATTTACTTGTGTTTCAACTGTTTGTTACACGTTCATATTCAATTCCTGGAAAGAAAATTGTGTATTTTAAGAGTTTTAACACATTTTGACAGTTTCCTGAGAAGTATATACTAGAACCTTCAGGATATAAACTGTTTCAGTCAAAAAACGCCACGGCAACTCAGAATCAACTGTAAACATAAACAATATTCTCCACATTTCAAATCATTATACACAAGTTCTGAGCTCTATAAACAGGAATACTTAAAGTTCCGGAGATGTTAATATTATCAGAATTCTCGTCATTTCAAAGTTTATACCTGTAATCTCGGGAATTGAACTCGGCTTTAAATGTACTTAGATTCTATTTAATTGTGTTTTAACTGTTTGTTACACGTTCATATTCATTTCCTGGAAAGAAAACTGAGTATTTTAAGAGTTTTAACACATTCTCACAGTTTCCTTAGAATTATATACTAGAACCTTCAGGATATAAACTGTCTCAGGCAAAAAAAGCCGTGGCAACTCAGGATCAACTGTAAACATAAACAGTATTCTCCTCATTTCAAATCATTATACACAAGTACTGAGCTCTATAAACAGGAATTCTTAAAGTTTGAAATGACATTTTATTGAAAACGCCACTTAAAATAGCCTGAGTTGTTAATATTATCAGAATTGCCGTCATTTCAGAGCTTTCCACCACTAATCTCGGTTATTGAACTCGGCGTTAAATGTAGTTAGATTCTATTTACTTGTGTTTCAACTGTTTGTTACACGTTCATATTCATTTCCTGGAAAGAAAATTGTGTATTTTAAGAGTTTTAACACATTTTGACAGTTTCCTGAGAAGTATGTACTAGAACCTTCAGGATATAAACTGTTTCAGTCAAAAAAGGCCACGGCAACTCAGAATCAACTGTAAACATAAACAGTATCCTCCTCATTTCAAATCATTATACACAAGTTCTGAGCTCTATAAACAGGAATTCTTAAAGTTCCGGAGAGGTTAATATTATCAGAATTTTCGTCATTTCAAAGTTGCTACCTGTAATCTCGGGAATTGAACTCGGCTTTAAATGTAGTTAGATTCTATTTACTTGTTTTTTAACTGTTTGTTACACGTTCATATTCATTTCCTGGAAAGAAAACTGAGTATTTTAAGAGTTTTAACACATTCTCACAGTTTCCTTAGAATTATATACTAGAACCTTGAGGATATAAACTGTCTCAGTCAAAAAAAGCCGTGGCAACTCAGGATCAACTGTAAACATAAACAGTATTCTCCTCATTTTAAATCATTATACACAAGTACTGAGCTCTATAAACAGGAATTCTTAAAGTTTGAAATGACATTTTAGTGAAAACGCCACTTAAAAGAACCTGAGTTGTTAATATTATCAGAATTGCCGTCATTTCAGAGCTTTCCACCTCTCATCTCGGTAACTGAACTGGGCCTTAAATGTAGTTAGATTCTATTTACTTGTGTTTCAACTGTTTGTTACACGTTCATATTCATTTCCTGGAAAGAGAATTGTGTATTTTTAGAGTTTTAACACATTTTGACAGTTTCCTGAGAAGTATATACTAGAACTTTCAGGATATAAACTGTTTCAGTCAAAAAACGCCACGGCAACTCAGGTTCACCTGTAAACATAAACAGTATTCTCCACATTTCAAGTCATTATACACAAGTTCTGAGCTCTATAAACAGGAATTCTTAAAGTTCCGGAGAGGTTAATATTATCAGAATTCTCGTCATTTCAAAGTTTCTACCTGTAATCTCGGGAATTGAACTCGGCTTTAAATGTAGTTAGATTCTATTTACTTGTTTTTTAACTGTTTGTTACACGTTCATATTCATTTCCTGGAAAGAATACTGTGTATTTTAAGAGTTTTAACACATTCTCACAGTTTCCTTAGAATTATATACTAGAACCTTGAGGATATAAACTGTCTCAGTCAAAAAAAGCCATGGCGACTCAGGATCAACTGTAAACATAAACAGTGTTCTCGTCATTTCAAATCATTATACACTAGTTCTTAGCTCTATAAACAGGAATTCTTAAAGTTTGAAATGACATTTTAGTGAAAACGCCACTTAAAATAGCCTGAGTTGTTAATATTATCAGAATTGCCGTCATTTCAGAGCTTTCGACCTGTAATCTAGGTAACTGAACTGGGCCTTAAATGAAGTTAGATTCTATTTACTTGTGTTTCAACTGTTTGTTACACGTTCATATTCATTTCCTGGAAAGAAAATTGTGTATTTTAAGAGTTTTAACACATTTTGACAGTTTCCTGAGAAGTATATACTAGAACCTTCAGGATATAAACTGTTTCAGTCAAAAAACGCCACGGCAACTCAGAATCAACTGTAAACATAAACAGTATTCTCCACATTTCAAATCATTATACACAAGTTCTGAGCTCTATAAACAGGAATTCTTAAAGTTCCGGAGAGGTTAATATTATCAGAATTCTCGTCATTTCAAAGTTTCTACCTGTAATCTCAGGAATTGAACTCGGCTTTAAATGTAGTTAGATTCTATTTACTTGTGTTTCAACTGTTTGTTACACGTTCATATTCATTTCCTGGAAAGAAAACTGAGTATTTTAAGAGTTTTAACACATTCTCACAGTTTCCTTGGAATTATATACTAGAACCTTGAGGATATAAACTGTCTCAGTCAAAAAAAGCCGTGGCAACTCAGGATCAACTGTAAACATAAACAGTATTCTCCTCATTTTAAATCATTATACACAAGTACTGAGCTCTATAAACAGGAATTCTTAAAGTTTGAAATGACATTTTAGTGAAAACGCCACTTAAAATAGCCTGAGTTGTTAATATTATCAGAATTGCCGTCATTTCAGAGCTTTCCACCACTAATCTCCGTTATTGAACTCGGCGATAAATGTAGTTAGATTCTATTTACTTGTGTTTCAACTGTTTGTTACACGTTCATATTCTTTTCCTGGAAAGAAAATTGTGTATTTTAAGAGTTTTAACACATTTTGACAGTTTCCTGAGAAGTATGTACTAGAACCTTCAGGATATAAACTGTTTCAGTCAAAAAAGGCCATGGCAACTCAGAATCAACTGTAAACGTAAACAGTATCCTCCTCATTTCAAATCATTATACACAAGTTCTGAGCTCTATAAACAGGAATTCTTAAAGTTCCGGAGAGGTTAATATTATCAGAATTCTCGTCATTTCAAAGTTTCTACCTGTAATCTCGGGAATTGAACTCGGCATTAAATGTAGTTAGATTCTATTTACTTGTTTTTTAACTGTTTGTTACACGTTCATATTCATTTCCTGGAAAGAATACTGTGTATTTTAAGAGTTTTAACACATTCTCACAGTTTCCTTAGAATTATATACTAGAACCTTCAGGATATAAACTGTCTCAGTCAAAAAAAGCCGTGGCAACTCAGGATCAACTGTAAACATAAACAGTATTCTCCTCATTTCAAATCATTATACACAAGTACTGAGCTCTATAAACAGGAATTCTTAAAGTTTGAAATGACATTTTATTGAAAACGCCACTTAAAATAGCCTGAGTTGTTAATATTATCAGAATTGCCGTCATTTCAGAGCTTTCCACCACTAATCTCGGTTATTGAACTCGGCATTAAATGTAGTTAGATTCTATTTACTTGTTTTTTAACTGTTTGTTACACGTTCATATTCATTTCCTGGAAAGAATACTGTGTATTTTAAGAGTTTTAACACATTCTCACAGTTTCCTTAGAATTATATACTAGAACCTTCAGGATATAAACTGTTTCAGTCAAAAAAGGCCACGGCAACTCAGAATCAACTGTAAACATAAACAGTATCCTCCTCATTTCAAATCATTATACACAAGTTCTGAGCTCTATAAACAGGAATTCTTAAAGTTCCGGAGAGGTTAATATTATCAGAATTCTCGTCATTTCAAAGTTTCTACCTGTAATCTCGGGTATTGAACTCGGCTTTAAATGTACTTAGATTCTATTTACTTGTGTTTCAACTGTTTGTTACACGTTCATATTCATTTCCTGGAAAGAAAATTGTGTATTTTAAGAGTTTTAACACATTTTGACAGTTTCCTGAGAAGTATGTACTAGAACCTTCAGGATATAAACTGTTTCAGTCAAAAAACGCCACGGCAACTCCGAATCAACTGTAAACATAAAAAGTATTCTCCACATTTCAAATCATTATACACAAGTTCTGAGCTCTATAAACAGGAATTCTTAAAGTTCCGGAGATGTTAATATTATCAGAATTCTCGTCATTTCAAAGTTTCTACCTGTAATCTCGGGAATTGAACTCGGCTTTAAATGTACTTAGATTCTATTTACTTGTGTTTTAACTGTTTGTTACACGTTCATATTCATTTCCTGGAAAGAAAACTGAGTATTTTAAGAGTTTTAACACATTCTCACAGTTTCCTTAGAATTATATACTAGAACCTTGAGGATCTAAACTGTCTCAGTCAAAAAAAGCCAGGGCGACTCAGGATCAACTGTAAACATAAACAGTGTTCTCGTCTTTTCAAATCATTATACCCTAGTTCTTAGCTCTATAAACAGGAATTCTTAAAGTTTGAAATGACATTTTAGTGAAAACGCCACTTAAAATAGCCTGAGTTGTTAATATTATCAGAATTGCCGTCATTTCAGAGCTTTCGACCTGTAATCTCGGTAACTGAACTCGGCCTTAAATGAAGTTAGATTCTATTTACTTGTGTTTCAACTGTTTGTTACACGTTCATATTCATTTCCTGGAAAGAAAATTGTGTATTTTAAGAGTTTTAACACATTTTGACAGTTTCCTGAGAAGTATGTACTAGAACCTTCAGGATATAAACTGTTTCAGTCAAAAAAGGCCACGGCAACTCAGAATCAACTGTAAACATAAACAGTATCCTCCTCATTTCAAATCATTATACACAAGTTCTGAGCTCTATAAACAGGAATTCTTAAAGTTCCGGAGAGGTTAATATTATCAGAATTCTCGTCATTTCAAAGTTGCTACCTGTAATCTCGGGAATTGAACTCGGCTTTAAATGTAGTTAGATTCTATTTACTTGTTTTTTAACTGTTTGTTACACGTTCATATTCATTTCCTGGAAAGAATACTGTGTATTTTAAGAGTTTTAACACATTCTCACAGTTTCCTTAGAATTATATACTAGAACCTTGAGGATATAAACTGTCTCAGTCAAAAAAAGCCATGGCGACTCAGGATCAACTGTAAACATAAACAGTGTTCTCGTCATTTCAAATCATTATACACTAGTTCTTAGCTCTATAAACAGGAATTCTTAAAGTTTGAAATGACATTTTAGTGAAAACGCCACTTAAAATAGCCTGAGTTGTTAATATTATCAGAATTGCCGTCATTTCAGAGCTTTCGACCTGTAATCTCGGTAACTGAACTCGGCCTTAAATGAAGTTAGATTCTATTTACTTGTGTTTCAACTGTTTGTTACACGTTCATATTCATTTCCTGGAAAGAAAATTGTGTATTTTAAGAGTTTCAACACATTTTGACAGTTTCCTGAGAAGTATATACTAGAACCTTCAGGATATAAACTGTTTCAGTCAAAAAACGCCACGGCAACTCAGAATCAACTGTAAACATAAACAGTATTCTCCACATTTCAAATCATTATACACAAGTTCTGAGCTCTATAAACAGGAATTCTTAAAGTTCCGGAGATGTTAATATTATCAGAATTCTCGTCATTTCAAAGTTTCTACCTGTAATCTCGGGAATTGAACTCGGCTTTAAATGTACTTAGATTCTATTTACTTGTGTTTTAACTGTTTGTTACACGTTCATATTCATTTCCTGGAAAGAAAACTGAGTATTTTAAGAGTTTTAACACATTCTCACAGTTTCCTTAGAATTATATACTAGAACCTTGAGGATATAAACTGTCTCAGTCAAAAAAAGCCGTGGCAACTCAGGATCAACTGTAAACATAAACAGTATTCTCCTCATTTCAAATCATTATACACAGGTACTGAGCTCTATAAACAGGAATTCTTAAAGTTTGAAATGACATTGCAGTTAAAACGCCACTTAAAAGAGCCTGAGTTGTTAATATTATCAGAATTGCCGTCATTTCAGAGCTTTCCACCTCTCATCTCGGTAACTGAACTGGGCCTTAAATGTAGTTAGATTCTATTTGCTTGTGTTTCAACTGTTTGTTACACGTTCATATTCATTTCCTGGAAAGAGAATTGTGTATTTTAAGAGTTTTAACACATTTTGACAGTTTCCTGAGAAGTATATACTAGAACTTTCAGGATATAAACTGTTTCAGTCAAAAAACGCCACGGCAGCTCAGAATCAACTGTAAACATAAACAGTATCCTCCTCATTTCAAATCATTATACACAAGTTCTGAGCTCTATAAACAGGAATTCTTAAAGTTCCGGAGAGGTTAATATTATCAGAATTCTCGTCATTTCAAAGTTTCTACCTGTAATCTCGGGAATTGAACTCGGCTTTAAATGTAGTTAGATTCTATTTACTTGTTTTTTAACTGTTTGTTACACGTTCATATTCATTTCCTGGAAAGAATACTGTGTATTTTAAGAGTTTTAACACATTCTCACATTTTCCTTAGAATTATATACTAGAACCTTGAGGATCTAAACTGTCTCAGTCAAAAAAAGCCAGGGCGACTCAGGATCAACTGTAAACATAAACAGTGTTCTCATCTTTTCAAATCATTATACCCTAGTTCTTAGCTCTATAAACAGGAATTCTTAAAGTTTGAAATGACATTTTAGTGAAAACGCCACTTAAAATAGCCTGAGTTGTTAATATTATCAGAATTGCCGTCATTTCAGAGCTTTCGACCTGTAATCTCGGTAACTGAACTCGGCCTTAAATGAAGTTAGATTCTATTTACTTGTGTTTCAACTGTTTGTTACACGTTCATATTCATTTCCTGGAAAGAAAATTGTGTATTTTAAGAGTTTCAACACATTTTGACAGTTTCCTGAGAAGTATATACTAGAACCTTCAGGATATAAACTGTTTCAGTCAAAAAACGCCACGGCAACTCAGAATCAACTGTAAACATAAACAGTATTCTCCACATTTCAAATCATTATACACAAGTTCTGAGCTCTATAAACAGGAATTCTTAAAGTTCCGGAGATGTTAATATTATCAGAATTCTCGTCATTTCAAAGTTTCTACCTGTAATCTCGGGAATTGAACTCGGCTTTAAATGTACTTAGATTCTATTTACTTGTGTTTTAACTGTTTGTTACACGTTCATATTCATTTCCTGGAAAGAAAACTGAGTATTTTAAGAGTTTTAACACATTCTCACAGTTTCCTTAGAATTATATACTAGAACCTTGAGGATATAAACTGTCTCAGTCAAAAAAAGCCGTGGCAACTCAGGATCAACTGTAAACATAAACAGTATTCTCCTCATTTCAAATCATTATACACAGGTACTGAGCTCTATAAACAGGAATTCTTAAAGTTTGAAATGACATTGCAGTTAAAACGCCACTTAAAAGAGCCTGAGTTGTTAATATTATCAGAATTGCCGTCATTTCAGAGCTTTCCACCTCTCATCTCGGTAACTGAACTGGGCCTTAAATGTAGTTAGATTCTATTTGCTTGTGTTTCAACTGTTTGTTACACGTTCATATTCATTTCCTGGAAAGAGAATTGTGTATTTTAAGAGTTTTAACACATTTTGACAGTTTCCTGAGAAGTATATACTAGAACTTTCAGGATATAAACTGTTTCAGTCAAAAAACGCCACGGCAGCTCAGAATCAACTGTAAACATAAACAGTATCCTCCTCATTTCAAATCATTATACACAAGTTCTGAGCTCTATAAACAGGAATTCTTAAAGTTCCGGAGAGGTTAATATTATCAGAATTCTCGTCATTTCAAAGTTTCTACCTGTAATCTCGGGAATTGAACTCGGCTTTAAATGTAGTTAGATTCTATTTACTTGTTTTTTAACTGTTTGTTACACGTTCATATTCATTTCCTGGAAAGAATACTGTGTATTTTAAGAGTTTTAACACATTCTCACATTTTCCTTAGAATTATATACTAGAACCTTGAGGATCTAAACTGTCTCAGTCAAAAAAAGCCAGGGCGACTCAGGATCAACTGTAAACATAAACAGTGTTCTCATCTTTTCAAATCATTATACCCTAGTTCTTAGCTCTATAAACAGGAATTCTTAAAGTTTGAAATGACATTTTAGTGAAAACGCCACTTAAAATAGCCTGAGTTGTTAATATTATCAGAATTGCCGTCATTTCAGAGCTTTCGACCTGTAATCTCGGTAACTGAACTCGGCCTTAAATGAAGTTAGATTCTATTTACTTGTGTTTCAACTGTTTGTTACACGTTCATATTCATTTCCTGGAAAGAAAATTGTGTATTTTAAGAGTTTTAACACATTTTGACAGTTTCCTGAGAAGTATGTACTAGAACCTTCAGGATATAAACTGTTTCAGTCAAAAAAGGCCACGGCAACTCAGAATCAACTGTAAACATAAACAGTATCCTCCTCATTTCAAATCATTATACACAAGTTCTGAGCTCTATAAACAGGAATTCTTAAAGTTCCGGAGAGGTTAATATTATCAGAATTCTCGTCATTTCAAAGTTGCTACCTGTAATCTCGGGAATTGAACTCGGCTTTAAATGTAGTTAGATTCTATTTACTTGTTTTTTAACTGTTTGTTACACGTTCATATTCATTTCCTGGAAAGAATACTGTGTATTTTAAGAGTTTTAACACATTCTCACAGTTTCCTTAGAATTATATACTAGAACCTTGAGGATATAAACTGTCTCAGTCAAAAAAAGCCATGGCGACTCAGGATCAACTGTAAACATAAACAGTGTTCTCGTCATTTCAAATCATTATACACTAGTTCTTAGCTCTATAAACAGGAATTCTTAAAGTTTGAAATGACATTTTAGTGAAAACGCCACTTAAAATAGCCTGAGTTGTTAATATTATCAGAATTGCCGTCATTTCAGAGCTTTCGACCTGTAATCTCGGTAACTGAACTCGGCCTTAAATGAAGTTAGATTCTATTTACTTGTGTTTCAACTGTTTGTTACACGTTCATATTCATTTCCTGGAAAGAAAATTGTGTATTTTAAGAGTTTCAACACATTTTGACAGTTTCCTGAGAAGTATATACTAGAACCTTCAGGATATAAACTGTTTCAGTCAAAAAACGCCACGGCAACTCAGAATCAACTGTAAACATAAACAGTATTCTCCACATTTCAAATCATTATACACAAGTACTGAGCTCTATAAACAGGAATTCCTAATGTTTGAAATGACATTGCAGTTAAAACGCCACTTAAAAGAGCCTGAGTTTTTAATATGATCAGAATTGCCGTCATTTCAGAGCTTTCCACCTCTCATCTCGGTAACTGAACTGGGCCTTAAATGTAGTTAGATTCTATTTACTTGTGTTTCAACTGTTTGTTACACGTTCATATTCATTTCCTGGAAAGAAAATTGTGTATTTTTAGAGTTTTAACACATTTTGACAGTTTCCTGAGAAGTATGTACTAGAACCTTCAGGATATAAACTGTTTCAGTCAAAAAAGGCCACGGCAACTCAGAATCAACTGTAAACATAAACAGTATCCTCCTCATTTCAAATCATTATACACAAGTTCTGAGCTCTATAAACAGGAATTCTTAAAGTTCCGGAGAGGTTAATATTATCAGAATTCTCGTCATTTCAAAGTTTCTACCTGTAATCTCGGGAATTGAACTCGGCTTTAAATGTAGTTAGATTCTATTTACTTGTTTTTTAACTGTTTGTTACACGTTCATATTCATTTCCTGGAAAGAATACTGTGTATTTTAAGAGTTTTAACACATTCTCACAGTTTCCTTAGAATTATATACTAGAACCTTGAGGATATAAACTATCTCAGTCAAAAAAAGCCATGGCGACTCAGGATCAACTGTAAACATAAACAGTGTTCTCGTCATTTCAAATCATTATACACTAGTTCTTAGCTCTATAAACAGGAATGTTAAAGTATGAAATGACATTTTAGTGAAAACGCCACTTAAAATAGCCTGAGTTAATATTATCAGAATTGCAGTCATTTCAGAGCTTTCGACCTGTAATCTCGGTAACTGAACTCGGCCTTAAATGAAGTTAGATTCTATTTACTTGTGTTTCAACTGTTTGTTACACGTTCATATTCAATTCCTGGAAAGAAAATTGTGTATTTTAAGAGTTTTAACACATTTTGACAGTTTCCTGAGAAGTATATACTAGAACCTTCAGGATATAAACTGTTTCAGTCAAAAAACGCCACGGCAACTCAGAATCAACTGTAAACATAAACAATATTCTCCACATTTCAAATCATTATACACAAGTTCTGAGCTCTATAAACAGGAATACTTAAAGTTCCGGAGATGTTAATATTATCAGAATTCTCGTCATTTCAAAGTTTATACCTGTAATCTCGGGAATTGAACTCGGCTTTAAATGTACTTAGATTCTATTTAATTGTGTTTTAACTGTTTGTTACACGTTCATATTCATTTCCTGGAAAGAAAACTGAGTATTTTAAGAGTTTTAACACATTCTCACAGTTTCCTTAGAATTATATACTAGAACCTTCAGGATATAAACTGTCTCAGGCAAAAAAAGCCGTGGCAACTCAGGATCAACTGTAAACATAAACAGTATTCTCCTCATTTCAAATCATTATACACAAGTACTGAGCTCTATAAACAGGAATTCTTAAAGTTTGAAATGACATTTTATTGAAAACGCCACTTAAAATAGCCTGAGTTGTTAATATTATCAGAATTGCCGTCATTTCAGAGCTTTCCACCACTAATCTCGGTTATTGAACTCGGCGTTAAATGTAGTTAGATTCTATTTACTTGTGTTTCAACTGTTTGTTACACGTTCATATTCATTTCCTGGAAAGAATACTGTGTATTTTAAGAGTTTTAACACATTTTGACAGTTTCCTGAGAAGTATGTACTAGAACCTTCAGGATATAAACTGTTTCAGTCAAAAAAGGCCACGGCAACTCAGAATCAACTGTAAACATAAACAGTATCCTCCTCATTTCAAATCATTATACACAAGTTCTGAGCTCTATAAACAGGAATTCTTAAAGTTCCGGAGAGGTTAATATTATCAGAATTTTCGTCATTTCAAAGTTGCTACCTGTAATCTCGGGAATTGAACTCGGCTTTAAATGTAGTTAGATTCTATTTACTTGTTTTTTAACTGTTTGTTACACGTTCATATTCATTTCCTGGAAAGAAAACTGAGTATTTTAAGAGTTTTAACACATTCTCACAGTTTCCTTAGAATTATATACTAGAACCTTGAGGATATAAACTGTCTCAGTCAAAAAAAGCCGTGGCAACTCAGGATCAACTGTAAACATAAACAGTATTCTCCTCATTTTAAATCATTATACACAAGTACTGAGCTCTATAAACAGGAATTCTTAAAGTTTGAAATGACATTTTAGTGAAAACGCCACTTAAAAGAACCTGAGTTGTTAATATTATCAGAATTGCCGTCATTTCAGAGCTTTCCACCTCTCATCTCGGTAACTGAACTGGGCCTTAAATGTAGTTAGATTCTATTTACTTGTGTTTCAACTGTTTGTTACACGTTCATATTCATTTCCTGGAAAGAGAATTGTGTATTTTTAGAGTTTTAACACATTTTGACAGTTTCCTGAGAAGTATATACTAGAACTTTCAGGATATAAACTGTTTCAGTCAAAAAACGCCACGGCAACTCAGGTTCACGTGTAAACATAAACAGTATTCTCCACATTTCAAGTCATTATACACAAGTTCTGAGCTCTATAAACAGGAATTCTTAAAGTTCCGGAGAGGTTAATATTATCAGAATTCTCGTCATTTCAAAGTTTCTACCTGTAATCTCGGGAATTGAACTCGGCTTTAAATGTAGTTAGATTCTATTTACTTGTTTTTTAACTGTTTGTTACACGTTCATATTCATTTCCTGGAAAGAATACTGTGTATTTTAAGAGTTTTAACACATTCTCACAGTTTCCTTAGAATTATATACTAGAACCTTGAGGATATAAACTGTCTCAGTCAAAAAAAGCCATGGCGACTCAGGATCAACTGTAAACATAAACAGTGTTCTCATCATTTCAAATCATTATACACTAGTTCTTAGCTCTATAAACAGGAATTCTTAAAGTTTGAAATGACATTTTAGTGAAAACGCCACTTAAAATAGCCTGAGTTGTTAATATTATCAGAATTGCCGTCATTTCAGAGCTTTCGACCTGTAATCTAGGTAACTGAACTGGGCCTTAAATGAAGTTAGATTCTATTTACTTGTGTTTCAACTGTTTGTTACACGTTCATATTCATTTCCTGGAAAGAAAATTGTGTATTTTTAGAGTTTTAACACATTTTGACAGTTTCCTGAGAAGTATGTACTAGAACCTTCAGGATATAAACTGTTTCAGTCAAAAAAGGCCACGGCAACTCAGAATCAACTGTAAACATAAACAGTATCCTCCTCATTTCAAATCATTATACACAAGTTCTGAGCTCTATAAACAGGAATTCTTAAAGTTCCGGAGAGGTTAATATTATCAGAATTCTCGTCATTTCAAAGTTTCTACCTGTAATCTCGGGAATTGAACTCGGCTTTAAATGTAGTTAGATTCTATTTACTTGTTTTTTAACTGTTTGTTACACGTTCATATTCATTTCCTGGAAAGAATACTGTGTATTTTAGGAGTTTTAACACATTCTCACAGTTTCCTTAGAATTATATACTAGAACCTTGAGGATATAAACTATCTCAGTCAAAAAAAGCCATGGCGACTCAGGATCAACTGTAAACATAAACAGTGTTCTCGTCATTTCAAATCATTATACACTAGTTCTTAGCTCTATAAACAGGAATGTTAAAGTATGAAATGACATTTTAGTGAAAACGCCACTTAAAATAGCCTGAGTTAATATTATCAGAATTGCAGTCATTTCAGAGCTTTCGACCTGTAATCTCGGTAACTGAACTCGGCCTTAAATGAAGTTAGATTCTATTTACTTGTGTTTCAACTGTTTGTTACACGTTCATATTCAATTCCTGGAAAGAAAATTGTGTATTTTAAGAGTTTTAACACATTTTGACAGTTTCCTGAGAAGTATATACTAGAACCTTCAGGATATAAACTGTTTCAGTCAAAAAACGCCACGGCAACTCAGAATCAACTGTAAACATAAACAATATTCTCCACATTTCAAATCATTATACACAAGTTCTGAGCTCTATAAACAGGAATACTTAAAGTTCCGGAGATGTTAATATTATCAGAATTCTCGTCATTTCAAAGTTTATACCTGTAATCTCGGGAATTGAACTCGGCTTTAAATGTACTTAGATTCTATTTAATTGTGTTTTAACTGTTTGTTACACGTTCATATTCATTTCCTGGAAAGAAAACTGAGTATTTTAAGAGTTTTAACACATTCTCACAGTTTCCTTAGAATTATATACTAGAACCTTCAGGATATAAACTGTCTCAGGCAAAAAAAGCCGTGGCAACTCAGGATCAACTGTAAACATAAACAGTATTCTCCTCATTTCAAATCATTATACACAAGTACTGAGCTCTATAAACAGGAATTCTTAAAGTTTGAAATGACATTTTATTGAAAACGCCACTTAAAATAGCCTGAGTTGTTAATATTATCAGAATTGCCGTCATTTCAGAGCTTTCCACCACTAATCTCGGTTATTGAACTCGGCGTTAAATGTAGTTAGATTCTATTTACTTGTGTTTCAACTGTTTGTTACACGTTCATATTCATTTCCTGGAAAGAAAATTGTGTATTTTAAGAGTTTTAACACATTTTGACAGTTTCCTGAGAAGTATGTACTAGAACCTTCAGGATATAAACTGTTTCAGTCAAAAAAGGCCACGGCAACTCAGAATCAACTGTAAACATAAACAGTATCCTCCTCATTTCAAATCATTATACACAAGTTCTGAGCTCTATAAACAGGAATTCTTAAAGTTCCGGAGAGGTTAATATTATCAGAATTTTCGTCATTTCAAAGTTGCTACCTGTAATCTCGGGAATTGAACTCGGCTTTAAATGTAGTTAGATTCTATTTACTTGTTTTTTAACTGTTTGTTACACGTTCATATTCATTTCCTGGAAAGAAAACTGAGTATTTTAAGAGTTTTAACACATTCTCACAGTTTCCTTAGAATTATATACTAGAACCTTGAGGATATAAACTGTCTCAGTCAAAAAAAGCCGTGGCAACTCAGGATCAACTGTAAACATAAACAGTATTCTCCTCATTTTAAATCATTATACACAAGTACTGAGCTCTATAAACAGGAATTCTTAAAGTTTGAAATGACATTTTAGTGAAAACGCCACTTAAAAGAACCTGAGTTGTTAATATTATCAGAATTGCCGTCATTTCAGAGCTTTCCACCTCTCATCTCGGTAACTGAACTGGGCCTTAAATGTAGTTAGATTCTATTTACTTGTGTTTCAACTGTTTGTTACACGTTCATATTCATTTCCTGGAAAGAGAATTGTGTATTTTTAGAGTTTTAACACATTTTGACAGTTTCCTGAGAAGTATATACTAGAACTTTCAGGATATAAACTGTTTCAGTCAAAAAACGCCACGGCAACTCAGGTTCACGTGTAAACATAAACAGTATTCTCCACATTTCAAGTCATTATAC
Organism: Myotis daubentonii; assembly: GCF_963259705.1. Classification (NCBI taxonomy): domain Eukaryota; kingdom Metazoa; phylum Chordata; class Mammalia; order Chiroptera; family Vespertilionidae; genus Myotis; species Myotis daubentonii. Next base: position 9,631,141 of record NC_081844.1, read on the forward strand.
ACAAGTTCTGAGCTCTATAAACAGGAATTCTTAAAGTTCCGGAGAGGTTAATATTATCAGAATTCTCGTCATTTCAAAGTTTCTACCTGTAATCTCGGGAATTGAACTCGGCTTTAAATGTACTTAGATTCTATTTACTTGTGTTTCAACTGTTTGTTACACGTTCATATTCATTTCCTGGAAAGAAAATTGTGTATTTTAAGAGTTTTAACACATTTTGACAGTTTCCTGAGAAGTATGTACTAGAACCTTCAGGATATAAACTGTTTCAGTCAAAAAACGCCACGGCAACTCCGAATCAACTGTAAACATAAAAAGTATTCTCCACATTTCAAATCATTATACACAAGTTCTGAGCTCTATAAACAGGAATTCTTAAAGTTCCGGAGATGTTAATATTATCAGAATTCTCGTCATTTCAAAGTTTCTACCTGTAATCTCGGGAATTGAACTCGGCTTTAAATGTACTTAGATTCTATTTACTTGTGTTTTAACTGTTTGTTACACGTTCATATTCATTTCCTGGAAAGAAAACTGAGTATTTTAAGAGTTTTAACACATTCTCACAGTTTCCTTAGAATTATATACTAGAACCTTGAGGATCTAAACTGTCTCAGTCAAAAAAAGCCAGGGCGACTCAGGATCAACTGTAAACATAAACAGTGTTCTCGTCTTTTCAAATCATTATACCCTAGTTCTTAGCTCTATAAACAGGAATTCTTAAAGTTTGAAATGACATTTTAGTGAAAACGCCACTTAAAATAGCCTGAGTTGTTAATATTATCAGAATTGCCGTCATTTCAGAGCTTTCGACCTGTAATCTCGGTAACTGAACTCGGCCTTAAATGAAGTTAGATTCTATTTACTTGTGTTTCAACTGTTTGTTACACGTTCATATTCATTTCCTGGAAAGAAAATTGTGTATTTTAAGAGTTTTAACACATTTTGACAGTTTCCTGAGAAGTATGTACTAGAACCTTCAGGATATAAACTGTTTCAGTCAAAAAAGGCCACGGCAACTCAGAATCAACTGTAAACATAAACAGTATCCTCCTCATTTCAAATCATTATACACAAGTTCTGAGCTCTATAAACAGGAATTCTTAAAGTTCCAGAGAGGTTAATATTATCAGAATTCTCGTCATTTCAAAGTTGCTACCTGTAATCTCGGGAATTGAACTCGGCTTTAAATGTAGTTAGATTCTATTTACTTGTTTTTTAACTGTTTGTTACACGTTCATATTCATTTCCTGGAAAGAATACTGTGTATTTTAAGAGTTTTAACACATTCTCACAGTTTCCTTAGAATTATATACTAGAACCTTGAGGATATAAACTGTCTCAGTCAAAAAAAGCCATGGCGACTCAGGATCAACTGTAAACATAAACAGTGTTCTCGTCATTTCAAATCATTATACACTAGTTCTTAGCTCTATAAACAGGAATTCTTAAAGTTTGAAATGACATTTTAGTGAAAACGCCACTTAAAATAGCCTGAGTTGTTAATATTATCAGAATTGCCGTCATTTCAGAGCTTTCGACCTGTAATCTCGGTAACTGAACTCGGCCTTAAATGAAGTTAGATTCTATTTACTTGTGTTTCAACTGTTTGTTACACGTTCATATTCATTTCCTGGAAAGAAAATTGTGTATTTTAAGAGTTTTAACACATTTTGACAGTTTCCTGAGAAGTATATACTAGAACCTTCAGGATATAAACTGTTTCAGTCAAAAAACGCCACGGCAACTCAGAATCAACTGTAAACATAAACAATATTCTCCACATTTCAAATCATTATACACAAGTTCTGAGCTCTATAAACAGGAATACTTAAAGTTCCGGAGATGTTAATATTATCAGAATTCTCGTCATTTCAAAGTTTATACCTGTAATCTCGGGAATTGAACTCGGCTTTAAATGTACTTAGATTCTATTTAATTGTGTTTTAACTGTTTGTTACACGTTCATATTCATTTCCTGGAAAGAAAACTGAGTATTTTAAGAGTTTTAACACATTCTCACAGTTTCCTTAGAATTATATACTAGAACCTTCAGGATATAAACTGTCTCAGGCAAAAAAAGCCGTGGCAACTCAGGATCAACTGTAAACATAAACAGTATTCTCCTCATTTCAAATCATTATACACAAGTACTGAGCTCTATAAACAGGAATTCTTAAAGTTTGAAATGACATTTTATTGAAAACGCCACTTAAAATAGCCTGAGTTGTTAATATTATCAGAATTGCCGTCATTTCAGAGCTTTCCACCACTAATCTCGGTTATTGAACTCGGCGTTAAATGTAGTTAGATTCTGTTTACTTGTGTTTCAACTGTTTGTTACACGTTCATATTCATTTCCTGGAAAGAAAATTGTGTATTTTAAGAGTTTTAACACATTTTGACAGTTTCCTGAGAAGTATGTACTAGAACCTTCAGGATATAAACTGTTTCAGTCAAAAAAGGCCATGGCAACTCAGAATCAACTGTAAACGTAAACAGTATCCTCCTCATTTCAAATCATTATACACAAGTTCTGAGCTCTATAAACAGGAATTCTTAAAGTTCCGGAGAGGTTAATATTATCAGAATTCTCGTCATTTCAAAGTTTCTACCTGTAATCTCGGGAATTGAACTCGGCATTAAATGTAGTTAGATTCTATTTACTTGATTTTAACTGTTTGTTACACGTTCATATTCATTTCCTGGAAAGAATACTGTGTATTTTAAGAGTTTTAACACATTCTCACAGTTTCCTTAGAATTATATACTAGAACCTTCAGGATATAAACTGTCTCAGTCAAAAAAAGCCGTGGCAACTCAGGATCAACTGTAAACATAAACAGTATTCTCCTCATTTCAAATCATTATACACAAGTACTGAGCTCTATAAACAGGAATTCTTAAAGTTTGAAATGACATTTTATTGAAAACGCCACTTAAAATAGCCTGAGTTGTTAATATTATCAGAATTGCCGTCATTTCAGAGCTTTCCACCACTAATCTCGGTTATTGAACTCGGCATTAAATGTAGTTAGATTCTATTTACTTGTTTTTTAACTGTTTGTTACACGTTCATATTCATTTCCTGGAAAGAATACTGTGTATTTTAAGAGTTTTAACACATTCTCACAGTTTCCTTAGAATTATATACTAGAACCTTCAGGATATAAACTGTTTCAGTCAAAAAAGGCCACGGCAACTCAGAATCAACTGTAAACATAAACAGTATCCTCCTCATTTCAAATCATTATACACAAGTTCTGAGCTCTATAAACAGGAATTCTTAAAGTTCCGGAGAGGTTAATATTATCAGAATTCTCGTCATTTCAAAGTTTCTACCTGTAATCTCGGGAATTGAACTCGGCTTTAAATGTACTTAGATTCTATTTACTTGTGTTTCAACTGTTTGTTACACGTTCATATTCATTTCCTGGAAAGAAAATTGTGTATTTTAAGAGTTTTAACACATTTTGACAGTTTCCTGAGAAGTATGTACTAGAACCTTCAGGATATAAACTGTTTCAGTCAAAAAACGCCACGGCAACTCCGAATCAACTGTAAACATAAAAAGTATTCTCCACATTTCAAATCATTATACACAAGTTCTGAGCTCTATAAACAGGAATTCTTAAAGTTCCGGAGATGTTAATATTATCAGAATTCTCGTCATTTCAAAGTTTCTACCTGTAATCTCGGGAATTGAACTCGGCTTTAAATGTACTTAGATTCTATTTACTTGTGTTTTAACTGTTTGTTACACGTTCATATTCATTTCCTGGAAAGAAAACTGAGTATTTTAAGAGTTTTAACACATTCTCACAGTTTCCTTAGAATTATATACTAGAACCTTGAGGATCTAAACTGTCTCAGTCAAAAAAAGCCAGGGCGACTCAGGATCAACTGTAAACATAAACAGTGTTCTCGTCTTTTCAAATCATTATACCCTAGTTCTTAGCTCTATAAACAGGAATTCTTAAAGTTTGAAATGACATTTTAGTGAAAACGCCACTTAAAATAGCCTGAGTTGTTAATATTATCAGAATTGCCGTCATTTCAGAGCTTTCGACCTGTAATCTCGGTAACTGAACTCGGCCTTAAATGAAGTTAGATTCTATTTACTTGTGTTTCAACTGTTTGTTACACGTTCATATTCATTTCCTGGAAAGAAAATTGTGTATTTTAAGAGTTTTAACACATTTTGACAGTTTCCTGAGAAGTATGTACTAGAACCTTCAGGATATAAACTGTTTCAGTCAAAAAACGCCACGGCAACTCAGGTTCACGTGTAAACATAAACAGTATTCTCCACATTTCAAGTCATTATACACAAGTTCTGAGCTCTATAAACAGGAATTCTTAAAGTTCCGGAGAGGTTAATATTATCAGAATTCTCGTCATTTCAAAGTTTCTACCTGTAATCTCGGGAATTGAACTCGGCTTTAAATGTAGTTAGATTCTATTTACTTGTTTTTTAACTGTTTGTTACACGTTCATATTCATTTCCTGGAAAGAATACTGTGTATTTTAAGAGTTTTAACACATTCTCACAGTTTCCTTAGAATTATATACTAGAACCTTGAGGATATAAACTGTCTCAGTCAAAAAAAGCCATGGCGACTCAGGATCAACTGTAAACATAAACAGTGTTCTCATCATTTCAAATCATTATACACTAGTTCTTAGCTCTATAAACAGGAATTCTTAAAGTTTGAAATGACATTTTAGTGAAAACGCCACTTAAAATAGCCTGAGTTGTTAATATTATCAGAATTGCCGTCATTTCAGAGCTTTCGACCTGTAATCTAGGTAACTGAACTGGGCCTTAAATGAAGTTAGATTCTATTTACTTGTGTTTCAACTGTTTGTTACACGTTCATATTCATTTCCTGGAAAGAAAATTGTGTATTTTTAGAGTTTTAACACATTTTGACAGTTTCCTGAGAAGTATGTACTAGAACCTTCAGGATATAAACTGTTTCAGTCAAAAAAGGCCACGGCAACTCAGAATCAACTGTAAACATAAACAGTATCCTCCTCATTTCAAATCATTATACACAAGTTCTGAGCTCTATAAACAGGAATTCTTAAAGTTCCGGAGAGGTTAATATTATCAGAATTCTCGTCATTTCAAAGTTTCTACCTGTAATCTCGGGAATTGAACTCGGCTTTAAATGTAGTTAGATTCTATTTACTTGTTTTTTAACTGTTTGTTACACGTTCATATTCATTTCCTGGAAAGAATACTGTGTATTTTAAGAGTTTTAACACATTCTCACAGTTTCCTTAGAATTATATACTAGAACCTTGAGGATATAAACTATCTCAGTCAAAAAAAGCCATGGCGACTCAGGATCAACTGTAAACATAAACAGTGTTCTCGTCATTTCAAATCATTATACACTAGTTCTTAGCTCTATAAACAGGAATGTTAAAGTATGAAATGACATTTTAGTGAAAACGCCACTTAAAATAGCCTGAGTTAATATTATCAGAATTGCAGTCATTTCAGAGCTTTCGACCTGTAATCTCGGTAACTGAACTCGGCCTTAAATGAAGTTAGATTCTATTTACTTGTGTTTCAACTGTTTGTTACACGTTCATATTCAATTCCTGGAAAGAAAATTGTGTATTTTAAGAGTTTTAACACATTTTGACAGTTTCCTGAGAAGTATATACTAGAACCTTCAGGATATAAACTGTTTCAGTCAAAAAACGCCACGGCAACTCAGAATCAACTGTAAACATAAACAATATTCTCCACATTTCAAATCATTATACACAAGTTCTGAGCTCTATAAACAGGAATACTTAAAGTTCCGGAGATGTTAATATTATCAGAATTCTCGTCATTTCAAAGTTTATACCTGTAATCTCGGGAATTGAACTCGGCTTTAAATGTACTTAGATTCTATTTAATTGTGTTTTAACTGTTTGTTACACGTTCATATTCATTTCCTGGAAAGAAAACTGAGTATTTTAAGAGTTTTAACACATTCTCACAGTTTCCTTAGAATTATATACTAGAACCTTCAGGATATAAACTGTCTCAGGCAAAAAAAGCCGTGGCAACTCAGGATCAACTGTAAACATAAACAGTATTCTCCTCATTTCAAATCATTATACACAAGTACTGAGCTCTATAAACAGGAATTCTTAAAGTTTGAAATGACATTTTATTGAAAACGCCACTTAAAATAGCCTGAGTTGTTAATATTATCAGAATTGCCGTCATTTCAGAGCTTTCCACCACTAATCTCGGTTATTGAACTCGGCGTTAAATGTAGTTAGATTCTATTTACTTGTGTTTCAACTGTTTGTTACACGTTCATATTCATTTCCTGGAAAGAAAATTGTGTATTTTAAGAGTTTTAACACATTTTGACAGTTTCCTGAGAAGTATGTACTAGAACCTTCAGGATATAAACTGTTTCAGTCAAAAAAGGCCACGGCAACTCAGAATCAACTGTAAACATAAACAGTATCCTCCTCATTTCAAATCATTATACACAAGTTCTGAGCTCTATAAACAGGAATTCTTAAAGTTCCGGAGAGGTTAATATTATCAGAATTTTCGTCATTTCAAAGTTGCTACCTGTAATCTCGGGAATTGAACTCGGCTTTAAATGTAGTTAGATTCTATTTACTTGTTTTTTAACTGTTTGTTACACGTTCATATTCATTTCCTGGAAAGAAAACTGAGTATTTTAAGAGTTTTAACACATTCTCACAGTTTCCTTAGAATTATATACTAGAACCTTGAGGATATAAACTGTCTCAGTCAAAAAAAGCCGTGGCAACTCAGGATCAACTGTAAACATAAACAGTATTCTCCTCATTTTAAATCATTATACACAAGTACTGAGCTCTATAAACAGGAATTCTTAAAGTTTGAAATGACATTTTAGTGAAAACGCCACTTAAAATAGCCTGAGTTGTTAATATTATCAGAATTGCCGTCATTTCAGAGCTTTCGACCTGTAATCTCGGTAACTGAACTCGGCCTTAAATGAAGTTAGATTCTATTTACTTGTGTTTCAACTGTTTGTTACACGTTCATATTCATTTCCTGGAAAGAAAATTGTGTATTTTAAGAGTTTTAACACATTTTGACAGTTTCCTGAGAAGTATATACTAGAACCTTCAGGATATAAACTGTTTCAGTCAAAAAACGCCACGGCAACTCAGAATCAACTGTAAACATAAACAATATTCTCCACATTTCAAATCATTATACACAAGTTCTGAGCTCTATAAACAGGAATACTTAAAGTTCCGGAGATGTTAATATTATCAGAATTCTCGTCATTTCAAAGTTTATACCTGTAATCTCGGGAATTGAACTCGGCTTTAAATGTACTTAGATTCTATTTAATTGTGTTTTAACTGTTTGTTACACGTTCATATTCATTTCCTGGAAAGAAAACTGAGTATTTTAAGAGTTTTAACACATTCTCACAGTTTCCTTAGAATTATATACTAGAACCTTCAGGATATAAACTGTCTCAGGCAAAAAAAGCCGTGGCAACTCAGGATCAACTGTAAACATAAACAGTATTCTCCTCATTTCAAATCATTATACACAAGTACTGAGCTCTATAAACAGGAATTCTTAAAGTTTGAAATGACATTTTATTGAAAACGCCACTTAAAATAGCCTGAGTTGTTAATATTATCAGAATTGCCGTCATTTCAGAGCTTTCCACCACTAATCTCGGTTATTGAACTCGGCGTTAAATGTAGTTAGATTCTATTTACTTGTGTTTCAACTGTTTGTTACACGTTCATATTCATTTCCTGGAAAGAAAATTGTGTATTTTAAGAGTTTTAACACATTTTGACAGTTTCCTGAGAAGTATGTACTAGAACCTTCAGGATATAAACTGTTTCAGTCAAAAAAGGCCACGGCAACTCAGAATCAACTGTAAACATAAACAGTATCCTCCTCATTTCAAATCATTATACACAAGTTCTGAGCTCTATAAACAGGAATTCTTAAAGTTCCGGAGAGGTTAATATTATCAGAATTTTCGTCATTTCAAAGTTGCTACCTGTAATCTCGGGAATTGAACTCGGCTTTAAATGTAGTTAGATTCTATTTACTTGTTTTTTAACTGTTTGTTACACGTTCATATTCATTTCCTGGAAAGAAAACTGAGTATTTTAAGAGTTTTAACACATTCTCACAGTTTCCTTAGAATTATATACTAGAACCTTGAGGATATAAACTGTCTCAGTCAAAAAAAGCCGTGGCAACTCAGGATCAACTGTAAACATAAACAGTATTCTCCTCATTTTAAATCATTATACACAAGTACTGAGCTCTATAAACAGGAATTCTTAAAGTTTGAAATGACATTTTAGTGAAAACGCCACTTAAAAGAACCTGAGTTGTTAATATTATCAGAATTGCCGTCATTTCAGAGCTTTCCACCTCTCATCTCGGTAACTGAACTGGGCCTTAAATGTAGTTAGATTCTATTTACTTGTGTTTCAACTGTTTGTTACACGTTCATATTCATTTCCTGGAAAGAGAATTGTGTATTTTTAGAGTTTTAACACATTTTGACAGTTTCCTGAGAAGTATATACTAGAACTTTCAGGATATAAACTGTTTCAGTCAAAAAACGCCACGGCAACTCAGGTTCACGTGTAAACATAAACAGTATTCTCCACATTTCAAGTCATTATACACAAGTTCTGAGCTCTATAAACAGGAATTCTTAAAGTTCCGGAGAGGTTAATATTATCAGAATTCTCGTCATTTCAAAGTTTCTACCTGTAATCTCGGGAATTGAACTCGGCTTTAAATGTAGTTAGATTCTATTTACTTGTTTTTTAACTGTTTGTTACACGTTCATATTCATTTCCTGGAAAGAATACTGTGTATTTTAAGAGTTTTAACACATTCTCACAGTTTCCTTAGAATTATATACTAGAACCTTGAGGATATAAACTGTCTCAGTCAAAAAAAGCCATGGCGACTCAGGATCAACTGTAAACATAAACAGTGTTCTCGTCATTTCAAATCATTATACACTAGTTCTTAGCTCTATAAACAGGAATTCTTAAAGTTTGAAATGACATTTTAGTGAAAACGCCACTTAAAATAGCCTGAGTTGTTAATATTATCAGAATTGCCGTCATTTCAGAGCTTTCGACCTGTAATCTAGGTAACTGAACTGGGCCTTAAATGAAGTTAGATTCTATTTACTTGTGTTTCAACTGTTTGTTACACGTTCATATTCATTTCCTGGAAAGAAAATTGTGTATTTTAAGAGTTTTAACACATTTTGACAGTTTCCTGAGAAGTATATACTAGAACCTTCAGGATATAAACTGTTTCAGTCAAAAAACGCCACGGCAACTCAGAATCAACTGTAAACATAAACAGTATTCTCCACATTTCAAATCATTATACACAAGTTCTGAGCTCTATAAACAGGAATTCTTAAAGTTCCGGAGAGGTTAATATTATCAGAATTCTCGTCATTTCAAAGTTGCTACCTGTAATCTCGGGAATTGAACTCGGCTTTAAATGTAGTTAGATTCTATTTACTTGTGTTTCAACTGTTTGTTACACGTTCATATTCATTTCCTGGAAAGAAAACTGAGTATTTTAAGAGTTTTAACACATTCTCACAGTTTCCTTGGAATTATATACTAGAACCTTGAGGATATAAACTGTCTCAGTCAAAAAAAGCCGTGGCAACTCAGGATCAACTGTAAACATAAACAGTATTCTCCTCATTTTAAATCATTATACACAAGTACTGAGCTCTATAAACAGGAATTCTTAAAGTTTGAAATGACATTTTAGTGAAAACGCCACTTAAAATAGCCTGAGTTGTTAATATTATCAGAATTGCCGTCATTTCAGAGCTTTCCACCACTAATCTCCGTTATTGAACTCGGCGATAAATGTAGTTAGATTCTATTTACTTGTGTTTCAACTGTTTGTTACACGTTCATATTCTTTTCCTGGAAAGAAAATTGTGTATTTTAAGAGTTTTAACACATTTTGACAGTTTCCTGAGAAGTATGTACTAGAACCTTCAGGATATAAACTGTTTCAGTCAAAAAAGGCCATGGCAACTCAGAATCAACTGTAAACGTAAACAGTATCCTCCTCATTTCAAATCATTATACACAAGTTCTGAGCTCTATAAACAGGAATTCTTAAAGTTCCGGAGAGGTTAATATTATCAGAATTCTCGTCATTTCAAAGTTTCTACCTGTAATCTCGGGAATTGAACTCGGCATTAAATGTAGTTAGATTCTATTTACTTGTTTTTTAACTGTTTGTTACACGTTCATATTCATTTCCTGGAAAGAATACTGTGTATTTTAAGAGTTTTAACACATTCTCACAGTTTCCTTAGAATTATATACTAGAACCTTCAGGATATAAACTGTCTCAGTCAAAAAAAGCCGTGGCAACTCAGGATCAACTGTAAACATAAACAGTATTCTCCTCATTTCAAATCATTATACACAAGTACTGAGCTCTATAAACAGGAATTCTTAAAGTTTGAAATGACATTTTATTGAAAACGCCACTTAAAATAGCCTGAGTTGTTAATATTATCAGAATTGCCGTCATTTCAGAGCTTTCCACCACTAATCTCGGTTATTGAACTCGGCATTAAATGTAGTTAGATTCTATTTACTTGTTTTTTAACTGTTTGTTACACGTTCATATTCATTTCCTGGAAAGAATACTGTGTATTTTAAGAGTTTTAACACATTCTCACAGTTTCCTTAGAATTATATACTAGAACCTTCAGGATATAAACTGTTTCAGTCAAAAAAGGCCACGGCAACTCAGAATCAACTGTAAACATAAACAGTATCCTCCTCATTTCAAATCATTATACACAAGTTCTGAGCTCTATAAACAGGAATTCTTAAAGTTCCGGAGAGGTTAATATTATCAGAATTCTCGTCATTTCAAAGTTTCTACCTGTAATCTCGGGAATTGAACTCGGCTTTAAATGTACTTAGATTCTATTTACTTGTGTTTCAACTGTTTGTTACACGTTCATATTCATTTCCTGGAAAGAAAATTGTGTATTTTAAGAGTTTTAACACATTTTGACAGTTTCCTGAGAAGTATGTACTAGAACCTTCAGGATATAAACTGTTTCAGTCAAAAAACGCCACGGCAACTCCGAATCAACTGTAAACATAAAAAGTATTCTCCACATTTCAAATCATTATACACAAGTTCTGAGCTCTATAAACAGGAATTCTTAAAGTTCCGGAGATGTTAATATTATCAGAATTCTCGTCATTTCAAAGTTTCTACCTGTAATCTCGGGAATTGAACTCGGCTTTAAATGTACTTAGATTCTATTTACTTGTGTTTTAACTGTTTGTTACACGTTCATATTCATTTCCTGGAAAGAAAACTGAGTATTTTAAGAGTTTTAACACATTCTCACAGTTTCCTTAGAATTATATACTAGAACCTTGAGGATATAAACTGTCTCAGTCAAAAAAAGCCGTGGCAACTCAGGATCAACTGTAAACATAAACAGTATTCTCCACATTTTAAATCATTATACCCAAGTACTGAGCTCTATAAACAGGAATTCTTAAAGTTTGAAATGACATTTTAGTGAAAACGCCACTTAAAAGAACCTGAGTTGTTAATATTATCAGAATTGCCTTCATTTCAGAGCTTTCCACCTCTCATCTCGGTAACTGAACTGGGCCTTAAATGTAGTTAGATTCTATTTACTTGTGTTTCAACTGTTTGTTACACGTTCATATTCATTTCCTGGAAAGAGAATTGTGTATTTTTAGAGTTTTAACACATTTTGACAGTTTCCTGAGAAGTATGTACTAGAACCTTCAGGATATAAACTGTTTCAGTCAAAAAAGGCCACGGCAACTCAGAATCAACTGTAAACATAAACAGTATCCTCCTCATTTCAAATCATTATACACAAGTTCTGAGCTCTATAAACAGGAATTCTTAAAGTTCCGGAGAGGTTAATATTATCAGAATTCTCGTCATTTCAAAGTTGCTACCTGTAATCTCGGGAATTGAACTCGGCTTTAAATGTAGTTAGATTCTATTTACTTGTTTTTTAACTGTTTGTTACACGTTCATATTCACTTCCTGGAAAGAATACTGTGTATTTTAAGAGTTTTAACACATTCTCACAGTTTCCTTAGAATTATATACTAGAACCTTGAGGATATAAACTGTCTCAGTCAAAAAAAGCCATGGCGACTCAGGATCAACTGTAAACATAAACAGTGTTCTCGTCATTTCAAATCATTATACACTAGTTCTTAGCTCTATAAACAGGAATTCTTAAAGTTTGAAATGACATTTTAGTGAAAACGCCACTTAAAATAGCCTGAGTTGTTAATATTATCAGAATTGCCGTCATTTCAGAGCTTTCGACCTGTAATCTCGGTAACTGAACTCGGCCTTAAATGAAGTTAGATTCTATTTACTTGTGTTTCAACTGTTTGTTACACGTTCATATTCATTTCCTGGAAAGAAAATTGTGTATTTTAAGAGTTTTAACACATTTTGACAGTTTCCTGAGAAGTATATACTAGAACCTTCAGGATATAAACTGTCTCAGTCAAAAAAAGCCGTGGCAACTCAGGATCAACTGTAAACATAAACAGTATTCTCCTCATTTCAAATCATTATACACAAGTACTGAGCTCTATAAACAGGAATTCTTAAAGTTTGAAATGACATTGCAGTTAAAACGCCACTTAAAAGAGCCTGAGTTGTTAATATTATCAGAATTGCCGTCATTTCAGAGCTTTCAACCTCTCATCTCGGTAACTGAACTCGGCGTTAAATGTAGTTAGATTCTATTTACTTGTGTTTCAACTGTTTGTTACACGTTCATATTCATTTCCTGGAAAGAAAATTGTGTATTTTAAGAGTTTTAACACATTTTGACAGTTTCCTGAGAAGTATATACTAGAACCTTCAGGATATAAACTGTTTCAGTCAAAAAACGCCACGGCAACTCAGAATCAACTGTAAACATAAACAATATTCTCCACATTTCAAGTCATTATACACAAGTTCTGAGCTCTATAAACAGGAATTCTTAAAGTTCCGGAGAGGTTAATATTATCAGAATTCTCGTCATTTCAAAGTTGCTACCTGTAATCTCGGGAATTGAACTCGGCTTTAAATGTAGTTAGATTCTATTTACTTGTTTTTTAACTGTTTGTTACACGTTCATATTCATTTCCTGGAAAGAATACTGTGTATTTTAAGAGTTTTAACACATTCTCACAGTTTCCTTAGAATTATATACTAGAACCTTGAGGATATAAAATGTCTCAGTCAAAAAAAGCCGTGGCAACTCAGGATCAACTGTAAACATAAACAGTATTCTCCTCATTTCAAATCATTATACACAAGTACTGAGCTCTATAAACAGGAATTCTTAAAGTTTGAAATGACATTGCAGTTAAAACGCCACTTAAAAGAGCCTGAGTTGTTAACATTATCAGAATTGCCGTCATTTCAGAGCTTTCCACCTCTCATCTCGGTAACTGAACTGGGCCTTAAATGTAGTTAGATTCTATTTACTTGTGTTTCAACTGTTTGTTACACGTTCATATTCATTTCCTGGAAAGAGAATTGTGTATTTTTAGAGTTTTAACACATTTTGACAGTTTCCTGAGAAGTATATACTAGAACTTTCAGGATATAAACTGTTTCAGTCAAAAAACGCCACGGCAACTCAGGTTCACGTGTAAACATAAACAGTATTCTCCACATTTCAAGTCATTATACACAAGTTCTGAGCTCTATAAACAGGAATTCTTAAAGTTCCGGAGAGGTTAATATTATCAGAATTCTCATCATTTCAAAGTTGCTACCTGTAATCTCGGGAATTGAACTCGGCTTTAAATGTAGTTAGATTCTATTTACTTGTTTTTTAACTGTTTGTTACACGTTCATATTCATTTCCTGGAAAGAATACTGTGTATTTTAAGAGTTTTAACACATTCTCACAGTTTCCTTAGAATTATATACTAGAACCTTGAGGATATAAACTGTCTCAGTCAAAAAAAGCCATGGCGACTCAGGATCAACTGTAAACATAAACAGTGTTCTCGTCATTTCAAATCATTATACACTAGTTCTTAGCTCTATAAACAGGAATTCTTAAAGTTTGAAATGACATTTTAGTGAAAACGCCACTTAAAATAGCCTGAGTTGTTAATATTATCAGAATTGCCGTCATTTCAGAGCTTTCGACCTGTAATCTCGGTAACTGAACTCGGCCTTAAATGAAGTTAGATTCTATTTACTTGTGTTTCAACTGTTTGTTACACGTTCATATTCATTTCCTGGAAAGAAAATTGTGTATTTTAAGAGTTTTAACACATTTTGACAGTTTCCTGAGAAGTATATACTAGAACCTTCAGGATATAAACTGTTTCAGTCAAAAAACGCCACGGCAACTCAGAATCAACTGTAAACATAAACAATATTCTCCACATTTCAAATCATTATACACAAGTTCTGAGCTCTATAAACAGGAATTCTTAAAGTTCCGGAGATGTTAATATTATCAGAATTCTCGTCATTTCAAAGTTTATACCTGTAATCTCGGGAATTGAACTCGGCTTTAAATGTACTTAGATTCTATTTAATTGTGTTTTAACTGTTTGTTACACGTTCATATTCATTTCCTGGAAAGAAAACTGAGTATTTTAAGAGTTTTAACACATTCTCACAGTTTCCTTAGAATTATATACTAGAACCTTCAGGATATAAACTGTCTCAGTCAAAAAAAGCCGTGGCAACTCAGGATCAACTGTAAACATAAACAGTATTCTCCTCATTTCAAATCATTATACACAAGTACTGAGCTCTATAAACAGGAATTCTTAAAGTTTGAAATGACATTGCAGTTAAAACGCCACTTAAAAGAGCCTCAGTTGTTAACATTATCAGAATTGCCGTCATTTCAGAGCTTTCCACCTCTCATCTCGGTAACTGAACTGGGCCTTAAATGTAGTTAGATTCTATTTACTTGTGTTTCAACTGTTTGTTACACGTTCATATTCATTTCCTGGAAAGAGAATTGTGTATTTTTAGAGTTTTAACACATTTTGACAGTTTCCTGAGAAGTATATACTAGAACTTTCAGGATATAAACTGTTTCAGTCAAAAAACGCCACGGCAACTCAGGTTCACGTGTAAACATAAACAGTATTCTCCACATTTCAAGTCATTATACACAAGTTTTGAGCTCTATAAACAGGAATTCTTAAAGTTCCGGAGAGGTTAATATTATCAGAATTCTCGTCATTTCAAAGTTGCTACCTGTAATCTCGGGAATTGAACTCGGCTTTAAATGTAGTTAGATTCTATTTACTTGTTTTTTAACTGTTTGTTACACGTTCATATTCATTTCCTGGAAAGAATACTGTGTATTTTAAGAGTTTTAACACATTCTCACAGTTTCCTTAGAATTATATACTAGAACCTTGAGGATATAAACTGTCTCAGTCAAAAAAAGCCATGGCGACTCAGGATCAACTGTAAACATAAACAGTGTTCTCGTCATTTCAAATCATTATACACTAGTTCTTAGCTCTATAAACAGGAATTCTTAAAGTTTGAAATGACATTTTAGTGAAAACGCCACTTAAAATAGCCTGAGTTGTTAATATTATCAGAATTGCCGTCATTTCAGAGCTTTCGACCTGTAATCTCGGTAACTGAACTCGGCCTTAAATGAAGTTAGATTCTATTTACTTGTGTTTCGACTGTTTGTTACACGTTCATATTCATTTCCTGGAAAGAAAATTGTGTATTTTAAGAGTTTTAACACATTTTGACAGTTTCCTGAGAAGTATATACTAGAACCTTCAGGATATAAACTGTCTCAGTCAAAAAAAGCCGTGGCAACTCAGGATCAACTGTAAACATAAACAGTATTCTCCTCATTTCAAATCATTATACACAAGTACTGAGCTCTATAAACAGGAATTCTTAAAGTTTGAAATGACATTGCAGTTAAAACGCCACTTAAAAGAGCCTGAGTTGTTAATATTATCAGAATTGCCGTCATTTCAGAGCTTTCAACCTCTAATCTCGGTAACTGAACTCGGCGTTAAATGTAGTTAGATTCTATTTACTTGTGTTTCAACTGTTTGTTACACGTTCATATTCATTTCCTGGAAAGAAAATTGTGTATTTTAAGAGTTTTAACACATTTTGACAGTTTCCTGAGAAGTATGTACTAGAACCTTCAGGATATAAACTGTTTCAGTCAAAAAAGGCCACGGCAACTCAGAATCAACTGTAAACATAAACAGTATCCTCCTCATTTCAAATCATTATACACAAGTTCTGAGCTCTATAAACAGGAATTCTTAAAGTTCCGGAGAGGTTAATATTATCAGAATTCTCGTCATTTCAAAGTTGCTACCTGTAATCTCGGGAATTGAACTCGGCTTTAAATGTAGTTAGATTCTATTTACTTGTTTTTTAACTGTTTGTTACACGTTCATATTCATTTCCTGGAAAGAATACTGTGTATTTTAAGAGTTTTAACACATTCTCACAGTTTCCTTAGAATTATATACTAGAACCTTCAGGATATAAACTGTCTCAGTCAAAAAAAGCCGTGGCAACTCAGGATCAACTGTAAACATAAACAGTATTCTCCTCATTTCAAATCATTATACACAAGTACTGAGCTCTATAAACAGGAATTCTTAAAGTTTGAAATGACATTGCAGTTAAAACGCCACTTAAAAGAGCCTGAGTTGTTAATATTATCAGAATTGCCGTCATTTCAGAGCTTTCCACCTCTCATCTCGGTAACTGAACTGGGCCTTAAATGTAGTTAGATTCTATTTACTTGTGTTTCAACTGTTTGTTACACGTTCATATTCATTTCCTGGAAAGAGAATTGTGTATTTTTAGAGTTTTAACACATTTTGACAGTTTCCTGAGAAGTATATACTAGAACTTTCAGGATATAAACTGTTTCAGTCAAAAAATGCCACGGCAACTCAGGTTCACGTGTAAACATAAACAGTATTCTCCACATTTCAAGTCATTATACACAAGTTCTGAGCTCTATAAACAGGAATTCTTAAAGTTCCGGAGATGTTAATATTATCAGAATTCTCATCATTTCAAAGTTTCTACCTGTAATCTCGGGAATTGAACTCGGCTTTAAATGTAGTTAGATTCTATTTACTTGTTTTTTAACTGTTTGTTACACGTTCATATTCATTTCCTGGAAAGAATACTGTGTATTTTAAGAGTTTTAACACATTCTCACAGTTTCCTTAGAATTATATACTAGAACCTTGAGGATATAAACTGTCTCAGTCAAAAAAAGCCATGGCGACTCAGGATCAACTGTAAACATAAACAGTGTTCTCGTCATTTCAAATCATTATACACTAGTTCTTAGCTCTATAAACAGGAATTCTTAAAGTTTGAAATGACATTTTAGTGAAAACGCCACTTAAAATAGCCTGAGTTGTTAATATTATCAGAATTGCCGTCATTTCAGAGCTTTCGACCTGTAATCTCGGTAACTGAACTCGGCCTTAAATGAAGTTAGATTCTATTTACTTGTGTTTCAACTGTTTGTTACACGTTCATATTCATTTCCTGGAAAGAAAATTGTGTATTTTAAGAGTTTTAACACATTTTGACAGTTTCCTGAGAAGTATATACTAGAACCTTCAGGATATAAACTGTTTCAGTCAAAAAACGCCACGGCAACTCAGAATCAACTGTAAACATAAACAATATTCTCCACATTTCAAGTCATTATACACAAGTTCTGAGCTCTATAAACAGGAATTCTTAAAGTTCCGGAGAGGTTAATATTATCAGAATTCTCGTCATTTCAAAGTTGCTACCTGTAATCTCGGGAATTGAACTCGGCTTTAAATGTAGTTAGATTCTATTTACTTGTTTTTTAACTGTTTGTTACACGTTCATATTCATTTCCTGGAAAGAATACTGTGTATTTTAAGAGTTTTAACACATTCTCACAGTTTCCTTAGAATTATATACTAGAACCTTGAGGATATAAACTGTCTCAGTCAAAAAAAGCCATGGCAACTCAGGATCAACTGTAAACATAAACAGTATTCTCCTCATTTCAAATCATTATACACAAGTACTGAGCTCTATAAACAGGAATTCTTAAAGTTTGAAATGACATTGCAGTTAAAACGCCACTTAAAAGAGCCTGAGTTGTTAATATTATCAGAATTGCCGTCATTTCAGAGCTTTCCACCTCTCATCTCGGTAACTGAACTGGGCCTTAAATGTAGTTAGATTCTATTTACTTGTGTTTCAACTGTTTGTTACACGTTCATATTCATTTCCTGGAAAGAGAATTGTGTATTTTTAGAGTTTTAACACATTTTGACAGTTTCCTGAGAAGTATATACTAGAACTTTCAGGATATAAACTGTTTCAGTCAAAAAATGCCACGGCAACTCAGGTTCACGTGTAAACATAAACAGTATTCTCCACATTTCAAGTCATTATACACAAGTTCTGAGGTCTATAAACAGGAATTCTTAAAGTTCCGGAGATGTTAATATTATCAGAATTCTCGTCATTTCAAAGTTTCTACCTGTAATCTCGGGAATTGAACTCGGCTTTAAATGTAGTTAGATTCTATTTACTTGTTTTTTAACTGTTTGTTACACGTTCATATTCATTTCCTGGAAAGAATACTGTGTATTTTAAGAGTTTTAACACATTCTCACAGTTTACTTAGAATTATATACTAGAACCTTGAGGATATAAACTGTCTCAGTCAAAAAAAGCCATGGCGACTCAGGATCAACTGTAAACATAAACAGTGTTCTCGTCATTTCAAATCATTATACACTAGTTCTTAGCTCTATAAACAGGAACTCTTAAAGTTTGAAATGACATTTTAGTGAAAACGCCACTTAAAATAGCCTGAGTTGTTAATATTATCAGAATTGCCGTCATTTCAGAGCTTTCGACCTGTAATCTCGGTAACTGAACTCGGCCTTAAATGAAGTTAGATTCTATTTACTTGTGTTTCAACTGTTTGTTACACGTTCATATTCATTTCCTGGAAAGAAAATTGTGTATTTTAAGAGTTTTAACACATTTTGACAGTTTCCTGAGAAGTATATACTAGAACCTTCAGGATATAAACTGTTTCAGTCAAAAAACGCCACGGCAACTCAGAATCAACTGTAAACATAAACAATATTCTCCACATTTCAAATCATTATACACAAGTTCTGAGCTCTATAAACAGGAATTCTTAAAGTTCCGGAGATGTTAATATTATCAGAATTCTCGTCATTTCAAAGTTTATACCTGTAATCTCGGGAATTGAACTAGGCTTTAAATGTACTTAGATTCTATTTAATTGTGTTTTAACTGTTTGTTACACGTTCATATTCATTTCCTGGAAAGAAAACTGAGTATTTTAAGAGTTTTAACACATTCTCACAGTTTCCTTAGAATTATATACTAGAACCTTCAGGATATAAACTGTCTCAGTCAAAAAAAGCCGTGGCAACTCAGGATCAACTGTAAACATAAACAGTATTCTCCTCATTTCAAATCATTATACACAAGTACTGAGCTCTATAAACAGGAATTCTTAAAGTTTGAAATGACATTGCAGTTAAAACGCCACTTAAAAGAGCCTGAGTTGTTAACATTATCAGAATTGCCGTCATTTCAGAGCTTTCCACCTCTCATCTCGGTAACTGAACTGGGCCTTAAATGTAGTTAGATTCTATTTACTTGTGTTTCAACTGTTTGTTACACGTTCATATTCATTTCCTGGAAAGAGAATTGTGTATTTTTAGAGTTTTAACACATTTTGACAGTTTCCTGAGAAGTATATACTAGAACTTTCAGGATATAAACTGTTTCAGTCAAAAAACGCCACGGCAACTCAGGTTCACGTGTAAACATAAACAGTATTCTCCACATTTCAAGTCATTATACACAAGTTCTGAGCTCTATAAACAGGAATTCTTAAAGTTCCGGAGAGGTTAATATTATCAGAATTCTCATCATTTCAAAGTTGCTACCTGTAATCTCGGGAATTGAACTCGGCTTTAAATGTAGTTAGATTCTATTTACTTGTTTTTTAACTGTTTGTTACACGTTCATATTCATTTCCTGGAAAGAATACTGTGTATTTTAAGAGTTTCAACACATTCTCACAGTTTCCTTAGAATTATATACTAGAACCTTGAGGATATAAACTGTCTCAGTCAAAAAAAGCCATGGCGACTCAGGATCAACTGTAAACATAAACAGTGTTCTCGTCATTTCAAATCATTATACACTAGTTCTTAGCTCTATAAACAGGAATTCTTAAAGTTTGAAATGACATTTTAGTGAAAACGCCACTTAAAATAGCCTGAGTTGTTAATATTATCAGAATTGCCGTCATTTCAGAGCTTTCGACCTGTAATCTCGGTAACTGAACTCGGCCTTAAATGTAGTTAGATTCTATTTACTTGTGTTTCAACTGTTTGTTACACGTTCATATTCATTTCCTGGAAAGAAAATTGTGTATTTTAAGAGTTTTAACACATTTTGACAGTTTCCTGAGAAGTATATACTAGAACCTTCAGGATATAAACTGTTTCAGTCAAAAAACGCCACGGCAACTCAGAATCAACTGTAAACATAAACAATATTCTCCACATTTCAAGTCATTATACACAAGTTCTGAGCTCTATAAACAGGAATTCTTAAAGTTCCGGAGAGGTTAATATTATCAGAATTCTCGTCATTTCAAAGTTGCTACCTGTAATCTCGGGAATTGAACTCGGCTTTAAATGTAGTTAGATTCTATTTACTTGTTTTTTAACTGTTTGTTACACGTTCATATTCATTTCCTGGAAAGAATACTGTGTATTTTAAGAGTTTTAACACATTCTCACAGTTTCCTTAGAATTATATACTAGAACCTTGAGGATATAAACTGTCTCAGTCAAAAAAAGCCGTGGCAACTCAGGATCAACTGTAAACATAAACAGTATTCTCCTCATTTCAAATCATTATACACAAGTACTGAGCTCTATAAACAGGAATTCTTAAAGTTTGAAATGACATTGCAGTTAAAACGCCACTTAAAAGAGCCTGAGTTGTTAATATTATCAGAATTGCCGTCATTTCAGAGCTTTCCACCTCTCATCTCGGTAACTCAACTCGGCCTTAAATGTAGTTAGATTCTATTTACTTGTGTTTCAACTGTTTGTTACACGTTCATATTCATTTCCTGGAAAGAGAATTGTGTATTTTTAGAGTTTTAACACATTTTGACAGTTTCCTGAGAAGTATATACTAGAACTTTCAGGATATAAACTGTTTCAGTCAAAAAATGCCACGGCAACTCAGGTTCACGTGTAAACATAAACAGTATTCTCCACATTTCAAGTCATTATACACAAGTTCTGAGGTCTATAAACAGGAATTCTTAAAGTTCCGGAGATGTTAATATTATCAGAATTCTCGTCATTTCAAAGTTTCTACCTGTAATCTCGGGAATTGAACTCGGCTTTAAATGTAGTTAGATTCTATTTACTTGTTTTTTAACTGTTTGTTACACGTTCATATTCATTTCCTGGAAAGAATACTGTGTATTTTAAGAGTTTTAACACATTCTCACAGTTTACTTAGAATTATATACTAGAACCTTGAGGATATAAACTGTCTCAGTCAAAAAAAGCCATGGCGACTCAGGATCAACTGTAAACATAAACAGTGTTCTCGTCATTTCAAATCATTATACACTAGTTCTTAGCTCTATAAACAGGAACTCTTAAAGTTTGAAATGACATTTTAGTGAAAACGCCACTTAAAATAGCCTGAGTTGTTAATATTATCAGAATTGCCGTCATTTCAGAGCTTTCGACCTGTAATCTCGGTAACTGAACTCGGCCTTAAATGAAGTTAGATTCTATTTACTTGTGTTTCAACTGTTTGTTACACGTTCATATTCATTTCCTGGAAAGAAAATTGTGTATTTTAAGAGTTTTAACACATTTTGACAGTTTCCTGAGAAGTATATACTAGAACCTTCAGGATATAAACTGTTTCAGTCAAAAAACGCCACGGCAACTCAGAATCAACTGTAAACATAAACAATATTCTCCACATTTCAAATCATTATACACAAGTTCTGAGCTCTATAAACAGGAATTCTTAAAGTTCCGGAGATGTTAATATTATCAGAATTCTCGTCATTTCAAAGTTTATACCTGTAATCTCGGGAATTGAACTCGGCTTTAAATGTACTTAGATTCTATTTAATTGTGTTTTAACTGTTTGTTACACGTTCATATTCATTTCCTGGAAAGAAAACTGAGTATTTTAAGAGTTTTAACACATTCTCACAGTTTCCTTAGAATTATATACTAGAACCTTCAGGATATAAACTGTCTCAGTCAAAAAAAGCCGTGGCAACTCAGGATCAACTGTAAACATAAACAGTATTCTCCTCATTTCAAATCATTATACACAAGTACTGAGCTCTATAAACAGGAATTCTTAAAGTTTGAAATGACATTGCAGTTAAAACGCCACTTAAAAGAGCCTCAGTTGTTAACATTATCAGAATTGCCGTCATTTCAGAGCTTTCCACCTCTCATCTCGGTAACTGAACTGGGCCTTAAATGTAGTTAGATTCTATTTACTTGTGTTTCAACTGTTTGTTACACGTTCATATTCATTTCCTGGAAAGAGAATTGTGTATTTTTAGAGTTTTAACACATTTTGACAGTTTCCTGAGAAGTATATACTAGAACTTTCAGGATATAAACTGTTTCAGTCAAAAAACGCCACGGCAACTCAGGTTCACGTGTAAACATAAACAGTATTCTCCACATTTCAAGTCATTATACACAAGTTCTGAGCTCTATAAACAGGAATTCTTAAAGTTCCGGAGAGGTTAATATTATCAGAATTCTCGTCATTTCAAAGTTGCTACCTGTAATCTCGGGAATTGAACTCGGCTTTAAATGTAGTTAGATTCTATTTACTTGTTTTTTAACTGTTTGTTACACGTTCATATTCATTTCCTGGAAAGAATACTGTGTATTTTAAGAGTTTTAACACATTCTCACAGTTTCCTTAGAATTATATACTAGAACCTTGAGGATATAAACTGTCTCAGTCAAAAAAAGCCATGGCGACTCAGGATCAACTGTAAACATAAACAGTGTTCTCGTCATTTCAAATCATTATACACTAGTTCTTAGCTCTATAAACAGGAATTCTTAAAGTTTGAAATGACATTTTAGTGAAAACGCCACTTAAAATAGCCTGAGTTGTTAATATTATCAGAATTGCCGTCATTTCAGAGCTTTCGACCTGTAATCTCGGTAACTGAACTCGGCCTTAAATGAAGTTAGATTCTATTTACTTGTGTTTCAACTGTTTGTTACACGTTCATATTCATTTCCTGGAAAGAAAATTGTGTATTTTAAGAGTTTTAACACATTTTGACAGTTTCCTGAGAAGTATGTACTAGAACCTTCAGGATATAAACTGTTTCAGTCAAAAAAGGCCACGGCAACTCAGAATCAACTGTAAACATAAACAGTATCCTCCTCATTTCAAATCATTATACACAAGTTCTGAGCTCTATAAACAGGAATTCTTAAAGTTCCGGAGAGGTTAATATTATCAGAATTCTCGTCATTTCAAAGTTGCTACCTGTAATCTCGGGAATTGAACTCGGCTTTAAATGTAGTTAGATTCTATTTACTTGTTTTTTAACTGTTTGTTACACGTTCATATTCATTTCCTGGAAAGAATACTGTGTATTTTAAGAGTTTTAACACATTCTCACAGTTTCCTTAGAATTATATACTAGAACCTTGAGGATATAAACTGTCTCAGTCAAAAAAAGCCGTGGCAACTCAGGATCAACTGTAAACATAAACAGTATTCTCCTCATTTCAAATCATTATACACAAGTACTGAGCTCTATAAACAGGAATTCTTAAAGTTTGAAATGACATTGCAGTTAAAACGCCACTTAAAAGAGCCTGAGTTGTTAATATTATCAGAATTGCCGTCATTTCAGAGCTTTCCACCTCTCATCTCGGTAACTGAACTGGGCCTTAAATGTAGTTAGATTCTATTTACTTGTGTTTCAACTGTTTGTTACACGTTCATATTCATTTCCTGGAAAGAGAATTGTGTATTTTTAGAGTTTTAACACATTTTGACAGTTTCCTGAGAAGTATATACTAGAACTTTCAGGATATAAACTGTTTCAGTCAAAAAATGCCACGGCAACTCAGGTTCACGTGTAAACATAAACAGTATTCTCCACATTCCAAGTCATTATACACAAGTTCTGAGGTCTATAAACAGGAATTCTTAAAGTTCCGGAGATGTTAATATTATCAGAATTCTCGTCATTTCAAAGTTTCTACCTGTAATCTCGGGAATTGAACTCGGCTTTAAATGTAGTTAGATTCTATTTACTTGTTTTTTAACTGTTTGTTACACGTTCATATTCATTTCCTGGAAAGAATACTGTGTATTTTAAGAGTTTTAACACATTCTCACAGTTTACTTAGAATTATATACTAGAACCTTGAGGATATAAACTGTCTCAGTCAAAAAAAGCCATGGCGACTCAGTATCAACTGTAAACATAAACAGTGTTCTCGTCATTTCAAATCATTATACACTAGTTCTTAGCTCTATAAACAGGAATTCTTAAAGTTTGAAATGACATTTTAGTGAAAACGCCACTTAAAATAGCCTGAGTTGTTAATATTATCAGAATTGCCGTCATTTCAGAGCTTTCGACCTGTAATCTCGGTAACTGAACTCGGCCTTAAATGAAGTTAGATTCTATTTACTTGTGTTTCAACTGTTTGTTACACGTTCATATTCATTTCCTGGAAAGAAAATTGTGTATTTTAAGAGTTTTAACACATTTTGACAGTTTCCTGAGAAGTATGTACTAGAACCTTCAGGATATAAACTGTTTCAGTCAAAAAAGGCCACGGCAACTCAGAATCAACTGTAAACATAAACAGTATCCTCCTCATTTCAAATCATTATACACAAGTTCTGAGCTCTATAAACAGGAATTCTTAAAGTTCCGGAGAGGTTAATATTATCAGAATTCTCGTCATTTCAAAGTTGCTACCTGTAATCTCGGGAATTGAACTCGGCTTTAAATGTAGTTAGATTCTATTTACTTGTTTTTTAACTGTTTGTTACACGTTCATATTCATTTCCTGGAAAGAATACTGTGTATTTTAAGAGTTTTAACACATTCTCACAGTTTCCTTAGAATTATATACTAGAACCTTCAGGATATAAACTGTCTCAGTCAAAAAAAGCCGTGGCAAATCAGGATCAACTGTAAACATAAACAGTATTCTCCTCATTTCAAATCATTATACACAAGTACTGAGCTCTATAAACAGGAATTCTTAAAGTTTGAAATGACATTGCAGTTAAAACGCCACTTAAAAGAGCCTGAGTTGTTAATATTATCAGAATTGCCGTCATTTCAGAGCTTTCCACCTCTCATCTCGGTAACTGAACTGGGCCTTAAATGTAGTTAGATTCTATTTACTTGTGTTTCAACTGTTTGTTACACGTTCATATTCATTTCCTGGAAAGAGAATTGTGTATTTTTAGAGTTTTAACACATTTTGACAGTTTCCTGAGAAGTATATACTAGAACTTTCAGGATATAAACTGTTTCAGTCAAAAAATGCCACGGCAACTCAGGTTCACGTGTAAACATAAACAGTATTCTCCACATTTCAAGTCATTATACACAAGTTCTGAGCTCTATAAACAGGAATTCTTAAAGTTCCGGAGATGTTAATATTATCAGAATTCTCGTCATTTCAAAGTTTCTACCTGTAATCTCGGGAATTGAACTCGGCTTTAAATGTAGTTAGATTCTATTTACTTGTTTTTTAACTGTTTGTTACACGTTCATATTCATTTCCTGGAAAGAATACTGTGTATTTTAAGAGTTTTAACACATTCTCACAGTTTCCTTAGAATTATATACTAGAACCTTGAGGATATAAACTGTCTCAGTCAAAAAAAGCCATGGCGACTCAGGATCAACTGTAAACATAAACAGTGTTCTCATCATTTCAAATCATTATACACTAGTTCTTAGCTCTATAAACAGGAATTCTTAAAGTTTGAAATGACATTTTAGTGAAAACGCCACTTAAAATAGCCTGAGTTGTTAATATTATCAGAATTGCCGTCATTTCAGAGCTTTCGACCTGTAATCTCGGTAACTGAACTCGGCCTTAAATGAAGTTAGATTCTATTTACTTGTGTTTCAACTGTTTGTTACACGTTCATATTCATTTCCTGGAAAGAAAATTGTGTATTTTAAGAGTTTTAACACATTTTGACAGTTTCCTGAGAAGTATATACTAGAACCTTCAGGATATAAACTGTTTCAGTCAAAAAACGCCACGGCAACTCAGAATCAACTGTAAACATAAACAATATTCTCCACATTTCAAGTCATTATACACAAGTTCTGAGCTCTATAAACAGGAATTCTTAAAGTTCCGGAGAGGTTAATATTATCAGAATTCTCGTCATTTCAAAGTTGCTACCTGTAATCTCGGGAATTGAACTCGGCTTTAAATGTAGTTAGATTCTATTTACTTGTTTTTTAACTGTTTGTTACACGTTCATATTCATTTCCTGGAAAGAATACTGTGTATTTTAAGAGTTTTAACACATTCTTACAGTTTCCTTAGAATTATATACTAGAACCTTGAGGATATAAACTGTCTCAGTCAAAAAAAGCCGTGGCAACTCAGGATCAACTGTAAACATAAACAGTATTCTCCTCATTTCAAATCATTATACACAAGTACTGAGCTCTATAAACAGGAATTCTTAAAGTTTGAAATGACATTGCAGTTAAAACGCCACTTAAAAGAGCCTGAGTTGTTAATATTATCAGAATTGCCGTCATTTCAGAGCTTTCCACCTCTCATCTCGGTAACTGAACTGGGCCTTAAATGTAGTTAGATTCTATTTACTTGTGTTTCAACTGTTTGTTACACGTTCATATTCATTTCCTGGAAAGAGAATTGTGTATTTTTAGAGTTTTAACACATTTTGACAGTTTCCTGAGAAGTATATACTAGAACTTTCAGGATATAAACTGTTTCAGTCAAAAAATGCCACGGCAACTCAGGTTCACGTGTAAACATAAACAGTATTCTCCACATTCCAAGTCATTATACACAAGTTCTGAGGTCTATAAACAGGAATTCTTAAAGTTCCGGAGATGTTAATATTATCAGAATTCTCGTCATTTCAAAGTTTCTACCTGTAATCTCGGGAATTGAACTCGGCTTTAAATGTAGTTAGATTCTATTTACTTGTTTTTTAACTGTTTGTTACACGTTCATATTCATTTCCTGGAAAGAATACTGTGTATTTTAAGAGTTTTAACACATTCTCACAGTTTACTTAGAATTATATACTAGAACCTTGAGGATATAAACTGTCTCAGTCAAAAAAAGCCATGGCGACTCAGTATCAACTGTAAACATAAACAGTGTTCTCGTCATTTCAAATCATTATACACTAGTTCTTAGCTCTATAAACAGGAACTCTTAAAGTTTGAAATGACATTTTAGTGAAAACGCCACTTAAAATAGCCTGAGTTGTTAATATTATCAGAATTGCCGTCATTTCAGAGCTTTCGACCTGTAATCTCGGTAACTGAACTCGGCCTTAAATGAAGTTAGATTCTATTTACTTGTGTTTCAACTGTTTGTTACACGTTCATATTCATTTCCTGGAAAGAAAATTGTGTATTTTAAGAGTTTTAACACATTTTGACAGTTTCCTGAGAAGTATATACTAGAACCTTCAGGATATAAACTGTTTCAGTCAAAAAACGCCACGGCAACTCAGAATCAACTGTAAACATAAACAATATTCTCCACATTTCAAATCATTATACACAAGTTCTGAGCTCTATAAACAGGAATTCTTAAAGTTCCGGAGAGGTTAATATTATCAGAATTCTCGTCATTTCAAAGTTGCTACCTGTAATCTCGGGAATTGAACTCGGCTTTAAATGTAGTTAGATTCTATTTACTTGTTTTTTAACTGTTTGTTACACGTTCATATTCATTTCCTGGAAAGAAAACTGAGTATTTTAAGAGTTTTAACACATTCTCACAGTTTCCTTAGAATTATATACTAGAACCTTGAGGATATAAACTGTCTCAGTCAAAAAAAGCCGTGGCAACTCAGGATCAACTGTAAACATAAACAGTATTCTCCTCATTTCAAATCATTATACACAAGTACTGAGCTCTATAAACAGGAATTCTTAAAGTTTGAAATGACATTGCAGTTAAAACGCCACTTAAAAGAGCCTGAGTTGTTAATATTATCAGAATTGCCGTCATTTCAGAGCTTTCCACCTCTCATCTCGGTAACTGAACTGGGCCTTAAATGTAGTTAGATTCTATTTACTTGTGTTTCAACTGTTTGTTACACGTTCATATTCATTTCCTGGAAAGAGAATTGTGTATTTTTAGAGTTTTAACACATTTTGACAGTTTCCTGAGAAGTATATACTAGAACTTTCAGGATATAAACTGTTTCAGTCAAAAAATGCCACGGCAACTCAGGTTCACGTGTAAACATAAACAGTATTCTCCACATTCCAAGTCATTATACACAAGTTCTGAGGTCTATAAACAGGAATTCTTAAAGTTCCGGAGATGTTAATATTATCAGAATTCTCGTCATTTCAAAGTTTCTACCTGTAATCTCGGGAATTGAACTCGGCTTTAAATGTAGTTAGATTCTATTTACTTGTTTTTTAACTGTTTGTTACACGTTCATATTCATTTCCTGGAAAGAATACTGTGTATTTTAAGAGTTTTAACACATTCTCACAGTTTACTTAGAATTATATACTAGAACCTTGAGGATATAAACTGTCTCAGTCAAAAAAAGCCATGGCGACTCAGTATCAACTGTAAACATAAACAGTGTTCTCGTCATTTCAAATCATTATACACTAGTTCTTAGCTCTATAAACAGGAACTCTTAAAGTTTGAAATGACATTTTAGTGAAAACGCCACTTAAAATAGCCTGAGTTGTTAATATTATCAGAATTGCCGTCATTTCAGAGCTTTCCACCTCTCATCTCGGTAACTGAACTGGGCCTTAAATGTAGTTAGATTCTATTTACTTGTGTTTCAACTGTTTGTTACACGTTCATATTCATTTCCTGGAAAGAGAATTGTGTATTTTTAGAGTTTTAACACATTTTGACAGTTTCCTGAGAAGTATATACTAGAACTTTCAGGATATAAACTGTTTCAGTCAAAAAACGCCACGGCAACTCAGGTTCACGTGTAAACATAAACAGTATTCTCCACATTTCAAGTCATTATACACAAGTTCTGAGCTCTATAAACAGGAATTCTTAAAGTTCCGGAGAGGTTAATATTATCAGAATTCTCGTCATTTCAAAGTTGCTACCTGTAATCTCGGGAATTGAACTCGGCTTTAAATGTAGTTAGATTCTATTTACTTGTTTTTTAACTGTTTGTTACACGTTCATATTCATTTCCTGGAAGGAATACTGTGTATTTTAAGAGTTTTAACACATTCTCACAGTTTCCTTAGAATTATATACTAGAACCTTGAGGATATAAACTGTCTCAGTCAAAAAAAGCCATGGCGACTCAGGATCAACTGTAAACATAAACAGTGTTCTCGTCATTTCAAATCATTATACACTAGTTCTTAGCTCTATAAACAGGAATTCTTAAAGTTTGAAGTGACATTTTAGTGAAAACGCCACTTAAAATAGCCTGAGTTGTTAATATTATCAGAATTGCCGTCATTTCAGAGCTTTCGACCTGTAATCTTGGTAACTGAACTCGGCCTTAAATGAAGTTAGATTCTATTTACTTGTGTTTCAACTGTTTGTTACATGTTCATATTCATTTCCTGGAAAGAAAATTGTGCATTTTAAGAGTTTTAACACATTTTGACAGTTTCCTGAGAAGTATGTACTAGAACCTTCAGGATATAAACTGTTTCAGTCAAAAAACGCCACGGCAACTCAGAATCAACTGTAAACATAAACAGTATTCTCCACATTTCAAATCATTATACACAAGTTCTGAGCTCTATAAACAGGAATTCTTAAAGTTCCGGAGATGTTAATATTATCAGAATTCTCGTCATTTCAAAGTTTCTACCTGTAATCTCGGGAATTGAACTCGGCTTTAAATGTACTTAGATTCTATTTACTTGTGTTTTAACTGTTTGTTACACGTTCATATTCATTTCCTGGAAAGAAAACTGAGTATTTTAAGAGTTTTAACACATTCTCACAGTTTCCTTAGAATTATATACTAGAACCTTGAGGATATAAACTGTCTCAGTCAAAAAAAGCCATGGCGACTCAGGATCAACTGTAAACATAAACAGTATTCTCCTCATTTCAAATCATTATACACAAGTACTGAGCTCTATAAACAGGAATTCTTAAAGTTTGAAATGACATTGCAGTTAAAACGCCACTTAAAAGAGCCTGAGTTGTTAACATTATCAGAATTGCCGTCATTTCAGAGCTTTCCACCTCTCATCTCGGTAACTGAACTGGGCCTTAAATGTAGTTAGATTCTATTTACTTGTGTTTCAACTGTTTGTTACACGTTCATATTCATTTCCTGGAAAGAGAATTGTGTATTTTTAGAGTTTTAACACATTTTGACAGTTTCCTGAGAAGTATATACTAGAACTTTCAGGATATAAACTGTTTCAGTCAAAAAACGCCACGGCAACTCAGGTTCACGTGTAAACATAAACAGTATTCTCCACATTTCAAGTCATTATACACAAGTTCTGAGCTCTATAAACAGGAATTCTTAAAGTTCCGGAGAGGTTAATATTATCAGAATTCTCGTCATTTCAAAGTTTCTACCTGTAATCTCGGGAATTGAACTCGGCTTTAAATGTAGTTAGATTCTATTTACTTGTTTTTTAACTGTTTGTTACACGTTCATATTCATTTCCTGGAAAGAATACTGTGTATTTTAAGAGTTTTAACACATTCTCACAGTTTCCTTAGAATTATATACTAGAACCTTGAGGATATAAACTGTCTCAGTCAAAAAAAGCCATGGCGACTCAGGATCAACTGTAAACATAAACAGTGTTCTCGTCATTTCAAATCATTATACACTAGTTCTTAGCTCTATAAACAGGAATTCTTAAAGTTTGAAATGACATTTTAGTGAAAACGCCACTTAAAATAGCCTGAGTTGTTAATATTATCAGAATTGCCGTCATTTCAGAGCTTTCGACCTGTAATCTCGGTAACTGAACTCGGCCTTAAATGAAGTTAGATTCTATTTACTTGTGTTTCAACTGTTTGTTACACGTTCATATTCATTTCCTGGAAAGAAAATTGTGTATTTTAAGAGTTTTAACACATTTTGACAGTTTCCTGAGAAGTATATACTAGAACCTTCAGGATATAAACTGTCTCAGTCAAAAAAAGCCGTGGCAACTCAGGATCAACTGTAAACATAAACAGTATTCTCCTCATTTCAAATCATTATACACAAGTACTGAGCTCTATAAACAGGAATTCTTAAAGTTTGAAATGACATTGCAGTTAAAACGCCACTTAAAAGAGCCTGAGTTGTTAATATTATCAGAATTGCCGTCATTTCAGAGCTTTCAACCTCTAATCTCGGTAACTGAACTCGGCGTTAAATGTAGTTAGATTCTATTTACTTGTGTTTCAACTGTTTGTTACACGTTCATATTCATTTCCTGGAAAGAAAATTGTGTATTTTAAGAGTTTTAACACATTTTGACAGTTTCCTGAGAAGTATGTACTAGAACCTTCAGGATATAAACTGTTTCAGTCAAAAAAGGCCACGGCAACTCAGAATCAACTGTAAACATAAACAGTATCCTCCTCATTTCAAATCATTATACACAAGTTCTGAGCTCTATAAACAGGAATTCTTACAGTTCCGGAGAGGTTAATATTATCAGAATTCTCGTCATTTCAAAGTTGCTACCTGTAATCTCGGGAATTGAACTCGGCTTTAAATGTAGTTAGATTCTATTTACTTGTTTTTTAACTGTTTGTTACACGTTCATATTCATTTCCTGGAAAGAATACTGTGTATTTTAAGAGTTTTAACACATTCTCACAGTTTCCTTAGAATTATATACTAGAACCTTGAGGATATAAACTGTCTCAGTCAAAAAAAGCCGTGGCAACTCAGGATCAACTGTAAACATAAACAGTATTCTCCTCATTTCAAATCATTATACACAAGTACTGAGCTCTATAAACAGGAATTCTTAAAGTTTGAAATGACATTTTAGTGAAAACGCCACTTAAAATAGCCTGAGTTGTTAATATTATCAGAATTGCCGTCATTTCAGAGCTTTCCACCTCTCATCTCGGTAACTGAACTGGGCCTTAAATGTAGTTAGATTCTATTTACTTGTGTTTCAACTGTTTGTTACACGTTCATATTCATTTCCTGGAAAGAAAATTGTGTAATTTAAGAGTTTTAACACATTTTGACAGTTTCCTGAGAAGTATGTACTAGAACCTTCAGGATATAAACTGTTTCAGTCAAAAAAGGCCACGGCAACTCAGAATCAACTGTAAATATAAACAGTATCCTCCTCATTTCAAATCATTATACACAAGTTCTGAGCTCTATAAACAGGAATTCTTAAAGTTTGAAATGACATTTTAGTTAAAACGCCACTTAAAAGAGCCTGAGTTGTTAATATTATCAGAATTGCCGTCATTTCAGAGCTTTCCACCTCTCATCTCGGTAACTGAACTGGGCCTTAAATGTAGTTAGATTCTATTTACTTGTGTTTCAAATGTTTGTTACACGTTCATATTCATTTCCTGGAAAGAAAATTGTGTATTTTAAGAGTTTTAACACATTTTGACAGTTTCCTGAGAAGTATATACTAGAACCTTCAGGATATAAACTGTTTCAGTCAAAAAACGCCACGGCAACTCAGAATCAACTGTAAACATAAACAGTATTCTCCACATTTCAAATCATTATACACAAGTTCTGAGCTCTATAAACAGGAATTCTTAAAGTTCCGGAGATGTTAATATTATCAGAATTCTCGTCATTTCAAAGTTTATACCTGTAATCTCGGGAATTGACCTCGGCTTTAAATGTACTTAGATTCTATTTACTTGTGTTTTAACTGTTTCTTACACGTTCATATTCATTTCCTGGAAAGAAAACTGAGTATTTTAAGAGTTTTAACACATTCTCACAGTTTCCTTAGAATTATATAATAGAACCTTGAGGATATAAACTGTCTCAGTCAAAAAAAGCCGTGGCAACTCAGGATCAACTGTAAACATAAACAGTGTTCTCGTCATTTCAAATCATTATACACTAGTTCTTAGCTCTATAAACAGGAATTCTTAAAGTTTGAAATGACATTTTAGTGAAAACGCCACTTAAAATAGCCTGAGTTGTTAATATTATCAGAATTGCCGTCATTTCAGAGCTTTCGACCTGTAATCTCGGTAACTGAACTCGGCCTTAAATGAAGTTAGATTCTATTTACTTGTGTTTCAACTGTTTGTTACACGTTCATATTCATTTCCTGGAAAGAAAATTGTGCATTTTAAGAGTTTTAACACATTTTGACAGTTTCCTGAGAAGTATATACTAGAACCTTCAGGATATAAACTGTTTCAGTCAAAAAACGCCACGGCAACTCAGAATCAACTGTAAACATAAACAGTATTCTCCACATTTCAAATCATTATACACAAGTTCTGAGCTCTATAAACAGGAATTCTTAAAGATCCGGAGATGTTAATATTAACAGAATTCTCGTCATTTCAAAGTTTCTACCTGTAATCTCGGGAATTGAACTCGGCTTTAAATGTACTTAGATTCTATTTACTTGTGTTTCAACTGTTTGTTACACGTTCATATTCATTTCCTGGAAAGAAAACTGAGTATTTTAAGAGTTTTAACACATTCTCACAGTTTCCTTAGAATTATATACTAGAACCTTGAGGATATAAACTGTCTCAGTCAAAAAAGCCATGGCGACTCAGGATCAACTGTAAACATAAACAGTATTCTCCTCATTTCAAATCATTATACACAAGTACTGAGCTCTATAAACAGGAATTCTTAAAGTTTGAAATGACATTGCAGTTAAAACGCCACTTAAAAGAGCCTGAGTTGTTAACATTATCAGAATTGCCGTCATTTCAGAGCTTTCCACCTCTCATCTCGGTAACTGAACTGGGCCTTAAATGTAGTTAGATTCTATTTACTTGTGTTTCAACTGTTTGTTACACGTTCATATTCATTTCCTGGAAAGAGAATTGTGTATTTTTAGAGTTTTAACACATTTTGACAGTTTCCTGAGAAGTATATACTAGAACTTTCAGGATATAAACTGTTTCAGTCAAAAAACGCCACGGCAACTCAGGTTCACGTGTAAACATAAACAGTATTCTCCACATTTCAAGTCATTATACACAAGTTCTGAGCTCTATAAACAGGAATTCTTAAAGTTCCGGAGAGGTTAATATTATCAGAATTCTCGTCATTTCAAAGTTTCTACCTGTAATCTCGGGAATTGAACTCGGCTTTAAATGTAGTTAGATTCTATTTACTTGTTTTTTAACTGTTTGTTACACGTTCATATTCATTTCCTGGAAAGAATACTGTGTATTTTAAGAGTTTTAACACATTCTCACAGTTTCCTTAGAATTATATACTAGAACTTTGAGGATATAAACTGTCTCAGTCAAAAAAAGCCGTGGCGACTCAGGATCAACTGTAAACATAAACAGTGTTCTCGTCATTTCAAATCATTATACACTAGTTCTTAGCCCTATAAACAGGAATTCTTAAAGTTTGAAATGACATTTTAGTGAAAACGCCACTTAAAATAGCCTGAGTTGTTAATATTATCAGAATTGCCGTCATTTCAGAGCTTTCGACCTGTAATCTCGGTAACTGAACTCGGCCTTAAATGAAGTTAGATTCTATTTACTTGTGTTTCAACTGTTTGTTACACGTTCATATTCATTTCCTGGAAAGAAAATTGTGTATTTTAAGAGTTTTAACACATTTTGACAGTTTCCTGAGAAGTATATACTAGAACCTTCAGGATATAAACTGTTTCAGTCAAAAAAGGCCACGGCAACTCAGAATCAACTGTAAACATAAACAGTATCCTCCTCATTTCAAATCATTATACACAAGTTCTGAGCTCTATAAGCAGGAATTCTTAAAGTTCCGGAGATGTTAATATTATCAGAATTCTCGTCATTTCAAAGTTTATACCGGTAATCTCGGGAATTGAACTCTGCTTTAAATGTACTTAGATTCTATTTAATTGTGTTTTAACTGTTTGTTACACGTTCATATTCATTTCCTGGAAAGAAAACTGAGTATTTTAAGAGTTTTAACACATTCTCACAGTTTCCTTAGAATTATATACTAGAACCTTCAGGATATAAACTGTCTCAGTCAAAAAAAGCCGTGGCAACTCAGGATCAACTGTAAACATAAACAGTATTCTCCTCATTTCAAATCATTATACACAAGTACTGAGCTCTATAAACAGGAATTCTTAAAGTTTGAAATGACATTGCAGTTAAAACGCCACTTAAAAGAGCCTGAGTTGTTAACATTATCAGAATTGCCGTCATTTCAGAGCTTTCCACCTCTCATCTCGGTAACTGAACTGGGCCTTAAATGTAGTTAGATTCTATTTACTTGTGTTTCAACTGTTTGTTACACGTTCATATTCATTTCCTGGAAAGAAAATTGTGTATTTTAAGAGTTTTAACACATTTTGACAGTTTCCTGAGAAGTATGTACTAGAACCTTCAGGATATAAACTGTTTCAGTCAAAAAAGGCCACGGCAACTCAGAATCAACTGTAAACATAAACAGTATCCTCCTCATTTCAAATCATTATACACAAGTTCTGAGCTCTATAAACAGGAATTCTTAAAGTTCCGGAGAGGTTAATATTATCAGAATTCTCGTCATTTCAAAGTTGCTACCTGTAATCTCGGGAATTGAACTCGGCTTTAAATGTAGTTAGATTCTATTTACTTGTTTTTTAACTGTTTGTTACACGTTCATATTCATTTCCTGGAAAGAATACTGTGTATTTTAAGAGTTTTAACACATTCTCACAGTTTCCTTAGAATTATATACTAGAACCTTGAGGATATAAACTGTCTCAGTCAAAAAAAGCCGTGGCAACTCAGGATCAACTGTAAACATAAACAGTATTCTCCTCATTTCAAATCATTATACACAAGTACTGAGCTCTATAAACAGGAATTCTTAAAGTTTGAAATGACATTGCAGTTAAAACGCCACTTAAAAGAGCCTGAGTTGTTAATATTATCAGAATTGCCGTCATTTCAGAGCTTTCCACCTCTCATCTCGGTAACTGAACTGGGCCTTAAATGTAGTTAGATTCTATTTACTTGTGTTTCAACTGTTTGTTACACGTTCATATTCATTTCCTGGAAAGAAAATTGTGTATTTTAAGAGTTTTAACACATTTTGACAGTTTCCTGAGAAGTATATACTAGAACCTTCAGGATATAAACTGTTTCAGTCAAAAAACGCCACGGCAACTCAGAATCAACTGTAAACATAAACAATATTCTCCACATTTCAAATCATTATACACAAGTTCTGAGCTCTATAAACAGGAATTCTTAAAGTTCCGGAGATGTTAATATTATCAGAATTCTCGTCATTTCAAAGTTTATACCTGTAATCTCGGGAATTGAACTCGGCTTTAAATGTACTTAGATTCTATTTAATTGTGTTTTAACTGTTTGTTACACGTTCATATTCATTTCCTGGAAAGAAAACTGAGTATTTTAAGAGTTTTAACACATTCTCACAGTTTCCTTAGAATTATATACTAGAACCTTCAGGATATAAACTGTCTCAGTCAAAAAAAGCCGTGGCAACTCAGGATCAACTGTAAACATAAACAGTATTCTCCTCATTTCAAATCATTATACACAAGTACTGAGCTCTATAAACAGGAATTCTTAAAGTTTGAAATGACATTGCAGTTAAAACGCCACTTAAAAGAGCCTGAGTTGTTAATATTATCAGAATTGCCGTCATTTCAGAGCTTTCAACCTCTAATCTCGGTAACTGAACTCGGCGTTAAATGTAGTTAGATTCTATTTACTTGTGTTTCAACTGTTTGTTACACGTTCATATTCATTTCCTGGAAAGAAAATTGTGTATTTTAAGAGTTTTAACACATTTTGACAGTTTCCTGAGAAATATGTACTAGAACCTTCAGGATATAAACTGTTTCAGTCAAAAAAGGCCACGGCAACTCAGAATCAACTGTAAACATAAACAGTATCCTCCTCATTTCAAATCATTATACACAAGTTCTGAGCTCTATAAACAGGAATTCTTAAAGTTCCGGAGAGGTTAATATTATCAGAATTCTCGTCATTTCAAAGTTGCTACCTGTAATCTCGGGAATTGAACTCGGCTTTAAATGTAGTTAGATTCTATTTACTTGTTTTTTAACTGTTTGTTACACGTTCATATTCATTTCCTGGAAAGAATACTGTGTATTTTAAGAGTTTTAACACATTCTCACAGTTTCCTTAGAATTATATACTAGAACCTTGAGGATATAAACTGTCTCAGTCAAAAAAAGCCGTGGCAACTCAGGATCAACTGTAAACATAAACAGTATTCTCGTCATTTCAAATCATTATACACAAGTACTGAGCTCTATAAACAGGAATTCTTAAAGTTTGAAATGACATTGCAGTTAAAACGCCACTTAAAAGAGCCTGAGTTGTTAATATTATCAGAATTGCCGTCATTTCAGAGCTTTCCACCTCTCATCTCGGTAACTGAACTGGGCCTTAAATGTAGTTAGATTCTATTTACTTGTGTTTCAACTGTTTGTTACACGTTCATATTCATTTCCTGGAAAGAGAATTGTGTATTTTTAGAGTTTTAACACATTTTGACAGTTTCCTGAGAAGTATATACTAGAACTTTCAGGATATAAACTGTTTCAGTCAAAAAACGCCACGGCAACTCAGGTTCACGTGTAAACATAAACAGTATTCTCCACATTTCAAGTCATTATACACAAGTTCTGAGCTCTATAAACAGGAATTCTTAAAGTTCCGGAGAGGTTAATATTATCAGAATTCTCGTCATTTCAAAGTTTCTACCTGTAATCTCGGGAATTGAACTCGGCTTTAAATGTAGTTAGATTCTATTTACTTGTTTTTTAACTGTTTGTTACACGTTCATATTCATTTCCTGGAAAGAATACTGTGTATTTTAAGAGTTTTAACACATTCTCACAGTTTCCTTAGAATTATATACTAGAACCTTGAGGATATAAACTGTCTCAGTCAAAAAAAGCAATGGCGACTCAGGATCAACTGTAAACATAAACAGTGTTCTCGTCATTTCAAATCATTATACACTAGTTCTTAGCTCTATAAACAGGAATTCTTAAAGTTTGAAATGACATTTTAGTGAAAACGCCACTTAAAATAGCCTGAGTTGTTAATATTATCAGAATTGCCGTCATTTCAGAGCTTTCGACCTGTAATCTCGGTAACTGAACTGGGCCTTAAATGAAGTTAGATTCTATTTACTTGTGTTTCAACTGTTTGTTACACGTTCATATTCATTTCCTGGAAAGAAAATTGTGTATTTTAAGAGTTTTAACACATTTTGACAGTTTCCTGAGAAGTATATACTAGAACCTTCAGGATATAAACTGTTTCAGTCAAAAAACGCCACGGCAACTCAGAATCAACTGTAAACATAAACAGTATTCTCCACATTTCAAATCATTATACACAAGTTCTGAGCTCTATAAACAGGAATTCTTAAAGTTCCGGAGATGTTAATATTATCAGAATTCTCGTCATTTCAAAGTTTCTACCTGTAATCTCAGGAATTGAACTCGGCTTTAAATGTAGTTAGATTCTGTTTACTTGTGTTTTAACTGTTTGTTACACGTTCATATTCATTTCCTGGAAAGAATACTGTGTATTTTAAGAGTTTTAACACATTCTCACAGTTTCCTTAGAATTATATACTAGAACCTTGAGGATATAAACTGTCTCAGTCAAAAAAAGCCATGGCGACTCAGGATCAACTGTAAACATAAACAGTGTTCTTGTCATTTCAAATCATTATACACTAGTTCTTAGCTCTATAAACACGAATTCTTAAAGTTTGAAATGACATTTTAGTGAAAACGCCACTTAAAATAGCCTGAGTTGTTAATATTATCAGAATTGCTGTCATTTCAGAGCTTTCGACCTGTAATCTCGGTAACTGAACTCGGCCTTAAATGAAGTTAGATTCTATTTACTTGTGTTTCAACTGTTTGTTACACGTTCATATTCATTTCCTGGAAAGAAAATTGTGTATTTTAAGAGTTTTAACACATTTTGACAGTTTCCTGAGAAGTATATGCTAGAACCTTCAGGATATAAACTGTTTCAGTCAAAAAACCCCACGGCAACTCAGAATCAACTGTAAACATAAACAGTATTCTCCACATTTCAAATCATTATACACAAGTTCTGAGCTCTATAAACAGGAATTCTTAAAGTTCCGGAGATGTTAATATTATCAGAATTCTCGTCATTTCAAAGTTTCTACCTGTAATCTCGGGAATTGAACTCGGCTTTAAATGTAGTTAGATTCTATTTACTTGTTTTTTAACTGTTTGTTACACGTTCATATTCATTTCCTGGAAAGAAAACTGAGTATTTTAAGAGTTTTAACACATTCTCACAGTTTCCTTAGAATTATATACTAGAACCTTCAGGATATAAACTGTTTCAGTCAAAAAAAGCCGTGGCAACTCAGGATCAACTGTAAACATAAACAGTATTCTCCTCATTTTAAATCATTATACACAAGTACTGAGCTCTATAAACAGGAATTCTTAAAGTTTGAAATGACATTTTAGTGAAAACGCCACTTAAAATAGCCTGAGTTGTTAATATTATCAGAATTGCCGTCATTTCAGAGCTTTCCACCACTAATCTCGGTTATTGAACTCGGCGTTAAATGTAGTTAGATTCTATTTACTTGTGTTTCAACTGTTTGTTACACGTTCATATTCATTTCCTGGAAAGAAAATTGTGTATTTTAAGAGTTTTAACACATTTTGACAGTTTCCTGAGAAGTATGTACTAGAACCTTCAGGATATAAACTGTTTCAGTCAAAAAAGGCCACGGCAACTCAGAATCAACTGTAAACATAAACAGTATCCTCCTCATTTCAAATCATTATACACAAGTTCTGAGCTCTATAAACAGGAATTCTTAAAGTTCCGGAGAGGTTAATATTATCAGAATTCTCGTCATTTCAAAGTTTCTACCTGTAATCTCGGGAATTGAACTCGGCTTTAAATGTAGTTAGATTCTATTTACTTGTTTTTTAACTGTTTGTTACACGTTGATATTCATTTCCTGGAAAGAATACTGTGTATTTTAAGAGTTTTAACACATTCTCACAGTTTCCTTAGAATTATATACTAGAACCTTGAGGATATAAACTGTCTCAGTCAAAAAAAGCCGTGGCAACTCAGGATCAACTGTAAACATAAACAGTATTCTCCTCATTTTAAATCATTATACACAAGTTCTGAGCTCTATAAACAGGAATTCTTAAAGTTCCGGAGATGTTAATATTATCAGAATTCTCGTCATTTCAAAGTTTCTACCTGTAATCTCGGGAATTGAACTCGGCTTTAAATGTAGTTAGATTCTATTTACTTGTTTTTTAACTGTTTGTTACACGTTCATATTCATTTCCTGGAAAGAAAACTGAGTATTTTAAGAGTTTTAACACATTCTCACAGTTTCCTTAGAATTATATACTAGAACCTTCAGGATATAAACTGTCTCAGTCAAAAAAAGCCGTGGCAACTCAGGATCAACTGTAAACATAAACAGTATTCTCCTCATTTTAAATCATTATACACAAGTACTGAGCTCTATAAACAGGAATTCTTAAAGTTTGAAATGACATTTTAGTGAAAACGCCACTTAAAATAGCCTGAGTTGTTAATATTATCAGAATTGCCGTCATTTCAGAGCTTTCCACCACTAATCTCGGTTATTGAACTCGGCGTTAAATGTAGTTAGATTCTATTTACTTGTGTTTCAACTGTTTGTTACACGTTCATATTCATTTCCTGGAAAGAAAATTGTGTATTTTAAGAGTTTTAACACATTTTGACAGTTTCCTGAGAAGTATGTACTAGAACCTTCAGGATATAAACTGTTTCAGTCAAAAAAGGCCACGGCAACTCAGAATCAACTGTAAACATAAACAGTATCCTCCTCATTTCAAATCATTATACACAAGTTCTGAGCTCTATAAACAGGAATTCTTAAAGTTCCGGAGATGTTAATATTATCAGAATTCTCGTCATTTCAAAGTTTCTACCTGTAATCTCGGGAATTGAACTCGGCTTTAAATGTAGTTAGATTCTATTTACTTGTTTTTTAACTGTTTGTTACACGTTGATATTCATTTCCTGGAAAGAATACTGTGTATTTTAAGAGTTTTAACACATTCTCACAGTTTCCTTAGAATTATATACTAGAACCTTGAGGATATAAACTGTCTCAGTCAAAAAAAGCCGTGGCAACTCAGGATCAACTGTAAACATAAACAGTATTCTCCTCATTTCAAATCATTATACACAAGTACTGAGCTGTATAAACAGGAATTCTTAAAGTTTGAAATGACATTGCAGTTAAAACGCCACTTAAAATAGCCTGAGTTGTTAATATTATCAGAATTGCCGTCATTTCAGAGCTTTCGACCTGTAATCTCGGTAACTGAACTCGGCCTTAAATGAAGTTAGATTCTATTTACTTGTGTTTCAACTGTTTGTTACACGTTCATATTCATTTCCTGGAAAGAAAATTGTGTATTTTAAGAGTTTTAACACATTTTGACAGTTTCCTGAGAAGTATATACTAGAACCTTCAGGATATAAACTGTTTCAGTCAAAAAACGCCACGGCAACTCAGAATCAACTGTAAACATAAACAGTATTCTCCACATTTCAAATCATTATACACAAGTTCTGAGCTCTATAAACAGGAATTCTTAAAGTTCCGGAGATGTTAATATTATCAGAATTCTCGTCATTTCAAAGTTTATACCTGTAATCTCGGGAATTGAACTCGGCTTTAAATGTAGTTAGATTCTATTTACTTGTTTTTTAACTGTTTGTTACACGTTCATATTCATTTCCTGGAAAGAAAACTGAGTATTTTAAGAGTTTTAACACATTCTCACAGTTTCCTTAGAATTATGTACTAGAACCTTGAGGATATAAACTGTCTCAGTCAAAAAAAGCCGTGGCAACTCAGGATCAACTGTAAACATAAACAGTATTCTCCTCATTTTAAATCATTATACACAAGTACTGAGCTCTATAAACAGGAATTCTTAAAGTTTGAAATGACATTTTAGTGAAAACGCCACTTAAAAGAGCCTGAGTTGTTAATATTATCAGAATTGCCGTCATTTCAGAGCTTTCCACCTCTCATCTCGGTAACTGAACTGGGCCTTAAATGTAGTTAGATTCTATTTACTTGTGTTTCAACTGTTTGTTACACGTTCATATTCATTTCCTGGAAAGAAAATTGTGTATTTTAAGAGTTTTAACACATTTTGACAGTTTCCTGAGAAGTATGTACTAGAACCTTCAGGATATAAACTGTTTCAGTCAAAAAAGGCCACGGCAACTCAGAATCAACTGTAAACATAAACAGTATCCTCCTCATTTCAAATCATTATACACAAGTTCTGAGCTCTATAAACAGGAATTCTTAAAGTTCCGGAGAGGTTAATATTATCAGAATTCTCGTCATTTCAAAGTTTCTACCTGTAATCTCGGGAATTGAACTCGGCTTTAAATGTAGTTAGATTCTATTTACTTGTTTTTTAACTGTTTGTTACACGTTGATATTCATTTCCTGGAAAGAATACTGTGTATTTTAAGAGTTTTAACACATTCTCACAGTTTCCTTAGAATTATATACTTGAACCTTGAGGATATAAACTGTCTCAGTCAAAAAAAGCCATGGCGACTCAGGATCAACTGTAAACATAAACAGTGTTCTCGTCATTTCAAATCATTATACACTAGTTCTTAGCTCTATAAACAGGAATTCTTAAAGTTTGAAATGACATTTTAGTGAAAACGCCACTTAAAATAGCCTGAGTTGTTAATATTATCAGAATTGCCTTCATTTCAGAGCTTTCGACCTGTAATCTCGGTAACTGAACTCGGCCTTAAATGAAGTTAGATTCTATTTACTTGTGTTTCAACTGTTTGTTACACGTTCATATTCATTTCTTGGAAAGAAAATTGTGTATTTTAAGAGTTTTAACACATTTTGACAGTTTCCTGAGAAGTATGTACTAGAACCTTCAGGATATAAACTGTTTCAGTCAAAAAAGGCCACGGCAACTCAGAATCAACTGTAAACATAAACAGTAACCTCCTCATTTCAAATCATTATACACAAGTTCTTAGCTCTATAAACAGGAATTCTTAAAGTTTGAAATGACATTTTAGTTAAAACGCCACTTAAAAGAGCCTGAGTTGTTAATATTATCAGAATTGCCTTCATTTCAGAGCTTTCCACCTCTTATCTCGGTAACTGAACTGGGCCTTAAATGTAGTTAGATTCTATTTACTTGTGTTTCAACTGTTTGTTACACGTTCATATTCATTTCCTGGAAAGAGAATTGTGTATTTTTAGAGTTTTAACACATTTTGACAGTTTCCTGAGAAGTATATACTAGAACCTTCAGGATATAAACTGTTTCAGTCAAAAAACGCCACGGCAACTCAGAATCAACTGTAAACATAAACAGTATTCTCCACATTTCAAATCATTATACACAAGTTCTGAGCTCTATAAACAGGAATTCTTAAAGTTCCGGAGATGTTAATATTATCAGAATTCTCGTCATTTCAAAGTTTCTACCTGTAATCTCGGGAATTGAACTCGGCTTTAAATGTACTTAGATTCTATTTACTTGTGTTTTAACTGTTTGTTACACGTTCATATTCATTTCCTGGAAAGAAAACTGAGTATCTTAAGAGTTTTAACACATTCTCACAGTTTCCTTAGAATTATATACTAGAACCTTCAGGATATAAACTGTCTCAGTCAAAAAAAGCCGTGGCAACTCAGGATCAACTGTAAACATAAACAGTATTCTCCTCATTTTAAATCATTATACACAAGTACTGAGCTCTATAAACAGGAATTCTTAAAGTTTGAAATGACATTTTAGTGAAAACGCCACTTAAAATAGCCTGAGTTGTTAATATTATCAGAATTGCCGTCATTTCAGAGCTT
This sequence comes from Myotis daubentonii, assembly GCF_963259705.1. Classification (NCBI taxonomy): domain Eukaryota; kingdom Metazoa; phylum Chordata; class Mammalia; order Chiroptera; family Vespertilionidae; genus Myotis; species Myotis daubentonii. The sequence goes on from NC_081844.1 coordinate 9,675,662, forward strand.
TCCACCACTAATCTCGGTTATTGAACTCGGCGGTAAATGTAGTTAGATTCTATTTACTTGTGTTTCAACTGTTTGTTACACGTTCATATTCATTTCCTGGAAAGAAAATTGTGTATTTTAAGAGTTTTAACACATTTTGACAGTTTCCTGAGAAGTATGTACTAGAACCTTCAGGATATAAACTGTTTCAGTCAAAAAACGCCACGGAAACTCAGGTTCACGTGTAAACATAAACAGTATTCTCTACATTTCAAGTATTTATACGCAAGTTCTGAGCTCTATAAACAGGAATTCTTAAAGTTCCGGAGAGGTTAATATTATCAGAATTCTCGTCATTTCAAAGTTTCTACCTGTAATCTCGGGAATTGAACTCGGCTTTAAATGTAGTTAGATTCTATTTACTTGTTTTTTAACTGTTTGTTACACGTTCATATTCATTTCCTGGAAAGAATACTGTGTATTTTAAGAGTTTTAACACATTCTCACAGTTTCCTTAGAATTATATACTGGAACCTTGAGGATATAAACTGTCTCAGTCAAAAATAGCCAGGGCGACTCAGGATCAACTGTAAACATAAACAGTGTTCTCGTCATTTCAAATCATTATACACTAGTTCTTAGCTCTATAAACAGGAATTCTTAAAGTTTGAAATGACATTTTAGTGAAAACGCCACTTAAAATAGCCTGAGTTGTTAATATTATCAGAATTGCTGTCATTTCAGAGCTTTCGACCTGTAATCTCGGTAACTGAACTCGGCCTTAAATGAAGTTAGATTCTATTTACTTGTGTTTCAACTGTTTGTTACACGTTCATATTCATTTCCTGGAAAGAAAATTGTGTATTTTAAGAGTTTTAACACATTTTGACAGTTTCCTGAGAAGTATATGCTAGAACCTTCAGGATATAAACTGTTTCAGTCAAAAAACCCCACGGCAACTCAGAATCAACTGTAAACATAAACAGTATTCTCCACATTTCAAATCATTATACACAAGTTCTGAGCTCTATAAACAGGAATTCTTAAAGTTCCGGAGATGTTAATATTATCAGAATTCTCGTCATTTCAAAGTTTCTACCTGTAATCTCGGGAATTGAACTCGGCTTTAAATGTAGTTAGATTCTATTTACTTGTTTTTTAACTGTTTGTTACACGTTCATATTCATTTCCTGGAAAGAAAACTGAGTATTTTAAGAGTTTTAACACATTCTCACAGTTTCCTTAGAATTATATACTAGAACCTTCAGGATATAAACTGTCTAGGTCAAAAAAAGCCGTGGCAACTCAGGATCAACTGTAAACATAAACAGTATTCTCCTCATTTTAAATCATTATACACAAGTACTGAGCTCTATAAACAGGAATTCTTAAAGTTTGAAATGACATTTTAGTGAAAACGCCACTTAAAATAGCCTGAGTTGTTAATATTATCAGAATTGCCGTCATTTCAGAGCTTTCCACCACTAATCTCGGTTATTGAACTCGGCGTTAAATGTAGTTAGATTCTATTTACTTGTGTTTCAACTGTTTGTTACACGTTCATATTCATTTCCTGGAAAGAAAATTGTGTATTTTAAGAGTTTTAACACATTTTGACAGTTTCCTGAGAAGTATGTACTAGAACCTTCAGGATATAAACTGTTTCAGTCAAAAAAGGCCACGGCAACTCAGAATCAACTGTAAACATAAACAGTATCCTCCTCATTTCAAATCATTATACACAAGTTCTGAGCTCTATAAACAGGAATTCTTAAAGTTCCGGAGAGGTTAATATTATCAGAATTCTCGTCATTTCAAAGTTTCTACCTGTAATCTCGGGAATTGAACTCGGCTTTAAATGTAGTTAGATTCTATTTACTTGTTTTTTTAACTGTTTGTTACACGTTGATATTCATTTCCTGGAAAGAATGCTGTGTATTTTAAGAGTTTTAACACATTCTCAGTTTCCTTAGAATTATATACTAGAACCTTGAGGATATAAACTGTCTCAGTCAAAAAAAGCCGTGGCAACTCAGGATCAACTGTAAACATAAACAGTATTCTCCTCATTTCAAATCATTATACACAAGTACTGAGCTGTATAAACAGGAATTCTTAAAGTTTGAAATGACATTGCAGTTAAAACGCCACTTAAAATAGCCTGAGTTGTTAATATTATCAGAATTGCCGTCATTTCAGAGCTTTCGACCTGTAATCTCGGTAACTGAACTCGGCCTTAAATGAAGTTAGATTCTATTTACTTGTGTTTCAACTGTTTGTTACACGTTCATATTCATTTCCTGGAAAGAAATTTGTGTATTTTAAGAGTTTTAACACATTTTGACAGTTTCCTGAGAAGTATGTACTAGAACCTTCAGGATATAAACTGTTTCAGTCAAAAAAGGCCACGGCAACTCAGAATCAACTGTAAACATAAACAGTATCCTCCTCATTTCAAATCATTATACACAAGTTCTGAGCTCTATAAACAGGAATTCTTAAAGTTCCGGAGAGGTTAATATTATCAGAATTCTCGTCATTTCAAAGTTTCTACCTGTAATCTCGGGAATTGAACTCGGCTTTAAATGTAGTTAGATTCTATTTACTTGTTTTTTAACTGTTTGTTACACGTTCATATTCATTTCCTGGAAAGAATACTGTGTATTTTAAGAGTTTTAACACATTCTCACAGTTTCCTTAGAATTATATACTGGAACCTTGAGGATATAAACTGTCTCAGTCAAAAATAGCCAGGGCGACTCAGGATCAACTGTAAACATAAACAGTGTTCTCGTCATTTCAAATCATTATACACTAGTTCTTAGCTCTATAAACAGGAATTCTTAAAGTTTGAAATGACATTTTAGTGAAAACGCCACTTAAAATAGCCTGAGTTGTTAATATTATCAGAATTGCTGTCATTTCAGAGCTTTCGACCTGTAATCTCGGTAACTGAACTCGGCCTTAAATGAAGTTAGATTCTATTTACTTGTGTTTCAACTGTTTGTTACACGTTCATATTCATTTCCTGGAAAGAAAATTGTGTATTTTAAGAGTTTTAACACATTTTGACAGTTTCCTGAGAAGTATATGCTAGAACCTTCAGGATATAAACTGTTTCAGTCAAAAAACCCCACGGCAACTCAGAATCAACTGTAAACATAAACAGTATTCTCCACATTTCAAATCATTATACACAAGTTCTGAGCTCTATAAACAGGAATTCTTAAAGTTCCGGAGATGTTAATATTATCAGAATTCTCGTCATTTCAAAGTTTCTACCTGTAATCTCGGGAATTGAACTCGGCTTTAAATGTAGTTAGATTCTATTTACTTGTTTTTTAACTGTTTGTTACACGTTCATATTCATTTCCTGGAAAGAAAACTGAGTATTTTAAGAGTTTTAACACATTCTCACAGTTTCCTTAGAATTATATACTAGAACCTTCAGGATATAAACTGTCTCAGTCAAAAAAAGCCGTGGCAACTCAGGATCAACTGTAAACATAAACAGTATTCTCCTCATTTTAAATCATTATACACAAGTACTGAGCTCTATAAACAGGAATTCTTAAAGTTTGAAATGACATTTTAGTGAAAACGCCACTTAAAATAGCCTGAGTTGTTAATATTATCAGAATTGCCGTCATTTCAGAGCTTTCCACCACTAATCTCGGTTATTGAACTCGGCGTTAAATGTAGTTAGATTCTATTTACTTGTGTTTCAACTGTTTGTTACACGTTCATATTCATTTCCTGGAAAGAAAATTGTGTATTTTAAGAGTTTTAACACATTTTGACAGTTTCCTGAGAAGTATGTACTAGAACCTTCAGGATATAAACTGTTTCAGTCAAAAAAGGCCACGGCAACTCAGAATCAACTGTAAACATAAACAGTATCCTCCTCATTTCAAATCATTATACACAAGTTCTGAGCTCTATAAACAGGAATTCTTAAAGTTCCGGAGAGGTTAATATTATCAGAATTCTCGTCATTTCAAAGTTGCTACCTGTAATCTCGGGAATTGAACTCGGCTTTAAATGTAGTTAGATTCTATTTACTTGTTTTTTTAACTGTTTGTTACACGTTGATATTCATTTCCTGGAAAGAATGCTGTGTATTTTAAGAGTTTTAACACATTCTCACAGTTTCCTTAGAATTATATACTAGAACCTTGAGGATATAAACTGTCTCAGTCAAAAAAAGCCGTGGCAACTCAGGATCAACTGTAAACATAAACAGTATTCTCCTCATTTCAAATCATTATACACAAGTACTGAGCTGTATAAACAGGAATTCTTAAAGTTTGAAATGACATTGCAGTTAAAACGCCACTTAAAATAGCCTGAGTTGTTAATATTATCAGAATTGCCGTCATTTCAGAGCTTTCGACCTGTAATCTCGGTAACTGAACTCGGCCTTAAATGAAGTTAGATTCTATTTACTTGTGTTTCAACTGTTTGTTACACGTTCATATTCATTTCCTGGAAAGAAATTTGTGTATTTTAAGAGTTTTAACACATTTTGACAGTTTCCTGAGAAGTATGTACTAGAACCTTCAGGATATAAACTGTTTCAGTCAAAAAAGGCCACGGCAACTCAGAATCAACTGTAAACATAAACAGTATCCTCCTCATTTCAAATCATTATACACAAGTTCTGAGCTCTATAAACAGGAATTCTTAAAGTTCCGGAGAGGTTAATATTATCAGAATTCTCGTCATTTCAAAGTTTCTACCTGTAATCTCGGGAATTGAACTCGGCTTTAAATGTACTTAGATTCTATTTACTTGTGTTTTAACTGTTTGTTACACGTTCATATTCATTTCCTGGAAAGAAAACTGAGTATCTTAAGAGTTTTAACACATTCTCACAGTTTCCTTAGAATTATATACTAGAACCTTCAGGATATAAACTGTCTCAGTCAAAAAAAGCCGTGGCAACTCAGGATCAACTGTAAACATAAACAGTATTCTCCTCATTTTAAATCATTATACACAAGTACTGAGCTCTATAAACAGGAATTCTTAAAGTTTGAAATGACATTTTAGTGAAAACGCCACTTAAAATAGCCTGAGTTGTTAATATTATCAGAATTGCCGTCATTTCAGAGCTTTCCACCACTAATCTCGGTTATTGAACTCGGCGGTAAATGTAGTTAGATTCTATTTACTTGTGTTTCAACTGTTTGTTACACGTTCATATTCATTTCCTGGAAAGAAAATTGTGTATTTTAAGAGTTTTAACACATTTTGACAGTTTCCTGAGAAGTATGTACTAGAACCTTCAGGATATAAACTGTTTCAGTCAAAAAACGCCACGGAAACTCAGGTTCACGTGTAAACATAAACAGTATTCTCTACATTTCAAGTATTTATACGCAAGTTCTGAGCTCTATAAACAGGAATTCTTAAAGTTCCGGAGAGGTTAATATTATCAGAATTCTCGTCATTTCAAAGTTTCTACCTGTAATCTCGGGAATTGAACTCGGCTTTAAATGTAGTTAGATTCTATTTACTTGTTTTTTAACTGTTTGTTACACGTTCATATTCATTTCCTGGAAAGAATACTGTGTATTTTAAGAGTTTTAACACATTCTCACAGTTTCCTTAGAATTATATACTAGAACCTTGAGGATATAAACTGTCTCAGTCAAAAATAGCCAGGGCGACTCAGGATCAACTGTAAACATAAACAGTGTTCTCGTCATTTCAAATCATTATACACTAGTTCTTAGCTCTATAAACAGGAATTCTTAAAGTTTGAAATGACATTTTAGTGAAAACGCCACTTAAAATAGCCTGAGTTGTTAATATTATCAGAATTGCTGTCATTTCAGAGCTTTCGACCTGTAATCTCGGTAACTGAACTCGGCCTTAAATGAAGTTAGATTCTATTTACTTGTGTTTCAACTGTTTGTTACACGTTCATATTCATTTCCTGGAAAGAAAATTGTGTATTTTAAGAGTTTTAACACATTTTGACAGTTTCCTGAGAAGTATATGCTAGAACCTTCAGGATATAAACTGTTTCAGTCAAAAAACCCCACGGCAACTCAGAATCAACTGTAAACATAAACAGTATTCTCCACATTTCAAATCATTATACACAAGTTCTGAGCTCTATAAACAGGAATTCTTAAAGTTCCGGAGATGTTAATATTATCAGAATTCTCGTCATTTCAAAGTTTCTACCTGTAATCTCGGGAATTGAACTCGGCTTTAAATGTAGTTAGATTCTATTTACTTGTTTTTTAACTGTTTGTTACACGTTCATATTCATTTCCTGGAAAGAAAACTGAGTATTTTAAGAGTTTTAACACATTCTCACAGTTTCCTTAGAATTATATACTAGAACCTTCAGGATATAAACTGTCTCAGTCAAAAAAAGCCGTGGCAACTCAGGATCAACTGTAAACATAAACAGTATTCTCCTCATTTTAAATCATTATACACAAGTACTGAGCTCTATAAACAGGAATTCTTAAAGTTTGAAATGACATTTTAGTGAAAACGCCACTTAAAATAGCCTGAGTTGTTAATATTATCAGAATTGCCGTCATTTCAGAGCTTTCCACCACTAATCTCGGTTATTGAACTCGGCGGTAAATGTAGTTAGATTCTATTTACTTGTGTTTCAACTGTTTGTTACACGTTCATATTCATTTCCTGGAAAGAAAATTGTGTATTTTAAGAGTTTTAACACATTTTGACAGTTTCCTGAGAAGTATGTACTAGAACCTTCAGGATATAAACTGTTTCAGTCAAAAAACGCCACGGAAACTCAGGTTCACGTGTAAACATAAACAGTATTCTCTACATTTCAAGTATTTATACGCAAGTTCTGAGCTCTATAAACAGGAATTCTTAAAGTTCCGGAGATGTTAATATTATCAGAATTCTCGTCATTTCAAAGTTTCTACCTGTAATCTCGGGAATTGAACTCGGCTTTAAATGTAGTTAGATTCTATTTACTTGTTTTTTAACTGTTTGTTACACGTTCATATTCATTTCCTGGAAAGAAAACTGAGTATTTTAAGAGTTTTAACACATTCTCACAGTTTCCTTAGAATTATATACTAGAACCTTCAGGATATAAACTGTCTCAGTCAAAAAAAACCGTGGCAACTCAGGATCAACTGTAAACATAAACAGTATTCTCCTCATTTTAAATCATTATACACAAGTACTGAGCTCTATAAACAGGAATTCTTAAAGTTTGAAATGACATTTTAGTGAAAACGCCACTTAAAATAGCCTGAGTTGTTAATATTATCAGAATTGCCGTCATTTCAGAGCTTTCCACCACTAATCTCGGTTATTGAACTCGGCGTTAAATGTAGTTAGATTCTATTTACTTGTGTTTCAACTGTTTGTTACACGTTCATATTCATTTCCTGGAAAGAAAATTGTGTATTTTAAGAGTTTTAACACATTTTGACAGTTTCCTGAGAAGTATGTACTAGAACCTTCAGGATATAAACTGTTTCAGTCAAAAAAGGCCACGGCAACTCAGAATCAACTGTAAACATAAACAGTATCCTCCTCATTTCAAATCATTATACACAAGTTCTGAGCTCTATAAACAGGAATTCTTAAAGTTCCGGAGAGGTTAATATTATCAGAATTCTCGTCATTTCAAAGTTTCTACCTGTAATCTCGGGAATTGAACTCGGCTTTAAATGTAGTTAGATTCTATTTACTTGTTTTTTAACTGTTTGTTACACGTTCATATTCATTTCCTGGAAAGAAAACTGAGTATTTTAAGAGTTTTAACACATTCTCACAGTTTCCTTAGAATTATATACTAGAACCTTCAGGATATAAACTGTCTCAGTCAAAAAAAGCCGTGGCAACTCAGGATCAACTGTAAACATAAACAGTATTCTCCTCATTTTAAATCATTATACACAAGTACTGAGCTCTATAAACAGGAATTCTTAAAGTTTGAAATGACATTTTAGTGAAAACGCCACTTAAAATAGCCTGAGTTGTTAATATTATCAGAATTGCCGTCATTTCAGAGCTTTCCACCACTAATCTCGGTTATTGAACTCGGCGTTAAATGTAGTTAGATTCTATTTACTTGTGTTTCAACTGTTTGTTACACGTTCATATTCATTTCCTGGAAAGAAAATTGTGTATTTTAAGAGTTTTAACACATTTTGACAGTTTCCTGAGAAGTATGTACTAGAACCTTCAGGATATAAACTGTTTCAGTCAAAAAAGGCCACGGCAACTCAGAATCAACTGTAAACATAAACAGTATCCTCCTCATTTCAAATCATTATACACAAGTTCTGAGCTCTATAAACAGGAATTCTTAAAGTTCCGGAGAGGTTAATATTATCAGAATTCTCGTCATTTCAAAGTTTCTACCTGTAATCTCGGGAATTGAACTCGGCTTTAAATGTAGTAAAATTCTATTTACTTGTTTTTTTAACTGTTTGTTACACGTTGATATTCATTTCCTGGAAAGAATACTGTGTATTTTAAGAGTTTTAACACATTCTCACAGTTTCCTTAGAATTATATACTAGAACCTTGAGGATATAAACTGTCTCAGTCAAAAAAAGCCGTGGCAACTCAGGATCAACTGTAATCATAAACAGTATTCTCCTCATTTCAAATCATTATACACAAGTACTGAGCTGTATAAACAGGAATTCTTAAAGTTTGAAATGACATTGCAGTTAAAACGCCACTTAAAATAGCCTGAGTTGTTAATATTATCAGAATTGCCGTCATTTCAGAGCTTTCGACCTGTAATCTCGGTAACTGAACTCGGCCTTAAATGAAGTTAGATTCTATTTACTTGTGTTTCAACTGTTTGTTACACGTTCATATTCATTTCCTGGAAAGAAATTTGTGTATTTTAAGAGTTTTAACACATTTTGACAGTTTCCTGAGAAGTATGTACTAGAACTTTCAGGATATAAACTGTTTCAGTCAAAAAAGGCCACGGCAACTCAGAATCAACTGTAAACATAAACAGTATCCTCCTCATTTCAAATCATTATACACAAGTTCTGAGCTCTATAAACAGGAATTCTTAAAGTTCCGGAGAGGTTAATATTATCAGAATTCTCGTCATTTCAAAGTTTCTACCTGTAATCTCGGGAATTGAACTAGGCTTTAAATGTAGTTAGATTCTATTTACTTGTTTTTTAACTGTTTGTTACACGTTGATATTCATTTCCTGGAAAGAATACTGTGTATTTTAAGAGTTTTAACACATTCTCACAGTTTCCTTAGAATTATATACTAGAACCTTGAGGATATAAACTGTCTCAGTCAAAAAAAGCCGTGGCAACTCAGGATCAACTGTAAACATAAACAGTATTCTCCTCATTTCAAATCATTATACACAAGTACTGAGCTGTATAAACAGGAATTCTTACAGTTTGAAATGACATTGCAGTTAAAACGCCACTTAAAATAGCCTGAGTTGTTAATATTATCAGAATTGCCGTCATTTCAGAGCTTTTGACCTGTAATCTCGGTAACTGAACTCGGCCTTAAATGAAGTTAGATTCTATTTACTTGTGTTTCAACTGTTTGTTACACGTTCATATTCATTTCCTGGAAAGAAAATTGTGTATTTTAAGAGTTTTAACACATTTTGACAGTTTCCTGAGAAGTATATACTAGAACCTTCAGGATATAAACTGTTTCAGTCAAAAAACGCCACGGCAACTCAGAATCAACTGTAAACATAAACAGTATTCTCCACATTTCAAATCATTATACACAAGTTCTGAGCTCTATAAACAGGAATTCTTAAAGTTCCGGAGATGTTAATATTATCAGAATTCTCGTCATTTCAAAGTTTATACCTGTAATCTCGGGAATTGAACTCGGCTTTAAGTGTACTTAGATTCTATTTACTTGTGTTTTAACTGTTTGTTACACGTTCATATTCATTTCCTGGAAAGAAAACTGAGTATTTTAAGAGTTTTAACACATTCTCACAGTTTCCTTAGAATTATATACTAGAACCTTGAGGATATAAACTGTCTCAGTCAAAAAAAGCCGTGGCAACTCAGGATCAACTGTAAACATAAACAGTATTCTCCTCATTTCAAATCATTATACACAAGTACTGAGCTCTATCAACAGGAATTCTTAAAGTTTGAAATGACATTGCAGTTAAAACGCCACTTAAAAGAGCCTGAGTTGTTAATATTATCAGAATTGCCGTCATTTCAGAGCTTTCCACCTCTCATCTCGGTAACTGAACTGGGCCTTAAATGTAGTTAGATTCTATTTACTTGTGTTTCAACTGTTTGTTACACGTTCATATTCATTTCCTGGAAAGAGAATTGTGTATTTTTAGAGTTTTAACACATTTTGACAGTTTCCTGAGAAGTATATACTAGAACTTTCAGGATATAAACTGTTTCAGTCAAAAAACGCCACGGCAACTCAGGTTCACGTGTAAACATAAACAGTATTCTCCACATTTCAAGTCATTATACACAAGTTCTGAGCTCTATAAACAGGAATTCTTAAAGTTCCGGAGAGGTTAATATTATCAGAATTCTCGTCATTTCAAAGTTTCTACCTGTAATCTCGGGAATTGAACTCGGCTTTAAATGTAGTTAGATTCTATTTACTTGTTCTTTAACTGTTTGTTACACGTTCATATTCATTTCCTGGAAAGAATACTGTGTATTTTAAGAGTTTTAACACATTCTCACAGTTTCCTTAGAATTATATACTAGAACCTTCAGGATATAAACTGTCTCAGTCAAAAAAAGCCGTGGCAACTCAGGATCAACTGTAAACATAAACAGTATTCTCCTCATTTTAAATCATTATACACAAGTACTGAGCTCTATAAACAGGAATTCTTAAAGTTTGAAATGACATTTTAGTGAAAACGCCACTTAAAATAGCCTGAGTTGTTAATATTATCAGAATTGCCGTCATTTCAGAGCTTTCCACCACTAATCTCGGTTATTGAACTCGGCGTTAAATGTAGTTAGATTCTATTTACTTGTGTTTCAACTGTTTGTTACACGTTCATATTCATTTCCTGGAAAGAAAATTGTGTATTTTAAGAGTTTTAACACATTTTGACAGTTTCCTGAGAAGTATATACTAGAACCTTCAGGATATAAACTGTTTCAGTCAAAAAAGGCCACGGCAACTCAGAATCAACTGTAAACATAAACAGTATCCTCCTCATTTCAAATCATTATACACAAGTTCTGAGCTCTATAAACAGGAATTCTTAAAGTTCCGGAGAGGTTAATATTATCAGAATTCTCGTCATTTCAAAGTTTCTACCTGTAATCTCGGGAATTGAACTCGGCTTTAAATGTAGTTAGATTCTATTTACTTGTTTTTTTAACTGTTTGTTACACGTTGATATTCATTTCCTGGAAAGAATACTGTGTATTTTAAGAGTTTTAACACATTCTCACAGTTTCCTTAGAATTATATACTAGAACCTTGAGGATATAAACTGTCTCAGTCAAAAAAAGCCGTGGCAACTCAGGATCAACTGTAAACATAAACAGTATTCTCCTCATTTCAAATCATTATACACAAGTACTGAGCTGTATAAACAGGAATTCTTAAAGTTTGAAATGACATTGCAGTTAAAACGCCACTTAAAATAGCCTGAGTTGTTAATATTATCAGAATTGCCGTCATTTCAGAGCTTTCGACCTGTAATCTCGGTAACTGAACTCGGCCTTAAATGAAGTTAGATTCTATTTACTTGTGTTTCAACTGTTTGTTACACGTTCATATTCATTTCCTGGAAAGAAAATTGTGTATTTTAAGAGTTTTAACACATTTTGACAGTTTCCTGAGAAGTATGTACTAGAACCTTCAGGATATAAACTGTTTCAGTCAAAAAACGCCACGGAAACTCAGAATCAACTGTAAACATAAACAGTATCCTCCTCATTTCAAATCATTATACACAAGTTCTGAGCTCTATAAACAGGAATTCTTAAAGTTCCGGAGAGGTTAATATTATCAGAATTCTCGTCATTTCAAAGTTTCTACCTGTAATCTCGGGAATTGAACTCGGCTTTAAATGTAGTTAGATTCTATTTACTTGTTTTTTAACTGTTTGTTACACGTTGATATTCATTTCCTGGAAAGAATACTGTGTATTTTAAGAGTTTTAACACATTCTCACAGTTTCCTTAGAATTATATACTAGAACCTTGAGGATATAAACTGTCTCAGTCAAAAAAAGCCGTGGCAACTCAGGATCAACTGTAAACATAAACAGTATTCTCCTCATTTCAAATCATTATACACAAGTACTGAGCTGTATAAACAGGAATTCTTAAAGTTTGAAATGACATTGCAGTTAAAACGCCACTTAAAATAGCCTGAGTTGTTAATATTATCAGAATTGCCGTCATTTCAGAGCTTTCGACCTGTAATCTCGGTAACTGAACTCGGCCTTAAATGAAGTTAGATTCTATTTACTTGTGTTTCAACTGTTTGTTACACGTTCATATTCATTTCCTGGAAAGAAAATTGTGTATTTTAAGAGTTTTAACACATTTTGACAGTTTCCTGAGAAGTATATACTAGAACCTTCAGGATATAAACTGTTTCAGTCAAAAAACGCCACGGCAACTCAGAATCAACTGTAAACATAAACAGTATTCTCCACATTTCAAATCATTATACACAAGTTCTGAGCTCTATAAACAGGAATTCTTAAAGTTCCGGAGATGTTAATATTATCAGAATTCTCGTCATTTCAAAGTTTCTACCTGTAATCTCGGGAATTGAACTCGGCTTTAAATGTACTTAGATTCTATTTACTTGTGTTTTAACTGTTTGTTACACGTTCATATTCATTTCCTGGAAAGAAAACTGAGTATTTTAGGAGTTTTAACACATTCTCACAGTTTCCTTAGAATTATATACTAGAACCTTGAGGATATAAACTGTCTCAGTCAAAAAAAGCCGTGGCAACTCAGGATCAACTGTAAACATAAACAGTATTCTCCTCATTTCAAATCATTATACACAAGTACTGAGCTCTATAAACAGGAATTCTTAAAGTTTGAAATGACATTTTAGTGAAAACGCCACTTAAAATAGCCTGAGTTGTTAATATTATCAGAATTGCCGTCATTTCAGAGCTTTCCACCACTAATCTCGGTTATTGAACTCGGCGTTAAATGTAGTTAGATTCTATTTACTTGTGTTTCAACTGTTTGTTACACGTTCATATTCATTTCCTGGAAAGAAAATTGTGTATTTTAAGAGTTTTAACACATTTTGACAGTTTCCTGAGAAGTATGTACTAGAACCTTCAGGATATAAACTGTTTCAGTCAAAAAAGGCCACGGCAACTCAGAATCAACTGTAAACATAAACAGTATCCTCCTCATTTCAAATCATTATACACAAGTTCTGAGCTCTATAAACAGGAATTCTTAAAGTTCCGGAGAGGTTAATATTATCAGAATTCTCGTCATTTCAAAGTTTCTACCTGTAATCTCGGGAATTGAACTCGGCTTTAAATGTAGTTAGATTCTATTTACTTGTTTTTTAACTGTTTGTTACACGTTGATATTCATTTCCTGGAAAGAATACTGTGTATTTTAAGAGTTTTAACACATTCTCACAGTTTCCTTAGAATTATATACTAGAACCTTGAGGATATAAACTGTCTCAGTCAAAAAAAGCCGTGGCAACTCAGGATCAACTGTAAACATAAACAGTATTCTCCTCATTTCAAATCATTATACACAAGTACTGAGCTGTATAAACAGGAATTCTTAAAGTTTGAAATGACATTGCAGTTAAAACGCCACTTAAAATAGCCTGAGTTGTTAATATTATCAGAATTGCCGTCATTTCAGAGCTTTCGACCTGTAATCTCGGTAACTGAACTCGGCCTTAAATGAAGTTAGATTCTATTTACTTGTGTTTCAACTGTTTGTTACACGTTCATATTCATTTCCTGGAAAGAAAATTGTGTATTTTAAGAGTTTTAACACATTTTGACAGTTTCCTGAGAAGTATATACTAGAACCTTCAGGATATAAACTGTTTCAGTCAAAAAACGCCACGGCAACTCAGAATCAACTGTAAACATAAACAGTATTCTCCACATTTCAAATCATTATACACAAGTTCTGAGCTCTATAAACAGGAATTCTTAAAGTTCCGGAGATGTTAATATTATCAGAATTCTCGTCATTTCAAAGTTTATACCTGTAATCTCGGGAATTGAACTCGGCTTTAAATGTACTTAGATTCTATTTACTTGTGTTTTAACTGTTTGTTACACGTTCATATTCATTTCCTGGAAAGAAAACTGAGTATTTTAAGAGTTTTAACACATTCTCACAGTTTCCTTAGAATTATATACTAGAACCTTGAGGATATAAACTGTCTCAGTCAAAAAAAGCCGTGGCAACTCAGGATCAACTGTAAACATAAACAGTATTCTCCTCATTTCAAATCATTATACACAAGTACTGAGCTCTATAAACAGGAATTCTTAAAGTTTGAAATGACATTGCAGTTAAAACGCCACTTAAAAGAGCCTGAGTTGTTAATATTATCAGAATTGCCGTCATTTCAGAGCTTTCCACCTCTCATCTCGGTAACTGAACTGGGCCTTAAATGTAGTTAGATTCTATTTACTTGTGTTTCAACTGTTTGTTACACGTTCATATTCATTTCCTGGAAAGAGAATTGTGTATTTTTAGAGTTTTAACACATTTTGACAGTTTCCTGAGAAGTATATACTAGAACTTTCAGGATATAAACTGTTTCAGTCAAAAAACGCCACGGCAACTCAGGTTCACGTGTAAACATAAACAGTATTCTCCACATTTCAAGTCATTATACACAAGTTCTGAGCTCTATAAACAGGAATTCTTAAAGTTCCGGAGAGGTTAATATTATCAGAATTCTCGTCATTTCAAAGTTTCTACCTGTAATCTCGGGAATTGAACTCGGCTTTAAATGTAGTTAGATTCTATTTACTTGTTTTTTAACTGTTTGTTACACGTTCATATTCATTTCCTGGAAAGAATACTGTGTATTTTAAGAGTTTTAACACATTCTCACAGTTTCCTTAGAATTATATACTAGAACCTTGAGGATATAAACTGTCTCAGTCAAAAAAAGCCAGGGCGACTCAGGATCAACTGTAAACATAAACAGTGTTCTCGTCATTTCAAATCATTATACACTAGTTCTTAGCTCTATAAACAGGAATTCTTAAGGTGTGAAATGACATTTTAGTGAAAACGCCACTTAAAATAGCCTGAGTTGTTAATATTATCAGAATTGCCGTCATTTCAGAGCTTTCGACCTCTAATCTCGGTAACTGAACTCGGCCTTAAATGAAGTTAGATTCTATTTACTTGTGTTTCAACTGTTTGTTACACGTTCATATTCATTTCCTGGAAAGAAAATTGTGTATTTTAAGAGTTTTAACACATTTTGACAGTTTCCTGAGAAGTATGTACTAGAACCTTCAGGATATAAACTGTTTCAGTCAAAAAACCCCACGGCAACTCAGAATCAACTGTAAACATAAACAGTATTCTCCACATTTCAAATCATTATACACAAGTTCTGAGCTCTATAAACAGGAATTCTTAAAGTTCCGGAGATGTTAATATTATCAGAATTCTCGTCATTTCAAAGTTTCTACCTGTAATCTCGGGAATTGAACTCGGCTTTAAATGTAGTTAGATTCTATTTACTTGTTTTTTAACTGTTTGTTACACGTTCATATTCATTTCCTGGAAAGAAAACTGAGTATTTTAAGAGTTTTAACACATTCTCACAGTTTCCTTAGAATTATATACTAGAACCTTCAGGATATAAACTGTCTCAGTCAAAGAAAGCCGTGGCAACTCAGGATCAACTGTAAACATAAACAGTATTCTCCTCATTTTAAATCATTATACACAAGTACTGAGCTCTATAAACAGGAATTCTTAAAGTTTGAAATGACATTTTAGTGAAAACGCCACTTAAAATAGCCTGAGTTGTTAATATTATCAGAATTGCCGTCATTTCAGAGCTTTCCACCACTAATCTCGGTTATTGAACTCGGCGTTAAATGTAGTTAGATTCTATTTACTTGTGTTTCAACTGTTTGTTACACGTTCATATTCATTTCCTGGAAAGAAAATTGTGTATTTTAAGAGTTTTAACACATTTTGACAGTTTCCTGAGAAGTATGTACTAGAACCTTCAGGATATAAACTGTTTCAGTCAAAAAAGGCCACGGCAACTCAGAATCAACTGTAAACATAAACAGTATCCTCCTCATTTCAAATCATTATACACAAGTTCTGAGCTCTATAAACAGGAATTCTTAAAGTTCCGGAGAGGTTAATATTATCAGAATTCTCGTCATTTCAAAGTTTCTACCTGTAATCTCGGGAATTGAACTCGGCTTTAAATGTAGTTAGATTCTATTTACTTGTTTTTTAACTGTTTGTTACACGTTGATATTCATTTCCTGGAAAGAATACTGTGTATTTTAAGAGTTTTAACACATTCTCACAGTTTCCTTAGAATTATATACTAGAACCTTGAGGATATAAACTGTCTCAGTCAAAAAAAGCCGTGGCAACTCAGGATCAACTGTAAACATAAACAGTATTCTCCTCATTTCAAATCATTATACACAAGTACTGAGCTGTATAAACAGGAATTCTTAAAGTTTGAAATGACATTGCAGTTAAAACGCCACTTAAAATAGCCTGAGTTGTTAATATTATCAGAATTGCCGTCATTTCAGAGCTTTCGACCTGTAATCTCGGTAACTGAACTCGGCCTTAAATGAAGTTAGATTCTATTTACTTGTGTTTCAACTGTTTGTTACACGTTCATATTCATTTCCTGGAAAGAAAATTGTGTATTTTAAGAGTTTTAACACATTTTGACAGTTTCCTGAGAAGTATATACTAGAACCTTCAGGATATAAACTGTTTCAGTCAAAAAACGCCACGGCAACTCAGAATCAACTGTAAACATAAACAGTATTCTCCACATTTCAAATCATTATACACAAGTTCTGAGCTCTATAAACAGGAATTCTTAAAGTTCCGGAGATGTTAATATTATCAGAAATCTCGTCATTTCAAAGTTTATACCTGTAATCTCGGGAATTGAACTCGGCTTTAAATGTACTTAGATTCTATTTACTTGTGTTTTAACTGTTTGTTACACGTTCATATTCATTTCCTGGAAAGAAAACTGAGTATTTTAAGAGTTTTAACACATTCTCACAGTTTCCTTAGAATTATATACTAGAACCTTGAGGATATAAACTGTCTCAGTCAAAAAAAGCCGTGGCAACTCAGGATCAACTGTAAACATAAACAGTATTCTCCTCATTTCAAATCATTATACACAAGTACTGAGCTCTATAAACAGGAATTCTTAAAGTTTGAAATGACATTGCAGTTAAAACGCCACTTAAAAGAGCCTGAGTTGTTAATATTATCAGAATTGCCGTCATTTCAGAGCTTTCCACCTCTCATCTCGGTAACTGAACTGGGCCTTAAATGTAGTTAGATTCTATTTACTTGTGTTTCAACTGTTTGTTACACGTTCATATTCATTTCCTGGAAAGAGAATTGTGTATTTTTAGAGTTTTAACACATTTTGACAGTTTCCTGAGAAGTATATACTAGAACTTTCAGGATATAAACTGTTTCAGTCAAAAAACGCCACGGCAACTCAGGTTCACGTGTAAACATAAACAGTATTCTCCACATTTCAAGTCATTATACACAAGTTCTGAGCTCTATAAACAGGAATTCTTAAAGTTCCGGAGAGGTTAATATTATCAGAATTCTCGTCATTTCAAAGTTTCTACCTGTAATCTCGGGAATTGAACTCGGCTTTAAATGTAGTTAGATTCTATTTACTTGTTTTTTAACTGTTTGTTACACGTTCATATTCATTTCCTGGAAAGAATACTGTGTATTTTAAGAGTTTTAACACATTCTCACAGTTTCCTTAGAATTATATACTAGAACCTTGAGGATATAAACTGTCTCAGTCAAAAAAAGCCAGGGCGACTCAGGATCAACTGTAAACATAAACAGTGTTCTCGTCATTTCAAATCATTATACACTAGTTCTTAGCTCTATAAACAGGAATTCTTAAGGTGTGAAATGACATTTTAGTGAAAACGCCACTTAAAATAGCCTGAGTTGTTAATATTATCAGAATTGCCGTCATTTCAGAGCTTTCGACCTGTAATCTCGGTAACTGAACTCGGCCTTAAATGAAGTTAGATTCTATTTACTTGTGTTTCAACTGTTTGTTACACGTTCATATTCATTTCCTGGAAAGAAAATTGTGTATTTTAAGAGTTTTAACACATTTTGACAGTTTCCTGAGAAGTATGTACTAGAACCTTCAGGATATAAACTGTTTCAGTCAAAAAAGGCCACGGCAACTCAGAATCAACTGTAAACATAAACAGTATCCTCCTCATTTCAAATCATTATACACAAGTTCTGAGCTCTATAAACAGGAATTCTTAAAGTTCCGGAGAGGTTAATATTATCAGAATTCTCGTCATTTCAAAGTTGCTACCTGTAATCTCGGGAATTGAACTCGGCTTTAAATGTAGTTAGATTCTATTTACTTGTTTTTTAACTGTTTGTTACACGTTCATATTCATTTCCTGGAAAGAATACTGTGTATTTTAAGAGTTTTAATACATTCTCACAGTTTCCTTAGAATTATATACTAGAACCTTGAGGATATAAACTGTCTCAGTCAAAAAAAGCCAGGGCGACTCAGGATCAACTGTAAACATAAACAGTGTTCTCGTCATTTCAAATCATTATACACTAGTTCTTAGCTCTATAAACAGGAATTCTTAAAGTTTGAAATGACATTTTAGTGAAAACGCCACTTAAAATAGCCTGAGTTGTTAATATTATCAGAATTGCTGTCATTTCAGAGCTTTCGACCTGTAATCTCGGTAACTGAACTCGGCCTTAAATGAAGTTAGATTCTATTTACTTGTGTTTCAACTGTTTGTTACACGTTCATATTCATTTCCTGGAAAGAAAATTGTGTATTTTAAGAGTTTTAACACATTTTGACAGTTTCCTGAGAAGTATATGCTAGAACCTTCAGGATATAAACTGTTTCAGTCAAAAAACGCCACGGCAACTCAGAATCAACTGTAAACATAAACAGTATTCTCCACATTTCAAATCATTATACACAAGTTCTGAGCTCTATAAACAGGAATTCTTAAAGTTCCGGAGATGTTAATATTATCAGAATTCTCGTCATTTCAAAGTTTCTACCTGTAATCTCGGGAATTGAACTCGGCTTTAAATGTAGTTAGATTCTATTTACTTGTTTTTTAACTGTTTGTTACACGTTGATATTCATTTCCTGGAAAGAATACTGTGTATTTTAAGAGTTTTAACACATTCTCACAGTTTCCTTAGAATTATATACTTTAACCTTGAGGATATAAACTGTCTCAGTCAAAAAAAGCCATGGCGACTCAGGATCAACTGTAAACATAAACAGTGTTCTCGTCATTTCAAATCATTATACACTAGTTCTTAGCTCTATAAACAGGAATTCTTAAAGTTTGAAATGACATTGTAGTGAAAACGCCACTTAAAATAGCCTGAGTTGTTAATATTATCAGAATTGCCGTCATTTCAGAGCTTTCGACCTGTAATCTCGGTAACTGAACTCGGCCTTAAATGAAGTTAGATTCTATTTACTTGTGTTTCAACTGTTTGTTACACGTTCATATTCATTTCCTGGAAAGAAAATTGTGTATTTTAAGAGTTTTAACACATTTTGACAGTTTCCTGAGAAGTATGTACTAGAACCTTCAGGATATAAACTGTTTCAGTCAAAAAAGGCCACGGCAACTCAGAATCAACTGTAAACATAAACAGTAACCTCCTCATTTCAAATCATTATACACAAGTTCTGAGCTCTATAAACAGGAATTCTTAAAGTTTGAAATGACATTTTAGTTAAAACGCCACTTAAAAGAGCCTGAGTTGTTAATATTATCAGAATTGCCGTCATTTCAGAGCTTTCCACCTCTCATCTCGGTAACTGAACTGGGCCTTAAATGTAGTTAGATTCTATTTACTTGTGTTTCAACTGTTTGTTACACGTTCATATTCATTTCCTGGAAAGAGAATTGTGTATTTTTAGAGTTTTAACACATTTTGACAGTTTCCTGAGAAGTATATACTAGAACCTTCAGGATATAAACTGTTTCAGTCAAAAAACGCCACGGCAACTCAGAATCAACTGTAAACATAAACAGTATTCTCCACATTTCAAATCATTATACACAAGTTCTGAGCTCTATGAACAGGAATTCTTAAAGTTCCGGAGATGTTAATATTATCAGAATTCTCGTCATTTCAAAGTTTCTACCTGTAATCTCGGGAATTGAACTCGGCTTTAAATGTACTTAGATTCTATTTACTTGTGTTTTAACTGTTTGTTACACGTTCATATTCATTTCCTGGAAAGAAAACTGAGTATCTTAAGAGTTTTAACACATTCTCACAGTTTCCTTAGAATTATATACTAGAACCTTCAGGATATAAACTGTCTCAGTCAAAAAAAGCCGTGGCAACTCAGGATCAACTGTAAACATAAACAGTATTCTCCTCATTTTAAATCATTATACACAAGTACTGAGCTCTATAAACAGGAATTCTTAAAGTTTGAAATGACATTTTAGTGAAAACGCCACTTAAAATAGCCTGAGTTGTTAATATTATCAGAATTGCCGTCATTTCAGAGCTTTCCACCACTAATCTCGGTTATTGAACTCGGCGGTAAATGTAGTTAGATTCTATTTACTTGTGTTTCAACTGTTTGTTACACGTTCATATTCATTTCCTGGAAAGAAAATTGTGTATTTTAAGAGTTTTAACACATTTTGACAGTTTCCTGAGAAGTATGTACTAGAACCTTCAGGATATAAACTGTTTCAGTCAAAAAACGCCACGGAAACTCAGGTTCACGTGTAAACATAAACAGTATTCTCTACATTTCAAGTATTTATACGCAAGTTCTGAGCTCTATAAACAGGAATTCTTAAAGTTCCGGAGAGGTTAATATTATCAGAATTCTCGTCATTTCAAAGTTTCTACCTGTAATCTCGGGAATTGAACTCGGCTTTAAATGTAGTTAGATTCTATTTACTTGTTTTTTAACTGTTTGTTACACGTTCATATTCATTTCCTGGAAAGAATACTGTGTATTTTAAGAGTTTTAACACATTCTCACAGTTTCCTTAGAATTATATACTAGAACCTTGAGGATATAAACTGTCTCAGTCAAAAATAGCCAGGGCGACTCAGGATCAACTGTAAACATAAACAGTGTTCTCGTCATTTCAAATCATTATACACTAGTTCTTAGCTCTATAAACAGGAATTCTTAAAGTTTGAAATGACATTTTAGTGAAAACGCCACTTAAAATAGCCTGATTTGTTAATATTATCAGAATTGCCGTCATTTCAGAGCTTTCGACCTGTAATCTCGGTAACTGAACTCGGCCTTAAATGAAGTTAGATTCTATTTACTTGTGTTTCAACTGTTTGTTACACGTTCATATTCATTTCCTGGAAAGAAAATTGTGTATTTTAAGAGTTTTAACACATTTTGACAGTTTCCTGAGAAGTATGTACTAGAACCTTCAGGATATAAACTGTTTCAGTCAAAAAACGCCACGGCAACTCAGAATCAACTGTAAACATAAACAGTATCCTCCTCATTTCAAATCATTATACACAAGTTCTGAGCTCTATAAACAGGAATTCTTAAAGTTCCGGAGAGGTTAATATTATCAGAATTCTCGTCATTTCAAAGTTTCTACCTGTAATCTCGGGAATTAAACTCGGCTTTAAATGTAGTTAGATTCTATTTACCTGTTTTTTAACTGTTTGTTACACGTTCATATTCATTTCCTGGAAAGAAAACTGAGTATTTTAAGAGTTTTAACACATTCTCACAGTTTCCTTAGAATTATATACTAGAACCTTGAGGATATAAACTGTCTCAGTCAAAAAAAGCCGTGGCAACTCAGGATCAACTGTAAACATAAACAGTGTTCTCGTCATTTCAAATCATTATACACTAGTTCTTAGCTCTATAAACAGGAATTCTTAAAGTTTGAAATGACATTTTAGTGAAAACGCCACTTAAAATAGCCTGAGTTGTTAATATTATCAGAATTGCCGTCATTTCAGAGCTTTCGACCTGTAATCTCGGTAACTGAATTCGGCCTTAAATGAAGTTAGATTCTATTTACTTGTGTTTCAACTGTTTGTTACACGTTCATATTCATTTCCTGGAAAGAAAATTGTGTATTTTAAGAGTTTTAACACATTTTGACAGTTTCCTGAGAAGTATGTACTAGAACCTTCAGGATATAAACTGTTTCAGTCAAAAAAGGCCACGGCAACTCAGAATCAACTGTAAACATAAACAGTAACCTCCTCATTTCAAATCATTATACACAAGTTCTGAGCTCTATAAACAGGAATTCTTAAAGTTTGAAATGACATTTTAGTTAAAACGCCACTTAAAAGAGCCTGAGTTGTTAATATTATCAGAATTGCCGTCATTTCAGAGCTTTCCACCTCTCATCTCGGTAACTGAACTGGGCCTTAAATGTAGTTAGATTCTATTTACTTGTGTTTCAACTGTTTGTTACACGTTCATATTCATTTCCTGGAAAGAGAATTGTGTATTTTAAGAGTTTTAACACATTTTGACAGTTTCCTGAGAAGTATATACTAGAACTTTCAGGATATAAACTGTTTCAGTCAAAAAACGCCACGGCAACTCAGGTTCACGTGTAAACATAAACAGTATTCTCCACATTTCAAGTCATTATACACAAGTTCTGAGCTCTATAAACAGGAATTCTTAAAGTCCCGGAGATGTTAATATTATCAGAATTCTCGTCATTTCAAAGTTTCTACCTGTAATCTCGGGAATTGAACTCGGCTTTAAATGTACTTAGATTCTATTTACTTGTGTTTTAACTGTTTGTTACACGTTCATATTCATTTCCTGGAAAGAAAACTGAGTATTTTAAGAGTTTTAACACATTCTCACAGTTTCCTTAGAATTATATAATAGAACCTTGAGGATATAAACTGTCTCAGTCAAAAAAAGCCGTGGCAACTCAGGATCAACTGTAAACATAAACAGTATTCTCCTCATTTTAAATCATTATACACAAGTACTGAGCTCTATAAACAGGAATTCTTAAAGTTTGAAATGACATTTTAGTGAAAACGCCACTTAAAAGAGCCTGAGTTGTTAATATTATCAGAATTGCCGTCATTTCAGAGCTTTCCACCTCTCATCTCGGTAACTGAACTGGGCCTTAAATGTAGTTAGATTCTATTTACTTGTGTTTCAACTGTTTGTTACACGTTCATATTCATTTCCTGGAAAGAGAATTGTGTATTTTTAGAGTTTTAACACATTTTGACAGTTTCCTGAGAAGTATGTACTAGAACCTTCAGGATATAAACTGTTTCAGTCAAAAAACGCCACGGCAACTCAGAATCAACTGTAAACATAAACAGTATCCTCCTCATTTCAAATCATTATACACAAGTTCTGAGCTCTATAAACAGGAATTCTTAAAGTTCCGGAGAGGTTAATATTATCAGAATTCTCGTCATTTCAAAGTTTCTACCTGTAATCTCGGGAATTGAACTCGGCTTTAAATGTAGTTAGATTCTATTTACTTGTTTTTTAACTGTTTGTTACACATTCATATTCATTTCCTGGAAAGAAAACTGAGTATTTTAAGAGTTTTAACACATTCTCACAGTTTCCTTAGAATTATATACTAGAACCTTCAGGATATAAACTGTCTCAGTCAAAAAAAGCCGTGGCAACTCAGGATCAACTGTAAACATAAACAGTATTCTCCTCATTTTAAATCATTATACACAAGTACTGAGCTCTATAAACAGGAATTCTTAAAGTTTGAAATGACATTTTAGTGAAAACGCCACTTAAAATAGCCTGAGTTGTTAATATTATCAGAATTGCCGTCATTTCAGAGCTTTCCACCACTAATCTCGGTTATTGAACTCGGCGGTAAATGTAGTTAGATTCTATTTACTTGTGTTTCAACTGTTTGTTACACGTTCATATTCATTTCCTGGAACGAAAATTGTGTATTTTAAGAGTTTTAACACATTTTGACAGTTTCCTGAGAAGTATGTACTAGAACCTTCAGGATATAAACTGTTTCAGTCAAAAAACGCCACGGAAACTCAGGTTCACGTGTAAACATAAACAGTATTCTCCACATTTCAAGTATTTATACGCAAGTTCTGAGCTCTATAAACAGGAATTCTTAAAGTTCCGGAGAGGTTAATATTATCAGAATTCTCGTCATTTCAAAGTTTCTACCTGTTATCTCGGGAATTGAACTCGGATTTAAATGTAGTTAGATTCTATTTACTTGTTTTTTAACTGTTTGTTACACGTTCATATTCATTTCCTGGAAAGAATACTGTGTATTTTAAGAGTTTTAACACATTCTCACAGTTTCCTTAGAATTATATACTAGAACCTTGAGGATATAAACTGTCTCAGTCAAAAAAAGCCATGGCGACTCAGGATCAACTGTAAACATAAACAGTGTTCTCGTCATTTCAAATCATTATACACTAGTTCTTAGCTCTATAAACAGGAATTCTTAAAGTTTGAAATGACATTTTAGTGAAAACGCCACTTAAAATAGCCTGAGTTGTTAATATTATCAGAATTGCCGTCATTTCAGAGCTTTCGACCTGTAATCTCGGTAACTGAACTCGGCCTTAAATGAAGTTAGATTCTATTTACTTGTGTTTCAACTGTTTGTTACACGTTCATATTCATTTCCTGGAAAGAAAATTGTGTATTTTAAGAGTTTTAACACATTTTGACAGTTTCCTGAGAAGTATGTACTAGAACCTTCAGGATATAAACTGTTTCAGTCAAAAAACGCCACGGAAACTCAGGTTCACGTGTAAACATAAACAGTATTCTCCACATTTCAAGTATTTATACGCAAGTTCTGAGCTCTATAAACAGGAATTCTTAAAGTTCCGGAGAGGTTAATATTATCAGAATTCTCGTCATTTCAAAGTTTCTACCTGTAATCTCGGGAATTGAACTGGGCTTTAAATGTAGTTAGATTCTATTTACTTGTTTTTTAACTGTTTGTTACACGTTCATATTCATTTCCTGGAAAGAATACTGTGTATTTTAAGAGTTTTAACACATTCTCACAGTTTCCTTAGAATTATATACTAGAACCTTGAGGATATAAACTGTCTCAGTCAAAAAAAGCCAGGGCGACTCAGGATCAACTGTAAACATAAACAGTGTTCTCGTCATTTCAAATCATTATACACTAGTTCTTAGCTCTATAAACAGGAATTCTTAAAGTTTGAAATGACATTTTAGTGAAAACGCCACTTAAAATAGCCTGAGTTGTTAATATTATCAGAATTGCCGTCATTTCAGAGCTTTCCACCACTAATCTCGGTTATTGAACTCGGCGTTAAATGTAGTTAGATTCTATTTACTTGTGTTTCAACTGTTTGTTACACGTTCATATTCATTTCCTGGAAAGAAAATTGTGTATTTTAAGAGTTTTAACACATTTTGACAGTTTCCTGAGAAGTATGTACTAGAACCTTCAGGATATAAACTGTTTCAGTCAAAAAAGGCCACGGCAACTCAGAATCAACTGTAAACATAAACAGTATCCTCCTCATTTCAAATCATTATACACAAGTTCTGAGCTCTATAAACAGGAATTCTTAAAGTTCCGGAGAGGTTAATATTATCAGAATTCTCGTCATTTCAAAGTTTCTACCTGTAATCTCGGGAATTGAACTCGGCTTTAAATGTAGTTAGATTCTATTTACTTGTTTTTTTAACTGTTTGTTACACGTTGATATACATTTCCTGGAAAGAAAACTGTGTATTTTAAGAGTTTTAACACATTCTCACAGTTTCCTTAGAATTATATACTAGAACCTTGAGGATATAAACTGTCTCAGTCAAAAAAAGCCGTGGCAACTCAGGATCAACTGTAAACATAAACAGTATTCTCCTCATTTCAAATCATTATACACAAGTACTGAGCTGTATAAACAGGAATTCTTAAAGTTTGAAATGACATTGCAGTTAAAACGCCACTTAAAATAGCCTGAGTTGTTAATATTATCAGAATTGCCGTCATTTCAGAGCTTTCGACCTATAATCTCGGTAACTGAACTCGGCCTTAAATGAAGTTAGATTCTATTTACTTGTGTTTCAACTGTTTGTTACACGTTCATATTCATTTCCTGGAAAGAAATTTGTGTATTTTAAGAGTTTTAACACATTTTGACAGTTTCCTGAGAAGTATGTACTAGAACCTTCAGGATATAAACTGTTTCAGTCAAAAAAGGCCACGGCAACTCAGAATCAACTGTAAACATAAACAGTATCCTCCTCATTTCAAATCATTATACACAAGTTCTGAGCTCTATAAACAGGAATTCTTAAAGTTCCGGAGAGGTTAATATTATCAGAATTCTCGTCATTTCAAAGTTTCTACCTGTAATCTCGGGAATTGAACTCGGCTTTAAATGTAGTTAGATTCTATTTACTTGTTTTTTAACTGTTTGTTACACGTTGATATTCATTTCCTGGAAAGAATACTGTGTATTTTAAGAGTTTTAACACATTCTCACAGTTTCCTTAGAATTATATACTAGAACCTTGAGGATATAAACTGTCTCAGTCAAAAAAAGCCGTGGCAACTCAGGATCAACTGTAAACATAAACAGTATTCTCCTCATTTCAAATCATTATACACAAGTACTGAGCTGTATAAACAGGAATTCTTAAAGTTTGAAATGACATTGCAGTTAAAACGCCACTTAAAATAGCCTGAGTTGTTAATATTATCAGAATTGCCGTCATTTCAGAGCTTTCGACCTGTAATCTCGGTAACTGAACTCGGCCTTAAATGAAGTTAGATTCTATTTACTTGTGTTTCAACTGTTTGTTACACGTTCATATTCATTTCCTGGAAAGAAAATTGTGTATTTTAAGAGTTTTAACACATTTTGACAGTTTCCTGAGAAGTATATACTAGAACCTTCAGGATATAAACTGTTTCAGTCAAAAAACGCCACGGCAACTCAGAATCAACTGTAAACATAAACAGTATTCTCCACATTTCAAATCATTATACACAAGTTCTGAGCTCTATAAACAGGAATTCTTAAAGTTCCGGAGATGTTAATATTATCAGAATTCTCGTCATTTCAAAGTTTATACCTGTAATCTCGGGAATTGAACTCGGCTTTAAATGTACTTAGATTCTATTTACTTGTGTTTTAACTGTTTGTTACACGTTCATATTCATTTCCTGGAAAGAAAACTGAGTATTTTAAGAGTTTTAACACATTCTCACAGTTTCCTTAGAATTATATACTAGAACCTTGAGGATATAAACTGTCTCAGTCAAAAAAAGCCGTGGCAACTCAGGATCAACTGTAAACATAAACAGTATTCTCCTCATTTCAAATCATTATACACAAGTACTGAGCTCTATAAACAGGAATTCTTAAAGTTTGAAATGACATTGCAGTTAAAACGCCACTTAAAAGAGCCTGAGTTGTTAATATTATCAGAATTGCCGTCATTTCAGAGCTTTCCACCTCTCATCTCGGTAACTGAACTGGCCCTTAAATGTAGTTAGATTCTATTTACTTGTGTTTCAACTGTTTGTTACACGTTCATATTCATTTCCTGGAAAGACAATTGTGTATTTTTAGAGTTTTAACATATTTTGACAGTTTCCTGAGAAGTATATACTAGAACTTTCAGGATATAAACTGTTTCAGTCAAAAAACGCCACGGCAACTCAGGTTCACGTGTAAACATAAACAGTATTCTCCACATTTCAAGTCATTATACACAAGTTCTGAGCTCTATAAACAGGAATTCTTAAAGTTCCGGAGAGGTTAATATTATCAGAATTCTCGTCATTTCAAAGTTTCTACCTGTAATCTCGGGAATTGAACTCGGCTTTAAATGTAGTTAGATTCTATTTACTTGTTTTTTAACTGTTTGTTACACGTTCATATTCATTTCCTGGAAAAAATACTGTGTATTTTAAGAGTTTTAACACATTCTCACAGTTTCCTTAGAATTATATACTAGAACCTTGAGGATATAAACTGTCTCAGTCAACAAAAGCCAGGGCGACTCAGGATCAACTGTAAACATAAACAGTGTTCTCGTCATTTCAAATCATTATACACTAGTTCTTAGCTCTATAAACAGGAATTCTTAAGGTGTGAAATGACATTTTAGTGAAAACGCCACTTAAAATAGCCTGAGTTGTTAATATTATCAGAATTGCCGTCATTTCAGAGCTTTCGACCTGTAATCTCGGTAACTGAACTCGGCCTTAAATGAAGTTAGATTCTATTTACTTGTGTTTCAACTGTTTGTTACACGTTCATATTCATTTCCTGGAAAGAAAATTGTGTATTTTAAGAGTTTTAACACATTTTGACAGTTTCCTGAGAAGTATGTACTAGAACCTTCAGGATATAAACTGTTTCAGTCAAAAAACCCCACGGCAACTCAGAATCAACTGTAAACATAAACAGTATTCTCCACATTTCAAATCATTATACACAAGTTCTGAGCTCTATAAACAGGAATTCTTAAAGTTCCGGAGATGTTAATATTATCAGAATTCTCGTCATTTCAAAGTTTCTACCTGTAATCTCGGGAATTGAACTCGGCTTTAAATGTAGTTAGATTCTATTTACTTGTTTTTTAACTGTTTGTTACACGTTCATATTCATTTCCTGGAAAGAAAACTGAGTATTTTAAGAGTTTTAACACATTCTCACAGTTTCCTTAGAATTATATACTAGAACCTTCAGGATATAAACTGTCTCAGTCAAAAAAAGCCGTGGCAACTCAGGATCAACTGTAAACATAAACAGTATTCTCCTCATTTCAAATCATTATACACAAGTACTGAGCTCTATAAACAGGAAATCTTAAAGTTTGAAATGACATTTTAGTGAAAACGCCACTTAAAATAGCCTGAGTTGTTAATATTATCAGAATTGCCGTCATTTCAGAGCTTTCCACCACTAATCTCGGTTATTGAACTCGGCGGTAAATGTAGTTAGATTCTATTTACTTGTGTTTCAACTGTTTGTTACACGTTCATATTCATTTCCTGGAAAGAAAATTGTGTATTTTAAGAGTTTTAACACATTTTGACAGTTTCCTGAGAAGTATGTACTAGAACCTTCAGGATATAAACTGTTTCAGTCAAAAAACGCCACGGAAACTCAGGTTCACGTGTAAACATAAACAGTATTCTCTACATTTCAAGTATTTATACGCAAGTTCTGAGCTCTATAAACAGGAATTCTTAAAGTTCCGGAGAGGTTAATATTATCAGAATTCTCGTCATTTCAAAGTTTCTACCTGTAATCTCGGGAATTGAACTCGGCTTTAAATGTAGTTAGATTCTATTTACTTGTTTTTTAACTGTTTGTTACACGTTCATATTCATTTCCTGGAAAGAAAACTGAGTATTTTAAGAGTTTTAACACATTCTCACAGTTTCCTTAGAATTATATACTAGAACCTTGAGGATATAAACTGTCTCAGTCAAAAAAAGCCGTGGCAACTCAGGATCAACTGTAAACATAAACAGTGTTCTCGTCATTTCAAATCATTATACACTAGTTCTTAGCTCTATAAACAGGAATTCTTAAAGTTTGAAATGACATTTTAGTGAAAACGCCACTTAAAATAGCCTGAGTTGTTAATATTATCAGAATTGCCGTCATTTCAGAGCTTTCGACCTGTAATCTCGGTAACTGAATTCGGCCTTAAATGAAGTTAGATTCTATTTACTTGTGTTTCAACTGTTTGTTACACGTTCATATTCATTTCCTGGAAAGAAAATTGTGTATTTTAAGAGTTTTAACACATTTTGACAGTTTCCTGAGAAGTATGTACTAGAACCTTCAGGATATAAACTGTTTCAGTCAAAAAAGGCCACGGCAACTCAGAATCAACTGTAAACATAAACAGTAACCTCCTCATTTCAAATCATTATACACAAGTTCTGAGCTCTATAAACAGGAATTCTTAAAGTTTGAAATGACATTTTAGTTAAAACGCCACTTAAAAGAGCCTGAGTTGTTAATATTATCAGAATTGCCGTCATTTCAGAGCTTTCCACCTCTCATCTCGGTAACTGAACTGGGCCTTAAATGTAGTTAGATTCTATTTACTTGTGTTTCAACTGTTTGTTACACGTTCATATTCATTTCCTGGAAAGAGAATTGTGTATTTTTAGAGTTTTAACACATTTTGACAGTTTCCTGAGAAGTATATACTAGAACTTTCAGGATATAAACTGTTTCAGTCAAAAAACGCCACGGCAACTCAGGTTCACGTGTAAACATAAACAGTATTCTCCACATTTCAAGTCATTATACACAAGTTCTGAGCTCTATAAACAGGAATTCTTAAAGTCCCGGAGATGTTAATATTATCAGAATTCTCGTCATTTCAAAGTTTATACCTGTAATCTGGGGAATTGAACTCGGCTTTAAATGTACTTAGATTCTATTTACTTGTGTTTTAACTGTTTGTTACACGTTCATATTCATTTCCTGGAAAGAAAACTGAGTATTTTAAGAGTTTTAACACATTCTCACAGTTTCCTTAGAATTATATAATAGAACCTTGAGGATATAAACTGTCTCAGTCAAAAAAAGCCGTGGCAACTCAGGATCAACTGTAAACATAAACAGTATTCTCCTCATTTTAAATCATTATACACAAGTACTGAGCTCTATAAACAGGAATTCTTAAAGTTCCGGAGATGTTAATATTATCAGAATTCTCGTCATTTCAAAGTTTCTACCTGTAATCTCGGGAATTGAACTCGGCTTTAAATGTAGTTAGATTCTATTTACTTGTTTTTTAACTGTTTGTTACACGTTCATATTCATTTCCTGGAAAGAAAACTGAGTATTTTAAGAGTTTTAACACATTCTCACAGTTTCCTTAGAATTATATACTAGAACCTTCAGGATATAAACTGTCTCAGTCAAAAAAAGCCGTGGCAACTCAGGATCAACTGTAAACATAAACAGTATTCTCCTCATTTCAAATCATTATACACAAGTACTGAGCTCTATAAACAGGAAATCTTAAAGTTTGAAATGACATTTTAGTGAAAACGCCACTTAAAATAGCCTGAGTTGTTAATATTATCAGAATTGCCGTCATTTCAGAGCTTTCCACCACTAATCTCGGTTATTGAACTCGGCGGTAAATGTAGTTAGATTCTATTTACTTGTGTTTCAACTGTTTGTTACACGTTCATATTCATTTCCTGGAAAGAAAATTGTGTATTTTAAGAGTTTTAACACATTTTGACAGTTTCCTGAGAAGTATGTACTAGAACCTTCAGGATATAAACTGTTTCAGTCAAAAAACGCCACGGAAACTCAGGTTCACGTGTAAACATAAACAGTATTCTCTACATTTCAAGTATTTATACGCAAGTTCTGAGCTCTATAAACAGGAATTCTTAAAGTTCCGGAGAGGTTAATATTATCAGAATTCTCGTCATTTCAAAGTTTCTACCTGTAATCTCGGGAATTGAACTCGGCTTTAAATGTAGTTAGATTCTATTTACTTGTTTTTTAACTGTTTGTTACACGTTCATATTCATTTCCTGGAAAGAAAACTGAGTATTTTAAGAGTTTTAACACATTCTCACAGTTTCCTTAGAATTATATACTAGAACCTTGAGGATATAAACTGTCTCAGTCAAAAAAAGCCGTGGCAACTCAGGATCAACTGTAAACATAAACAGTGTTCTCGTCATTTCAAATCATTATACACTAGTTCTTAGCTCTATAAACAGGAATTCTTAAAGTTTGAAATGACATTTTAGTGAAAACGCCACTTAAAATAGCCTGAGTTGTTAATATTATCAGAATTGCCGTCATTTCAGAGCTTTCGACCTGTAATCTCGGTAACTGAATTCGGCCTTAAATGAAGTTAGATTCTATTTACTTGTGTTTCAACTGTTTGTTACACGTTCATATTCATTTCCTGGAAAGAAAATTGTGTATTTTAAGAGTTTTAACACATTTTGACAGTTTCCTGAGAAGTATGTACTAGAACCTTCAGGATATAAACTGTTTCAGTCAAAAAAGGCCACGGCAACTCAGAATCAACTGTAAACATAAACAGTAACCTCCTCATTTCAAATCATTATACACAAGTTCTGAGCTCTATAAACAGGAATTCTTAAAGTTTGAAATGACATTTTAGTTAAAACGCCACTTAAAAGAGCCTGAGTTGTTAATATTATCAGAATTGCCGTCATTTCAGAGCTTTCCACCTCTCATCTCGGTAACTGAACTGGGCCTTAAATGTAGTTAGATTCTATTTACTTGTGTTTCAACTGTTTGTTACACGTTCATATTCATTTCCTGGAAAGAGAATTGTGTATTTTTAGAGTTTTAACACATTTTGACAGTTTCCTGAGAAGTATATACTAGAACTTTCAGGATATAAACTGTTTCAGTCAAAAAACGCCACGGCAACTCAGGTTCACGTGTAAACATAAACAGTATTCTCCACATTTCAAGTCATTATACACAAGTTCTGAGCTCTATAAACAGGAATTCTTAAAGTCCCGGAGATGTTAATATTATCAGAATTCTCGTCATTTCAAAGTTTATACCTGTAATCTGGGGAATTGAACTCGGCTTTAAATGTACTTAGATTCTATTTACTTGTGTTTTAACTGTTTGTTACACGTTCATATTCATTTCCTGGAAAGAAAACTGAGTATTTTAAGAGTTTTAACACATTCTCACAGTTTCCTTAGAATTATATAATAGAACCTTGAGGATATAAACTGTCTCAGTCAAAAAAAGCCGTGGCAACTCAGGATCAACTGTAAACATAAACAGTATTCTCCTCATTTTAAATCATTATACACAAGTACTGAGCTCTATAAACAGGAATTCTTAAAGTTTGAAATGACATTTTAGTGAAAACGCCACTTAAAAGAGCCTGAGTTGTTAATATTATCAGAATTGCCGTCATTTCAGAGCTTTCCACCTCTCATCTCGGTAACTGAACTGGGCCTTAAATGTAGTTAGATTCTATTTACTTGTGTTTCAACTGTTTGTTACACGTTCATATTCATTTCCTGGAAAGAGAATTGTGTATTTTTAGAGTTTTAACACATTTTGACAGTTTCCTGAGAAGTATGTACTAGAACCTTCAGGATATAAACTGTTTCAGTCAAAAAACGCCACGGCAACTCAGAATCAACTGTAAACATAAACAGTATCCTCCTCATTTCAAATCATTATACACAAGTTCTGAGCTCTATAAACAGGAATTCTTAAAGTTCCGGAGAGGTTAATATTATCAGAATTCTCGTCATTTCAAAGTTTCTACCTGTAATCTCGGGAATTGAACTCGGCTTTAAATGTAGTTAGATTCTATTTACTTGTTTTTTAACTGTTTGTTACACATTCATATTCATTTCCTGGAAAGAAAACTGAGTATTTTAAGAGTTTTAACACATTCTCACAGTTTCCTTAGAATTATATACTAGAACCTTCAGGATATAAACTGTCTCAGTCAAAAAAAGCCGTGGCAACTCAGGATCAACTGTAAACATAAACAGTATTCTCCTCATTTTAAATCATTATACACAAGTACTGAGCTCTATAAACAGGAATTCTTAAAGTTTGAAATGACATTTTAGTGAAAACGCCACTTAAAAGAGCCTGAGTTGTTAATATTATCAGAATTGCCGTCATTTCAGAGCTTTCCACCTCTCATCTCGGTAACTGAACTGGGCCTTAAATGTAGTTAGATTCTATTTACTTGTGTTTCAACTGTTTGTTACACGTTCATATTCATTTCCTGGAAAGAGAATTGTGTATTTTTAGAGTTTTAACACATTTTGACAGTTTCCTGAGAAGTATGTACTAGAACCTTCAGGATATAAACTGTTTCAGTCAAAAAACGCCACGGCAACTCAGAATCAACTGTAAACATAAACAGTATCCTCCTCATTTCAAATCATTATACACAAGTTCTGAGCTCTATAAACAGGAATTCTTAAAGTTCCGGAGAGGTTAATATTATCAGAATTCTCGTCATTTCAAAGTTTCTACCTGTAATCTCGGGAATTGAACTCGGCTTTAAATGTAGTTAGATTCTATTTACTTGTTTTTTAACTGTTTGTTACACATTCATATTCATTTCCTGGAAAGAAAACTGAGTATTTTAAGAGTTTTAACACATTCTCACAGTTTCCTTAGAATTATATACTAGAACCTTCAGGATATAAACTGTCTCAGTCAAAAAAAGCCGTGGCAACTCAGGATCAACTGTAAACATAAACAGTATTCTCCTCATTTTAAATCATTATACACAAGTACTGAGCTCTATAAACAGGAATTCTTAAAGTTTGAAATGACATTTTAGTGAAAACGCCACTTAAAATAGCCTGAGTTGTTAATATTATCAGAATTGCCGTCATTTCAGAGCTTTCCACCACTAATCTCGGTTATTGAACTCGGCGGTAAATGTAGTTAGATTCTATTTACTTGTGTTTCAACTGTTTGTTACACGTTCATATTCATTTCCTGGAACGAAAATTGTGTATTTTAAGAGTTTTAACACATTTTGACAGTTTCCTGAGAAGTATGTACTAGAACCTTCAGGATATAAACTGTTTCAGTCAAAAAACGCCACGGAAACTCAGGTTCACGTGTAAACATAAACAGTATTCTCCACATTTCAAGTATTTATACGCAAGTTCTGAGCTCTATAAACAGGAATTCTTAAAGTTCCGGAGAGGTTAATATTATCAGAATTCTCGTCATTTCAAAGTTTCTACCTGTTATCTCGGGAATTGAACTCGGAATTAAATGTAGTTAGATTCTATTTACTTGTTTTTTAACTGTTTGTTACACGTTCATATTCATTTCCTGGAAAGAATACTGTGTATTTTAAGAGTTTTAACACATTCTCACAGATTCCTTAGAATTATATACTAGAACCTTGAGGATATAAACTGTCTCAGTCAAAAAAAGCCATGGCGACTCAGGATCAACTGTAAACATAAACAGTGTTCTCGTCATTTCAAATCATTATACACTAGTTCTTAGCTCTATAAACAGGAATTCTTAAAGTTTGAAATGACATTTTAGTGAAAACGCCACTTAAAATAGCCTGAGTTGTTAATATTATCAGAATTGCCGTCATTTCAGAGCTTTCGACCTGTAATCTCGGTAACTGAACTCGGCCTTAAATGAAGTTAGATTCTATTTACTTGTGTTTCAACTGTTTGTTACACGTTCATATTCATTTCCTGGAAAGAAAATTGTGTATTTTAAGAGTTTTAACACATTTTGACAGTTTCCTGAGAAGTATGTACTAGAACCTTCAGGATATAAACTGTTTCAGTCAAAAAACGCCACGGAAACTCAGGTTCACGTGTAAACATAAACAGTATTCTCCACATTTCAAGTATTTATACGCAAGTTCTGAGCTCTATAAACAGGAATTCTTAAAGTTCCGGAGAGGTTAATATTATCAGAATTCTCGTCATTTCAAAGTTTCTACCTGTAATCTCGGGAATTGAACTGGGTTTTAAATGTAGTTAGATTCTATTTACTTGTTTTTTAACTGTTTGTTACACGTTCATATTCATTTCCTGGAAAGAATACTGTGTATTTTAAGAGTTTTAATACATTCTCACAGTTTCCTTAGAATTATATACTAGAACCTTGAGGATATAAACTGTCTCAGTCAAAAAAAGCCAGGGCGACTCAGGATCAACTGTAAACATAAACAGTGTTCTCGTCATTTCAAATCATTATACACTAGTTCTTAGCTCTATAAACAGGAATTCTTAAAGTTTGAAATGACATTTTAGTGAAAACGCCACTTAAAATAGCCTGAGTTGTTAATATTATCAGAATTGCCGTCATTTCAGAGCTTTCGACCTGTAATCTCGGTAACTGAACTGGGCCTTAAATGAAGTTAGATTCTATTTACTTGTGTTTCAACTCTTTGTTACACGTTCATATTCATTTCCTGGAAAGAAAATTGTGTATTTTAAGAGTTTTAACACATTTTGACAGTTTCCTGAGAAGTATGTACTAGAAACTTCAGGATATAAACTGTTTCAGTCAAAAAACGCCACGGCAACTCAGAATCAACTGTAAACATAAACAGTATCCTCCTCATTTCAAATCATTATACACAAGTTCTGAGCTCTATAAACAGGAATTCTTAAAGTTCCGGAGAGGTTAATATTATCAGAATTCTCGTCATTTCAAAGTTTCTACCTGTAATCTCGGGAATTGAACTCGGCTTTAAATGTAGTTAGATTCTATTTACTTGTGTTTTAACTGTTTGTTACATGTTCATATTCATTTCCTGGAAAGAAAACTGAGTATTTTAAGAGTTTTAACACATTCTCACAGTTTCCTTAGAATTATATACTAGAACCTTGAGGATATAAACTGTCTCAGTCAAAAAAAGCCATGGCGACTCAGGATCAACTGTAAACATAAACAGTGTTCTCGTCATTTCAAATCATTATACACTAGTTCTTAGCTCTATAAACAGGAATTCTTAAAGTGTGAAATGACATTTTAGTGAAAACGCCACTTAAAATAGCCTGAGTTGTTAATATTATCAGAATTGCCGTCATTTCAGAGCTTTCGACCTGTAATCTCGGTAACTGAACTCGGCCTTAAATGAAGTTAGATTCTATTTACTTGTGTTTCAACTGTTTGTTACACGTTCATATTCATTTCCTGGAAAGAAAATTGTGTATTTTAAGAGTTTTAACACATTTTGACAGTTTCCTGAGAAGTATGTACTAGAACCTTCAGGATATAAACTGTTTCAGTCAAAAAAGGCCACGGCAACTCAGAATCAACTGTAAACATAAACAGTAACCTCCTCATTTCAAATCATTATACACAAGTTCTGAGCTCTATAAACAGGAATTCTTAAAGTTTGAAACGACATTTTAGTTAAAACGCCACTTAAAAGTGCCTGAGTTGTTAATATTATCAGAATTGCCGTCATTTCAGAGCTTTCCACCTCTCATCTCGGTAACTGAA
The DNA here is from genome assembly GCF_963259705.1 of Myotis daubentonii. Taxonomy (NCBI): domain Eukaryota; kingdom Metazoa; phylum Chordata; class Mammalia; order Chiroptera; family Vespertilionidae; genus Myotis; species Myotis daubentonii. The sequence goes on from NC_081844.1 coordinate 9,712,894, forward strand.
CTGGGCCTTAAATGTAGTTAGATTCTATTTACTTGTGTTTCAACTGTTTGTTACACGTTCATATTCATTTCCTGGAAAGAGAATTGTGTATTTTTAGAGTTTTAACACATTTTGACAGTTTCCTGAGAAGTATGTACTAGAACCTTCAGGATATAAACTGTTTCAGTCAAAAAAGGCCACGGCAACTCAGAATCAACTGTAAACATAAACAGTATCCTCCTCATTTCAAATCATTATACACAAGTTCTGAGCTCTATAAACAGGAATTCTTAAAGTTCCGGAGAGGTTAATATTATCAGAATTCTCGTCATTTCAAAGTTTCTACCTGTAATCTCGGGAATTGCACTCGGCTTTAAATGTAGTTAGATTCTATTTACTTGTTTTTTAACTGTTTGTTACACGTTCATATTCATTTCCTGGAAAGAATACTGTGTATTTTAAGAGTTTTAACACATTCTCACAGTTTCCTTAGAATTATATACTAGAACCTTCAGGATATAAACTGTCTCAGTCAAAAAAAGCCAGGGCGACTCAGGATCAACTGTAAACATAAACAGTGTTCTCGTCATTTCAAATCATTATACACTAGTTCTTAGCTCTATAAACAGGAATTCTTAAAGTTTGAAATGACATTTTAATGAAAACGCCACTTAAAATAGCCTGAGTTGTTAATATTATCAGAATTGCCGTCATTTCAGAGCTTTCGACCTGTAATCTCGGTAACTGAACTCGGCCTTAAATGAAGTTAGATTCTATTTACTTGTGTTTCAACTGTTTGTTACACGTTCATATTCATTTCCTGGAAAGAAAATTGTGTATTTTAAGAGTTTTAACATATTTTGACAGTTTCCTGAGAAGTATATACTAGAACCTTCAGGATATAAACTGTTTCAGTCAAAAAACGCCACGGAAACTCAGGTTCACGTGTAAACATAAACAGTATTCTCCACATTTCAAGTATTTATACGCAAGTTCTGAGCTCTATAAACAGGAATTCTTAAAGTTCCGGAGAGGTTAATATTATCAGAATTCTCGTCATTTCAAAGTTTCTACCTGTAATCTCGGGAATTGAACTCGGCTTTAAATGTACTTAGATTCTATTTACTTGTATTTTAACTGTTTGTTACACGTTCATATTCATTTCCTGGAAAGAAAACTGAGTATTTTAAGAGTTTTAACACATTCTCACAGTTTCCTTAGAATTATATAATAGAACCTTGAGGATATAAACTGTCTCAGTCAAAAAAAGCCGTGGCAACTCAGGATCAACTGTAAACATAAACAGTATTCTCCTCATTTCAAATCATTATACACAAGTACTGAGCTCTATAAACAGGAATTCATAAAGTTTGAAATGACATTTTAGTTAAAACGCCACTTAAAATAGCCTGAGTTGTTAATATTATCAGAATTGCCGACATTTCAGAGTTTTCGATCTGTAATCTTGGTAACTGAACTCGGCCTTAAATGAAGTTAGATTCTATTTACTTGTGTTTCAACTGTTTGTTACACGTTCATATTCATTTCCTGGAAAGAAAATTGTGTATTTTAAGAGTTTTAACACATTTTGACAGTTTCCTGAGAAGTATATACTAGAACCTTCAGGATATAATCTGTTTCAGTCAAAAAACGCCACGGCAACTCAGAATCAACTGTAAACATAAACAGTATTCTCCACATTTCAAATCATTATACACAAGTTCTGAGCTCTATAAACAGGAATTCTTAAAGTTCCGGAGAGGTTAATATTATCAGAATTCTCGTCATTTCAAAGTTCCTACCTGTAATCTCGGGAATTGAACTTGGCTTTAAATGTAGTTAGATTCTATTTACTTGTTTTTTTAACTGTTTGTTACACGTTCATATTCATTTCCTGGAAAGAATACTGTGTATTTTAAGAGTTTTAACACATTCTCACAGTTTCCTTAGAATTATATACTAGAACCTTGAGGATATAAACTGTCTCAGTCAAAAAAAGCCATGGCGACTCAGGATCAACTGTAAACATAAACAGTGTTCTCGTCATTTCAAATCATTATACACTAGTTCTTAGCTCTGTAAACAGGAATTCTTAAAGTTTGAAATGACATTTTAGTGAAAACGCCACTTAAAATAGCCTGAGTTGTTAATATTATCAGAATTGCCGTCATTTCAGAGCTTTCGACCTGTAATCTCGGTAACTGAACTCGGCCTTAAATGAAGTTAGATTCTATTTACTTGTGTTTCAACTGTTTGTTACACGTTCATATTCATTTCCTGGAAAGAAAATTGTGTATTTTAAGAGTTTTAACACATTTTGACAGTTTCCTGAGAAGTATGTACTAGAACCTTCAGGATATAAACTGTTTCAGTCAAAAAAGTCCACGGCAACTCAGAATCAACTGTAAACATAAACAGTAACCTCCTCATTTCAAATCATTATACACAAGTTCTGAGCTCTATAAACAGGAATTCTTAAAGTTTGAAATGACATTTTAGTTAAAACGCCACTTAAAAGAGCCTGAGTTGTTAATATTATCAGAATTGCCGTCATTTCAGAGCTTTCACCTCTCATCTCGGTAACTGAACTGGGCCTTAAATGTAGTTAGATTCTATTTACTTGTGTTTCAACTGTTTGTTACACGTTCATATTCATTTCCTGGAAAGAGAATTGTGTATTTTTAGAGTTTTAACACATTTTGACAGTTTCCTGAGAAGTATGTACTAGAACCTTCAGGATATAAACTGTTTCAGTCAAAAAAGGCCACGGCAACTCAGAATCAACTGTAAACATAAACAGTATCCTCCTCATTTCAAATCATTATACACCAGTTCTGAGCTCTATAAACAGGAATTCTTAAAGTTCCGGAGAGGTTAATATTATCAGAATTCTCGTCATTTCAAAGTTTCTACCTGTAATCTCGGGAATTGAACTCGGCTTTAAATGTAGTTAGATTCTATTTACTTGTTTTTTAACTGTTTGTTACACGTTCATATTCATTTCCTGGAAAGAATACTGTGTATTTTAAGAGTTTTAACACATTCTCACAGTTTCCTTAGAATTATATACTAGAACTTTGAGGATATAAACTGTCTCAGTCAAAAAAAGCCAGGGCGACTCAGGATCAACTGTAAACATAAACAGTGTTCTCGTCATTTCAAATCATTATACACTAGTTCTTAGCTCTATAAACAGGAATTCTTAAAGTTTGAAATGACATTTTAGTGAAAACGCCACTTAAAATAGCCTGAGTTGTTAATATTATCAGAATTGCCGTCATTTCAGAGCTTTCGACCTGTAATCTCGGTAACTGAACTCGGCCTTAAATGAAGTTAGATTCTATTTACTTGTGTTTCAACTGTTTGTTACACGTTCATATTCATTTCCTGGAAAGAAAATTGTGTATTTTAAGAGTTTTAACACATTTTGACAGTTTCCTGAGAAGTATATACTAGAACCTTCAGGATATAAACTGTTTCAGTCAAAAAACGCCACGGCAACTCAGAATCAACTGTAAACATAAACAGTATTCTCCACATTTCAAATCATTATATACAAGTTCTGAGCTCTATAAACAGGAATTCTTAAAGTTCCGGAGATGTTAATATTATCAGAATTCTTGTCATTTCAAAGTTTATACCTGTAATCTCGGGAATTGAACTCGGCTTTAAATGTACTTAGATTCTATTTACTTGTGTTTTAACTGTTTGTTACACGTTCATATTCATTTCCTGGAAAGAAAACTGAGTATTTTAAGAGTTTTAACACATTGTCACAGTTTCCTTAGAATTATATACTAGAACCTTGAGGATATAAACTGTCTCAGTCAAAAAAAGCCGTGGCAACTCAGGATCAACTGTAAACATAAACAGTATTCTCCTCATTTCAAATCATTATACACAAGTACTGAGCTCTATAAACAGGAATTCTTAAAGTCTGAAATGACATTGCAGTTAAAACGCCACTTAAAAGAGCCTGAGTTGTTAATATTATCAGAATTGCCGTCATTTCAGAGCTTTCGACCTGTAATCTCGGTAACTGAACTCGGCCTTAAATGAAGTTAGATTCTATTTACTTGTGTTTCAACTGTTTGTTACACGTTCATATTCATTTCCTGGAAAGAAAATTGTGTATTTTAAGAGTTTTAACATATTTTGACAGTTTCCTGAGAAGTATATACTAGAACCTTCAGGATATAAACTGTTTCAGTCAAAAAACGCCACGGAAACTCAGGTTCACGTGTAAACATAAACAGTATTCTCCACATTTCAAGTATTTATACGCAAGTTCTGAGCTCTATAAACAGGAATTCTTAAAGTTCCGGAGAGGTTAATATTATCAGAATTCTCGTCATTTCAAAGTTTCTACCTGTAATCTCGGGAATTGAACTCGGCTTTAAATGTACTTAGATTCTATTTACTTGTATTTTAACTGTTTGTTACACGTTCATATTCATTTCCTGGAAGAAAACTGAGTATTTTAAGAGTTTTAACACATTCTCACAGTTTCCTTAGAATTATATAATAGAACCTTGAGGATATAAACTGTCTCAGTCAAAAAAAGCCGTGGCAACTCAGGATCAACTGTAAACATAAACAGTATTCTCCTCATTTCAAATCATTATACACAAGTACTGAGCTCTATAAACAGGAATTCATAAAGTTTGAAATGACATTTTAGTTAAAACGCCACTTAAAATAGCCTGAGTTGTTAATATTATCAGAATTGCCGACATTTCAGAGTTTTCGATCTGTAATCTTGGTAACTGAACTCGGCCTTAAATGAAGTTAGATTCTATTTACTTGTGTTTCAACTGTTTGTTACACGTTCATATTCATTTCCTGGAAAGAAAATTGTGTATTTTAAGAGTTTTAACACATTTTGACAGTTTCCTGAGAAGTATATACTAGAACCTTCAGGATATAATCTGTTTCAGTCAAAAAACGCCACGGCAACTCAGAATCAACTGTAAACATAAACAGTATTCTCCACATTTCAAATCATTATACACAAGTTCTGAGCTCTATAAACAGGAATTCTTAAAGTTCCGGAGAGGTTAATATTATCAGAATTCTCGTCATTTCAAAGTTCCTACCTGTAATCTCGGGAATTGAACTTGGCTTTAAATGTAGTTAGATTCTATTTACTTGTTTTTTTAACTGTTTGTTACACGTTCATATTCATTTCCTGGAAAGAATACTGTGTATTTTAAGAGTTTTAACACATTCTCACAGTTTCCTTAGAATTATATACTAGAACCTTGAGGATATAAACTGTCTCAGTCAAAAAAAGCCATGGCGACTCAGGATCAACTGTAAACATAAACAGTGTTCTCGTCATTTCAAATCATTATACAATAGTTCTTAGCTCTGTAAACAGGAATTCTTAAAGTTTGAAATGACATTTTAGTGAAAACGCCACTTAAAATAGCCTGAGTTGTTAATATTATCAGAATTGCCGTCATTTCAGAGCTTTCGACCTGTAATCTCGGTAACTGAACTCGGCCTTAAATGAAGTTAGATTCTATTTACTTGTGTTTCAACTGTTTGTTACACGTTCATATTCATTTCCTGGAAAGAAAATTGTGTATTTTAAGAGTTTTAACACATTTTGACAGTTTCCTGAGAAGTATGTACTAGAACCTTCAGGATATAAACTGTTTCAGTCAAAAAAGTCCACGGCAACTCAGAATCAACTGTAAACATAAACAGTAACCTCCTCATTTCAAATCATTATACACAAGTTCTGAGCTCTATAAACAGGAATTCTTAAAGTTTGAAATGACATTTTAGTTAAAACGCCACTTAAAAGAGCCTGAGTTGTTAATATTATCAGAATTGCCGTCATTTCAGAGCTTTCCACCTCTCATCTCGGTAACTGAACTGGGCCTTAAATGTAGTTAGATTCTATTTACTTGTGTTTCAACTGTTTGTTACACGTTCATATTCATTTCCTGGAAAGAGAATTGTGTATTTTTAGAGTTTTAACACATTTTGACAGTTTCCTGAGAAGTATGTACTAGAACCTTCAGGATATAAACTGTTTCAGTCAAAAAAGGCCACGGCAACTCAGAATCAACTGTAAACATAAACAGTATCCTCCTCATTTCAAATCATTATACACCAGTTCTGAGCTCTATAAACAGGAATTCTTAAAGTTCCGGAGAGGTTAATATTATCAGAATTCTCGTCATTTCAAAGTTTCTACCTGTAATCTCGGGAATTGAACTCGGCTTTAAATGTAGTTAGATTCTATTTACTTGTTTTTTAACTGTTTGTTACACGTTCATATTCATTTCCTGGAAAGAATACTGTGTATTTTAAGAGTTTTAACACATTCTCACAGTTTCCTTAGAATTATATACTAGAACTTTGAGGATATAAACTGTCTCAGTCAAAAAAAGCCAGGGCGACTCAGGATCAACTGTAAACATAAACAGTGTTCTCGTCATTTCAAATCATTATACACTAGTTCTTAGCTCTATAAACAGGAATTCTTAAAGTTTGAAATGACATTTTAGTGAAAACGCCACTTAAAATAGCCTGAGTTGTTAATATTATCAGAATTGCCGTCATTTCAGAGCTTTCGACCTGTAATCTCGGTAACTGAACTCGGCCTTAAATGAAGTTAGATTCTATTTACTTGTGTTTCAACTGTTTGTTACACGTTCATATTCATTTCCTGGAAAGAAAATTGTGTATTTTAAGAGTTTTAACACATTTTGACAGTTTCCTGAGAAGTATATACTAGAACCTTCAGGATATAAACTGTTTCAGTCAAAAAACGCCACGGCAACTCAGAATCAACTGTAAACATAAACAGTATTCTCCACATTTCAAATCATTATACACAAGTTCTGAGCTCTATAAACAGGAATTCTTAAAGTTCCGGAGATGTTAATATTATCAGAATTCTCGTCATTTCAAAGTTTATACCTGTAATCTCGGGAATTGAACTCGGCTTTAAATGTACTTAGATTCTATTTACTTGTGTTTTAACTGTTTGTTACACGTTCATATTCATTTCCTGGAAAGAAAACTGAGTATTTTAAGAGTTTTAACACATTCTCACAGTTTCCTTAGAATTATATACTAGAACCTTGAGGATATAAACTGTCTCAGTCAAAAAAAGCCGTGGCAACTCAGGATCAACTGTAAACATAAACAGTATTCTCCTCATTTCAAATCATTATACACAAGTACTGAGCTCTATAAACAGGAATTCTTAAAGTTTGAAATGACATTGCAGTTAAAACGCCACTTAAAAGAGCCTGAGTTGTTAATATTATCAGAATTGCCGTCATTTCAGAGCTTTCGACCTGTAATCTCGGTAACTGAACTCGGCCTTAAATGAAGTTAGATTCTATTTACTTGTGTTTCAACTGTTTGTTACACGTTCATATTCATTTCCTGGAAAGAAAATTGTGTATTTTAAGAGTTTTAACACATTTTGACAGTTTCCTGAGAAGTATGTACTAGAACCTTCAGGATATAAACTGTTTCAGTCAAAAAACGCCACGGAAACTCAGGTTCACGTGTAAACATAAACAGTATTCTCCACATTTCAAGTATTTATACGCAAGTTCTGAGCTCTATAAACAGGAATTCTTAAAGTTCCGGAGAGGTTAATATTATCAGAATTCTCGTCATTTCAAAGTTTCTACCTGTAATCTCGGGAATTGAACTCGGCTTTAAATGTAGTTAGATTCTATTTACTTGTTTTTTAACTGTTTGTTACACGTTCATATTCATTTCCTGGAAAGAATACTGTGTATTTTAAGAGTTTTAACACATTCTCACAGTTTCCTTAGAATTATATACTAGAACCTTGAGGATATAAACTGTCTCAGTCAAAAAAAGCCAGGGCGACTCAGGATCAACTGTAAACATAAACAGTGTTCTCGTCATTTCAAATCATTATACACTAGTTCTTAGCTCTATAAACAGGAATTCTCAAAGTTTGAAATGACATTTTAGTGAAAACGCCACTTAAAATAGCCTGAGTTGTTAATATTATCAGAATTGCCGTCATTTCAGAGCTTTCGACCTGTAATCTCGGTAACTGAACTCGGCCTTAAATGAAGTTAGATTCTATTTACTTGTGTTTCAACTGTTTGTTACACGTTCATATTCATTTCCTGGAAAGAAAATTGTGTATTTTAAGAGTTTTAACACATTTTGACAGTTTCCTGAGAAGTATGTACTAGAACCTTCAGGATATAAACTGTTTCAGTCAAAAAACGCCACGGAAACTCAGGTTCACGTGTAAACATAAACAGTATTCTCCACATTTCAAGTATTTATACGCAAGTTCTGAGCTCTATAAACAGGAATTCTTAAAGTTCCGGAGAGGTTAATATTATCAGAATTCTCGTCATTTCAAAGTTTCTACCTGTAATCTCGGGAATTGAACTCGGCTTTAAATGTAGTTAGATTCTATTTACTTGTTTTTTAACTGTTTGTTACACGTTCATATTCATTTCCTGGAAAGAATACTGTGTATTTTAAGAGTTTTAACACATTCTCACAGTTTCCTTAGAATTATATACTAGAACCTTGAGGATATAAACTGTCTCAGTCAAAAAAAGCCAGGGCGACTCAGGATCAACTGTAAACATAAACAGTGTTCTCGTCATTTCAAATCATTATACACTAGTTCTTAGCTCTATAAACAGGAATTCTTAAAGTTTGAAATGACATTTTAGTGAAAACGCCACTTAAAATAGCCTGAGTTATTAATATTATCAGAATTGCCATCATTTCAGAGCTTTCGACCTGTAATCTCGGTAACTGAACTCGGCCTTAAATGTAGTTAGATTCTAATTACTTGTGTTTCAACTGTTTGTTACACGTTCATATTCATTTCCGGGAAAGAAAATTGTGTATTTTAAGAGTTTTAAAACATTTTGACAATTTCCTGAGAAGTATATACTAGAACCTTCAGGATATAAACTGTTTCAGTCAAAAAACGCCACGGCAACTCAGAATCAACTGTAAACATAAACAGAATTCTCCACATTTCAAATCATTATACACAAGTTCTGAGCTCTATAAACAGGAATTCTTAAAGTTCCGGAGATGTTAATATTATCAGAATTCTCGTCATTTCAAAGTTTCTACCTGTAATCTCGGGAATTGAACTCGGCTTTAAATGTACTTAGATTCTATTTACTTGTGTTTTAGCTGTTTGTTACACGTTCATATTCATTTCCTGGAAAGAAAACTGAGTATTTTAAGAGTTTTAACACATTCTCACAGTTTCCTTAGAATTATATAATAGAACCTTGAGGATATAAACTGTCTCAGTCAAAAAAAGCCGTGGCAACTCAGGATCAACTGTAAACATAAACAGTATTCTCCTCATTTCAAATCATTATACACAAGTACTGAGCTCTATAAACAGGAATTCGTAAAGTTTGAAATGACATTTTAGTAAAAACGCCACTTAAAATAGCCTGAGTTGTTAATATTATCAGATTTGCCGACATTTCAGAGTTTTCGATCTGTAATCTTGGTAACTGAACTCGGCCTTAAATGAAGTTAGATTCTATTTACTTGTGTTTCAACTGTTTGTTACACGTTCATATTCATTTCCTGGAAAGAAAATTGTGTATTTTAAGAGTTTTAACACATTTTGACAGTTTCCTGAGAAGTATATACTAGAACCTTCAGGATATAATCTGTTTCAGTCAAAAAACGCCACGGCAACTCAGAATCAACTGTAAACATAAACAGTATTCTCCACATTTCAAATCATTATACACAAGTTCTGAGCTCTATAAACAGGAATTCTTAAAGTTCCGGAGAGGTTAATATTATCAGAATTCTCGACATTTCAAAGTTTCTACCTGTAATCTCGTGAATTGAACTCGGCTTTAAATGTAGTTAGATTCTATTTACTTGTTTTTTTAACTGTTTGTTACACGTTCATATTCATTTCCTGGAAAGAATACTGTGTATTTTAAGAGTTTTAACACATTCTCACAGTTTCCTTAGAATTATATACTAGAACCTTGAGGATATAAACTGTCTCAGTCAAAAAAAGCCATGGCGACTCAGGATCAACTGTAAACATAAACAGTGTTCTCGTCATTTCAAATCATTATACACTAGTTCTTAGCTCTATAAACAGGAATTCTTAAAGTTTGAAATGACATTTTAGTGAAAACGCCACTTAAAATAGCCTGAGTTGTTAATATTATCAGAATTGCCGTCATTTCAGAGCTTTCGACCTGTAATCTCGGTAACTGAACTCGGCCTTAAATGAAGTTAGATTCTATTTACTTGTGTTTCAACTGTTTGTTACACGTTCATATTCATTTCCTGGAAAGAAAATTGTGTATTTTAAGAGTTTTAACACATTTTGACAGTTTCCTGAGAAGTATGTACTAGAACCTTCAGGATATAAACTGTTTCAGTCAAAAAAGTCCACGGCAACTCAGAATCAACTGTAAACATAAACAGTAACCTCCTCATTTCAAATCATTATACACAAGTTCTGAGCTCTATAAACAGGAATTCTTAAAGTTTGAAATGACATTTTAGTTAAAACGCCACTTAAAAGAGCCTGAGTTGTTAATATTATCAGAATTGCCGTCATTTCAGAGCTTTCCACCTCTCATCTCGGTAACTGAACTGGGCCTTAAATGTAGTTAGATTCTATTTACTTGTGTTTCAACTGTTTGTTACACGTTCATATTCATTTCCTGGAAAGAGAATTGTGTATTTTTAGAGTTTTAACACATTTTGACAGTTTCCTGAGAAGTATGTACTAGAACCTTCAGGATATAAACTGTTTCAGTCAAAAAAGGCCACGGCAACTCAGAATCAACTGTAAACATAAACAGTATCCTCCTCATTTCAAATCATTATACACCAGTTCTGAGCTCTATAAACAGGAATTCTTAAAGTTCCGGAGAGGTTAATATTATCAGAATTCTCGTCATTTCAAAGTTTATACCTGTAATCTCGGGAATTGAACTCGGCTTTAAATGTACTTAGATTCTATTTACTTGTGTTTTAACTGTTTGTTACACGTTCATATTCATTTCCTGGAAAGAAAACTGAGTATTTTAAGAGTTTTAACACATTCTCACAGTTTCCTTAGAATTATATACTAGAACCTTGAGGATATAAACTGTCTCAGTCAAAAAAAGCCGTGGCAACTCAGGATCAACTGTAAACATAAACAGTATTCTCCTCATTTCAAATCATTATACACAAGTACTGAGCTCTATAAACAGGAATTCTTAAAGTTTGAAATGACATTGCAGTTAAAACGCCACTTAAAAGAGCCTGAGTTGTTAATATTATCAGAATTGCCGTCATTTCAGAGCTTTCGACCTGTAATCTCGGTAACTGAACTCGGCCTTAAATGAAGTTAGATTCTATTTACTTGTGTTTCAACTGTTTGTTACACGTTCATATTCATTTCCTGGAAAGAAAATTGTGTATTTTAAGAGTTTTAACACATTTTGACAGTTTCCTGAGAAGTATGTACTAGAACCTTCAGGATATAAACTGTTTCAGTCAAAAAACGCCACGGAAACTCAGGTTCACGTGTAAACATAAACAGTATTCTCCACATTTCAAGTATTTATACGCAAGTTCTGAGCTCTATAAACAGGAATTCTTAAAGTTCCGGAGAGGTTAATATTATCAGAATTCTCGTCATTTCAAAGTTTCTACCTGTAATCTCGGGAATTGAACTCGGCTTTAAATGTAGTTAGATTCTATTTACTTGTTTTTTAACTGTTTGTTACACGTTCATATTCATTTCCTGGAAAGAATACTGTGTATTTTAAGAGTTTTAACACATTCTCACAGTTTCCTTAGAATTATATACTAGAACCTTGAGGATATAAACTGTCTCAGTCAAAAAAAGCCAGGGCGACTCAGGATCAACTGTAAACATAAACAGTGTTCTCGTCATTTCAAATCATTATACACTAGTTCTTAGCTCTATAAACAGGAATTCTTAAAGTTTGAAATGACATTTTAGTGAAAACGCCACTTAAAATAGCCTGAGTTGTTAATATTATCAGAATTGCCGTCATTTCAGAGCTTTCGACCTGTAATCTCGGTAACTGAACTCGGCCTTAAATGAAGTTAGATTCTATTTACTTGTGTTTCAACTGTTTGTTACACGTTCATATTCATTTCCTGGAAAGAAAATTGTGTATTTTAAGAGTTTTAACACATTTTGACAGTTTCCTGAGAAGTATGTACTAGAACCTTCAGGATATAAACTGTTTCAGTCAAAAAACGCCACGGCAACTCAGAATCAACTGTAAACATAAACAGTATCCTCCTCATTTCAAATCATTATACACAAGTTCTGAGCTCTATAAACAGGAATTCTTAAAGTTCCGGAGAGGTTAATATTATCAGAATTCTCGCCATTTCAAAGTTTCTACCTGTAATCTCGGGAATTGAACTCGGCTTTAAATGTACTTAGATTCTATTTACTTGTGTTTTAACTGTTTGTTACACGTTCATATTCATTTCCTGGAAAGAAAACTGAGTATTTTAAGAGTTTTAACACATTCTCACAGTTTCCTTAGAATTATATACTAGAACCTTCAGGATATAAACTGTCTCAGTCAAAAAAAGCCGTGGCAACTCAGGATCAACTGTAAACATAAACAGTATTCTCCTCATTTTAAATCATTATACACAAGTACTGAGCTCTATAAATAGGAATTCTTAAAGTTTGAAATGACATTTTAGTGAAAACGCCACTTAAAATAGCCTGAGTTGTTAATATTATCAGAATTGCCGTCATTTCAGAGCTTTCCACCACTAATCTCGGTTATTGAACTCGGCGTTAAATGTAGTTAGATTCTATTTACTTGTGTTTCAACTGTTTGTTACACGTTCATATTCATTTCCTGGAAAGAAAATTGTGTATTTTAAGAGTTTTAACACATTTTGACAGTTTCCTGAGAAGTATGTACTAGAACCTTCAGGATATAAACTGTTTCAGTCAAAAAACGCCACGGAAACTCAAGTTCACGTGTAAACATAAACAGTATTCTCCACATTTCAAGTATTTATACGCAAGTTCTGAGCTCTATAAACAGGAATTCTTAAAGTTCCGGAGAGGTTAATATTATCAGAATTCTCGTCATTTCAAAGTTTCTACCTGTAATCTCGGGAATTGAACTCGGCTTTAAATGTAGTTAGATTCTATTTACTTGTTTTTTAACTGTTTGTTACACGTTCATATTCATTTCCTGGAAAGAATACTGTGTATTTTAAGAGTTTTAACACATTCTCACAGTTTCCTTAGAATTATATACTAGAACCTTGAGGATATAAACTGTCTCAGTCAAAAAAAGCCATGGCGACTCAGGATCAACTGTAAACATAAACAGTGTTCTCGTCATTTCAAAACATTATACACTAGTTCTTAGCTCTATAAACAGGAATTCTTAAAGTTTGAAATGACATTTTAGTGAAAACGCCACTTAAAATAGCCTGAGTTGTTAATATTATCAGAATTGCCGTCATTTCAGAGCTTTCGACCTGTAATCTCGGTAACTGAACTCGGCCTTAAATGAAGTTAGATTCTATTTACTTGTGTTTCAACTGTTTGTTACACGTTCATATTCATTTCCTGGAAAGAAAATTGTGTATTTTAAGAGTTTTAACACATTTTGACAGTTTCCTGAGAAGTATGTACTAGAACCTTCAGGATATAAACTGTTTCAGTCAAAAAAGGCCACGGCAACTCAGAATCAACTGTAAACATAAACAGTAACCTCCTCATTTCAAATCATTATACACAAGTTCTGAGCTCTATAAACAGGAATTCTTAAAGTTTGAAATGACATTTTAGTTAAAACGCCACTTAAAAGAGCCTGAGTTGTTAATATTATCAGAATTGCCGTCATTTCAGAGCTTTCCACCTCTCATCTCGGTAACTGAACTGGGCCTTAAATGTAGTTAGATTCTATTTACTTGTGTTTCAACTGTTTGTTACACGTTCATATTCATTTCCTGGAAAGAGAATTGTGTATTTTTAGAGTTTTAACACATTTTGACAGTTTCCTGAGAAGTATATACTAGAACTTTCAGGATATAAACTGTTTCAGTCAAAAAACGCCACGGCAACTCAGGTTCACGTGTAAACATAAACAGTATTCTCCACATTTCAAGTCATTATACACAAGTTCTGAGCTCTATAAACAGGAATTCTTAAAGTTCCGGAGAGGTTAATATTATCAGAATTCTCGTCATTTCAAAGTTTCTACCTGTAATCTCGGGAATTGAACTCGGCTTTAAATGTAGTTTGATTCTATTTACTTGTGTTTTAACTGTTTGTTACACGTTCATGTTCATTTCCTGGAAAGAAAACTGTGTATTTTAAGAGTTTTAACACATTCTCACAGTTTCCTTAGAATTATATACTAGAACCTTCAGGATATAAACTGTCTCAGTCAAAAAAAGCCATGGCGACTCAGGATCAACTGTAAACATAAACAGTGTTCTCGTCATTTCAAATCATTATACACTAGTTCTTAGCTCTATAAACAGGAATTCTTAAAGTTTGAAATGACATTTTAGTGAAAACGCCACTTAAAATAGCCTGAGTTATTAATATTATCAGAATTGCCTTCATTTCAGAGCTTTCGACCTGTAATCTCGGTAACTGAACTCGGCCTTAAATGTAGTTAGATTCTAATTACTTGTGTTTCAACTGTTTGTTACACGTTCATATTCATTTCCGGGAAAGAAAATTGTGTATTTTAAGAGTTTTAACACATTTTGACAGTTTCCTGAGAAGTATGTACTAGAACCTTCAGGATATAAACTGTTTCAGTCAAAAAAGGCCACGGCAACTCAGAATCAACTGTAAACATAAACAGTATTCTCCTCATTTCAAATCATTATACACAAGTTCTGAGCTCTATAAACAGGAATTCTTAAAGTTTGAAATGACATTTTAGTTAAAACGCCACTTAAAAGAGCCTGAGTTGTTAATATTATCAGAATTGCCGTCATTTCAGAGCTTTCCACCTCTCATCTCGGTAACTGAACTGGGCCTTAAATGTAGTTAGATTCTATTTACTTGTGTTTCAACTGTTTGTTACACGTTCATATTCATTTCCTGGAAAGAGAATTGTGTATTTTTAGAGTTTTAACACATTTTGACAGTTTCCTGAGAAGTATATACTAGAACTTTCAGGATATAAACTGTTTCAGTCAAAAAACGCCACGGCAACTCAGGTTCACGTGTAAACATAAACAGTATTCTCCACATTTCAAGTCATTATACACAAGTTCTGAGCTCTATAAACAGGAATTCTTAAAGTTCCGGAGAGGTTAATATTATCAGAATTCTCGTCATTTCAAAGTTTCTACCTGTAATCTCGGGAATTGAACTCGGCTTTAAATGTAGTTTGATTCTATTTACTTGTGTTTTAACTGTTTGTTACACGTTCATGTTCATTTCCTGGAAAGAAAACTGTGTATTTTAAGAGTTTTAACACATTCTCACAGTTTCCTTAGAATTATATACTAGAACCTTGAGGATATAAACTGTCTCAGTCAAAAAAAGCCATGGCGACTCAGGATCAACTGTAAACATAAACAGTGTTCTCGTCATTTCAAATCATTATACACTAGTTCTTAGCTCTATAAACAGGAATTCTTAAAGTTTGAAATGACATTTTAGTGAAAACGCCACTTAAAATAGCCTGAGTTATTAATATTATCAGAATTGCCGTCATTTCAGAGCTTTCGACCTGTAATCTCGGTAACTGAACTCAGCCTTAAATGTAGTTAGATTCTAATTACTTGTGTTTCAACTGTTTGTTACACGTTCATATTCATTTCCTGGAAAGAAAATTGTGTATTTTAAGAGTTTTAACACATTTTGACAGTTTCCTGAGAAGTATATACTAGAACCTTCAGGATATAAACTGTTTCAGTCAAAAAACGCCACGGTAACTCAGAATCAACTGTAAACATAAACAGTATTCTCCACATTTCAAATCATTATACACAAGTTCTGAGCTCTATAAACAGGAATTCTTAAAGTTCCGGAGATGTTAATATTATCAGAATTCTCGTCATTTCAAAGTTTCTACCTGTAATCTCGGGAATTGAACTCGGCTTTAAATGTACTTAGATTCTATTTACTTGTGTTTTAACTGTTTGTTACACGTTCATATTCATTTCCTGGAAAGAAAAGTGAGTATTTTAAGAGTTTTAACACATTCTCACAGTTTCCTTAGAATTATATAATAGAACCTTGAGGATATAAACTGTCTCAGTCAAAAAAAGCCGTGGCAACTCAGGATCAACTGTAAACATAAACAGTATTCTCCTCACTTCAAATCATTATACACAAGTACTGAGCTCTATAAACAGGAATTCGTAAAGTTTGAAATGACATTTTAGTTAAAACGCCACTAAAAATAGCCTGAGTTGTTAATATTATCAGAATTGCCGACATTTCAGAGTTTTCGATCTGTAATCTTGGTAACTGAACTCGGCCTTAAATGAAGTTAGATTCTATTTACTTGTGTTTCAACTGTTTGTTACACGTTCATATTCATTTCCTGGAAAGAAAATTGTGTATTTTAAGAGTTTTAACACATTTTGACAGTTTCCTGAGAAGTATATACTAGAACCTTCAGGATATAAACTGTTTCAGTCAAAAAACGCCACGGCAACTCAGAATCAACTGTAAACATAAACAGTATTCTCCACATTTCAAATCATTATACACAAGTTCTGAGCTCTATAAACAGGAATTCTTAAAGTTCCGGAGAGGTTAATATTATCAGAATTCTCGTCATTTCAAAGTTCCTACCTGTAATCTCGGGAATTGAACTCGGCTTTAAATGTAGTTAGATTCTATTTACTTGTTTTTTAACTGTTTGTTACACGTTCATATTCATTTCCTGGAAAGAATACTGTGTATTTTAAGAGTTTTAACACATTCTCACAGTTTCCTTAGAATTATATACTAGAACCTTGAGGATATAAACTGTCTCAGTCATAAAAAGCCATGGTGACTCAGGATCAACTGTAAACATAAACAGTGTTCTCGTCATTTCAAATCATTATACACTAGTTCTTAGCTCTATAAACAGGAATTCTTAAAGTTTGAAATGACATTTTAGTGAAAACGCCACTTAAAATAGCCTGAGTTGTTAATATTATCAGAATTGCCGTCATTTCAGAGCTTTCCACCACTAATCTCGGTTATTGAACTCGGCGTTAAATGTAGTTAGATTCTATTTACTTGTGTTTCAACTGTTTGTTACACGTTCATATTCATTTCCTGGAAAGAAAATTGTGTATTTTAAGAGTTTTAACACATTTTGACATTTTCCTGAGAAGTATGTACTAGAACCTTCAGGATATAAACTGTTTCATTCAAAAAAGGCCACGGCAACTCAGAATCAACTGTAAACATAAACAGTATCCTCCTCATTTCAAATCATTATACACAAGTTCTGAGCTCCATAAACAGGAATTCTTAAAGTTTGAAATGACATTTTAGTGAAAACGCCACTTAAAATAGCCTGAGTTGTTAATATTATCAGAATTGCCGTCATTTCAGAGCTTTCCACCTCTCATCTCGGTAACTGAACTGGGCCTTAAATGTAGTTAGATTCTATTTACTTGTGTTTCAACTGTTTGTTACACGTTCATATTCATTTCCTGGAAAGAAAATTGTGTATTTTAAGAGTTTTAACACATTTTGACAGTTTCCTGAGAAGTATGTACTAGAACCTTCAGGATATAAACTGTTTCAGTCAAAAAAGGCCACGGCAACTCAGAATCAACTGTAAACATAAACAGTATCCTCCTCATTTCAAATCATTATACACAAGTTCTGAGCTCTATAAACAGGAATTCTTAAAGTTTGAAATGACATTTTAGTTAAAACGCCACTTAAAAGAGCCTGAGTTGTTAATATTATCAGAATTGCCGTCATTTCAGAGCTTTCCACCTCTCATCTCGGTAACTGAACTGGGCCTTAAATGTAGTTAGATTCTATTTACTTGTGTTTCAACTGTTTGTTACACGTTCATATTCATTTCCTGGAAAGAAAATTGTGTATTTTAAGAGTTTTAACACATTTTGACAGTTTCCTGAGAAGTATATACTAGAACCTTCAGGATATAAACTGTTTCAGTCAAAAAACGCCACGGCAACTCAGAATCAACTGTAAACATAAACAGTATTCTCCACATTTCAAATCATTATACACAAGTTCTGAGCTCTATAAACAGGAATTCTTAAAGTTCCGGAGATGTTAATATTATCAGAATTCTCGTCATTTCAAAGTTTATACCTGTAATCTCGGGAATTGAACTCGGCTTTAAATGTAGTTAGATTCTATTTACTTGTTTTTTAACTGTTTGTTACACGTTCATATTCATTTCCTGGAAAGAAAACTGAGTATTTTAAGAGTTTTAACACATTCTCACAGTTTCCTTAGAATTATATACTAGAACCTTGAGGATATAAACTGTCTCAGTCAAAAAAAGCCATGGCGACTCAGGATCAACTGTAAACATAAACAGTGTTCTCGTCATTTCAAATCATTATACACTAGTTCTTAGCTCTATAAACAGGAATTCTTAAAGTTTGAAATGACATTTTAGTGAAAATGCCACTTAAAATAGCCTGAGTTGTTAATATTATCAGAATTGCCGTCATTTCAGAGCTTTCGACCTGTAATCTTGGTAACTGAACTCGGCCTTAAATGAAGTTAGATTCTATTTACTTGTGTTTCAACTGTTTGTTACACGTTCATATTCATTTCCTGGAAAGAAAATTGTGTATTTTTAGAGTTTTAACACATTTTGACAGTTTCCTGAGAAGTATATACTAGAACTTTCAGGATATAAACTGTTTCAGTCAAAAAACGCCACGGCAACTCAGGTTCACGTGTAAACATAAACAGTATTCTCCACATTTCAAATCATTATACACAAGTTCTGAGCTCTATAAACAGGAATTCTTAAAGTTCCGGAGAGGTTAATATTATCAGAATTCTCGTCATTTCAAAGTTTCTACCTGTAATCTCAGGAATTGAACTCGGCTTTAAATGTACTTAGATTCTATTTACTTGTGTTTTAACTGTTTGTTACACGTTCATATTCATTTCCTGGAAAGAAAACTGAGTATTTTAAGAGTTTTAACACATTCTCACAGTTTCCTTAGAATTATATACTAGAACCTTCAGGATATAAACTGTCTCAGTCAAAAAAAGCCGTGGCAACTCAGGATCAACTGTAAACATAAACAGTATTCTCCTCATTTTAAATCATTATACACAAGTACTGAGCTCTATAAACAGGAATTCTTAAAGTTTGAAATGACATTTTAGTGAAAACGCCACTTAAAATAGCCTGAGTTGTTAATATTATCAGAATTGCCGTCATTTCAGAGCTTTCCACCACTAATCTCGGTTATTGAACTCGGCGTTAAATGTAGTTAGATTCTATTTACTTGTGTTTCAACTGTTTGTTACACGTTCATATTCATTTCCTGGAAAGAAAATTGTGTATTTTAAGAGTTTTAATACATTTTGACAGTTTCCTGAGAAGTATGTACTAGAACCTTCAGGATATAAACTGTTTCAGTCAAAAAAGGCCACGGCAACTCAGAATCAACTGTAAACGTAAACAGTATCCTCCTCATTTCAAATCATTATACACAAGTTCTGAGCTCTATAAACAGGAATTCTTAAAGTTCCGGAGAGGTTAATATTATCAGAATTCTCGTCATTTCAAAGTTTCTACCTGTAATCTCGGGAATTGAACTCGGCTTTAAATGCAGTTAGATTCTATTTACTTGTTTTTTAACTGTTTGTTACACGTTCATATTCATTTCCTGGAAAGAGTACTGTGTATTTTAAGAGTTTTAACACATTCTCACAGTTTCCTTAGAATTATATACTAGAACCTTGAGGATATAAACTGTCTCAGTCAAAAAAAGCCATGGCGACTCAGGATCAACTGTAAACATAAACAGTGTTCTCGTCATTTCAAATCATTATACACTAGTTCTTAGCTCTATAAACAGGAATTCTTAAAGTTTGAAATGACATTTTAGTGAAAACGCCACTTAAAATAGCCTGAGTTGTTAATATTATCAGAATTGCCGTCATTTCAGAGCTTTCGACCTGTAATCTCGGTAACTGAACTCGGCCTTAAATGAAGTTAGATTCTATTTACTTGTGTTTCAACTGTTTGTTACACGTTCATATTCATTTCCTGGAAAGAAAATTGTGTATTTTAAGAGTTTTAACACATTTTGACAGTTTCCTGAGAAGTATATACTAGAACCTTCAGGATATAAACTGTTTCAGTCAAAAAACGCCACGGCAACTCAGAATCAACTGTAAACATAAACAGTATTCTCCACATTTCAAATCATTATACACAAGTTCTGAGCTCTATAAACAGGAATTCTTAAAGTTCCGGAGATGTTAATATTATCAGAATTCTCGTCATTTCAAAGTTTCTACCTGTAATCTCGGGAATTGAACTCGGCTTTAAATGTACTTAGATTCTATTTACTTGTGTTTTAACTGTTTGTTACACGTTCATATTCATTTCCTGGAAAGAAAACTGAGTATTTTAAGAGTTTTAACACATTCTCACAGTTTCCTTAGAATTATATACTAGAACCTTGAGGATATAAACTGTCTCAGTCAAAAAAAGCCGTGGCAACTCAGGATCAACTGTAAACATAAACAGTATTCTCCTCATTTTAAATCATTATACACAAGTACTGAGCTCTATAAACAGGAATTCTTAAAGTTTGAAATGACATTTTAGTGAAAACGCCACTTAAAATAGCCTGAGTTGTTAATATTATCAGAATTGCCGTCATTTCAGAGCTTTCCACCACTAATCTCGGTTATTGAACTCGGCGTTAAATGTAGTTAGATTCTATTTACTTGTGTTTCAACTGTTTGTTACACGTTCATATTCATTTCCTGGAAAGAAAATTGTGTATTTTAAGAGTTTTAACACATTTTGACAGTTTCCTGAGAAGTATGTACTAGAACCTTCAGGATATAAACTGTTTCAGTCAAAAAAGGCCACGGCAACTCAGAATCAACTGTAAACGTAAACAGTATCCTCCTCATTTCAAATCATTATACACAAGTTCTGAGCTCTATAAACAGGAATTCTTAAAGTTCCGGAGAGTTTAATATTATCAGAATTCTCGTCATTTCAAAGTTTCTACCTGTAATCTCGGGAATTGAACTCGGCTTTAAATGTAGTTAGATTCTATTTACTTGTTTTTTAACTGTTTGTTACACGTTCATATTCATTTCCTGGAAAGAATACTGTGTATTTTAAGAGTTTTAACACATTCTCACAGTTTCCTTAGAATTATATACTAGAACCTTGAGGATATAAACTGTCTCAGTCAAAAAAAGCCATGGCGACTCAGGATCAACTGTAAACATAAACAGTGTTCTCGTCATTTCAAATCATTATACACTAGTTCTTAGCTCTATAAACAGGAATTCTTAAAGTTTGAAATGACATTTTAGTGAAAACGCCACTTAAAATAGCCTGAGTTGTTAATATTATCAGAATTGCCGTCATTTCAGAGCTTTCCACCTCTCATCTCGGTAACTGAACTGGGCCTTAAATGTAGTTAGATTCTATTTACTTGTGTTTCAACTGTTTGTTACACGTTCATATTCATTTCCTGGAAAGAAAATTGTGTATTTTAAGAGTTTTAACACATTTTGACAGTTTCCTGAGAAGTATATACTAGAACCTTCAGGATATAAACTGTTTCAGTCAAAAAAGGCCACGGCAACTCAGAATCAACTGTAAACATAAACAGTATCCTCCTCATTTCAAATCATTATACAGAGGTTCTGATCTCTATAAACAGGAATTCTTAAAGTTCCGGAGAGGTTAATATTATCAGAATTCTCGTCATTTCAAAGTTTCTACCTGTAATCTCGGGAATTGAACTCGGCTTTAAATGTAGTTAGATTCTATTTACTTGTTTTTTAACTGTTTGTTACACGTTCATATTCATTTCCTGGAAAGAATACTGTGTATTTTAAGAGTTTTAACACATTCTCACAGTTTCCTTAGAATTATATACTAGAACCTTGAGGATATAAACTGTCTCAGTCAAAAAAAGCCATGGCGACTCAGGATCAACTGTAAACATAAACAGTGTTCTCGTCATTTCAAATCATTATACACTAGTTCTTAGCTCTAAAAACAGGAATTCTTAAAGTTTGAAATGACATTTTAGTGAAAACGCCACTTAAAATAGCCTGAGTTGTTAATATTATCAGAATTGCCGTCATTTCAGAGCTTTCGACCTGTAATCTCGGTAACTGAACTCAGCCTTAAATGAAGTTAGATTCTATTTACTTGTGTTTCAACTGTTTGTTACACGTTCATATTCATTTCCTGGAAAGAAAATTGTGTATTTTAAGAGTTTTAACACATTTTGACAGTTTCCTGAGAAGTATATACTAGAACCTTCAGGATATAAACTGTTTCAGTCAAAAAACGCCACGGCAACTCAGAATCAACTGTAAACATAAACAGTATTCTCCACATTTCAAATCATTATACACAAGTTCTGAGCTCTATAAACAGGAATTCTTAAAGTTCCGGAGAGGTTAATATTATCAGAATTCTCGTCATTTCAAAGTTTCTACCTGTAATCTCGGGAATTGAACTCGGCTTTAAATGTACTTAGATTCTATTTACTTGTGTTTTAACTGTTTGTTACACGTTCATATTCATTTCCTGGAAAGAAAACTGAGTATTTTAAGAGTTTTAACACATTCTCACAGTTTCCTTAGAATTATATACTAGAACCTTGAGGATATAAACTGTCTCAGTCAAAAAAAGCCGTGGCAACTCAGGATCAACTGTAAACATAAACAGTATTCTCCTCATTTCAAATCATTATACACAAGTACTGAGCTCTATAAACAGGAATTCTTAAAGTTTGAAATGACATTGTAGTTAAAATGCCACTTAAAATAGCCTGAGTTGTTAATATTATCAGAATTGCCGTCATTTCAGAGCTTTCCACCTCTCATCTCGGTAACTGAACTGGGCCTTAAATGTAGTTAGATTCTATTTACTTGTGTTTCAACTGTTTGTTACACGTTCATATTCATTTCCTGGAAAGAGAATTATGTATTTTTAGAGTTTTAACACATTTTGACAGTTTCCTGAGAAGTATATACTAGAACCTTCAGGATATAAACTGTTTCAGTCAAAAAACGCCACGGCAACTCAGGTTCACGTGTAAACATAAACAGTATTCTCCACATTTCAAGTCATTATACACAAGTTCTGAGCTCTATAAACAGGAATTCTTAAAGTTCCGGGGAGGTTAATATTATCAGAATTCTCGTCATTTCAAAGTTTCTACCTGTAATCTCGGGAATTGAACTCGGCTTTAAATGTAGTTAGATTCTATTTACTTGTTTTTTAACTGTTTGTTACACGTTCATATTCATTTCCTGGAAAGAATACTGTGTATTTTAAGAGTTTTAACACATTCTCACAGTTTCCTTAGAATTATATACTAGAACCTTGAGGATATAAACTGTCTCAGTCAAAAAAAGCCACGGCGACTCAGGATCAACTGTAAACATAAACAGTATTCTCCTCATTTCAAATCATTATACACTAGTTCTTAGCTCTATAAACAGGAATTCTTAAAGTTTGAAATGACATTTTAGTGAAAACGCCACTTAAAATAGCCTGAGTTGTTAATATTATCAGAATTGCCGTCATTTCAGAGCTTTCGACCTGTAATCTCGGTAACTGAACTCGGCCTCAAATGAAGTTAGATTCTATTTACTTGTGTTTCAACTGTTTGTTACACGTTCATATTCATTTCCTGGAAAGAAAATTGTGTATTTTAAGAGTTTTAACACATTTTGACAGTTTCCTGAGAAGTATATACTAGAACCTTCAGGATATAAACTGTTTCAGTCAAAAAACGCCACGGCAACTCAGAATCAACTGTAAACATAAACAGTGTTCTCGTCATTTCAAATCATTATACACTAGTTCTGAGCTCTATAAACAGGAATTCTTAAAGTTTGAAATGATATTTTAGTGAAAACGCCACTTAAAATAGCCCGAGTTTTTAATATTATCAGAATTGCCGTCATTTCAGAGCTTTCAACCTCTAATCTCGGTAACTGATCTCGGCGTTAAATGTAGTTAGATTCTATTTACTTGTGTTTCAACTGTTTGTTACACGTTCATATTCATTTCCTGGAAAGAATACTGTGTATTTTAAGAGTTTTAACACATTCTCACAGTTTCCTTAGAATTATATACTAGAACCTTGAGGATATAAACTGTCTAAGTCAAAAAAAGCCACGGCGACTCAGGATCAACTGTAAACATAAACAGTATTCTCCTCATTTCAAATCATTATACACTAGTTCTTAGCTCTATAAACAGGAATTCTTAAAGTTTGAAATGACATTTTAGTGAAAACGCCACTTAAAATAGCCTGAGTTGTTAATATTATCAGAATTGCCGTCATTTCAGAGCTTTCCACCACTAATCTCGGTTATTGAACTCGGCGTTAAATGTAGTTAGATTCTATTTACTTGTGTTTTAACTGTTTGTTACACGTTCATATTCATTTCCTGGAAAGAAAATTGTGTATTTTAAGAGTTTTAACACATTTTGACAGTTTCCTGAGAAGTATATACTAGAACCTTCAGGATATAAACTGTTTCAGTCAAAAAACGCCACGGCAACTCAGAATCAACTGTAAACATAAACAGTATTCTCCACATTTCAAATCATTATACACAAGTTCTGAGCTCTATAAACAGGAATTCTTAAAGTCCCGGAGATGTTAATATTATCAGAATTCTCGTCATTTCAAAGTTTCTACCTGTAATCTCGGGAATTGAACTCGGCTTTAAATGTACTTAGATTCTATTTACTTGTGTTTTAACTGTTTGTTACACGTTCATATTCATTTCCTGGAAAGAAAACTGAGTATTTTAAGAGTTTTAACACATTCTCACAGTTTCCTAAGAATTATATACTAGAACCTTGAGGATATAAACTGTCTCAGTCAAAAAAAGCCGTGGCAACTCAGGATCAACTGTAAACATAAACAGTATTCTCCTCATTTTAAATCATTATACACAAGTACTGAGCTCTATAAACAGGAATTCTTAAAGTTTGAAATGACATTTTAGTGAAAACGCCACTTAAAAGAACCTGAGTTGTTAATATTATCAGAATTGCCGTCATTTCAGAGCTTTCCACCTCTCATCTAGGTAACTGAACTGGGCCTTAAATGTAGTTAGATTCTATTTACTTGTGTTTCAACTGTTTGTTACACGTTCATATTCATTTCCTGGAAAGAGAATTGTGTATTTTTAGAGTTTTAACACATTTTGACAGTTTCCTGAGAAGTATATACTAGAACTTTCAGGATATAAACTGTTTCAGTCAAAAAACGCCACGGCAACTCAGGTTCACGTGTAAACATAAACAGTATTCTCCACATTTCAAGTCATTATACACAAGTTCTGAGCTCTATAAACAGGAATTCTTAAAGTTCCGGAGAGGTTAATATTATCAGAATTCTCGTCATTTCAAAGTTTCTACCTGTAATCTCGGGAATTGAACTCGGCTTTAAATGTAGTTTGATTCTATTTACTTGTGTTTTAACTGTTTGTTACACGTTCATGTTCATTTCCTGGAAAGAAAACTGTGTATTTTAAGAGTTTTAACACATTCTCACAGTTTCCTTAGAATTATATACTAGAACCTTCAGGATATAAACTGTCTCAGTCAAAAAAGCCATGGAAACTCAGGATCAACTGTAAACATAAACAGTGTTCTCGTCATTTCAAATCATTATACACTAGTTCTTAGCTCTATAAACAGGAATTCTTAAAGTTTGAAATGACATTTTAGTGAAAACGCCACTTAAAATAGCCTGAGTTATTAATATTATCAGAATTGCCGTCATTTCAGAGCTTTCGACCTGTAATCTCGGTAACTGAACTCGGCCTTAAATGTAGTTAGATTCTAAATACTTGTGTTTCAACTGTTTGTTACACGTTCATATTCATTTCCGGGAAAGAAAATTGTGTATTTTAAGAGTTTTAACACATTTTGACAGTTTCCTGAGAAGTATATACTAGAACCTTCAGGATATAAACTGTTTCAGTCAAAAAACGCCACGGTAACTCAGAATCAACTGTAAACATAAACAGTATTCTCCACATTTCAAATCATTATACACAAGTTCTGAGCTCTATAAACAGGAATTCTTAAAGTTCCGGAGATGTTAATATTATCAGAATTCTCGTCATTTCAAAGTTTCTACCTGTAATCTCGGGAATTGAACTCGGCTTTAAATGTACTTAGATTCTATTTACTTGTGTTTTAACTGTTTGTTACACGTTCATATTCATTTCCTGGAAAGAAAACTGAGTATTTTAAGAGTTTTAACACATTCTCACAGTTTCCTTAGAATTATATAATAGAACCTTGAGGATATAAACTGTCTCAGTCAAAAAAAGCCGTGGCAACTCAGGATCAACTGTAAACATAAACAGTATTCTCCTCATTTCAAATCATTATACACAAGTACTGAGCTCTATAAACAGGAATTCGTAAAGTTTGAAATGACATTTTAGTTAAAACGCCACTAAAAATAGCCTGAGTTGTTAATATTATCAGAATTGCCGTCATTTCAGAGCTTTCGACCTGTAATCTCGGTAACTGAACTCGGCCTTAAATGTAGTTAGATTCTAAATACTTGTGTTTCAACTGTTTGTTACACGTTCATATTCATTTCCGGGAAAGAAAATTGTGTATTTTAAGAGTTTTAACACATTTTGACAGTTTCCTGAGAAGTATATACTAGAACCTTCAGGATATAAACTGTTTCAGTCAAAAAAAGCCACGGTAACTCAGAATCAACTGTAAACATAAACAGTATTCTCCACATTTCAAATCATTATACACAAGTTCTGAGCTCTATAAACAGGAATTCTTAAAGTTCCGGAGATGTTAATATTATCAGAATTCTCGTCATTTCAAAGTTTCTACCTGTAATCTCGGGAATTGAACTCGGCTTTAAATGTACTTAGATTCTATTTACTTGTGTTTTAACTGTTTGTTACACGTTCATATTCATTTCCTGGAAAGAAAACTGAGTATTTTAAGAGTTTTAACACATTCTCACAGTTTCCTTAGAATTATATAATAGAACCTTGAGGATATAAACTGTCTCAGTCAAAAAAAGCCGTGGCAACTCAGGATCAACTGTAAACATAAACAGTATTCTCCTCATTTCAAATCATTATACACAAGTACTGAGCTCTATAAACAGGAATTCGTAAAGTTTGAAATGACATTTTAGTGAAAACGCCACTTAAAATAGCCTGAGTTGTTAATATTATCAGAATTGCCGTCATTTCAGAGCTTTCGACCTGTAATCTCGGTAACTGAACTCGGCCTCAAATGAAGTTAGATTCTATTTACTTGTGTTTCAACTGTTTGTTACACGTTCATATTCATTTCCTGGAAAGAAAATTGTGTATTTTAAGAGTTTTAACACATTTTGACAGTTTCCTGAGAAGTATATACTAGAACCTTCAGGATATAAACTGTTTCAGTCAAAAAACGCCACGGCAACTCAGAATCAACTGTAAACATAAACAGTATTCTCCACATTTCAAATCATTATACACAAGTTCTGAGCTCTATAAACAGGAATTCTTAAAGTTCCGGAGATGTTAATATTATCAGAATTCTCGTCATTTCAAAGTTTCTACCTGTAATCTCGGGAAATAACTCGGCTTTAAATGTACTTAGATTCTATTTACTTGTGTTTTAACTGTTTGTTACACGTTCATATTCATTTCCTGGAAAGAAAACTGAGTATTTTAAGAGTTTTAACACATTCTCACAGTTTCCTTAGAATTATATACTAGAACCTTGAGGATAAAAACTGTCTCAGTCAAAAAAAGCCGTGACAACTCAGGATCAACTGTAAACATAAACAGTGTTCTCGTCATTTCAAATCATTATACACTAGTTCTGAGCTCTATAAACAGGAATTCTTAAAGTTTGAAATGATATTTTAGTGAAAACGCCACTTAAAATAGCCCGAGTTTTTAATATTATCAGAATTGCCGTCATTTCAGAGCTTTCAACCTCTAATCTCGGTAACTGATCTCGGCGTTAAATGTAGTTAGATTCTATTTACTTGTGTTTCAACTGTTTGTTACACGTTCATATTCATTTCCTGGAAAGAATACTGTGTATTTTAAGAGTTTTAACACATTCTCACAGTTTCCTTAGAATTATATACTAGAACCTTGAGGATATAAACTGTCTAAGTCAAAAAAAGCCACGGCGACTCAGGATCAACTGTAAACATAAACAGTATTCTCCTCATTTCAAATCATTATACACTAGTTCTTAGCTCTATAAACAGGAATTCTTAAAGTTTGAAATGACATTTTAGTGAAAACGCCACTTAAAATAGCCTGAGTTGTTAATATTATCAGAATTGCCGTCATTTCAGAGCTTTCCACCACTAATCTCGGTTATTGAACTCGGCGTTAAATGTAGTTAGATTCTATTTACTTGTGTTTTAACTGTTTGTTACACGTTCATATTCATTTCCTGGAAAGAAAATTGTGTATTTTAAGAGTTTTAACACATTTTGACAGTTTCCTGAGAAGTATATACTAGAACCTTCAGGATATAAACTGTTTCAGTCAAAAAACGCCACGGCAACTCAGAATCAACTGTAAACATAAACAGTATTCTCCACATTTCAAATCATTATACACAAGTTCTGAGCTCTATATACAGGAATTCTTAAAGTTCCGGAGATGTTAATATTATCAGAATTCTCGTCATTTCAAAGTTTCTACCTGTAATCTCGGGAATTGAACTCGGCTTTAAATGTACTTAGATTCTATTTACTTGTGTTTTAACTGTTTGTTACACGTTCATATTCATTTCCTGGAAAGAAAACTGAGTATTTTAAGAGTTTTAACACATTCTCACAGTTTCCTTAGAATTATATACTAGAACCTTGAGGATATAAACTGTCTCAGTCAAAAAAAGCCGTGGCAACTCAGGATCAACTGTAAACATAAACAGTATTCTCCTCATTTTAAATCATTATACACAAGTACTGAGCTCTATAAACAGGAATTCTTAAAGTTTGAAATGACATTTTAGTGAAAACGCCACTTAAAAGAACCTGAGTTGTTAATATTATCAGAATTGCCGTCATTTCAGAGCTTTCCACCTCTCATCTCGGTAACTGAACTGGGCCTTAAATGTAGTTAGATTCTATTTACTTGTGTTTCAACTGTTTGTTACACGTTCATATTCATTTCCTGGAAAGAGAATTGTGTATTTTTAGAGTTTTAACACATTTTGACAGTTTCCTGAGAAGTATATACTAGAACTTTCAGGATATAAACTGTTTCAGTCAAAAAACGCCACGGCAACTCAGGTTCACGTGTAAACATAAACAGTATTCTCCACATTTCAAGTCATTATACACAAGTTCTGAGCTCTATAAACAGGAATTCTTAAAGTTCCGGAGAGGTTAATATTATCAGAATTCTCGTCATTTCAAAGTTTCTACCTGTAATCTCGGGAATTGAACTCGGCTTTAAATGTAGTTTGATTCTATTTACTTGTGTTTTAACTGTTTGTTACACGTTCATGTTCATTTCCTGGAAAGAAAACTGTGTATTTTAAGAGTTTTAACACATTCTCACAGTTTCCTTAGAATTATATACTAGAACCTTCAGGATATAAACTGTCTCAGTCAAAAAAGCCATGGAAACTCAGGATCAACTGTAAACATAAACAGTGTTCTCGTCATTTCAAATCATTATACACTAGTTCTTAGCTCTATAAACAGGAATTCTTAAAGTTTGAAATGACATTTTAGTGAAAACGCCACTTAAAATAGCCTGAGTTATTAATATTATCAGAATTGCCGTCATTTCAGAGCTTTCGACCTGTAATCTCGGTAACTGAACTCGGCCTTAAATGTAGTTAGATTCTAAATACTTGTGTTTCAACTGTTTGTTACACGTTCATATTCATTTCCGGGAAAGAAAATTGTGTATTTTAAGAGTTTTAACACATTTTGACAGTTTCCTGAGAAGTATATACTAGAACCTTCAGGATATAAACTGTTTCAGACAAAAAACGCCACGGTAACTCAGAATCAACTGTAAACATAAACAGTATTCTCCACATTTCAAATCATTATACACAAGTTCTGAGCTCTATAAACAGGAATTCTTAAAGTTCCGGAGATGTTAATATTATCAGAATTCTCGTCATTTCAAAGTTTCTACCTGTAATCTCGGGAATTGAACTCGGCTTTAAATGTACTTAGATTCTATTTACTTGTGTTTTAACTGTTTGTTACACGTTCATATTCATTTCCTGGAAAGAAAACTGAGTATTTTAAGAGTTTTAACACATTCTCACAGTTTCCTTAGAATTATATAATAGAACCTTGAGGATATAAACTGTCTCAGTCAAAAAAAGCCGTGGCAACTCAGGATCAACTGTAAACATAAACAGTATTCTCCTCATTTCAAATCATTATACACAAGTACTGAGCTCTATAAACAGGAATTCGTAAAGTTTGAAATGACATTTTAGTTAAAACGCCACTAAAAATAGCCTGAGTTGTTAATATTATCAGAATTGCCGTCATTTCAGAGCTTTCGACCTGTAATCTCGGTAACTGAACTCGGCCTTAAATGTAGTTAGATTCTAAATACTTGTGTTTCAACTGTTTGTTACACGTTCATATTCATTTCCGGGAAAGAAAATTGTGTATTTTAAGAGTTTTAACACATTTTGACAGTTTCCTGAGAAGTATATACTAGAACCTTCAGGATATAAACTGTTTCAGTCAAAAAACGCCACGGTAACTCAGAATCAACTGTAAACATAAACAGTATTCTCCACATTTCAAATCATTATACACAAGTTCTGAGCTCTATAAACAGGAATTCTTAAAGTTCCGGAGATGTTAATATTATCAGAATTCTCGTCATTTCAAAGTTTCTACCTGTAATCTCGGGAATTGAACTCGGCTTTAAATGTACTTAGATTCTATTTACTTGTGTTTTAACTGTTTGTTACACGTTCATATTCATTTCCTGGAAAGAAAACTGAGTATTTTAAGAGTTTTAACACATTCTCACAGTTTCCTTAGAATTATATAATAGAACCTTGAGGATATAAACTGTCTCAGTCAAAAAAAGCCGTGGCAACTCAGGATCAACTGTAAACATAAACAGTATTCTCCTCATTTCAAATCATTATACACAAGTACTGAGCTCTATAAACAGGAATTCGTAAAGTTTGAAATGACATTTTAGTGAAAACGCCACTTAAAATAGCCTGAGTTGTTAATATTATCAGAATTGCCGTCATTTCAGAGCTTTCGACCTGTAATCTCGGTAACTGAACTCGGCCTCAAATGAAGTTAGATTCTATTTACTTGTGTTTCAACTGTTTGTTACACGTTCATATTCATTTCCTGGAAAGAAAATTGTGTATTTTAAGAGTTTTAACACATTTTGACAGTTTCCTGAGAAGTATATACTAGAACCTTCAGGATATAAACTGTTTCAGTCAAAAAACGCCACGGCAACTCAGAATCAACTGTAAACATAAACAGTATTCTCCACATTTCAAATCATTATACACAAGTTCTGAGCTCTATAAACAGGAATTCTTAAAGTTCCGGAGATGTTAATATTATCAGAATTCTCGTCATTTCAAAGTTTCTACCTGTAATCTCGGGAATTAAACTCGGCTTTAAATGTACTTAGATTCTATTTACTTGTGTTTTAACTGTTTGTTACACGTTCATATTCATTTCCTGGAAAGAAAACTGAGTATTTTAAGAGTTTTAACACATTCTCACAGTTTCCTTAGAATTATATACTAGAACCTTGAGGATAAAAACTGTCTCAGTCAAAAAAAGCCGTGACAACTCAGGATCAACTGTAAACATAAACAGTGTTCTCGTCATTTCAAATCATTATACACTAGTTCTGAGCTCTATAAACAGGAATTCTTAAAGTTTGAAATGATATTTTAGTGAAAACGCCACTTAAAATAGCCCGAGTTTTTAATATTATCAGAATTGCCGTCATTTCAGAGCTTTCAACCTCTAATCTCGGTAACTGATCTCGGCGTTAAATGTAGTTAGATTCTATTTACTTGTGTTTCAACTGTTTGTTACACGTTCATATTCATTTCCTGGAAAGAATACTGTGTATTTTAAGAGTTTTAACACATTCTCACAGTTTCCTTAGAATTATATACTAGAACCTTGAGGATATAAACTGTCTAAGTCAAAAAAAGCCACGGCGACTCAGGATCAACTGTAAACATAAACAGTATTCTCCTCATTTCAAATCATTATACACTAGTTCTTAGCTCTATAAACAGGAATTCTTAAAGTTTGAAATGACATTTTAGTGAAAACGCCACTTAAAATAGCCTGAGTTGTTAATATTATCAGAATTGCCGTCATTTCAGAGCTTTCCACCACTAATCTCGGTTATTGAACTCGGCGTTAAATGTAGTTAGATTCTATTTACTTGTGTTTTAACTGTTTGTTACACGTTCATATTCATTTCCTGGAAAGAAAATTGTGTATTTTAAGAGTTTTAACACATTTTGACAGTTTCCTGAGAAGTATATACTAGAACCTTCAGGATATAAACTGTTTCAGTCAAAAAACGCCACGGCAACTCAGAATCAACTGTAAACATAAACAGTATTCTCCACATTTCAAATCATTATACACAAGTTCTGAGCTCTATAAACAGGAATTCTTAAAGTTCCGGAGATGTTAATATTATCAGAATTCTCGTCATTTCAAAGTTTCTACCTGTAATCTCGGGAATTGAACTCGGCTTTAAATGTACTTAGATTCTATTTACTTGTGTTTTAACTGTTTGTTACACGTTCATATTCATTTCCTGGAAAGAAAACTGAGTATTTTAAGAGTTTTAACACATTCTCACAGTTTCCTTAGAATTATATACTAGAACCTTGAGGATATAAACTGTCTCAGTCAAAAAAAGCCGTGGCAACTCAGGATCAACTGTAAACATAAACAGTATTCTCCTCATTTTAAATCATTATACACAAGTACTGAGCTCTATAAACAGGAATTCTTAAAGTTTGAAATGACATTTTAGTGAAAACGCCACTTAAAAGAACCTGAGTTGTTAATATTATCAGAATTGCCGTCATTTCAGAGCTTTCCACCTCTCATCTCGGTAACTGAACTGGGCCTTAAATGTAGTTAGATTCTATTTACTTGTGTTTCAACTGTTTGTTACACGTTCATATTCATTTCCTGGAAAGAGAATTGTGTATTTTTAGAGTTTTAACACATTTTGACAGTTTCCTGAGAAGTATATACTAGAACTTTCAGGATATAAACTGTTTCAGTCAAAAAACGCCACGGCAACTCAGGTTCACGTGTAAACATAAACAGTATTCTCCACATTTCAAGTCATTATACACAAGTTCTGAGCTCTATAAACAGGAATTCTTAAAGTTCCGGAGAGGTTAATATTATCAGAATTCTCGTCATTTCAAAGTTTCTACCTGTAATCTCGGGAATTGAACTCGGCTTTAAATGTAGTTTGATTCTATTTACTTGTGTTTTAACTGTTTGTTACACGTTCATGTTCATTTCCTGGAAAGAAAACTGTGTATTTTAAGAGTTTTAACACATTCTCACAGTTTCCTTAGAATTATATACTAGAACCTTCAGGATATAAACTGTCTCAGAGAAAAAAAGCCATGGAAACTCAGGATCAACTGTAAACATAAACAGTGTTCTCGTCATTTCAAATCATTATACACTAGTTCTTAGCTCTATAAACAGGAATTCTTAAAGTTTGAAATGACATTTTAGTGAAAACGCCACTTAAAATAGCCTGAGTTATTAATATTATCAGAATTGCCGTCATTTCAGAGCTTTCGACCTGTAATCTCGGTAACTGAACTCGGCCTTAAATGTAGTTAGATTCTAAATACTTGTGTTTCAACTGTTTGTTACACGTTCATATTCATTTCCGGGAAAGAAAATTGTGTATTTTAAGAGTTTTAACACATTTTGACAGTTTCCTGAGAAGTATATACTAGAACCTTCAGGATATAAACTGTTTCAGTCAAAAAACGCCACGGTAACTCAGAATCAACTGTAAACATAAACAGTATTCTCCACATTTCAAATCATTATACACAAGTTCTGAGCTCTATAAACAGGAATTCTTAAAGTTCCGGAGATGTTAATATTATCAGAATTCTCGTCATTTCAAAGTTTCTACCTGTAATCTCGGGAATTGAACTCGGCTTTAAATGTACTTAGATTCTATTTACTTGTGTTTTAACTGTTTGTTACACGTTCATATTCATTTCCTGGAAAGAAAACTGAGTATTTTAAGAGTTTTAACACATTCTCACAGTTTCCTTAGAATTATATAATAGAACCTTGAGGATATAAACTGTCTCAGTCAAAAAAAGCCGTGGCAACTCAGGATCAACTGTAAACATAAACAGTATTCTCCTCATTTCAAATCATTATACACAAGTACTGAGCTCTATAAACAGGAATTCGTAAAGTTTGAAATGACATTTTAGTTAAAACGCCACTAAAAATAGCCTGAGTTGTTAATATTATCAGAATTGCCGACATTTCAGAGTTTTCGATCTGTAATCTTGGTAACTGAACTCGGCCTTAAATGAAGTTAGATTCTATTTACTTGTGTTTCAACTGTTTGTTACACGTTCATATTCATTTCCTGGAAAGAAAATTGTGTATTTTAAGAGTTTTAACGCATTTTGACAGTTTCCTGAGAAGTATATACTAGAACCTTCAGGATATAAACTGTTTCAGTCAAAAAACGCCACGGCAACTCAGAATCAACTGTAAACATAAACAGTATTCTCCACATTTCAAATCATTATACACAAGTTCTGAGCTCTATAAACAGGAATTCTTAAAGTTCCGGAGAGGTTAATATTATCAGAATTCTCGTCATTTCAAAGTTCCTACCTGTAATCTCGGGAATTGAACTCGGCTTTAAATGTAGTTAGATTCTATTTACTTGTTTTTTAACTGTTTGTTACACGTTCATATTCATTTCCTGGAAAGAATACTGTGTATTTTAAGAGTTTTAACACATTCTCACAGTTTCCTTAGAATTATATACTAGAACCTTGAGGATATAAACTGTCTCAGTCATAAAAAGCCATGGTGACTCAGGATCAACTGTAAACATAAACAGTGTTCTCGTCATTTCAAATCATTATACACTAGTTCTGAGCTCTATAAACAGGAATTCTTAAAGTTTGAAATGACATTTTAGTGAAAACGCCACTTAAAATAGCCTGAGTTGTTAATATTATCAGAATTGCCGTCATTTCAGAGCTTTCCACCACTAATCTCGGTTATTGAACTCGGCGTTAAATGTAGTTAGATTCTATTTACTTGTGTTTCAACTGTTTGTTACACGTTCATATTCATTTCCTGGAAAGAAAATTGTGTATTTTAAGAGTTTTAACACATTTTGACAGTTTCCTGAGAAGTATGTACTAGAACCTTCAGGATATAAACTGTTTCAGTCAAAAAAGGCCACGGCAACTCAGAATCAACTGTAAACATAAACAGTATCCTCCTCATTTCAAATCATTATACACAAGTTCTGAGCTCTATAAACAGGAATTCTTAAAGTTTGAAATGACATTTTAGTTAAAACGCCACTTAAAAGAGCCTGAGTTGTTAATATTATCAGAATTGCCGTCATTTCAGAGCTTTCCACCTCTCATCTCGGTAACTGAACTGGGCCTTAAATGTAGTTAGATTCTATTTACTTGTGTTTCAACTGTTTGTTACACGTTCATATTCATTTCCTGGAAAGAGAATTGTGTATTTTTAGAGTTTTAACACATTTTGACAGTTTCCTGAGAAGTATGTACTAGAACCTTCAGGATATAAACTGTTTCAGTCAAAAAAGGCCACGGCAACTCAGAATCAACTGTAAACATAAACAGTATCCTCCTCATTTCAAATCATTATACACAAGTTCTGAGCTCTATAAACAGGAATTCTTAAAGTTTGAAATGACATTTTAGTTAAAACGCCACTTAAAAGAGCCTGAGTTGTTAATATTATCAGAATTGCCGTCATTTCAGAGCTTTCCACCTCTCATCTCGGTAACTGAACTGGGCCTTAAATGTAGTTAGATTCTATTTACTTGTGTTTCAACTGTTTGTTACACGTTCATATTCATTTCCTGGAAAGAAAATTGTGTATTTTAAGAGTTTTAACACATTTTGACAGTTTCCTGAGAAGTATATACTAGAACCTTCAGGATATAAACTGTTTCAGTCAAAAAACGCCACGGCAACTCAGAATCAACTGTAAACATAAACAGTATTCTCCACATTTCAAATCATTATACACAAGTTCTGAGCTTTATAAACAGGAATTCTTAAAGTTCCGGAGATGTTAATATTATCAGAATTCTCGTCATTTCAAAGTTTATACCTGTAATCTCGGGAATTGAACTCGGCTTTAAATGTAGTTAGATTCTATTTACTTGTTTTTTAACTGTTTCTTACACGTTCATATTCATTTCCTGGAAAGAAAACTGAGTATTTTAAGAGTTTTAACACATTCTCACAGTTTCCTTAGAATTATATACTAGAACCTTGAGGATATAAACTGTCTCAGTCAAAAAAAGCCATGGCGACTCAGGATCAACTGTAAACATAAACAGTGTTCTCGTCATTTCAAATCATTATACACTAGTTCTTAGCTCTATAAACAGGAATTCTTAAAGTTTGAAATGACATTTTAGTGAAAATGCCACTTAAAATAGCCTGAGTTGTTAATATTATCAGAATTGCCGTCATTTCAGAGCTTTCGACCTGTAATCTTGGTAACTGAACTCGGCCTTAAATGAAGTTAGATTCTATTTACTTGTGTTTCAACTGTTTGTTACACGTTCATATTCATTTCCTGGAAAGAAAATTGTGTATTTTTAGAGTTTTAACACATTTTGACAGTTTCCTGAGAAGTATATACTAGAACTTTCAGGATATAAACTGTTTCAGTCAAAAAACGCCACGGCAACTCAGGTTCACGTGTAAACATAAACAGTATTCTCCACATTTCAAATCATTATACACAAGTTCTGAGCTCTATAAACAGGAATTCTTAAAGTTCCGGAGAGGTTAATATTATCAGAATTCTCGTCATTTCAAAGTTTCTACCTGTAATCTCAGGAATTGAACTCGGCTTTAAATGTACTTAGATTCTATATACTTGTGTTTTAACTGTTTGTTACACGTTCATATTCATTTCCTGGAAAGAAAACTGAGTATTTTAAGAGTTTTAACACATTCTCACAGTTTCCTTGGAATTATATACTAGAACCTTGAGGATATAAACTGTCTCAGTCAAAAAAAGCCGTGGCAACTCAGGATCAACTGTAAACATAAACAGTATTCTACTCATTTTAAATCATTATACACAAGTACTGAGCTCTATAAACAGGAATTCTTAAAGTTTGAAATGACATTTTAGTGAAAACGCCACTTAAAATAGCCTGAGTTGTTAATATTATCAGAATTGCCGTCATTTCAGAGCTTTCCACCACTAATCTCGGTTATTGAACTCGGCGTTAAATGTAGTTAGATTCTATTTACTTGTGTTTCAACTGTTTGTTACACGTTCATATTCATTTCCTGGAAAGAAAATTGTGTATTTTAAGAGTTTTAACACATTTTGACAGTTTCCTGAGAAGTATGTACTAGAACCTTCAGGATATAAACTGTTTCAGTCAAAAAAGGCCACGGCAACTCAGAATCAACTGTAAACGTAAACAGTATCCTCCTCATTTCAAA
Organism: Myotis daubentonii; assembly: GCF_963259705.1. Lineage (NCBI taxonomy): Eukaryota > Metazoa > Chordata > Mammalia > Chiroptera > Vespertilionidae > Myotis > Myotis daubentonii. The sequence continues at coordinate 9,750,861 of NC_081844.1, forward strand.
TCATTATACACAAGTTCTGAGCTCTATAAACAGGAATTCTTAAAGTTCCGGAGAGGTTAATATTATCAGAATTCTCGTCATTTCAAAGTTTCTACCTGTAATCTCGGGAATTGAACTCGGCTTTAAATGTAGTTACATTCTATTTACTTGTTTTTTAACTGTTTGTTACACGTTCATATTCATTTCCTGGAAAGAATACTGTGTATTTTAAGAGTTTTAACACATTCTCACAGTTTCCTTAGAATTATATACTAGAACCTTGAGGATATAAACTGTCTCAGTCAAAAAAAGCCGTGGCAACTCAGGATCAACTGTAAACATAAACAGTATTCTCCTCATTTTAAATCATTATACACAAGTACTGAGCTCTATAAACAGGAATTCTTAAAGTTTGAAATGACATTTTAGTGAAAACGCCACTTAAAAGAACCTGAGTTGTTAATATTATCAGAATTGCCGTCATTTCAGAGCTTTCCACCTCTCATCTCGGTAACTGAACTGGCCCTTAAATGTAGTTAGATTCTATTTACTTGTGTTTCGACTGTTTGTTACACGTTCATATTCATTTCCTGGAAAGAGAATTGTGTATTTTTAGAGTTTTAACACATTTTGACAGTTTCCTGAGAAGTATATACTAGAACTTTCAGGATATAAACTGTTTCAGTCAAAAAACGCCACGGCAACTCAGGTTCACGTGTAAACATAAACAGTATTCTCCACATTTCAAATCATTATACACAAGTTCTGAGCTCTATAAACAGGAATTCTTAAAGTTCCGGAGAGGTTAATTTTATCAGAATTCTCGTCATTTCAAAGTTTCTACCTGTAATCTCAGGAATTGAACTCGGCTTTAAATGTACTTAGATTCTATTTACTTGTGTTTTAACTGTTTGTTACACGTTCATATTCATTTCCTGGAAAGAAAACTGAGTATTTTAAGAGTTTTAACACATTCTCACAGTTTCCTTGGAATTATATACTAGAACCTTGAGGATATAAACTGTCCCAGTCAAAAAAAGCCGTGGCAACTCAGGATCAACTGTAAACATAAACAGTATTCTCCTCATTTTAAATCATTATACACAAGTACTGAGCTCTATAAACAGGAATTCTTAAAGTTTGAAATGACATTTTAGTGAAAACGCCACTTAAAATAGCCTGAGTTGTTAATATTATCAGAATTGCCGTCATTTCAGAGCTTTCCACCACTAATCTCGGTTATTGAACTCGGCGTTAAATGTAGTTAGATTCTATTTACTTGTGTTTCAACTGTTTGTTACACGTTCATATTCATTTCCTGGAAAGAAAATTGTGTATTTTAAGAGTTTTAACACATTTTGACAGTTTCCTGAGAAGTATGTACTAGAACCTTCAGGATATAAACTGTTTCAGTCAAAAAAGGCCACGGCAACTCAGAATCAACTGTAAACATAAACAGTATCCTCCTCATTTCAAATCATTATACACAAGTTCTGAGCTCTATAAACAGGAATTCTTAAAGTTCCGGGGAGGTTAATATTATCAGAATTCTCGTCATTTCAAAGTTTCTACCTGTAATCTCGGGAATTGAACTCGGCTTTAAATTTAGTTAGATTCTATTTACTTGTTTTTTAACTGTTTGTTACACGTTCATATTCATTTCCTGGAAAGAATACTGTGTATTTTAAGAGTTTTAACACATTCTCACAGTTTCCTTAGAATTATATACTAGAACCTTGAGGATATAAACTGTCTCAGTCAAAAAAAGCCACGGCGACTCAGGATCAACTGTAAACATAAACAGTATTCTCCTCATTTCAAATCATTATACACTAGTTCTTAGCTCTATAAACAGGAATTCTTAAAGTTTGAAATGACATTTTAGTGAAAACGCCACTTAAAATAGCCTGAGTTGTTAATATTATCAGAATTGCCGTCATTTCAGAGCTTTCGACCTGTAATCTCGGTAACTGAACTCGGCCTTAAATGAAGTTAGATTCTATTTACTTGTGTTTCAACTGTTTGTTACACGTTCATATTCATTTCCTGGAAAGAAAATTGTGTATTTTAAGAGTTTTAACACATTTTGACAGTTTCCTGAGAAGTATATACTAGAACCTTCAGGATATAAACTGTTTCAGTCAAAAAACGCCACGGCAACTCAGAATCAACTGTAAACATAAACAGTATTCTCCACATTTCAAATCATTATACACAAGTTCTGAGCTCTATAAACAGGAATTCTTAAAGTTCCGGAGATGTTAATATTATCAGAATTCTCGTCATTTCAAAGTTTCTACCTGTAATCTCGGGAATTAAACTCGGCTTTAAATGTACTTAGATTCTATTTACTTGTGTTTTAACTGTTTGTTACACGTTCATATTCATTTCCTGGAAAGAAAACTGAGTATTTTAAGAGTTTTAACACATTCTCACAGTTTCCTTAGAATTATATACTAGAACCTTGAGGATATAAACTGTCTCAGTCAAAAAAAGCCGTGACAACTCAGGATCAACTGTAAACATAAACAGTGTTCTCGTCATTTCAAATCATTATACACTAGTTCTGAGCTCTATTAACAGGAATTCTTAAAGTTTGAAATGATATTTTAGTGAAAACGCCACTTAAAATAGCCCGAGTTTTTAATATTATCAGAATTGCCGTCATTTCAGAGCTTTCAACCTCTAATCTCGGTAACTGATCTCGGCGTTAAATGTAGTTAGATTCTATTTACTTGTGTTTCAGCTGTTTGTTACACGTTCATATTCATATCCTGGAAAGAATACTGTGTATTTTAAGAGTTTTAACACATTCTCACAGTTTCCTTAGAATTATATACTAGAACCTTGAGGATATAAACTGTCTAAGTCAAAAAAAGCCACGGCGACTCAGGATCAACTGTAAACATAAACAGTATTCTCCTCATTTCAAATCATTATACACTAGTTCTTAGCTCTATAAACAGGAATTCTTAAAGTTTGAAATGACATTTTAGTGAAAACGCCACTTAAAATAGCCTGAGTTGTTAATATTATCAGAATTGCCGTCATTTCAGAGCTTTCCACCACTAATCTCGGTTATTGAACTCGGCGTTAAATGTAGTTAGATTCTATTTACTTGTGTTTTAACTGTTTGTTACACGTTCATATTCATTTCCTGGAAAGAAAATTGTGTATTTTAAGAGTTTTAACACATTTTGACAGTTTCCTGAGAAGTATATACTAGAACCTTCAGGATATAAACTGTTTCAGTCAAAAAACGCCACGGCAACTCAGAATCAACTGTAAACATAAACAGTATTCTCCACATTTCAAATCATTATACACAAGTTCTGAGCTCTATAAACAGGAATTCTTAAAGTTCCGGAGATGTTAATATTCTCAGAATTCTCGTCATTTCAAAGTTTCTACCTGTAATCTCGGGAATTGAACTCGGCTTTAAATGTACTTAGATTCTATTTACTTGTGTTTTAACTGTTTGTTACACGTTCATATTCATTTCCTGGAAAGAAAACTGAGTATTTTAAGAGTTTTAACACATTCTCACAGTTTCCTTAGAATTATATACTAGAACCTTGAGGATATAAACTGTCTCAGTCAAAAAAAGCCGTGGCAACTCAGGATCAACTGTAAACATAAACAGTATTCTCCTCATTTTAAATCATTATACACAAGTACTGAGCTCTATAAACAGGAATTCTTAAAGTTTGAAATGACATTTTAGTGAAAACGCCACTTAAAAGAACCTGAGTTGTTAATATTATCAGAATTGCCGTCATTTCAGAGCTTTCCACCTCTCATCTCGGTAACTGAACTGGGCCTTAAATGTAGTTAGATTCTATTTACTTGTGTTTCAACTGTTTGTTACACGTTCATATTCATTTCCTGGAAAGAGAATTGTGTATTTTTAGAGTTTTAACACATTTTGACAGTTTCCTGAGAAGTATATACTAGAACCTTCAGGATATAAACTGTTTCAGTCAAAAAACGCCACGGCAACTCAGAATCAACTGTAAACATAAACAGTATTCTCCACATTTCAAATCATTATACACAAGTTCTGAGCTCTATAAACAGGAATTTTTAAAGTTCCGGAGATGTTAATATTATCAGAATTCTCGTCATTTCAAAGTTTCTACCTGTAATCTCGGGAATTGAACTCGGCTTTAAATGTACTTAGATTCTATTTACTTGTGTTTTAACTGTTTGTTACACGTTCATATTCATTTCCTGGAAAGAAAACTGAGTATTTTAAGAGTTTTAACACATTCTCACAGTTTCCTTGGAATTATATACTAGAACCTTGAGGATATAAACTGTCTCAGTCAAAAAAAGCCGTGGCAACTCAGGATCAACTGTAAACATAAACAGTATTCTCCTCATTTTAAATCATTATACACAAGTACTGAGCTCTATAAACAGGAATTCTTAAAGTTTGAAATGACATTTTAGTGAAAACGCCACTTAAAATAGCCTGAGTTGTTAATATTATCAGAATTGCCGTCATTTCAGAGCTTTCCACCACTAATCTCGGTTATTGAACTCGGCGTTAAATGTAGTTAGATTCTATTTACTTGTGTTTCAACTGTTTGTTACACGTTCATATTCATTTCCTGGAAAGAAAATTGTGTATTTTAAGAGTTTTAACACATTTTGACAGTTTCCTGAGAAGTATATACTAGAACCTTCAGGATATAAACTGTTTCAGTCAAAAAAGGCCACGGCAACTCAGAATCAACTGTAAACATAAACAGTATCCTCCTCATTTCAAATCATTATACACAAGTTCTGAGCTCTATAAACAGGAATTCTTAAAGTTCCGGGGAGGTTAATATTATCAGAATTCTCGTCATTTCAAAGTTTCTACCTGTAATCTCGGGAATTGAACTCGGCTTTAAATTTAGTTAGATTCTATTTACTTGTTTTTTAACTGTTTGTTACACGTTCATATTCATTTCCTGGAAAGAATACTGTGTATTTTAAGAGTTTTAACACATTCTCACAGTTTCCTTAGAATTATATACTAGAACCTTGAGGATATAAACTGTCTCAGTCAAAAAAAGCCACGGCGACTCAGGATCAACTGTAAACATAAACAGTATTCTCCTCATTTCAAATCATTATACACTAGTTCTTAGCTCTATAAACAGGAATTCTTAAAGTTTGAAATGACATTTTAGTGAAAACGCCACTTAAAATAGCCTGAGTTGTTAATATTATCAGAATTGCCGTCATTTCAGAGCTTTCGACCTGTAATCTCGGTAACTGAACTCGGCCTTAAATGAAGTTAGATTCTATTTACTTGTGTTTCAACTGTTTGTTACACGTTCATATTCATTTCCTGGAAAGAAAATTGTGTATTTTAAGAGTTTTAACACATTTTGACAGTTTCCTGAGAAGTATATACTAGAACCTTCAGGATATAAACTGTTTCAGTCAAAAAACGCCACGGCAACTCAGAATCAACTGTAAACATAAACAGTATTCTCCACATTTCAAATCATTATACACAAGTTCTGAGCTCTATAAACAGGAATTCTTAAAGTTCCGGAGATGTTAATATTATCAGAATTCTCGTCATTTCAAAGTTTCTACCTGTAATCTCGGGAATTAAACTCGGCTTTAAATGTACTTAGATTCTATTTACTTGTGTTTTAACTGTTTGTTACACGTTCATATTCATTTCCTGGAAAGAAAACTGAGTATTTTAAGAGTTTTAACACATTCTCACAGTTTCCTTAGAATTATATACTAGAACCTTGAGGATATAAACTGTCTCAGTCAAAAAAAGCCGTGACAACTCAGGATCAACTGTAAACATAAACAGTGTTCTCGTCATTTCAAATCATTATACACTAGTTCTGAGCTCTATAAACAGGAATTCTTAAAGTTTGAAATGATATTTTAGTGAAAACGCCACTTAAAATAGCCCGAGTTTTTAATATTATCAGAATTGCCGTCATTTCAGAGCTTTCAACCTCTAATCTCGGTAACTGATCTCGGCGTTAAATGTAGTTAGATTCTATTTACTTGTGTTTCAGCTGTTTGTTACACGTTCATATTCATATCCTGGAAAGAATACTGTGTATTTTAAGAGTTTTAACACATTCTCACAGTTTCCTTAGAATTATATACTAGAACCTTGAGGATATAAACTGTCTAAGTCAAAAAAAGCCACGGCGACTCAGGATCAACTGTAAACATAAACAGTATTCTCCTCATTTCAAATCATTATACACTAGTTCTTAGCTCTATAAACAGGAATTCTTAAAGTTTGAAATGACATTTTAGTGAAAACGCCACTTAAAATAGCCTGAGTTGTTAATATTATCAGAATTGCCGTCATTTCAGAGCTTTCCACCACTAATCTCGGTTATTGAACTCGGCGTTAAATGTAGTTAGATTCTATTTACTTGTGTTTTAACTGTTTGTTACACGTTCATATTCATTTCCTGGAAAGAAAATTGTGTATTTTAAGAGTTTTAACACATTTTGACAGTTTCCTGAGAAGTATATACTAGAACCTTCAGGATATAAACTGTTTCAGTCAAAAAACGCCACGGCAACTCAGAATCAACTGTAAACATAAACAGTATTCTCCACATTTCAAATCATTATACACAAGTTCTGAGCTCTATAAACAGGAATTCTTAAAGTTCCGGAGATGTTAATATTCTCAGAATTCTCGTCATTTCAAAGTTTCTACCTGTAATCTCGGGAATTGAACTCGGCTTTAAATGTACTTAGATTCTATTTACTTGTGTTTTAACTGTTTGTTACACGTTCATATTCATTTCCTGGAAAGAAAACTGAGTATTTTAAGAGTTTTAACACATTCTCACAGTTTCCTTAGAAATATATACTAGAACCTTGAGGATATAAACTGTCTCAGTCAAAAAAAGCCGTGGCAACTCAGGATCAACTGTAAACATAAACAGTATTCTCCTCATTTTAAATCATTATACACAAGTACTGAGCTCTATAAACAGGAATTCTTAAAGTTTGAAATGACATTTTAGTGAAAACGCCACTTAAAAGAACCTGAGTTGTTAATATTATCAGAATTGCCGTCATTTCAGAGCTTTCCACCTCTCATCTCGGTAACTGAACTGGGCCTTAAATGTAGTTAGATTCTATTTACTTGTGTTTCAACTGTTTGTTACACGTTCATATTCATTTCCTGGAAAGAGAATTGTGTATTTTTAGAGTTTTAACACATTTTGACAGTTTCCTGAGAAGTATATACTAGAACCTTCAGGATATAAACTGTTTCAGTCAAAAAACGCCACGGCAACTCAGAATCAACTGTAAACATAAACAGTATTCTCCACATTTCAAATCATTATACACAAGTTCTGAGCTCTATAAACAGGAATTTTTAAAGTTCCGGAGATGTTAATATTATCAGAATTCTCGTCATTTCAAAGTTTCTACCTGTAATCTCGGGAATTGAACTCGGCTTTAAATGTACTTAGATTCTATTTACTTGTGTTTTAACTGTTTGTTACACGTTCATATTCATTTCCTGGAAAGAAAACTGAGTATTTTAAGAGTTTTAACACATTCTCACAGTTTCCTTAGAATTATATACTAGAACCTTGAGGATATAAACTGTCTCAGTCAAAAAAAGCCGTGGCAACTCAGGATCAACTGTAAACATAAACAGTGTTCTCGTCATTTCAAATCATTATACACTAGTTCTGAGCTCTATAAACAGGAATTCTTAAAGTTTGAAATGACATTTTAGTGAAAACGCCACTTAAAATAGCCCGAGATTTTAATATTATCAGAATTGCCGTCATTTCAGAGCTTTCAACCTCTAATCTCGGTAACTGATCTCGGCGTTAAATGTAGTTAGATTCTATTTACTTGTGTTTCAACTGTTTGTTACACGTTCATATTCATTTCCTGGAAAGAATACTGTGTATTTTAAGAGTTTTAACACATTCTCACAGTTTCCTTAGAATTATATACTAGAACCTTGAGGATATAAACTGTCTCAGTCAAAAAAAGCCACGGCGACTCAGGATCAACTGTAAACATAAACAGTATTCTCCTCATTTCAAATCATTATACACTAGTTCTTAGCTCTATAAACAGGAATTCTTAAAGTTTGAAATGACATTTTAGTGAAAACGCCACTTAAAATAGCCTGAGTTGTTAATATTATCAGAATTGCCGTCATTTCAGAGCTTTCCACCACTAATCTCGGTTATTGAACTCGGCGTTAAATGTAGTTAGATTCTATTTACTTGTGTTTTAACTGTTTGTTACACGTTCATATTCATTTCCTGGAAAGAAAATTGTGTATTTTAAGAGTTTTAACACATTTTGACAGTTTCCTGAGAAGTATATACTAGAACCTTCAGGATATAAACTGTTTCAGTCAAAAAACGCCACGGCAACTCAGAATCAACTGTAAACATAAACAGTATTCTCCACATTTCAAATCATTATACACAAGTTCTGAGCTCTATAAACAGGAATTCTTAAAGTTCCGGAGATGTTAATATTCTCAGAATTCTCGTCATTTCAAAGTTTCTACCTGTAATCTCGGGAATTGAACTCGGCTTTAAATGTACTTAGATTCTATTTACTTGTGTTTTAACTGTTTGTTACACGTTCATATTCATTTCCTGGAAAGAAAACTGAGTATTTTAAGAGTTTTAACACATTCTCACAGTTTCCTTAGAATTATATACTAGAACCTTGAGGATATAAACTGTCTCAGTCAAAAAAAGCCACGGCGACTCAGGATCAACTGTAAACATAAAAAGTATTCTCCTCATTTCAAATCATTATACACTAGTTCTTAGCTCTATAAACAGGAATTCTTAAAGTTTGAAATGACATTTTAGTGAAAACGCCACTTAAAATAGCCTGAGTTGTTAATATTATCAGAATTGCCGTCATTTCAGAGCTTTCGACCTGTAATCTCGGTAACTGAACTCGGCCTTAAATGAAGTTAGATTCTATTTACTTGTGTTTCAACTCTTTGTTACACGTTTATATTCATTTCCTGGAAAGAAAATTGTGTATTTTAAGAGTTTTAACACATTTTGACAGTTTCCTGAGAAGTATATACTAGAACCTTCAGGATATAAACTGTTTCAGTCAAAAAACGCCACGGCAACTCAGAATCAACTGTAAACATAAACAGTATTCTCCACATTTCAAATCATTATACACAAGTTCTGAGCTCTATAAACAGGAATTTTTAAAGTTCCGGAGATGTTAATATTATCAGAATTCTCATCATTTCAAAGTTTCTACCTGTAATCTCGGGAATTGAACTCGGCTTTAAATGTACTTAGATTCTATTTACTTGTGTTTTAACTGTTTGTTACACGTTCATATTCATTTCCTGGAAAGAAAACTGAGTATTTTAAGAGTTTTAACACATTCTCACAGTTTCCTTAGAATTATATACTAGAACCTTGAGGATATAAACTGTCTCAGTCAAAAAAAGCCGTGGCAACTCAGGATCAACTGTAAACATAAACAGTGTTCTCGTCATTTCAAATCATTATACACTAGTTCTGAGCTCTATAAACAGGAATTCTTAAAGTTTGAAATGACATTTTAGTGAAAACGCCACTTAAAATAGCCCGAGTTTTTAATATTATCAGAATTGCCGTCATTTCAGAGCTTTCAACCTCTAATCTCGGTAACTGATCTCGGCGTTAAATGTAGTTAGATTCTATTTACTTGTGTTTCAACTGTTTGTTACACGTTCATATTCATTTCCTGGAAAGAGAATTGTGTATTTTTAGAGTTTTAACACATTTTCACAGTTTCCTGAGAAGTATGTACTAGAACCTTCAGGATATAAACTGTTTCAGTCAAAAAAGGCCACGGCAACTCAGAATCAACTGTAAACATAAACAGTATCCTCCTCATTTCAAATAATTATACACAAGTTCTCAGCTCTATAAACAGGAATTCTTAAAGTTCCGGAGAGGTTAATATTATCAGAATTCTCGTCATTTCAAAGTTGCTACCTGTAATCTCGGGAATTGAACTCGGCTTTAAATGTAGTTAGATTCTATTTACTTGTTTTTTAACTGTTTGTTACACGTTCATATTCATTTCCTGGAAAGAATACTGTGTATTTTAAGAGTTTTAACACATTCTCACAGTTTCCTTAGAATTATATACTAGAACCTTGAGGATATAAACTGTCTCAGTCATAAAAAGCCATGGCGACTCAGGATCAACTGTAAACATAAACAGTGTTCTCGTCATTTCAAATCATTATACACTAGTTCTTAGCTCTATAAACAGGAATTCTTAAAGTTTGAAATGACATTTTAGTGAAAACGCCACTTAAAATAGCCTGAGTTGTTAATATTATCAGAATTGCCGTCATTTCAGAGCTTTCCACCACTAATCTCGGTTATTGAACTCGGCGTTAAATGTAGCTAGATTCTATTTACTTGTGTTTTAACTGTTTGTCACACGTTCATATTCATTTCCGGGAAAGAAAATTGTGTATTTTAAGAGTTTTAACACATTTTGACAGTTTCCTGAGAAGTATGTACTAGAACCTTCAGGATATAAACTGTTTCAGTCAAAAAAGGCCACGGCAACTCAGAATCAACTGTAAACATAAACAGTATCCTCCTCATTTCAAATAATTATACACAAGTTCTGAGCTCTATAAACAGGAATTCTTAAAGTTCCGGAGAGGTTAATATTATCAGAATTCTCGTCATTTCAAAGTTGCTACCTGTAATCTCGGGAATTGAACTCGGCTTTAAATGTTGTTAGATTCTATTTACTTGTTTTTTAACTGTTTGTTACACGTTCATATTCATTTCCTGGAAAGAATACTGTGTATTTTAAGAGTTTTAACACATTCTCACAGTTTCCTTAGAATTATATACTAGAACCTTGAGGATATAAACTGTCTCAGTCATAAAAAGCCATGGCGACTCAGGATCAACTGTAAACATAAACAGTGTTCTCGTCATTTCAAATCATTATACACTAGTTCTTAGCTCTATAAACAGGAATTCTTAAAGTTTGAAATGACATTTTAGTGAAAACGCCACTTAAAATAGCCTGAGTTGTTAATATTATCAGAATTGCCGTCATTTCAGAGCTTTCCACCACTAATCTCGGTTATTGAACTCGGCGTTAAATGTAGTTAGATTCTATTTACTTGTGTTTTAACTGTTTGTTACACGTTCATATTCATTTCCTGGAAAGAAAATTGTGTATTTTAAGAGTTTTAACACATTTTGACAGTTTCCTGAGAAGTATGTACTAGAACCTTCAGGATATAAACTGTTTCAGTCAAAAAAGGCCACGGCAACTCAGAATCAACTGTAAACATAAACAGTAACCTTCTCATTTCAAATCATTATACACAAGTTCTGAGCTCTATAAACAGGAATTCTTAAAGTTTGAAATGACATTT